>NC_134082.1:27115815-27740815 GCF_000715075.1 Nicotiana tabacum | reverse complement strand
CTTTCTGGTATGGGGTTAGGAATGGAAAAGCTTAAACAATTTTGGTATGTGTTTAAAATTACAACTCTTGGAATCTTTTCTTATTCCCAATACAATTCTTGCCCCAGTTCCTTGATTGGGGTCGCTTGATGTTTCTTTTTGTGCACATTTTATGTATATTGTGCACCCTATGACCGAGCCGTGAAGCACCTACGTATCCTTCTTTGAGGAATCAGGTCAAACGTAGTTCATCATATAATAGTGATTTTTTATTTATTTATATTATTATTTTTTTATTGATTCCAAGAGAGGGTAGGAAAGAAACAAGTATGGCTCAAAGGGGAAACAAATGGTATAGTGTTTGGATAGCAGAATAAATTGCCTTTGTCATTCCAATCTTCGAAATAATGCTAAATACAAACACTCAAAAAGTTATGCATAATATCTCTTTACCGCGTCAGAATTGATCGTCATATCTATGAATTTTCCTTCAATGTCTGTTAAGCATAGTGCACCATTCGATAATACTCTGGTCACAATGAATGGTCCTTGCCAATTCGGGGCAAATTTGCCCTTTGCTTCAACCTGATGTGGAAGAATACGTTTCAGGACATGCTGACCTACTTCAAACTTCCGAGGACGCACCTTTTTGTTGTATGCTCTTTCTATTCTTCTTTGATATAATTGACCATGGCATACCGCGGTCAATCGCTTTTCATCAATCAAGTTTAACTGTTCCAGACGGGTTTTGACCCATTCATCATCATCAATCTTTGCTTCGGCGATGATCCGAAGGGAAGGAATTTCAACTTCTGCAGGAATTACTGCTTCAGTGCCATATACCAATAAATAAGGAGTGGCTCCTACTAAAGTGCGAACAGTAGTGCGGTATCCCAATAATGCAAATGGTAATTTTTCGTGCCATTGTTTTGATCCTTCTATCATTTTCCGAAGTATCTTCTTTATGTTTTTGTTGGCTGCTTCTACTGCTCCATTCGCCTTGGGCCGATATGGGGTAGAGTTGCGATGTGTAATCTTAAACTGTTGACATACTTCCTTCATTAGGTTGCTATTAAGATTAGCACCGTTATCTGTGATGATCACCTTCGGGATTCCGAATCGACATATGATATTTGAGTGGACAAAATCGACCACAGCTTTCTTGGTCACTGATTTGAATGTCTTGGCCTCAACCCATTTGGTAAAATAATCAATAGCTACCAGAATGAACCTGTGCCCATTGGATGCTGCCGGCTCAATTGGTCCAATCACATCCATGCCCCAGGCAACGAATGGCCATGGTGCCGACATTGTGTGCAACTCGGATGGTGGAGAATGAATCAAATCTCTGTGTATTTGGCATTGATGGCACTTGAGCACAAAACTGATACAATCTTGCTCCATGGTAAGCCAATAGTAACCAGCTCGGAGGATTTTCTTTGCCAACACATATCCACTCATGTGGGGTCCGCAAACTCCTGAATGTACTTCAGACATGACAGCTATAGCTTGTCTGGCATCTATGCATCTTAATAATCCAAGATCTGGTGTTCTTTTATACAAAACTCCTCCGCTTAAGAAGAATCCATTTGCTAATCGCCTAATGGTCCTCTTTTGATCTCCTGTGGCTTGTGCGGGATATATCCCCATTCTGATATACTCCTTGATGTCGTGGAACCATGGTTCACCATCAAATTCTTCTTCAACCATATTGCAATAAGCGTGTTGATCGTGGACTTGAATATGTATCGGATCTACATAAGCTTTGTCCGGATGGTGCAACATTGATGCCAGGGTAGCCAATGCATCGGCCACCTCATTATGGATTCTTGGAATATGTTGGAATTCCACTGATTGAAACCGCTGACAAAGATCATGTAGACATTGTCGGTATGGGATGAGCTTCAAGTCTCGGGTTTCCCATTCTCCTTGAATTTGATATACCAAAAGATCCGAATCTCCCATGACTAAGATTTCTCGGATACCCATGTCTGCAGCTAGCCTTAACCCCAAAATGCAAGCTTCATATTCAGCCATATTATTGGTGCAATAAAATCGTAATTGAGCCGTAACAGGATAGTGATGCCCTGTTTCAGAAATGATTACAGCTCCTATCCCAACTCCTTTCATGTTAGCGGCTCCATCAAAGAAAAGTTTCCAGCCAGGCTTTTCAATTTGTTCCACCTCGTCGATATGCATTGTTTCTTCATCAGGAAAATAAGTCTTCAACGGCTCATATTCCTCATCGACCGGGTTTTCGGCTAAGTGATCGGCCAGTGCTTGAGCCTTCATTGCAGTTCGAGTCACATAGATGATGTCGAATTCCGTGAGCAATATCTGCCACTTTGCAAGTCTTCCCGTTGGCATAGGCTTTTGAAAAATGTATTTCAATGGATCCAACCGAGAAATGAGGTAAGTAGTGTAGGATGACAAATAGTGTTTCAATTTTTGAGCTACCCATGTTAGGGCGCAACATGTCTTTTCCAGATGAGTATACTTAACCTCATAAGCTGTGAACTTCTTGCTAAGGTAGTAGATGGTCTGTTCTTTTCTGCCAGTGAGGTCATGTTGCCCCAATACACAACCAAATGAATTTTCCAAAACCGTTAAGTAAAGAATCAAAGGTCTTCCTGGCTCTTGCGGGACCAACACGGGTGGGTTTGACAAGTACCCTTTTATTTTGTCGAACGCTTCTTGACACTCATCGGTCCATTTGACCGCAGCATCCTTTTTTAACAATTTGAAAATTGGCTCACAGGTTGTCGTGAGCTGAGCAATAAATCTGCTGATATAATTTAACCTCCCCAACAAACTCATTACTTCAGTTTTGTTTTTTGGAGGTGGCAGTTCTTGGATGGCTTTGATCTTTGACGGATCTAGCTCGATGCCTCATCGACTGACTATGAATCCCAGCAACTTTCCGGATGGAACTCCAAATGCACATTTGGCAGGGTTAAGCTTGAGGTTGTACCTGCGAAGTCTTAAGAAGAACTTCCTCAAATCCCCAACGTGGTCGGCCTGATGCTTTGATTTTATGATCACATCATCCACGTACACCTCAATTTCCTTGTGTATCATATCATGAAACACTGTGGTCATTGCTCTCATATAGGTTGCCCCGGCGATCTTTAAACCGAATGGCATTACCCGATAGCAATAAGTTCACCATGGTGTGATGAATGCCGTCTTTTCTGCATCTTCTTCATCCATTAGAATTTGATGATACCCGGCATAACAATCCACGAAAGACCCTATATCATGCTTGGCGCAATTGTCGATCAAAATATGGATATTGGGTAATGGGAAATTATCCTTTGGACTTGCTTTGTTGAGATTGCGATAGTCGACGCATACTCTAATTTTGCCGTCTTTCTTTGGCACAGGAACGACATTAGCCAACCAAACAGGATATCGAGTGACTCGAATGACCTTTGCTTCCAATTGTTTGGTGATTTCTTCCTTAATTCTCATACTCATATCAGGCTTGAATTTTCTCAGCCTCTGCTTGACAGGAGGCACCGTTGGATCGGTGGGCAATTTGTGGACCACTAAATCAGTGCTCAAGCCCGGCATGTCGTCATACGACCATGCAAAAACATATTTGAATTCTATGAGTGCTTTAATTAACTCTTCTCGGATCTTTGGTTCGAGATGGACACTTATTTTAGTTTCCCGGACATTACTCGTGTCCCCTATATTGACGTCCTCGGTATCGCTCAAGTTAGGTTTGATTTTTTCCTCAAAGTGAATTAACTCTTTACTAATCTTTTCAAAAACCTCATCTTCATCATATTCTAATTCATAATCACAATATATTTCTTGAATTAATATTTCGTAACCAGATTGATTTTTAAGACTGGGCTGAAGATTCTTCATGCATGCCATATCACTAGAGCCAGCGTAAAAGGAACTGTACAGAAAAGAAGAAAAAGAAAAGAAAGCTATTAGGAATGATAATAAAAAGGAAACTGCTTTTTATTGGATGATGAAAGATAACAAGGTTTTGCACATTTCAATCCAACTGTAAGATAAACTTTGGGATTACAACCTTGAAATAACCCAAACAAACTGAAAGAAAATCAAAATAAACTACCAAGACTCCTTTCGAATCGGGAGAGGAGTGGCTTTCCAATTATTGAGCTTTGTTTTCGGTCCAACGAATTGAACTTCTGCGTTGCTACACCCTTCTCCGCTTTCCAACATATTCACATCACTAAACAATTTCTCGAACCTTTCAATTAATTCCTTCTCAGGATTGACCCGGGATTTAGGAATTGTTGTTATCGGGCGATTTTTAGCGCCGATCTTGACAAAAGACTTTGACAGATGTGGGACTGGTTTTGGAAGAACCCATGTTTGGTGTTTCAACTTCCTAGCCCTTGTCACGTCATTGGCAGTAGGTATGAACCCTAAACCGAATGTTCCCCAGTTCTCGGGGAGAGATACTGGTTGTACAATTCCTTGCAGAAATAAGCCCAGACCTTTGCCGGGTATAAAGCCATTCTTTAACATTTCATAAGCTATCATGACTGATGCAGAGGATATCCTTGGATTCGGAAGGTATTTCCCTTCTGAAATTTTCTCTATCGACACTGTGTTTGTCACTTGGTATACCCATGGTCCCTGGTCATTTTCTATTCCCTCGACCGGTACAATGGCACTGCTGTGAGCATCTAAACTTTCTTCTCCATACACGACTACTTCTTGATGATCCCATTCAAACTTGACAGCCTGATGTAGTGTTGACGGGACTGCTTTAGCAGCATGGATCCATGGTCGACCCAATAACAAGTTGTAAGAAATAGATATGTCCAATACTTGGAATTCTATTGTGAATTCAACTGGCCCTATAGTTAGTTCCAACACTATGTCGCCAAATGAATCTCTGCTTCCACCGTCAAATCCTCGTACGCAGATACTATTCTTCTGGATCCTCTCCTCTTTAATTTTTAATTTGTTTAAAGTGGAGAGAGGGCATATGTTTGCACTGGACCCATTGTCAACCAATACCCGGGTTACTACGGAGTTTTCACATTTCACGGTGAGGTAAAGAGCTCTGTTGTGCTCGGTACCTTCCACAGGTAATTCATCATCATCAAATGTAATCCTGTTTGTTTCAAAGATTCTGTTGGCTATTTTGCCCAAATGATTTACAGAGATCTTTTCAGGAACATGAGCTTCATTCAGGATTTTCATCAACGCCAGACGGTGTTCCTCTGAATGGATCAGTAATGACAACAATGAAATTTGAGCGGGGTCTTCTTTAATTGATCCACAACAGAATAATCATGGAGCTTCATTTTTCTTAAAAACTCCTCCGCCTCTTCTTCCGTCACAGCTCTCTTTGTTGGCATTGGATTGTTTTTAGTTTTTCTCAACTCTTCGGGAGTAAAACATCTTCCCGAACGTGTCAAGCCTTGCACCTCACACACTTCTTCCTTGATTTCTTTGCCCTTGTACATTACAGTCACCCGTTCATAGTTCCATGGGATGGCTTTGTTGTTGATGACCGGCAGTTGGATTACAGGTGCAACAATAACCTGATCTGTACGGGCTCCTTCCACGAATACAATGGGTTTGTTAGCAACCCCTGGTACTATCACTTTCGGCCTTTCTTGTTTTGCGGCAACTTTGCACGATGATCCCTCATCGACTATTATAGACGGTTCATCACCATTTTTGTTCTGCTTAGACACCGGCTTCTCCTCCATTAACTGCTTATCTGGCTTGGTTTCATGAGACTTGATCATCATGACAGTTTGTGACGGCTTCTTTGTCTTCCCATCAGCTTGTATGATTTCTATCATATTAGCCTCTTGATGGGCTGGCATTGGATTTCTATTGATATTTGGAGCTTCGATGGTTTGAACCTCGATTTTATTAGTATCAATCAGCTCTTGTATTGCATTTTTCAAATGCCAACATTTCTCCGTATCATGGCCTGGTGCACCGGAGCAATATTCACAGCTAATGGTGTAATCCAGATTCTTTGGTGGAGGATTGGGTAATTTGGATTGTATTGGTCTCAGCATGTCTAACTGTCTCAGCCTATGGAACAGACTAGTGTAAGACTCTCCCAATAGAGTGTAAGTTTTCTTTTTCTGTTCCCTTTCTCCCCTGAATGCTGGCCTAGGCCTGAAACCTGGTCCGGGATAGGCTCGTGGGTAAGTATTTGGTGTGACAGGAGCACGCCAATTGGTGTGAACATGTGGCTGATTGTATGCTTGAGCATGGTTAATGGCAAAATGAGGCTCTGAAGGGTGATAGTAGTGTTGGGACGAATCATGGTGGTAAGCTGATTGGCGAAGTCGTTGTTGATTATAGTAAAGCGGTGAACCTCTGGGTCCCGGCCAAATTCCTGAATCAACTACGGCTGCTTCCTCCCTCTTCTTTCTTCCGATTCCTCCTACCCCGCCTTGAATAGCTTGAGTAGTTGCCTTAATTGCTGAATAGCTCATGATTTTATTTGTCTTGAGGCCTTCTTCCACCATACCTCCCATCTTCACTACTTCGTTGAATGATTTTCCAACCGCTGAAACCAAGTGGGCATAGTAAGTTGGTTCCAAGGCTTGGAGGAAGTAGTCTACCATTTCGCTCTCCTTCATAGGAGGATCTACTCTTGCTGCCTGTTCTCTCCACCGAAAACCATACTCTCTGAAACTTTCATTGTGTTTCTTCTCAATTTTGGTCAAAGATAATCGATCTGGGATGATTTCCAGATTGTATTGGAAATAGTGTGCGAATGCCTGTGCCAGGTCATCCCAGGTGTACCATCTTCCATGGTCCTAGCGTGTATACCACTCCAAAGCCGATCCGCTTAGACTTTGACTGAAGTAAGCCATTAATAATTCATCCTTTCCCCCAGCTCCTCGCATCTTGCTACAGAAACCCCTTAAGTGGGCTACCGGGTCGCCGTGCCCGCTGTATAAGTCAAATTTGGGCATCTTGAAGCCAATTGGCAATTGTACATTGGGGAATAAGCATAAATCTTTGTATGCTACACTGACTTTCCCACCTAATCCCCGCATGTCTCGGAACGATTGTTCTAGACTTTTGACCTTCCTGAACATCTCTTCTTGTTCAACATTTTTGACTGGCTTGTCAATTTCGGTTGGGAGATCAAAATGAGGAGTGGTTGAATGAATTTCGGAGGCTTTGAGGGTGGGCTCCGGAGGGTAATATTGGTTGTCCTGGGCCTGGAATGTAGGCTCACTAGGAGATTTGTGAAATGTAGTAGGGGGAGGTGCTACGAAAACATGAGTCATAGGTGGAGGAAAGTACGGAACTGGTTTTGGAGGTGGAGACTGTGGTGTCTGAGAGGTAGTGCCTCGGTAGTGCTGATAAATGGGAAAACTTGGGGATAATTCAGTAGTGATATTATCCTGAGTTTGGGTCTTTGATGGAGCAGGGTTATTTGGGTAAGATGGGGGTAACTGTCCTGTAGACCAAGCTTGGTACATCTCAGCCATTTGCTGCTTGAGCTTAAACATCTCTTCTTTCATTTTCCCAACATCCATTTCTTCTATTTCCATACCTGTGTCAACATCTGGGATAGACATACTTTCGAGTATTGGTCCTTTTGATCTTGTGTGATAGTGATAATATGCCAGTATACTCTTTAGAGAAACTAACTGCTTGAATTCTGGAATGAACAAACTTGTTAGTTTTGAGATTTTAACACATATATAATAACACGTTGAGATGCAATGCTCCTAGACAAATAATCCCTTTCTATTATGCATTTGCTCGACTGCTTGTGTCGTCCCAGTCTTCTTGAAAATTTTATTGTTATTTATTATTATATATATCTTTTATTGTGGTGGTCGAATCTTAGAGATTGCCTACGTATCATGCTCTTACATGAATCAGACCTTGCGTAGTTCGGACACAAAGGCAATCTTTTTTTTTATTCAATACACAAAGATGGAATTACATTTGAAAACTTTAAGAAAATGGCTTGACGACACACACACTTAAATCAAAATAAAAAGATACAATTCATAGCATCTCACAACATGCCCCACTTTCCATTTTTGTTGTCAAATATTGGATTATCTGCTCAATGTGGTGCTTGACCTGGATAGCCTCCCAGCGTACGATACATCCTTTCCAACTCCATTGCTAGATGATGAGCAAAAGTGGGCGCATGCTCAGTAAATCTTTCATAATCCATTCCTTGGCAGTTTACATAACTTTGAGATATGAAGACTGCCAGGTCGTGGATTTGTGCCCTGAAACCTTGGAGACGTTGGTCTTGGTCTTGCAATTGCTGCTGACGAGTGGTGGCTATATCTCTGACACGGTTCTCACGATCTAGAGCTGATTCTAATAAAGCTCGGAGTCTGGCCTGCTCTAATCTTGCTTGCGCTCTTTCCTTGTCGAGGTCTGCTTGTTGGTGTTCTCTGTTGCATCTTCTTGCCTCTTCTAGTTGTGCACGAAGCTGGTCTTCTGATCGCATCCAATAGTATTTTTCCTTATTGAATTGTGCCTTGTCTTTTTCGGACTGCCTTTCTTGGCGTTCCTTGTTAGATCTGGCTTCTTTGTTTAATTGTTGGATCTTTTCTTTTTCTTTGCTCAATGCCCTTTCATTTTCCGCAAGAATGAAATCATAATCTTGCATTCTTTCAAAGAGATTGGCGATGGTTTTTTGATCCTTCCAGCTCCTCTTTGGGGTTTCAGAAACTTTTTTCAGTTTTTGGAATCGAGCATGAAGATTTTCATTCTCACAAGCTAGACTCTTTTTCTCGCCTTCGGCTTCTTGTTCTTGCAAATCTTTCTCCAAACTGAGGCTTCTTAGATTTTCTTTTAGGGCATGGATAGTTGCTTTGTACCCTTTTTCTTTTTCTCCCCAGATCAACCGTTCTTGGATTTTATCATTGAAGTTTTGAACATGGGGTCTTTTTGTTGGCCTTTTTTGTTCAGGTTCTGGCACATCATCCATGCGAGACCGTTTTTCGAACCACCTTGCATATCCAGGATTCATCTCACCCTTTGTAGTGTCTGGGACTTGAGTATCACTTTTCAAGTATCGACATCCATTCCACATCTGCTGAAGTAGAGCTTCGGGAATAGTGGCTTCTGGGTGTAATTCGATTACTTGCATACTCAAATCTTCATCATCAGGAACTATTTGATATCTCCCTAGTTGCCTTAAGACTCTTAGTGGTGCATACGACTGAATGCTTCTTAATCCCAATAGTAGTAGATAACTATTTGAGGTTGACATATGTATTACTTCCCTCATCGGGAGCCATCCCAGAGTCCATTCAATTTGATTTGCCGTTAAAGCCTTTAGATGAGATACCCATGTTTCTATCCCTTCTGGAGCTTGATAATTTTTTGTTCTTTCCTCATAGCTCTCGATGCAATTATCATTTTTTGACCCATATTGTATGATCTTGGGCTGTTGTTGGAGATGCTCCATCACCCACATTTGCAACAAAATTTTGCATCCTTCGAAGACTTTTGCTCCTGATTTGCATAAAGTCAAAGCCCGATAAATGTCTGATAGAATGATGGGGACAAAGGTGTGATTTTCTTTGGTGGTGAGGATTTGCACAATTTGTGCGGTGCGAATATCAATTGTTCGCTCTTTATTTGGGAAGACCATGACTCCTAGAAAAGCCACTATGAAAGCAAATCGACGGTGAATCTGCCAAGTGTCTTTGTTTTGCTTATTAGTAAGGCCTTTCTCATGAATTTCAAACCCATCTGACTTTCCGAACCTTGAATACAAAAAGTTGAAGGAACAACATCCATTGATGACATTGCTTTTCCTGATTTGACTGCTGATGTTCAAAAGACCGAAGAATCGATGTACCGAAGGAGCCTTTGTGAATATCAAGCTTTGCTTTCTTAAACTTCCATCAAAACCAGCATAGCCAGCTATCTCCTCTAATGTAGGAGTAAGCTCGAAGTCAGCGAAACGAAAAACATTGTGAACAGGATCCCAGAAAGTTACTAATGCCGCAATCAGATCATCACGGGGTTTAACTTTCATAATGTCCGTGAGATTTCCCAAATGCTTGACGACCCATTTCTGACCGTCTTCGCCTAAATCATACCACCACATTTGAAGCTGACATAGAAATTCCTCTGTACTTGTGGATGAGGGGTTTTGTGTGGTGCTCATTTTGTATCTGAAATTTAATTTTAATAAAGTCAAAATTCATTTTGGGAAATTTATACTAAAAATTATTTTCGAATTTTTTTTTATTTATTAAATACCTTTATTTCAAGATTTAAAACCTTTTCTCTTTTTTTTCGAAATTTAAAACAACCCATTTTATTCCTTTCTTCTTACCATGATATTATTTAAACTGGTCAACAAGCATGTTCGAGGCAAATGAATGCACAAGTAACAAGTAGGATGCATCATGATGGTCTTTTTATTTTGGGTTTACCTGTCCTAGACAGACCCAACCCCTGTGTTGAGTCTCCAAGGCCAAATGCATATGATGCAAATATTCGTTCCTACTAGGGATCCGGTACATGGCTGAGTTATTCTAAGTGTAAAACCTTAGGTTGATTGTTCTAAACCTGGCTTACCCAAATGGATAGTTTGAGCCGAAGCGGGGGCAACGTACCGGGAGCACGAAAGTCTGCCTGGCCTAGTTACTTGTCCCAACTCCGTCTTATTTGGTATGACTCTAACAGAAAGGTGGGTCACGCACACGTGTACACCATAAATTCAGAAGACTCAGAAAGAAGGGGGTTTCGTAGCAGTTGTACATATTCACAATTCAAATAATATTAAAGCGGTAAAAAACATTTAGCATATTAGCATTTAAACAGTTGAAAATCATATAGTAAATAAAGCCAATTAACACAGATATTTAAGCTCGAATTCTTTAAACCCTGAACCAATGGTTCTGGGTTACAGTTTCAAAAAGTCCCCAGCAGAGTCGCCAGAGCTGTCGCACCTCCTTTTTGCCGCGCCCGCGGGGCGCGTGGGGAGTTTTCTCCAATTAAAGGACAGTCGAAAAGGGATTTATTTAATTATTTTCAGAGTCGCCACCTGGGAATTTTAAGGCGTCCCAAGTCACCAATATCAATCCCTGAATCGAGGAGAATATGACTCTGTTTATTATTCTGCGAACCAGAAATCCTGAGTAAGGAATTCTGTTAATCCGGAAGAAGGTGTTAGGCATTTCCGAATTCCGTGGTTCTAGCACGGTCGCTTAACTGTTTTTATTATTGGCTTAATTATCTTGATTTTAAATATGTTGATGTTATCTGATTTTACTACCGCTTATACTTATTGTGATTGAGAACCCTTCTTTGAATCGAATTACGCGTACGTATATTCGTGTTATAAATTTTAAAAATGCGGAATTGTGTCACGCGTACGTGTACATGATAGCTTTTGGTAATATATTTATTAAACAATCATTTTTTTTCTGAGTTGTGTCGAATCAAGAATATTTGTTTTTCTTGAATAGTGAACCGTACATCTCGGATTTTTATGAAATTGATTTAACGCCTTTGGAAAAATCCTTTTATTAAATATTCGCTCGAAATTGCGCGTACGCATAATCCGAATTTTTTCTTTTTAAAAAAAAAATAATTAGGGTACGCGAACGTATCCCTAATTGCGCAAAATATTTATAATGATATTGGGGATTTTTTCACAAATTATTTATTATATTATGAGAAATCTTCATTTAAAATACTCTTAATTCTTGAAAAAGAATTCACAATTTATTAAATGTTTCCCATTGATTATAATTTCCGAATATAAATTATATTAATTCCAACTATTCAAATTCAAAGGACATAATAAAAATATGATTAATACTATCTTTAAAACAAATATGACATATATATATATATATGCCAAAGAGTAAATGGCATATGAAACTGAAAATGAATGATTCATAAAGGAAAGGAATATTTTCCAAGAAATTTCATTATTTACTTAATGCAATTTCTATTTTTTGCTTACCATTGATTTAAAATGTTGCAATCTGTACATGTACATCTCAACTTATTCTCATATATTCGTTTTTAATCGAATAGGCGAAATTATTATAATTGATTCTGCTTATGGTTAAACGTAAATGTATATATAATCAACCCTTGTTACTAACTTTCACATTATAACCTCCTAGGCCATTTGTTATTTTGAGAAAGAGAACAAATCTACCTAATTGACTTAACAAAGTAATATTGCCTACAACATTATTCACCCTGTTTTGACGTTTGCAAACATAATGGAGGATAATAATGCAATTTCCAAATATTGGTGTTAACCATAATCATTATTATGCCATGTATGAATTAAGTACAATCAATCATCATCTAGCCTTAATCCACAACCGAACATTCGAAATACACTAACCACTCATTTCTTTATATTCCCGGACTACTTTATACCTGTCTAACAATGTCGTAAGACTTGATTAATAACCAACCTCATACCATATTCCCTATCTTAACAATTCAACCATAATTATACCTTAATGAAATTCTGGAATAGATAAAATTATTACAATACTTATATGAATTTCAAAGGAAAATGATCAACTGATAATTAACATGTCCAGCATACCTCTATATGAAATAACATGAAACAAAACTGAAATTTATAATAACAAACTTAGATAAATGGAAAAATAGAACTGCAATTCAAACTTCATTGATTTATCATGCCGAATCTCTTTCCAACATAGAATTTAAGAAAGATATGTACCTGGAAATGGAGGTAGAAGAAGTAAGTTTCAGCAGTTGCAGCAGTAACAAAAACAGCGAAATACCAGTATTCCCACAGATTTGAGCAATAATAAAATCCGAAGAAAACAGATGCACAGTACAGTTATTTTTTAACTGGACACTTCAAATGTTAACTGAATCAATGGAACCAAGTAAGGTTGAACAGATTCAACAAAAGAACAATATTTCAAATTTCAATTTCTTTTCAGTTTCAAATTCCCATTTTTCTGATTTTTTTTCTGTTTCTGTTGCTGTATATCTGTGTGTGTGTGTGACTACTCTTTTGTTCCTTTTCTGTTTCTTTTTCCTCTCCTAAAATCTCTCAAACTCTCCTCTTCTGAAAACTGATCCTAAAAATCTGTTTGCTTCCCCAATTTCACACTCTCTTTTTCTCTTAAAACTCCTTTAAAGTCTAAAAAAAACTGACTGCCCTCTATTATGAAAAGCTGATTTCTCTCTCTCTGGAAACTGATTTTTTCTCCCTTCCAAAATCTCTTCAAGTCTCTCCCTTTTTAAGCTGTCCAGCTCCTGTATTTATACAGGGCTGGTTGCACCTTTGTCATGGTGGCTGGACCCTTTATCCCTTTAAAAATTAGAAAGTTTCCATTAAAACTACTTTTTAATACTTTATGTGATCCTAACATGATTTTCAGCAGCCCCATTATCCCTTGTTCCCCATTAGTATCTTAAACTATAGCCATTACATTCCACTTTCAGCCCACTACTATTATCACATTATCCTCAGAGGGTTCTGGGGTGTCAAGGTGGTGACTGGCGGCGTTGATGCCGCCGGGTTTCAGGCGAAGGGGAATAGGGGCGGCTAGGGTTAGGGATCTGTTTGGAACGATGATGAACAAGAGCGGAGAGGGGGTGTTTAGTTAGGGGGCCGGGTAAAGTATTATGGGTTTATATAGGGGAATGGTGGGTGGATATGGACCATTGGATTAGGCAGGATGGATGGCTGGGATCTATTCACTTAACCAAACGGTGTCGTTTGGTTTAAGTTAGGGGGACGGGTTGAACCGGGTATTGGATCGGGTAAGGGTCTTGGGTTAGGGTGATGAAATCTTGGCCGTTGGATGGACTTAATCCAACGGCCCTTGATGAATGATCACCAAACGACGTCGTTTGGCGTAGCTGCATTGAATTGGACCGGACAGGCTATTTTGGATTGGGCTGGGGGGGAAAGATAATTCACTTGGGCCTGGATTTTAATCCAGGTCCAATTTCCTTTCACAATTTATATATATTTTCTAATTTTATTTAAATTATAAAAAATCCTAATAAAAATTATAAAACAATTTTTAACCTTACACAAAAATATTAATTACTTCATAACAATTATTTAATCACATAGTCAAAAACATTAATCACACAGTGGGATATTTAAAATAGAACTAACGCATATGTTTTTATTTTATTTTATTTAAATTATCTTTTAAAATGCATAGTTATATCCTATATGCATGCAACATGTATTTTATTTTATTTTTTTATTTTATCATGACAAAGTAAACATTTACGGACATAAACAAATATTTAACACCATGCAAATTCAGAAATTACACAGTAAAAGAAATTTATTTTATTTTTGATTTATTTTGGAGTAGTTTTTCGTAAGGCAAAAATTACGTGCTCACAACACCCATCACTCATAGTCTTTCTGAACTTACACTTACACGCAATAGTATTCTCTCTTATTGTCTACACTGTGGCCTGTTTACAAGACCTACTGCTTTCTCTATTTGTTTCTTTGAAACTGGTATGTCCTGATTTAAGCTTTAGCACCACAACAAAGTGTTTATTTACTGCTTTCGTATCTATGTCTACTCAATGTTTCTGTATAGTTCAACACTTACTTTAGCATGCTGATTTCTTTATGCCTGTTCTATTCTGAATCCCAAACCCTTGCCCCTTATGTGTTTGAGCTATGGTTTAAGGCATGTCAATATGCAAATTATTGTCCATGAATTAAATTTGATCCCTTGGGATCCTAGCCTCTAAATAGTGTGTTCTAACAGGCTTATGGGTATGCTGGCATTCTCCATTGCTGGGCATACCCACAGCCTGCCCTTGCCTCTTTCAATTTCCCTATTCCCCCTGAACCCCTTATGTGTACTTATATGTAGCTCTTTCCCTCTCCTTTCCCCCTTTTAGAATTTTGTTTTTGTACTTGCACACTCTCTTAGTCTTTAAGTTCTACCCCTCTCTTGTGAGCCTTGCCTTGGGACCCTTCGAGCTCCCTCTGAACTTGGACACTTGAGGGTTGGCCCTTCCACACTGCACTTATCCTAATCTGATAATACATTTGGGTGTGAGCATTGCCTGGAGTCCTTTTTGAGGCTCTTAAGGAACTTTGACACACTCGAATGGGAGAAGGGCTTTGGATCTTGATCTTATGGAGTTGGTTTACCTCATATTTCAGACATGAAGTCTGAATCAGGCTCTCCTTTGGTTGTACTTTTTTTTACATTTTTCTGATGTATTTTACTTTATTCTGGGCTGTAATAATTTGTATTAAACTCTTAGGGATGACTAGTGAAAAGGGCAGGTAACTATGTATGCAAAGGGTAGATACCATTCCTATAAGTCATTCTAAATTCTGTAATTCTCATATAGAAATCATGCCTATAAGTCTTTCTGAAATCTGCATGCATATAGAAATCATGCTTATAGGAATCATGTCCATGAGTATGGAAATCTGAATTCTGCATATGCATATAGAAAATATGCCTATAGGTCCTTCTGAATCTTGTATATCCATTTTCATCTAGAAATCATGTTCATAGGTCTTAAACAATCAACTGTATATAGATATCATGTTCATGTCTTAAAACAAATTCTGCCAGTTAGATACCATGTTTAAAGGTTAAAACCCGTCTTCAGCACCTAGATATCATGCCTATAAGGTTTCTGCACTTTTACCATGTCTATAAGGCTTCTGACCAACTACGCGTAGAAAGCATGTCTATAGGAATTATTAATCGAATCTGAATCGCTTCATTCACGTCTAGAGCTAAACCAGTAATAACAAGGATCATCATTTGCAGAACTCATGACCTTCGTAAAAAAACTTGCTTTCTTTAATAATCTGACAACCTCTTTAACTAGTACGTATTCAGTTTATTATTATTACTTTGAATTCAGTAGATATCATGCCTATAGGATCCTTGTCCAACACTTAGGTAAGCTTTAGGGCGAAGTTATAAACTGAATTTGTGCTATTAACTACAACCAGCAGGTAGGCTGATTTGGGCTTCTTATCTGAATTATGTAATAAATCAGTCTGCCTCAACCGTTAAGTTCTTAATCAGACCATAAACAATATGTGAAATTCATGCTAATTATGTGATTTCTTTGTTCAAGGAGGTCTATCTGAGCCTTTTACTTGTTATGTGCTTTCCTCCAACTTGCTATACATGTTTTTTGTATGTCGCCTTAGAATTTTGCCTTTGAAACTACAAATAAGCCTAATATCCCTCCCCCTTAGGATTAGTAGTCCTAAATGCCTCCGGGACCGATAGGATTGGGATGGGTAATAGCATGCAATAAGTAAACGTGACCATTCCGCACTTTAATACCTTAACGGGGTGGGAAAGGGTAGATATGGATATGATGACCATGCGATAACGTCTCGTGTAGCCCCTCACTAAGGAGTGATTACCGGATGTTGTGTGGGGTGATCCATATTATTAATAAACCTAGGACCCCTTTTTCCCTTTGTTTCTTTGTTTCTTCTAAAGATTTCAAACTATTTCTTTTAAGAAAATAGGCTTCCTTTTGATTCTTTCCAATTTTGTCTGTAATCATTATGTGAAAATCCTCTCTTATTTGAAGTTTTATTTGCCTACATGTTATTTGCACCTAAATTCACAACAATAGTCTGGCCGGGAACCACACTAGTGGATCCTGAGGGGTGCCTAACATCTTCCCCTTGGGATAATTTCAAGCCCTTACCCAATCTCTGGTTACTCAAATCAAACCTTCTTGGTGTCCTACTGCACCTTAATCATTAGGTGGCGACTCTTTGATTCAAACCCAAATTCCCAAAAAGGGAACGAGTTGTCCTCCCAAATGTCATAAACCCTCTTTCGCGAGAAAAAGGGGGCGCGACAGCATGGAGACTCCGCTGGGGATCTTTTAGTCTTTTATCATTTCAGACTATTATTGTGGCTTGACATTTCCTTATATGCCTTTATTTGTTTAATACCTTTAAGCATTCAATTCCCCTTTTCAACTACAAAACTGACTGGTCTTTTTGTTTCTTTCCTTTATTTCTTTTACTACTTTCCTTTACTGCTTTCCTTTATTACTGCTTTAAAATATGAAGAACCGTTGTATTTACTGCTTTCTCAACGTGCAAATACGTGACAACCTGCTTTAGGTATTGCATAAACATGTTTTCAACATCATATTCTACTCGTGCCAAACAAAATACCATAGCAACGCTTATAATGAGTAGTTGCTCTCTTCCGATATTATCACCCCTAAATCCGGCAAAGGCATATTTGCGGTAAAACCAGTCGATCAACAGTGTAGTCGATGGTTCCGCGCCTTTCCCTCTTGAGTTGTCCGCTCAAGGGTACCAGTCTAAAATCCTATAGAAGCCTTACTCTATTTAATTGTGCATGCATCATGGTCAAACCTAGCCGAGTCAGTTATGTTGTACGCATAATGACTCTTTAAGATAGCCTTGTCCAAAGTCCACTGGGTTTTCCTAAAACCCAAATGGACACTATCACATTCTATGCATTTATTTGGAGAACTAGATGCATTTATGCTAATTATTGATATTAAATAGTCGAGTCTAGTGGGGGTAAGGGCCTAACCCTTTTGTTTTGCAGAAAATGAGGCATGAGGTCTCCAGTTTTGATATGATTAGCATGCCCCCACTCTTGCTAGACTGGTGGAGGAGTCTTCCATCAAATGACAAAATCAATGAGTGGAAAGAGAGGGCCGCCAAAGCTATTGAAAAGTTGGAATATCTGGAGTACAATCTGCTGGAATTGGAAAGAAAAGTGAAGAAGAGAATCATCGACTGCCAGAACGCCGAGGGAAACGAAAGAGAACACCTGGCAAAGGCATTTTTACTGGTGAACCTACTCGAACTGGAGGATTTGATCAACGAGAGCATTCAACCTGAGGAAGGTCCTTCTGGGACCAAATAGATAGGAGTTTTTCTTTTGCTTTAAGAAGTTTAAAAAGGCCAACGACCACTAGTGATGTTTTATTTCCTGTTATTTAGTGTCGATTTGGGATTCGTCTACTTTTTATCAATAGAATGAGGCATTTAGCATTCTAAGTTTTCCAAATCCACTTGTCGCTAGGCCTACCTCGGGCAAAAAGAGGTTCCCCAAGTTAGGACACAATTTACATTCTTGCACTAAGTGTTTAAATATCTCAACATTTTTCTTATAATCCTCACTAACTTGTTACCTTTTTGTTTTTACTTTTGTTTTATCCCCCTCCCCAAAGGTTAGTTCGTGCACTCTGGAATCATCATCCTATTCCACGATATCCAGGGGCCCTCCACCCACTCCTCCTCTTAGTCCTATCAAAAACAAGAACAAAGGGAATATGGAAGATTCAAACAACACCAGAAAGGAAAACTCAACTGAACGGGTAGAGGTCACTCATGGTACTCAGGTTTCCAAAGAAAGTGCGTCCCAACTCGAGCAAAAACTGTTGAAGTTCCAGAAGGAACTTGATCAAGTTCGGAATCTGGCGAATTTGTCATTTTGCCTCACCACTCCATACGTTAATTTCCCAAACACTCAGAACCCCACACCTCCACAAAATATCCCAAAAACACAAAGCCATCTCGCTCCTCACCACCACTGCAACACTTGCCACACCTCCAACAATACTCCACTGCTCATCCCAGAACTGTTAAACTTCACAAATGACCATTTCCACGCACGTCATAACACCCCCATCTATACGGAGACCGTACCACACTCCACCCAACCCATCTCAAGCACACCCGAGTCTGATGATAAAGACTCACTCATCAAGAACCTGGCTGAAGAACTTAAGAAGTTGACTAGCCGAATTCAGGGCGTCAAAGGAAGTAAGGGGATTGAAGGGTTGAACTACGAAGATATTTGCATACAACCCGATGTCGAACTGCCCGAGGGGTACAAACCTCCTAGTTCAAGATGTTTGATGGTACAGGGGATCCAAGAGTTCATTTGAGAACATACTACGACAAGCTGGTCGGAGTAGCAAAGGATGAAAGGATCCGCATAAAACTTTTCATAAGGAGTCTGAAAGGAGATGCTCTGTCTTGGTACATTAGCCAAGACTCGAAGAAATGGTCGAACTGGGTGAGTATGGCATCTGACTTTATGGACATATTCAGGTTCAACACAGAAAATGCACCAGATATGTTCTACATCCAGAACCTAAAGAAAAAGCCCATGGAAACATTCCGCGAGTATGCTACACGCTGGAGATCAGAAGCTGCTAAGGTCAGGCCTGCTTTAGAGGAGGAACAAATGAACAAGTTTTTCATCCGGGCTTAGGACCCACACTATTATTAAAGGCTAATGTTGATTGAGAACCATAATTTTTCTAACATCATCAAACTGGGAGAAAGGATCGAAGAAGGCATCAAAAGTGGTATGGTTACAAACTTTGAAGCCTTACAAGCTATCAATAAGGCTTTACAGTCTGGTGGTACGTCCAAGAAAAGGGACGTAGGTGCCGTAATGGTGGCACAGAGAACCAAATCCCCTATCAAATACCAAACCTATCCAATGCCTTTACTCACATATCAGCCTACTCTAAACTACCAGACACCCTCACCCTCTTACCAAACTTTACCACCCACTTATCAATCACCTCCACTTCCCACATATCAACCTACCTCACTAAGATATTCCCAACCTGCACATGTCTACCAAGCCTACAATGCTCAACCATCCCACTATCAATTGCCTCCCACACGTTAAAACTTTTCTAGACCTCGAACAAATTTTGACCGAAGACCTCCCAAACAGTATACCGCCATTGCTGAACCCATTGACCAGATGTACGAAAGGCTCAAAGCTGATGGTTATGTCACCCCTATCCCTGCTATAACCCCTGATAACCCTTCTCAATGGGTTAACCCAAACAAATCCTGTGCATACCATTCAGGCATGAAAGGACGTACCATTGACGAATGTCACACCCTGAAAGACAAGATCCAGGCCCTAATTGATAACAAGATTATTATGGCAAAGGAGCCTGCTCCGAATGTCCGCAATAACCCTATGCCATACCACAAGGGTGGAGGTGTTCATATGATTGAAATAGAGGATGATTGGGACCCAAGGGATCGATCAATTTGATCATAGAAGGTGACTATCCAAAGAAGCCAATAGTCACCCTTAATCCGATTGAAGTCCAGATTTAGCCTTCTGGGGACACCAAGGTAAATATGTCCATGCCACTTGAGTTTGAAGCACCATCCTCTACGAAGATGCCAACGCCGATTAAGGTCGAATTTATGTCACCAGCAAATGTACCTACACCCTTCGAAATTGCAGTTTTACCGCCTAAGGTGCATGCTCCATTCGGAGTAAAGATAGCCACACCAATTCCGGTGGCAATGTATACCGTAACACCATTCCATACAAATGCAATACCTTGGGACTACACAGCCGAGGCAAGAAGAAAAGGGAAGGTCAAGTTCGGGGAAGCCGTTGCAGCACAGGGTATGACAAGAACTGGTAGGGTTTATACCCCAGAAATTTGGCTGAGTCAAGTAAGCAGGCCTCTGGTCGGCCAACCATCACTGAAACTGGGCCCGATGATCTCTGGAGAAAATTGGAAAGTCACAAGATCACTTTTCATGAAGATGAGCTGCCACCAGAAGGGTTGAGTCACAACAAGGCGTTACATATCACCGTACAATGCGAAGATTATTTTATCACCAGAATCCTGATTGCTGGAGGGTCCAGCCTCAATATTTGTTCGTTGGTAACACTCAGGACATTGGGAAAGGGGCTGCATGAGATCAAGGACGGGGCCATCAATGTCAAAGCTTTCGACGGTTCCCAATAGTCCACAATTGGGGAAATCAGCATGTGTTTGCAAATGGGGCCTACTTGGTTCGAAGTTGATTTTCAAGTGATAGACGTGATGACATTTACAATTTGTTGTTGGGACGACCGTGGATTCATGCCGCTGGGGCCGTAGCGTCAACACTACATCAGACGATGAAATTTGAGTGGAACCACCAAGAGGTGATCATTCACGGCGACGGTAGCAATCCTATATACAGTCGCCAGACCATCCCAGCAATCGGAGGCAGAAGAAAGATAGGGAGGGAGACCTATCACCACATCAAGCGAGTCAACACCATTGACAAGGACAAATGGTGGGACAATAAAATTGAAAGCATATTGAACTGGAGTGGATACGAACCTGGCAGGGAACTTGGCAAGAACCTCCAAGGAATCGCTAAGCCTATCAAACTAAAGAAACATGGCACCACATTCGGTCTGGGATATGAGTACACTTGGGAAGAATTCAACAACTGGTCGCCACCATGGTACGGTCCTTACTATTCGCTGGAGCAGCCGATACCACATTTGAAGCAGACTTTCTAGCCAACCGATGTTATCTATGGGTTAGAAGAAGAGGAAGCACTAGCAGCAGTGAGGAATTTGTTCCTAGAAGACGATGATATGGATTGTTGTGTTGTTTTCGAGGAGGAGGGGGAGGAAGGCCCTTCCATACAGATAGTAAGCAGAGGAGCATGCCTCAATAACTAGACCATCAGAACTCGGAAAGTCTCGGGGTAGAAAGGCTGAACAAGCATCATGCACTATCTGAACAAGCATCATGCACTATCTTTTATTTTTAAAATCCTTCCGCATTTTAAAATTTCGCAATAAGATCTTCAATGTTCAAAACAGTTATGGAATTTATCAAAGCATTTCAATTTTCCCTATAATTGTTACTCTTATTATTTTCTCTAATTACTTTACTTATACAACATTACTATTACTTATCTTGATGAACCAATGACTGTGACATGCAACGAGACAACGCAACAAACGGACATAGATTCAGAGGAAGATGACATACCGGAAGAGATTGTTAAAGAAGTCGAGAATTTTGAGAACAGACCTAAGTCCAACCTATATGAGACTAAGATTGTTAGCTTGGGAGATGCAGATAACGTCAAAGAAACACAAATCAGCATTCATTTGTCACCGTCAGAAAAGGAAGAGTACACAGAATTTCTAAGGGAATATGAGGATATATTTGCCTGGTCGTATGATGACATGACTGGTCCGAGGACATCTATTGTGGCACATAAACTACCAACTGATCCGACATGTCCGCCGGTAAAGCAAAAACTCAGAAAGTTCAAGCCTGATATGAGTTTGAATATCAAAGAAAAAGTCACTAAGCAGGTCAAAGCCAAGGTTCTCAAGGTAGTATAATATCCAACGTGGTTAGCCAACATTGTGCTAGTTCCAAAGAAGGACGGGAAGGTCAGAGTCTGTGTCGACTACCGGGATCTTAACCGGTCCAGTCCAAAAGATGACTTTCCCTTGTCGAACATACACATCCTGATCGACAATTACGCCAAGCATGAGTTGTAGTCATTTGTAGATTGTTTTGCGAGGTATCATCAGATCTAGATGGATGAAAAAGATGCTGAGAAAACGTCTTTCATTACGCCGTGGGGGATGTACTGTTACAAGATGATGCCGTTTGGAT
This sequence comes from Nicotiana tabacum, assembly GCF_000715075.1. Classification (NCBI taxonomy): domain Eukaryota; kingdom Viridiplantae; phylum Streptophyta; class Magnoliopsida; order Solanales; family Solanaceae; genus Nicotiana; species Nicotiana tabacum. The sequence continues at coordinate 27,718,405 of NC_134082.1, read as the reverse complement.
TAAAGAATGCTGGGGCTACCTACATGAGGGCCATGACCACCATTTTCCACGATATGATAAACAAGGAGATCGAATTATATGTAGACGATGTTATCATCAAGTCCAAGAAAGCCATTGATCACATGGAAGAGTTGAGGAAGTTCTTCAATAGACTGAGAAGGTACAACCTAAAACTGAATCCTGCGAAGTGCGCATTTGGGGTTCCTGCCGGAAAACTACTTGGGTTCATTGTAAGTCGCTGAGGAATAGAACTGGATCCATCAAAGGTCAAAGCTATTCAAGAGTTTCCACCGCCAAAGAACAAGAAGGATGTGATGAGTTTCTTGGGGAGACATAACTATATCAGCCGGTTCATAGCACAATCTACAGTTATCTGTGAGCCAATCTTTAAGATGTTGAAGAAGGATGCCGCTACCAAATGGACTGATGACTGCCAAAAGGCCTTCGACAGAATCAAGGAGTGCATATCAACACCACCAGTTTTGGTCCCACCCGAGCCAGGTATACCTCTATTACTCTACCTCGCAGTATTGGATGGAGCGTTCGGTTGTGTTCTGGCGCAACATGATGAAACAGGGAGGTAAGAGTAGGCCATCTATTACCTCAGTAAGAAGTTCACCCCATACGAGGCCTAATATTCTCTGTTAGTGTGCACCTGTTGTGCTTTAACTTGGGTAGCTCAGAAGTTGAGGCACTACTTCTGTGCCTACACTACATATCTCATATCAAGGATGGATCCTTTGAAGTACATCTTTTAGAAGACCATTCCTACCGGCAAGCTAGCCAAGTGGCAAATCATGTTGAGTGAATTTGACATTGTCTACATAACTCAGAAAGCAATCAAAGGACAGACACTAGCAGATCACCTTGCCGAGAATCCCGTGGACGGAGAATACGAACCCCTAAAAATGTATTTTCCTGATGAAGGGGTATCATTCATAGGAGAAAATATTGCAGAATCCTATGAAGGTTGGAGAATGTTTTTTGATGGAGTAGCAAATTTCAAAGGAGTCGGCATAGGAGCAGTCCTAGTATCAGAAATCGGCAAACATTATCTGGTGTCTGCCAAACTCAGGTTTCCTTGCACTAACAACATGGCCGAGTACGAAGCCTGCATCTTAGGGCTCAAGATGGCCATTGACATGAACATTCAAAAGTTGCTAGTAATTAGGGATTCAGACTTGCTTATACATCAGGTCCGAGAAGAATGGGTGACCAAGAACTCCAAGATACTCCCTTATCTGCATCATGTACATGAGTTGATAAAGAGGTTCACAAAATAGAGTTCCATCATGTTCCCAGAGTCCAAAATGAGTTTGCCGATGCATTGGCTACCCTATCATCCATGATACATCATCCAGACAAGAACTTCATTGATCCCACTCTGGTAAAGATCTATGATCAGCCAACTTACTATGCTCATGTCGAAGAAGAAGCAGATGGAAATCCTTGGTTTCACGATATCAATGAATATTTGGCAAAAGGAGAATACTCAGAACTTGTGAACACTACTCAGAAGCGCACACTTCGAAGGTTGTCTAACAATTTCTTTCACGGTGGAGGAATCCTGTATAGTAGGACTCCAGATTTGGGATTACTAAGGTGTGTCGACACGAAGGAAGCATCTAAACTACTAGAAGAAATCCATGCTGGGACCTGCAGTCCACATATGAACGGTTTTGTCTTAGCCAAGAAGATACTCCGGGCTGGTTACTTTTGGATGAATATGGAGATAGACTGCATCCAGTATGTCCAAAAATGCCACCGCTGCTAGATACATGTAGACATGATCAAGGTACCCCTAAATAAGCTTACTGCAATAAGCTCACCGTGGTCGTTCGCTACCTGGGGAATGGATGTTATTGGACCAATCGAGCCTGCCACCTCCAACGGGCACAGGTTTATCCTAGTAGCAATCGACTATTTCATCAAATGGGTCGAGGCAGCAACTTACAGAGTAGTGACTAAGAAAGTCATGGCAGACTTCATCCGCGACCGTATCGTTTGTCGGTTCGGGATTACGGAGTCAATCATCACTGATAATGGTTCCAATCTCAAAAGTGACCTGATGAAAGACATGTGTGAAACCTTCAAGATCAAACACAAGAATTCTACAGCCTACAAACCTCAGATGAATGGAGCCGTAGAAGCCGAAGCAATTTCAGCTAGTCATTGCAAGCAGCCATCAGAAGTATCAACCCAGTAAACTGGGGCAGAATTTTGAGGAGGACCCTCAAAATTCCGTAATAAGAAAGGTCTCAATGTATTGAACCACGTCGCAGTCGTCGATTCAACTAAAGAAAACTATTCTCGATTATGTATTTATGTTATATTTTTACTAAATCATGCCTGTTTGTTACCAAAATTGCTCTATTTAGCAATGCTACCCCAATGATACGTACAATATCACTAGATCAGAGCCGAGAAGGTCAAGCAAAGCCAACAGGGATACAAACTAACCTCCCCTCTACAAAACTCACGATTTTTCTTTAGATGCAGACATTTGGATTGTGAAAGCATCCGACATGCTATACATTCATGAGATAAATGGTGTTCAGGAATACAACTCTCAGAATTGTTCACGTTTACCAGCATTTTCTATCCACGCACGCCGGCGATATTCCCTATATTGCAACATCCCTAGTAGTCATAATGTCGCAACCTGCTATCAGCTAAGAAACTCTATTACCATTTGCCCTTTTATTTTTTATTTCTGCATTGCATAAGGCTATCATTCTGCCTTTAGACTAAGTACTGTCTCCATCTGCATTTCCTGCATTGCATAAGGCTACCATTCGGCCTTCCGAGACTAAGCACTGTCTCCATCTGCATTTCCTGCATTGCATAAGGCTACCATTCTGCCTTCCAAGACTAAGCACTGTCTCCATCTGCATTTTCTGCATTGCATAAGGCTACCATTCTGCCTTCCGAGACTAAGCACTCTCTCCATCTGCATTTCCTACATTGCATAAGGCTACCATTCTGCCTTCCGAGAGTAAGCACTGTCTCCATCTACATTTCTTGCATTGCATAAGGCTACCATTCTGCCTTCCGATACTAAGCACTGTCTCCATTTGCATTTCCTGCATTGCATAAGGCTAGCATTCTGCCTTCCGAGACTAAGCACTGTCTCCATCTGCATTTCCTGCATTGCATAAGGCTACCATTCTGCCTTCCAAGACTAAGCACTGTCTCTATTTGCATTTCATGCATTGCATAAGGCTACCATTCTACCTTTCGAGGTTAAGCTCTACCTCCATCTGCACTTGCATGGCTGAAAGATCGCCGCTTTATTTTACACTTGCATGGCTAAAAGATCGTCGCTTTATTTTACACTTGGATGGCTGAAAGATCGCCGCTTTATTTTACACTTGCATGGCTGAAGGATTGCCGCTTTCTGCATTGCATGGGCTGAAAGATCGCCAAATACTGCATCTCATGGGCTGAAAGACCACCAAATTATCCAAAGGCGTCATTGTTCGGAGGCACCATTTTCATATCCCGAGAACGCCATGCCATGGCCTGAAGATCTCCTTTAATCTTTTGCATATCATTATTCAAAGGCTTCATAGTTCGGAGGCATAATTCTCATAGCCCGAGAGCATCATTTCATGGCCTACGAATCCTTTAATATACGTTTCATGGCCCAGGACATCATGGTCTAAGGGCGTCATCCTAACCGCCCAAAGACATCATTCATGGTCCGACGGGAGCTTGCATCATGTTTAAATTTATGCACAATATATGCTTGTATTGCTTATTTACAGGTAAACCAACGAGCAACGACTATCTCAGCAAGAGCGATCTCGCTCCAGTTCCCGCAACCCTATTAGACCTTAACCATTCATCCCGACCTGAATATTGCGCCCGTTCTTGAAAAGGTCTCTATCGGCATACTCCGCCGATGGATCCTGAACTACATATGGCCTGATTCCTATAAGACCAGGGATATGTAGGCAGCTCAGGAGCCAGAGCATGGCCAACCTCTTCAAACCATTTCGTTCGGTCAAAAATTGGCCATGATATCTTTACCCGACAACTCTTTCATCCTTCCCGGGTAAAGAGGGGCAGCTGTTGATACCCAATTTTTTCCTGTATTTTTTATATGCAAAACACTTTTCAAAATAGCATGTATATGCATATATAAGTATATCCCAATGTTACATTATTTTTTATTAATTTTACAAAGATTTTCCAAAAAAAATTTACTGCCTTATTTTATTAAGAAAAACCCAATAATTATCCCCAAATTATCATTGTAAGGCCCCGTGAAAAATTTCCACACTAAACCCAAAAGCTCGTAGTGGCAATTAGGATCATGTTTTAGAGATGCGTAAAATTCTTCGCCGCGGTTCAGACCTTTTTGGACTGATCTATGCTATAAAAAGTCAAGAAATAATGTTTTCCAGAAAATGCGATTCTGCGGTCGAGGATGCGGTCGCATATCAGGTATGCAGACCGGATAATCGCCGCAAAGTGAGTCAGTGTGTTGGTCAAATTTGAGTTTAAATATGCGGTCCATTATGCGAGCGCATAACCAATATGTGGACCGCATAGTTATCGCTTAATTTCCTTGGGATTTTGTAAGGAGCAGTTCTGCGGTGCATTAAGCGACCACAGAACAGTTATGCAGACCGCATTTATACCGCATACCCAGGCAAAATGTTCAGATTTTGGGAACACTTTTGCGGTCCATTATGCGGGCCACATTTCCACTTTGCGATCGCAAATGCGATCGCAGACCTGACTCGGGGCTCCAATTTTCTAAATTTTAAACCCGACCCCTTATCAATATATTCGGTGTTATAGCTCATTTTGAGCATATTTCCTGATGCTTTTAGAGAGAGAGAGAGAGAGGGTCCTAGAGAGGGAAGTGCTTCCCATCAAATTACTCCATGAAACCTTGACAAATCTTTGAAGATAATCAAGTGAGGACCCTAACTCTTCATCCCAAGAGGTAAGATTTCATTACCGCAGCTCTTGTTCCTATGCTTAGCAATAAGGGATCACTAGTGAAGTAATTCATGGGTATAAGACCGAATTTCTTGCATGCATATCACACCATATAATATTGGGAGGTAGTGAACTGAAAAGAAAGCAAGAGGGGTATAAAATGATAGAAATTTCTCTCAAAAGGGCCTAAGATCACAATGCACCTTTAGTGTTTGATAGTATGCTCAAAACAAGCTAGAATCTCAATCTCGTCTCTAATTCTTGGTTTAATTTGTAATTCTTACACAATAGATAGAAGTGCTAAAAGTTCCAGAATTTTAAGGAATAAGGAAAGCTTTATTGAGGTATGTATGGCTAAAACCCCGTCTTTTAGAAATTGAGCTTCATCGTTGGTTGTGTGAGTACGGTAAGATTAAATTGAATTGTTGTATTGATAGACATTTCACTTGACTTGGTGTTGCAACCTTATATGCGTGGAGACTGTGTCTCAAATTGATCAACGTGCTATTCTTGATAACTTGAAAAGGTGCAAGGACTATGAATCATGTATCAAAATTCTTAGACCTTAGATTGAAATTGAAGTGCGTTGTTGTGCCATTTACATGAAGTATCATCTACGCCTACAACCTTATTTGCTCTTGTGTGCCATATTCTCTTGAATTACAAACCTAATGTTGAAAATGGGAACAATGTGAAACGTGAATTGTGGAATGTGAAAAATGTGGCCCCAAGTGCCGGCAAACTAATACATGTGTAACCAAAGATTGGAGTGGGATGAATAATAGAAAATGGTAATGCCTCGGTAAGGCGGCTTAGCCGCTCGGGCCGTGATCGAACGCCATGACATATACACATGGAGGTTATACATTGATGATTGAAACTGGAAAGTGTGAATAGAATATTGGTAACGTCTACGGGAGATGACATAGCCGATCGGGTCAAGATCGGACTCCGCTCAAGATAGCAGTGGTAATGTGAACGATGTGGAATAGTATGAAATGCCCAAATAAATGCTATGGAAGCATGATGTGAAGGTTGTGTAAATCTTTCATGTTGATAATGTTGTGATCGTTTAAAGCTTTGGAGTGATACCTGTGAATTCCTTATTTGTGTATGAAAGTTCTTTCTAATTTGATGGTGTTTAGTTATACATACTAGTACTATTCCATGGTACTAACGCCCTTTTTGCCGGAAGCGCTACATTTTTAAATGAATGTAGGTGGCTCCATAGCGGATAGTGTCTATCGTGTGTAGCAGAGCCTCCTTTTCTCAAAATCTTGGTGAGCCCTTTCCTCCTTCAAGGGGTCATGTGGTACACCTTTTGTTATAGACATCCATTTTGAGGTATAGCCGGGGCCTTATTGCTAGCGTTGTTATCACTGCCTTTTGTATCCTTAGAGGCTCCGTAGACGTTTGTGTGGGTTATGTACGGGTATTGGATAGGTCAATGAACCATGTTATAACCTTGTACTCTTTCTTTCTTTTTAACTATAACTGTATGGAATCTTGGACACTTAACTACGATTTAATGTTGTGATATAAAATGAACTAAAATGTTGAATGTACTATCTTTCCTTGTCTTAATAAATGAAAGCATGGTTTCCCTATTCATATTGAGTTGGATGGGTAGTGTTTGATGAGGCTTGCTTAGTTGGGTTCACTCGATTGAGCGCCGATCGCGCCTCCCGAGGTTGTGGCATGACAAACTTGGTATTAGAGCCTTAGGCTTTAAAGTATCCTAGGATGTCTCGGAGCCGTGTCTAGTAGAGCCCTTCTTATCGGTGTGTAGTCGACCACATCTATAAGTTGGAGGCTACTTGGGCATTTAGGAATAACACCCTTCTTTGATGTTCTGGATCGTGCAATGAAACTGTCCCTCTCTAATTAGTGCAATGTTCTATCTTTCAATAAATGGCACTTAAGAAGAAAGCGAGAATTGGCCAAGCAGCCAATGGCACCTCAGGAGTGGCTGATGATTCACTACTTGATACTGTGGATGAGGGTAGCCACCCTGCTATCGCTCTACCAGATTCTTCTACTCCAGAGCAGACTACCCCAGTTCCCACACCCGTGGAGGTAACCACCATCCCTCCCATTGATACTCCTGTCCCGCCTCTAGCTCCAGCTTCCGGTTCTTGTATTTCGGATGGGGATCTTAGGGGAGCTATTCAGATGTTGACCCAGCTAGTGGCCTCCCAGGCCCAGAGGTCAAATGTTGCGCCTCGTTCATCCATCCAGCAAGGGGATTCTACTAGTTCCAGAGTGAACAGATTTCTTTAGTTAGACCCTCCGGTGTTTACAAGTGCCAATCCAGAAGAGGACCCTCAGGATTTTATTGATGAGATGCACAAGACCCTCAGGGTTATGCGTGCAACTGAGACAGAAGGAGTAGCGTTGGCTGCCTACTGCTTGAAAGGGGTGGCCTATTCATGGTTTGAGTTGTGGGAGGATTCCCGAGAGGAGGTGCGCCCTCCGGCGAGGTAGAGCGAGTTCGCTGATGCCTTTATTGACCATTTCCTACCCGTTGAGACAAGGGCAACCCGTGCGACAGAGTTTGAAAATTTGAGGCAAGGTAACAGAAGTGTGTGGGAGTAACACATGAAGTTTGCTCGCTTGTCCAAGTATGCCATTCATGTGTTGCCACAATGGAGGCCAGGATGCGCCAGTTTGTTCAGGGCCTTAATTCTTTGATCATTAATGAGGCTTCTACGGCTGCATTGAATTTTGACATGAATTAAAGGAAGATGGTAGCATTTTCCCAGGCCACAGAGAACCATAAATTAAAGAACAGAATGGAGAGAGAGGGTAGCAGCAAGGCCTGGTCTACGGGCAATATGGGAGAGTCACTAGGTGGGGGAAGATCAGCTTTCAGGGGAGGATCATCAGGGCCTTCCTAGTCTATTGTACAGTCTTCAGCCAGTGTACCACTGTCAGGGCCCAGTCGGCAGCAGTGGAGTCATTTCAGGCCTGGTCAGGGTAGCAGGGGATCCCATCAGTGGGGTCGGTCAGGAGAGAGGTTCCAGCAGTAGCAGAGGTCCCCGTGCCCTAGGTGCGAGAAGATGCACTCAGGGACTTGCTATCTAGAGTTACCTATATGCTATGGATGTGGGATGAGGGGTCATATTCAGAGACATTGTCGTGCATCCCGCCAGGGAGCGGGTAGGGGCACATCTCAGTCATCCAGCCAGGAAACTACTACATCTTCAGCCCCCTCCCCAGTTCGAGGTACCCCAGCACCCACAGGGCGTGGTGCAGCTAGGGGTAGTACGTAGAGTTCAGGAGGACCCAGCCGGTTTTATGCTATGAGTGGTCGCCAGACTGCAGAGGCTTCTCTAGATGTTGTTACAGGTATTCTGACTGTCCAATCTCATGATGTGCATGCACTTATTGACCCTGGTTCCACCTTGTCCTATGTTACCCCTTTTGTTGCTATGGGATTCGGGATAGAGCCGGATAAGCTTTATGAGCCCTTTTTGGTGTCTACCCTAGTTGGTGAGTCTATTACAGCTTCTTGGGTTTATAGAGGATGTGTTGTTACGGTACGGGGTAGGGATACCGCGGCCGATCTTATTGAGTTAGGGATGGTCGACTTTGATGTAATAATGGGAATGGATTGGCTTTATTCATGCTTTGTCAAACTTGATTGTCGGACTAGAACCATTAGGCTTGAATTTCCTAATGAGCCCGTTATTGAATGGAAGGGAGATAATGTAGTGCCTAGAGGTCGGTTTATTTCCTACCTTAAGGCGGCGAAGATGATCAAGAAGGGTGTATCTATCATCTAGTTTGGGTCACAGACACCAATGCCGAGGCACTTAGCCTTGAGTCTGTACAAGTTGTGAATGAATTTCCAGACGTCTTTCCAGATGAACTCCCTGGGATTCCACCGGACAGGGAAATTGATTTTGGGATCGATGTGATACCAGGCATGCAACCTATATCAATTCCACATTACAGAATGGCATCGGCAAGAAAGAGCTAAAGGAATAATTGAAGGATTTGATAGAGAAGGGCTTCATCCAGCCGAGTGTGTCACCATGGGGCGTACCAGTCTTGTTTGTAAGAAAGAAAGATGGATCGCTACGAATGTGTATTGACTACCGGCAACTCAACAAGGTCACAATCAAAAACAAATATCCTCTGCCAAGAATAGATGAGGTGCTACAAGTTTCTCAAAGATTGACTTGCGGTCCGGGTACCATCAATTGAAGATAAAGGAGCAGGATATTCCAAAAACACCCTTCAAAACTCGGTATGGGCACTTTTAATTTATGGTAATGTCTTTTGGTCTAACAAATGCCCCGACAACTTTTATGGATCTTATGAATCGAGTCTTCAAGACCTTTCTAGACTCCTTTGTGATAGTGTTTATTGATGATATCCTTGTGTATTCCTGAAGTCGGGAGGACCATGCTGCCCATCTCAGGGCAGTTTTGAGACTCCTCAGCAACATCAATTGTATGCAAAATTTTTGAAATGTGAATTCTGGCTTGAATCTGTCGCGTTCTTGGGCCATGTCATTTTCAGGAAAGGAATTCTGGTTGATCCTCAAAAGATTGCAGCAATGAAGAATTGGCCTAGACCTACCACTCCAACTGAGATTCGTAGTTTCTTAGGCTTGGCTGGGTACTACAGGAGGTTTGTGGAGGGGTTTTCTACTCTTGCCACTCCATTGACTAAATTGACGCATAAAGCAGTTAAATTCCAGTGGTCCGATGCTTGTGAAAAGAGTTTCCAAGAATTGAAGTCAAAATTGACAACAACTCTGGTGTTAGCCTTGCCAGAGGGTACAAAGGGGTTTGTAGTGTATTGCGATGCTTCGAGAGTCGGGCTTGGGTGTGTGTTAATACAACACGGCAAGGTTATAACCTATGCTTCTAGGCAACTCAAGAATCATGAGAAGAACTATCCAACCCATGACTTAGAGCTGGCAGCAGTGGTGTTTGCGCTAAAGATTTGGCGACATTATTTGTATGGGGTCCATGTGGATGTATTTACGGATCATAAGAGCCTTCAATATATTTTCAAGCAGAAAGAGTTGAATCTAAGGCAAAGAAGATGTCTAGATTTACTCAAGGACTATGACATTGATATTCTCTATCACCCGAGAAAGGCTAATGTTGTGGCAGATACACTTAGTCGAAAATCTATGGGAAGTTTAGCTCATTTGGAGGCCCATCAGAGGCCGTTGGCCAGAGAGGTTCACCAGTTGGCTAGTTTGGGAGTTCGCCTTGCGAACTCTAATGAAGGAGGGGTAATTGTGTAGAATAGGGCTGAATCATTGCTTGTGGCAGAGGTGAAAGAGAAAAAATTTGTGGATCCGTTGTTAGCACAACTGAAAGAGGGGATTCTCAAACACAAAACCACAGCTTTTTCCTTTGGCATGAATAATGGTACTTTACGGTACCAAGACCGCCTATGTGTTCCTGATATTGACGGTCTTCAGGAAAGGATCATGGCAGAAGCTCACACTCCCAGGTATTCCGTGCACCCAGGTTCCACGAAAATGTATCATGATCTCAAGGAAATTTATTAGTGGAATAACATGAAGATAGATGTGGCGGACTTTATGGCAAAATGTCCGAATTGTTAGCAAGTAAAGGCCGAACACTAAAGGCCCGGTGGATTGGCTCAAAGCATAGAAATTCCAACGTGGAAATGGAAGATGATCAACATGGACTTTGTGGTAGGGTTACCACGCACTCCGCGCAAGTTCGGCTCAATTTGGGTGATTATTGATCGACTTACAAAGTCAGTGCACTTCTTGCCAGTCAAATCTACCGACACAGCGGAACAGTATGCTCAGTTGTATATCAAAGAAATAGTCAGGTTACAAGGAACTCCAGTCTCAATCATGTCAGATCGAGGGGCTCAGTTCACAGCCAACTTTTGGAAGAGGTTTCAGCAAGGTTTGGGTACACAGGTAAATCTTAGTATAGCTTTTCATCCACAAATCGATGGTCAAGCAGAGCGGACTATTCAGACGCTTGAAGACATGTTGCGCACTTGTACTCTTGATTTCAAGGGTAGTTGGGATGACCAGTTGCCACTCATAGAATTTCTTACAACAACAACTTCCACGCTAGTATCCAGATGGCACAATTCGAAGCACTATATGGTAGGAGATGTAGGTCTCCCATTGGGTGGTTTGAGGTTGGAGAAGCAAAATTGATAGGGCCGGACCTCGTGCATCAGGCCATGGAGAAAGTCAAGATTATTAAGGAGATATTGAAAACTTCTCAGAGTCGCCAAAAATCCTATTCGGATGTGCGTCGCAGAGATTTAGAGTTCAAAGGAGATGATTGGGTATTTCTGAAGGTTTCCCCTATGAAGGGCATCATGAGATTTGGAAAGAAGGGAAAATTGAGTTCGAGATATGTCGGACCATACAGAATCATTCATAGGATTGGTCAGGTGGCATACAAGCTCGAGCTGCCACTCGAAATGTTTACACCCGGTCTTTCATGTGTTCATGTTGAGGAAGGTAGTGGGAGATCCGTCCACTATTGTGCCAGTTGAAACTATGGAAGTAAATGAAGAACTGTCATACGAAGAAGTTCCAGTTGCCATTCTTGATAGGCAGGTTCGGAAATTGAGAAATAAGGAAATTGCATCCGTGAAAGTATTATGGCGGAACCAGCAAGTTGAGGAAGCCACTTGTGAAGCCGAGGATGAAATGAAAAGGAAGTATCCACATTTGTTTGAATATTCATGTAATAGCTTTTATGCATTTAGCTCCTATGAACTGTCCCCTTGAATATTTTTTAGACTTGATCTATGTAAAACTGTCCCCTTTTTGGTAAAATGTTGCCTATACGACCATGGTTGATGATTGTACAAGTTATGTTATATTTATTAAATATGGTTATGCTGTTAGGATATGTTCTGGGGCTCTCTGACAAGTGGATAAGGCCTAGATACAAAGGAAACTCTGGAAAATTTTCGGAAATTCAGGGAGTTGACCAAATTTGGAGACTAATAGTATGTGAGTAGTAGGTTGCATAGAGATCACTAATAAGCGAACCTTGATCATCACTCGAGGATGAATGATCTTAAGTGGGGGAGGATGTGAGGCCTCGTGAAATATTTCCACTCTAAACCCAAAAGCTCATAGTGGAAATTAGGATCATATGTTAGAGATGCGTAAAATTCTTCGCGGCGAGCTTGGTCAACGTGGTTCAAACCTTTTTGGACTGACCTATGCTATAAAAAGTCAAGAAATAATGTTTTCCAGAAAATGCAATTTTGCGGTCGAGAATGCGGTCGCATATCAGGTATGCGGACCCGCATAATCGCCGCAAAGTGAGTCAGTGTGTTGTAAGGAGCAGTTCTACGGTGCATTATGTGACCGCAGAACGGGTATGCGGATTGCATTTCTGCCGCATACCCAGACAGAATGTTCAGATTTTGGGAACACTTTTGCGGTCCATTATGCGAACCGCATTTCCACTTTGCGATTGCAAATGCAATCGCAGACCTGACTCGGGGCTCCAATTTTCTAAATTTTAAACCCGACCCCTTATCGATATATTCGGTGTTATAGCTCATTTTGAGCATATTTCCAGATGCTTTTAGAGAGAGAGAGAGAGGGTCCTAGAGAGGGAAGTGCTTCCCATCAAATTACTCCATGAAACCTTGCCAAATCTTTGAAGATAATCAAGTGAGGGCACCTAAATCTTCATCCTAAGAGGTAAGATTTCATTAACTCAGCTCTTGTTCCTATGCTTAGCAATAAGGGATCACTAGTGAAGTAATTCATGGGTGTAAGAATGAATTTCTTGCATGCATATCACACCATAGAATATTGGGAGGTAGTGAAATAAAAAGAAAGCAAGAGGGGTATAAAATGATGGAAATTTCTCTCAAAAGGACCTAAGATCACAATGCACCTTTAGTGTTTGATAGTATGCTCAAAGCAAGCTAGAATCTCAATCTCGTCTCTAATTCTCGGTTTAATTTGTAATTCTTACACAATAGATCGAAGTGCTAAAAGTTCCAGAATTTTGTAAGGAATAAGGAAAGCTTTATTGAGGTTTGTATGGATAAAACCCCGTCTTTTAGAAATTGAGCTTCATCGTTGGTTGTGTGAGTACGGTAAGATTAAATTGAATTGTTGTATTGATTGCCATTTCGCTTGATTTTGTGTTGCAACCTTATATGCGTAGAGACTGTTTCTCAAATTGATCAACGTGCTATTCTTGATAATTTGAAAAGGTGCAAGGACTATGAATCATGTATCGAAATGCTTAGACCTTAGATTGAAATTGAAGTGCGTTGTTGTGTCATTTACATGAAGTCTCATCTACGCCTACAACCTTATTTGCTCTTGTGTGCCATACTCTCTTGAATTACAAACCTAATGTTGAAAATGGGAACAATGTAAAACGTAAATTGTGGAATGTGAAAATTGTAGCCCCAAGTGCCAGTAAACTAATACATGTGTAACCAAATATTAGAGTGGGATGAATAATGGAAAATTGTAACGCCTTAGTAAGGAGGCCTAGCCGATCGGGCCGTGATCGGACGCCATGACATATACACATGGTGGTTATGCATTGATGATTGAAACTGAAAAGTGTGAATATAATATTGGTAACGTCGCTGGGAGACGGCCTAGCTGATCGGGACGAGATTAGACTCCGCTCAAGATAGCAGTGGTAATGTGAACGATATGGAACAGTATGAAATGCCCAACTAAAGGCTATGGAAACATGATGTGAAGGTTGTGTAAATCTTTTATGTAGATAATGTTGTGATCGTTTAAAGCTTTAGAGTAATACCTGTAATACCTGTAAAATAGCATTTTTTGGCCCTAATTTTTATGGACATAAACGTAGTTAAATCTAAATGGGGCTAATATTGCAATTATATGCATTTTAGCTTTAAAAAATACTAAATAAATTTGTAAAAATATGCAAAAATTATCTTGGCTATATTTTTGTATAAATATGCGAATTCAATAAATGAATCACCAAAAATAATAATTTTGGGAATAATTATTGGGTTTTTCTTGGTAAAAATAGGCAATACATTGATTTAAAAATATCTAAAAATTAAGGAAAAATAATAAAATGTTTGAATATGCTTACATATGCATATACATGCTATTTTAAAGGTATTTTTCATATGAAAAATATACAGGGAAAAATTGGGTATCAACAGCTGCCCCTCTTTACCCGAGAAAGATGAAAGAGTTGTCGGGTAAAGATATGATGACCAATTTTGACCGAACAAAATGGTTCGAGGAGACTTAGGCCGTGCGCTAGTTTTTGAGTTGCCTACATATCCCTGGTCCTACAGGAATCAGGCCATATGTAGTTCATGATCCGTCGGTGGAGTATGCCGATGGAGACTTTCAAGAACGGAGGCAGTATTTAGGACGGGGCGAATGGTTGAAGTCTGATAGGGCTGCGGGAACTGGAGCGGAATTGCTCCTGCCAAGATAGCCATTATTCGTCGGTTCACCTGCAAATAAGTAACGCAAGTATATATTGTGCGTAAATTTAAACATGATGAGAATTCTCGTCGGACCATGAATGTTTGTCTTCGGACGGTTAGGATGACGTCCTTAGACCATGATGTCATGGGCCATGAAGCGCGTAATAAAGGATTCACAGGCCATGAAATGATGCTCTCGGGCTATGAGAATGATGCCTCCGAACTATGATGCCTTTGAATAGTGATATGCAAAAGATTAAAAAAAAGGGGATCCTTAGGCCATGGCATGGTGTTCTCGGGCAATGAAAATGGTGCCTCCGAACAATGACGCCCTTGGATAGTTTGGCAATCTTTCAGCCCATGAGAGGCAGAGTTTGGCGATCTTTCAGCCTATGCAATGCAGAAGGTGGAGATCTTTCGGCCATGCAAATGTAAAGGTGGCGATCTTTCAGCCATGCAAATGTAAATAAGGTGGCGATCTTTCAGCCATGCAAATGTAGAGGCGGCGATCTTTCAGCCTTGCAAATGTAAATAAGGTGGCGATCTTTCAGCCATGCAAATGCAGTATAGGTAGAGCTTAACCTCGGAAGGCAGAATGGTAGCCTTATGCGATGCAAGAATGCAGATGGAGGTAGAGCTTAACCTCGGAAGGTAGAATGGTAGCCTTATGCAATGCAGAAATGCAGACGGGAGCCTTATGCAATGCAGAAATGCAAACGGAGACAGAGCTTAGTCTCGGAAGGCAGAATGGAAACCTTATGCAATGCAGAAATGCAGATGGAGACAGAGCTTAGTCTCGGAAGGCAAAATGGTAGCCTTATGCAATGCAAAAATGCAGATGGAGACAGAGCTTAGTCTCGGAAGGCAGAATGGTGGCCTTATGCAATGCAGAAATGCAGATGGAGACAGAACTTAGTCTCGGAAGGCAGAATGGTAGCCTTATACAAAAAGTACAAATAGCAAATGGTAATAAAGCTTTCTTAGCTGATAACAGATTGCGATATTGTGACTGCTGGGGACATCGTGACATGCGGAAGACCACTGGTGTGTGTGGATAGCAACTGTGAGTAAATGCAACGGTTCTAAGAGTTGTATTCCTGAAAAATATGAGGGTATAGTATATTTGATGATTTTGCAACCCAAATGCCTATATCCAAAGAAAAATCGTGAGTTTTGTAGAGGGGGAAGGTTAGTTCGTATCCTTGCTGGCTTTGCTTGACCGGCTCGGCTTTGATCTGGTGATACTGCATATATCACTGGGGTAGCATTGCTAAACAAAGCAATTTTAGTAATAAACATGCATGATTTAGTAAAATCATAACATAGGTACATAACTAAGAATAGTTTTTTTTAGATGAACCGACGACTGTGACATGGTTCAGGACATTGCAACATTTCTTGCTACGGAATTTTGAGGGTCCTCCTCAAAATTCTGCCCCAGTTTACTGGGTTGCTACTTCTGACTGCTGCTAGTGATAATTGGCTGAAATAAACTTCGGAATTGTGAGGGTCCTCTTCAAAATTCTGCCCCAGTTTCTAATCGTAGGGGGAAATGAAATTTTTTATTGAATTGTGACCGAACCCATAGGGCTGCGTACGTATCCCCTCTTAACCGGGAATAACGTCAGCCGTAGTTCAAGTTACATCATATAGGAAAGCATAAGATTACACATAGTCACGTTTGACTGCATCTGAATTGATCGACTTTGGCCAGACTTCTTCGTCCATTTCTGCAAGTATGAGGGCTTCTCCTGTCATGAACCGGTGAACCATGTATGGACCCTACCAATTAGGAGAGAACTTCCCTTTGGCTTCATCTTGATGCGGGAAAATTTTCTTTAACACCAGCTATCTCGGTGTGAACTGTCTCGGCTTGACTCTTTTGTTGAAGGCTTTGGACATCCTGTTTTGATAAAGCTGACCGTGCAAACTGCATTCATTCTCTTTCCATATATAAGATCTAGCTGCTCGTAATGACTCTTCACCCATTCTGCATTGTCGAGCTCTACTTCCTGTATGATTCTTAATGAAGGAATTTCTACCTCGACGGGAATGACAACTTCTGTACCATAAACTAGCATATAAGGGGTTGCCCCGGTTGATGTGCGGACTGTGGTGCGATACCCCAATAGAGCAAATGATAGCTTCTCGTGCCACTGCTTATGCTTCTCTATCATTTTCCTTAGTATCTTCTTGATATTTTGCGGCCTCAACAGCTCCATTCATCTGCGGGCTATAGGCTGTGGAATTCTTGTGTTTGATTTTGAAGGTTTCACACATAGCTTTCATCAAGTCACTGTTTAGGTTGGAGCCATTATCAGTGATGATTGACTCTGGAATTCCGAATCGACAAACAAAGCGGTCGCGGACAAAATCTGCCACGACTTTCTTAGTCACTGCTCTGTAAGATGCTGCTTCGACCCATTTGGTGAAATAGTCGATGGCTACTAGGATGAACCTGTGTCCGTTGGAAGCAGCGGGCTCGATTGGTCCAATAACATCCATTCCCTAAGTGGCGAACGGCCATGGCGACCTTATTGCATTAAGCTCATTCGGAGGTACCTTTATCATGTCTGCATGTATCTGGAAGCGATGGCATTTCTTGAATAGCTTTGACCTTTGGTGGATCTAGTTCTATTCCTCAGCGACTCACAATAAACCCAAGTAGTTTTTCGGCAGGAACCCTAAATGCACATTTTGCGGGATTCAGTTTTAGGTTGTACCTTCGCAGTCTGTTGAAAAAATTCCTTAAATCTTCCATGTGATCAGTGGCTTTCTGGGACTTGATAATAACATCATCTATGTACATCTCTATCTCTTTGTGTATCATATCATGGCAAATGGTTGTCATGACCCTCATGTAGGTGGCCCCGCATTCTTTAACCCGAACGACATCATCTTGTAACAATACATTCCCCACGGCGTAATGAAAGACGTCTTCTCAGCATCTTCTTCATCTATCCAGATCTGATGATACCCAGTGAAACAATCTACAAATGATTGCAACTCATGCTTGGCGCAATTGTCAATCGGGATGTGTATGTTTGGCAAGGGGAAGTCGTCTTTCAGACTGGCCCGGTTGAGATCCCGGTAGTCGACACAAACTCTGACCTTTCCATCCTTCTTTGGTACTGACACTATGTTGGCTAACCATGTCGGGGTATTCTACTACCCTGATAACCCTAGCTTTGACCTGCTTAGTGACCTCTTCCTTGATTTTCAGACTCATATCAGGCTTGAATTTCATGAGCTTTTGCTTGACCGGCGGACATGTTGGATCAATTGGCAGTTTGTAAGCCACAATAGACATACCTAGACCAGTCATTTCATCATACGACCATACGAATATGTCCTCATATTCCCTTAGTAATTCCGTGTATTCCTTCTTTTTTGATGGTGATAAGTGGACGTTGATTCGTGTTTCTTTGACATTTTCTGCATCTCCCAGGTTAACAACTTCTGTTTCGTCCAGGTTGGACTTATGCCTGTTCTCAAAGCTCTCAACTTCCTTAACAATCTCTTCTGGTATGTCATCTTCCTCTGAATCTATGTCCGTTTGTTGCGTTGTCTCGTTGCATGTCACAGTCATTGGTTCATCAAAAATAAGTAATAGTAATGTTGTATAAGTAAAGTAATGAGAGAAAACAATAGTAATAAGTGTCGATTTGTAAGAAAAGTCAAAATGCTTTGATAAATTGCATAATTGTTTTGAACACTGGCGATCTTATTGCAGGAATTGAAAACATGCGAGAGAAAAATAACAATCTTTTAGTAAATCAAAATAGTGCTTGTTTTAGCCTTGCTACCCCGAGGCTCGTCGGGCTCTGGTTGTCCTGATGGTCCAGTATGGAAGGGCCTTCCTCCCTCTCCTTCTCGAGAGCACCACAACAGTCCATGTCATTATCCTCTAAGAACAAGTTTCTCACAACTGCCAGTGCTTCTTCTTCTTCTGACCCGTAGATAACATCAGCCGGTTGGAAAGTCTGCTTCAAGTATGGTATTGGTTACTCTACCGGATAGTAAGGACCACGCCATGGTGGCGATCAACTATTGAATTCCTCCCAGGTGTATCCATATCCTAAACCGAAGGTAGTGCCATGTTTCTTGAGTTTTATGGGTTTATAGATTCCTTGAAGGTTCTTGCTGAGCCCTTTGTTCTTGCCTTTAATGGGACTAAGAGGAGGAGTGGGTGGAGGACCCCTGGATCTCGTGAGATAGGATGATATTACCAGAATGCACGAACTAACCTTTGGGAAGGGGAATAGATAAACAAAAAGTAAAAACAAAAAAGGTAACAAGTTAGTAAGGATTATAAGAAAAATGTTGCGATATTTAAACATATAGTGCAAGAATGTAAATCGTGTCCTAATTTGGGGACCTCTTTGTGCCCGAGGTAGGCCTAGCGACAAATTGATTTGGAGAACTTAGGATGATGAATGCCTCATTTTATTGATAAAAATAGACCGATCTCAAATCGACACTAAATAAACAGGAAATGAAATCACTAATGGCCATTGGCCTTATTACATTTTATAAAGCAAAAAGAAAAACTCCTATCTACTTGGTCCCAGAAGGACCTTCCTCGGGTTGAATGCTCTAGTTGATCAAATCCTCCAGTTCGCATAGGTTCACCAATAAAATGCCTTGGCCAGGTGTTCTCCTTCGTTTCCCTCAGTGTTCTGGCAGTTAGTGACTCTCTTCCTCACTTTCCCTTCCAATTCCAGCAGACTGTACTCCAGATATTCCAACTTTTCGCAAGCTTTGGCCGCCCTCTCTTTCCACTCGTTCATTTGATGGAAGACTCCTCCACCAGTCTAACAAGAGTAGGGGCGTGCTAATCATACCAAAACGGGGGACCTCGTGCCTCATTTTCTGCAAAACAAAAGGGTTAGGCCCTTAACCCTACCAGACTCGACTATTTAATATCAACAATTAGCATAAAGCATTTAGTTTTCCAAATAAATGCACAATGTGGTAGTGTCTGTTTGGGTTTAGGGAAACCTAGTGGACTTCGGACAAGGCTATCTTAAAGAGTCATTATGCGGACAAAATAACTAACTCGGCTAAGTTTGACCATGATGCATGCACAGTTTAAACAGAGTAGGTTTCTATGGGGTTTTAGACTGGTACCCTTGAGCGGACAACTCAAGGGGAAAAGGCACGGAATCGTCGACTACACCGTTGATCGACTGGTTTTACCACAAATATGCCTTTTTCGGATTTAGGGGTGATAATATCGGAAGAGCGCAACCACTCATTATAAGCGTTTCTATGGGATTTGTTTGGCACGAGTGGAATATGATGTTGAGAACAATTATGCAATAATTAAAAACATGTTGACACGTATTTGCCTGTTTAAGAAAGTAGTAAATACAACAGTTTCATAATTTTAAAGTAGTAGTCAAAGAAAGTAGTAAAGGAAAGAAATAAAAAGACAAGTAAGTTTTGCAATCGAAAAGGGGATTGAATGCTTAAAAGAAATAAACAAATAATTGTGCATAAAGAAGCATAAATTCACAATAATAGTCTGAAATGGTAAAAGGCTAAAAATTCCCACCAGAGTCACCACGCTGTCGCACCCTCTTTTTCTCGCGAAATCGGGTTTATGATATTTGGAAGGACAACTCATTCCTTTTAGAAACTGGGATTGAATTTTGAAGAGTCGCCACCTAATGATTTAAGGTGCATTAGGACACCAAAAGAGTTTGATTTGAATAACCAGAGATAGGGTAAGGGCTTGAAATTATTCTAAGGGGAAGGTGTTAGGCACCTCTCAGAATCCACTAGTGTGGTTCTTGGCCAGACAATTATTGTGAATTTGGTGCAATTAACATGTAGACAAATAAGGCTCAAATAAGAGGGGATTTCACATAATGGTTTGAAAGTAAACAAAGTTTGAAAGAACAAATAGAAAAGCTAATTTTTTAAAAGAAAGAATTGAAATGCTAAAGAATAAAGAGAGGGGGGTCCTAGGTTTATTAAAAATATGGATCACCCCACACAATGTCCGGTAATCACTCCTCAATGAGAGGCTACACGTGACATTATCGTGTGATAAATAGTGTAAGGCGGTCGATGTCAAATATAATAATCCAACAAGGTTGGGGTCGAATCCCACATGGAATAGGTGTGAAAAGGTTATACAAATAGTGTGTTACTTGACTAAAGTCGTAATTCTATTAAGTTAATAGTAACAAGAGTATGAAATGATTTTGGTTTGAAGTAATAGCTAATTTTCGAGTTGAGAATGTAAATAATTTGATTAAAGAAACCAAAGTATTTAAAGTTAGCTACATATGCTAAAATACAAAAGGAAGAGAGTATTTAATGCCATAAAGCTTAGAAAGTGAAAGATTCTTGACCCAAAAGCTTCCAAAAGAGAGGAATATTAAAGCCTTGTATTGTAGTCTCAATGTCAGACAAGATCAGCCCACAAAATCACAATAAATCTATTTATACAGGGCCAAAAGTTGAGACAAAAAAGGACAAAAATGCCCTTTCAGGTCAAATATGCGACCGCATTTCTGTCGCATAACAGACATGCGGTCCGTATTCTCTTCATGCCCATCGCACTTCAGAACCCTAGTTTCCAGTCCGTCGTCACATTATGGATTTGTGGTCCGCATTCCAGATATGTGATCCCATTCTGCGTCGCATTTTCCACCATCAGCATTTCTCTCCTTGAGTTTGCGATCCATTATGTGGTCCGCAAACCTGTTATGCGATCGCATTCTGGACCGCATTTCTTGCACTGGATTTCGGCCAACATTCTATTTTGGTTTGCGATCCTTTGCACATTATGCGGCTCGCATGTAGGATTTGCGATCGCATCTTTCATCGCATTTCTACATTTGTGCTGCATTTTGCTCTTTTCTTGTCTTTTTGTGGATTTTTGCTTTCATTTCTGTGCTCTTGGGTCCTTAAACCTCATGTACTGCAAAAACACTAAAATTACAGAAGTAAAGGAGATAATTGCATTCAAAACAAGCTAAAATCTAAGCAATTTGTATTGAAATGTGCCGAAATTCTCCGGCACATCAACACCCCCAACTTAAACTCTTGCTTGTCCTCAAGCAACTAAAACAACACTATCCTATTCTAGACTCCATCTACAAGACATGAGACAATAGTGACCATGGATGGTGTTTGTTGTTAGTACTTCAAGCATGCATCTTCGATTGTTTTACCCTTCCTGAACCATCAATATATACAAGGAAAATTAATCAACTTGTGAAACTTTGAGCCTCGACCAATTTGACAAAATGTTACCCTCAGCTGAGTGCACTTACATTTGATTCAAATACTCAACTTCTGTCCAACCTCACAGTTCATGTGCCCTCACTAGAAAGAAAGTCCCAAAATCACAATATTTACAATGACAACAAGAAGGGACGAATTCACAAATACACTCAATCTCAAAAAGAGTTTCGAGTGTTGCAACACACCATACCATAGGCTTGCCCTTATTTAAATTCATCGCTTAATTCTAAGAACGCTCGGTTGGAGACCCCAAAGGACTTTTTAAGCTTGTAATGTAGGTTTAGGGAAGGGTCGAATAAGCATTTAGGTACAAGTGACTACACCCTCCTTGAATACTAATCACATTTCTTTCTTGTTGCTCTTTGCTTCTTTTCTAACCATATAACCTTCATTAGCTTCAACTTTTCCACCATTTAGCCGCCTCAACTACCTCTTATACCCACAACTCTTATATTTTTTTCCTTATTTTTCTCTTTTTTTTATATAATGCTTTTGGATCATGAGTAGTTTCACATTTTGAGGTTCACTTTCCTATGCTCATTGTACAATCTTGTCGATTTTCGACTTACACCACACCCCCAACTTAGGCTTTTAGCCTCATTCTCAATGCTCAAGGAGGGACGGGTTCAAAAGAGGGAATTATTTCACAAAAAGGGAAAGGTTTGTAATGAGGTAGCCAAAGAAAAGGTTCAAGGCTCAAATGGGGTGACTAGTGATACTATCTGTACAATGGATGACTTGAAAGGCTAACTTGTTTTCCAAAAATCACAAAGACTGCCTAAGATCATTTCTCTAACCAAATGTAATTATTATAAGCATCGAAAAACCAACAGGGCAAGTTCTATATGGCAGAAGCAAACACAAGAATTATTTATACAAAGAACTCACACACATGGCACACGAACTGTTTGGCTCACATAGTTTGAAGCCCTCGAGTCAACACTTGGCAACACACAACTTTCATCATATATACATGTATAACTCTAGGTAGACATAGAATCATAGAGAGAGCCTCAAGTTCACATAGTTGATCTCTTTTTTTATTATTAATGGAAGGGTATAGGCTATATACAGACACTCATGCTTGAGACTAGACAATTACACCAAACCGGTCAACATGTTTCATTCTACTGTCCTGGTTCTACTATTACACCCTTGGAAAAGAACCTCGTGAAGAAAAACCATGGGGAATTAATTGCTAATTACTTGAGATGGACAACTATCTACTTGTTTTTGTTGTTTTGTTGTGCTTTTTTATATGCACAAGTATAACATAACTTATGTACGGAGATCACAAAACACTAATATATACACAATCATGGATTACACAACACAACTTATGTACGGAAATCACAACACTAAATCACAACACTAATATATACATAATCACAAGATACACATGGGTACATAAGTCTATTTGTAGCAAAAAAGCATCAATATGTACAACAATTGCCAATGTCATTCAAGTCTAATATTCACAACCAAAAGTACATACAAGGCTACCATCCCAAACTAAAAAGCATGCATTGTTCCCAATGCATAAGAACATAGAGTAGAGTTTAAGGGGCTCCCTGAGGCGCACTAAGCTCTATGGGAGTCGGAAACCGACTGAGTGATGGTGGGGTCACCCTCTGATGCTGAAGCTGGGACCGATGGGATCTTAGCCTGATGAGTGACCTTCACTGATGGAGGAGGGATCTCTGGCTAGTCCAATACTGGAGCTGGGACTTGTGAGCTGCTACCCTCACCCGCTGATGGCTGAGTGGCCAATGGATCTGCAGGGGCGGCCATATCTTCTAGCGAATGTTGTATTGCCATCTGAATGTCTGCTTGCTCCTCATCCTTAGCTGTAGGAGCAACAATCTGCTTGACCTTCTCTTGAGGGCCATCATCATCCGTGGACTATGAATCCTCTTCATCCTCGCCCTCATCAGCCTCCTCACCCTCGGACTCAATAGAGTGTCCAGAAACCTCCTCATCAAGAATATCAATACATACAGGAGGAGCTGGAGGATGGGAAGCCTCGGCAGTTGGAGGTGTGAAGTCTGTCATCAAAGTGGTGAATCAAGACCCAAATTAGGTGCTGCTGTGTCTGCTCCCTACTCACCTTCCTTGGGAAAGAGGGATGATAGATCGAACTCCAAAGTATGCATCTTATGGAGCTCGGTCTTCATAGTGGCAACCTCCTCTCGTAGCTTAGGCAAATCACTCACCTCACCTCGCTCAATTTTCTCAACCCTCAACTCAAGCTGTTGCAGGCGATCCCCATACGTTGCTTGTTGTTGTTGGAGTGCTGTCACTGAGGATTGTATAGGATTTAGGGCTTGTTTGATGAGGTTGGGCAAGGTCTTCAAAAGCTGGTCTACCTTAGCATTGGCATGATGAGCAATGAGACCAAGCCTCGAAAGCTGAGCAGTGGTGGATTGAGAAGCACGCTGTGCAGTGGAAGTGGATGCAACCGGAGCCTGGGGGGACACAGGAGCCTGGGACTATGAGGGATCTACATCAACTGGCATTGGAGTCTAAACCTCTAGGGGAGTAACAACATCACTGATACGCGTGATGTCAATATCTTTCAGCACCTTCCCTGTCTTGTCAGAGTGGGACATGAGTGGGACGTTTACAACCTTGTAGAGGGCTATGATCAAATAGGGGAATGGCAGTAAAGTGGCTGTCTGCCTTGCTCGGATCCCTAACTTTTGGAAGATAAGGGCACCCACATCGATTTTGATTCCCGTCATAATGCAGGCAATGAGAAAAGCCTTCTCAATGTTGATGTCAGTTTCATTTGTGGACGGTATCAGTCGAGAGGTGACGAAACTGAGCCAAAATTGACCCTCTCGTGTGAGATCCTCTTTGAAGATTTTGTGCACATGACTTATCCACGCAGGGATTCCCTTTGCTATCACCGGTGCTATCCAACTCCGCTCATTTTCCCGATTCACCCATTTGGCTTGGTACTCAACTGTTCTCGGGCTCCAGTCAGGGATGTAGAATTTATTAATAGTCTTAGCGCTGCAGCTCACATCTTTTCCCCGAACTAGTACAATATCATAGAATACTCTATTGCACTTGTGGTGAGCAGTCCCGGAAGCTCCATATGAGGCATAAAACTCACGGACAAGGGTTTCATTATAGTCATCAGGCAGCTCAGTGAAGCACTCCCATTTTCTAGCTTTTATGTTCTCCCAAATGTGGGGGTGCTGCTCTTTAAGTTCGTTCATGCTCACTTGCTTCTAGATAAGGATTTTTCTCTTTGTTAGCCCTTCTCTATAGAGTTACCTCGAACCATCAATTACAAACTGAAGTTGGTATTCATCACCCCTCTTTCTTGTTGCCTCTGCCTGTAAGTCTACCGAAGGCAAGGTCTCCTCCTCAACAGACTGGGATGGACGTGGAACATTAGGGTCCGTCCAGGGTTGTTTTCTTTGTGATGCTTGACGAATGGTGGAGGCCCTTTTCAATGTAGAGGATACATGTTTCTTGGGAGCCATATCTGCACGAAAGTGAAATGTGAGTGACATTGTAAGCATCAGTGAAAAGAGAGCAGAAAAAAAAGAACAACAAAGAAAAAGTTAAGAATGCGACAGGTATGCGGTCGCATAACTACTATGCGGACCGCAAACTTGTCACAAACTTGCAGCTCTTGAACTGATACAAGTATGCGATGGGTTAAGCGAACGCATAACAACTATGCGGACCGCATAACCATCGCAAACCTGATTCTACAGAAAACCAAAGCCTAAAATGCTATCGCAAATTCCACCACAAAGTAGGAAATATGATCGCAAAATGGTCGCAAAAATCATGTTTGGAAACATGGTGCACTATTGAGCTTCCGATAATCCATGCACACCCTCCAACCGGTCATTGTTCTTGTTGGGATGAGCTCATTTTTCTCATTTTCAATTACGGTCGTGCCTCGCTTTTTTCGGCACACATTGCACCGGACTCAACCAAGAACTATCGGCAACAGGGTAGACTACCCCGACATCAAACCATTTCATGATTTCTTTCTTTACCACCTCTTGCATTGATGGGTTCAACCGTCGTTGATGTTCCACACTTGGTTTTGCTTCCCTCTCCAGTTGGATTTTGTGCTCGCAAATTCCCACGGGAATCCCTCGGATGTCCGCAATTGTCCATCCAATGGCTTGCCTATGCTCCTTCAAGACTTCCAACAATTGTTCTACCTGCACATCATTCAACAAAGAAGAAACAATTACCAGTAAAGTATCATTTGAGCCAAGAAATTTATACCTCAAGTGTGGTGAAAGTGGTTTGAGGTCTAGTTGTGAAGGTTCGATAATAGAAGGCTTTGCGGGTGGAGTGACTCTATTCTCCAAGTTGAGACAGAGCTTTGCCGGAGCATAAGTGTAGGATCCAAGCCCCTCCAATGCATTTACTGATTCCATGTACCCCTCCATATCTTCACCATCAAAGTTCACCAAAGTAGCCGCCAATGCCTTGTCGAGGCATTGTTCTTCCATTTTCAATTCAACCGCATCCTCTACTTCATCAACAACATAGGTCACCGAGATGCTTTCATACTCATGCGGTAGTTTCATGCCCTTGCTTTCTTGGAATGTAACCTCTTCATCATTCACACGGAATTTGATCTCATTCCGCTCTGAATCCATTAGTGCTTTTCCAGTGGCAAGGAATGATCTCCCCAAGATGATAGGGATCTCTTTGTCAACCGCACAATCAAGGAAAATGAAGTCGGTGGGTAAATGAAATTTTTCCACCTTCACAAGTACATCATCAACAACTCCCACCGGTCGTTTGATGGAAAAATTGGCCATTTGCAATCTCATACTTGTTGGCCTTGTCATACCTAATCCTGCTTTATTGTAAATGGCAAGAGGCATCAAGTTGATGCTAGCTCCATATCACAAAGGGCTCTTACAAAATCATGTGCCCCAATAGTACAAGGAATGGTGAAAGCTCCCAGGTCTTCTTTCTTTTGAACGGTGGATGTTGTAATGATGGAACTAACCCGGTGAGTCATATTCACTAGTTCATTTTTGGTGGTTTTCTTCTTGGTAATCAAATCTTTCAAATACTTAGAAAAACTCGGCATCTCTTGAAATGCTTCCACAAATGGAATAGTCACCGATAATTGCTTGAGAATGTCGTAGAACCTTTCGAGTTTGCTATCATCAACCTTCCTAGCGAGTCTTTGAGGGAATGGAGGAGGAGGTCTAGGAATAGGTGGAAGAGTTTTTGGTGTCTCTTTTACCTTTTCCTTTACCTCTTCCCAGTTCTCTTTTTGCACTTGCACATCTTCCGGAATCTTCTCAATTTCGACAACACTTGGCTCTTCAACCTCAACCCCTTTCTTGAACTCTTCTACCGCAACCACTTGTTCACCCTCTCCTTGTAGTACCTTCCCAATCCTAGTAGTAATTGCCATGACCTGAGAAGTTGGGCCACTCCCACTACCCTTTGGGTTCGCAATTGTGTCACTAGGGAGTGTTCCCTTTTGCTTTGGATTTTGTTTCCTAGAGAGGTCTCTCATTTGCATCTCCAATTTTTGAATGGATGCAGTATGGGAGCCAACATGCTCGGTCATGTTCCTCATAGAAGTGTCGGATTTTTCTTGATTTTGCAATACCCGTTCAAGCATACTTTCCAACTTAGACTCACTTGAGGAACCTTGATTTGAATATTGACCCTTTGGGGGAACATACGGGTTTGAACTCCGGTTTGTTGTTGTTCCAATTTCCTTGGTTTGAGCCACCTTGGTCATTTCGCCATTGTTGGTGGCCTTGCCCTTGCGGGTTTGGCCTCCATTGATTTTGTTGTCCTTGACCTTGGTATTGTTGCCTTTGATAGCCTCCTTGAGAGTTGTTGACATAATTTGCTTCCTCAAAATCCTCCTTTGATATGGGTTGCACATCCTCAACCACATTTACCTTCTTCGTTTGGCTTTCAGTGAACATCTTTGTCAACACATTGACATTTGTGGCAAGCCCTACAATCACTTGATCTCTCTCTTTATTTTCCTTGATCATGTTGCTCAAGGAAGGAGAACCATAGGTAATTCCACCTGTGATGTCCTCAGAATGCCATGCTTGATTATGCTTTGCCATTTTGTCAAGTATTTGTGTCACCCTTGCGAATGATTTGTCCCTGAAAGATCCGTTAATTTCATTCTTGGCTATATGTTGGTTCATAGGATCCAAGCCTATATAGAATTTTCCAACAAGATAGAATCCGGAAAACCATGGTTGGGAGACCTCACCAAATATAATTTGAAGCGATCACATGCCTCATGTAGATGTTATCCCGGTACTTGCTTGAGAAAAAAGATTTTATCCCGAAGCTCAGACTTCTTACTTTGGGGGAACCATTTAGATAAGAATGCTCGGACAAGTTCGGGCCAAGAATGAATGGACTTTGGTGGCAGATTTTGAAGCCATTTCCTTGTATCCCCAACTAGAGAGTACTTGAAGCATCTCAACCTTAGGGCATCATTAGAGACATTTTTCTGCTTATACATTGCACACACACCCAAGAAGTTTCTAAGATGTTGTGTCGGATCATCATCAGTTGAATTCCTGAAAAACCCCTCCGCTTTGAGCATAAGGATTAAACCATGTTCCACCTTGAAAGTTGAAGCACCAACAGTCGGAGGTACAATAGCATTTGTATCCTCAATGTACTCCTCGATGTCCGCAAAAGAATTTTCTTCCATTTCTGCCTCTATGTCTTCACCATATTCGGACATATTTTTCTATCAACACCAAGCAAAACAAGCAAAGTGTGATGGAATAGAATAAGACGTAAAGTAAAGCACACACTAATTAGTGATTTCAAAACCGTATTCCCCGGCAATGATGCCAAAATTTGATATGCTCAAATTACACTTTAATAAATAGTGTAAGGCAGTCGGTGTCAAATATAATAACCCAACAAGGTTGGGGTCGAATCCCACAAGGAATAGGTGTGAAAAGGTTACTCAAATAGTGTGTTACTTGACTAAAGTCGGAAATCTATTCAGTTAATGGTAACAAGAGTTTGAAATGATTTTGGTTTGAAGTAATAGCTAATTTTCGAGTTGAGAATGTAAATAATTTGATTAAAGAAACCAAAGTTGTGTCCCCTTTAATGAAGTGTAATGCTATCGGTGTTAATATGATATATTTCTAATGGAAAGTCCTTTTGATATGCAAATGATGTCTAAATGATTACCCAATATTTTCCAATAGTTGGATAGTATTTCCTCTTTATGATTTTTTCCAAATATAAAAGAGTTGCAATTAAGAACAATCAATATATGCCAAATAAACCCCACTTATTCCTAAGCGATTCTATTAAACAAGGTTTAAAGCCTTGAGTCTTTGATATTTACTTCTACCTAATTCTAACCCTCTTTTCCAAGCAAAGCAAGAATTTAATGGCACTTGTTAATGTTTGCAACCACCAACAATAAATGAAGAATGAGAAGTAAATAAATATCAACCAACCATTATATATATATATTCAATGTTAAACACCCATTAACATAACACCCATTTAAGGTCCACAACCTTAGTATTTAAAGTTAGCTACACATGCTAAAATACAAAAGGAAGAGAGTATTTATTGCCATAAAGCTTACAAAGTGAAAGATTCTTGACCCAAAAGCTTCCAAAAGAGAGGAATATTAAAGCCTTGTATTGTAGTCTCAAAGTCAGACAAGATCAGCCGACAAAATCACAATAAATCTATTTATAGAGGGCCAAAAGTTGAGACAAAAAAAGGACAAAAATGCCCTTTCAGGTCAAAAATGCTACCGCATTTCTGTCGCATAACAGACATGTGGTCTGCATTCTCTTCATGCCCATCGCACTTCAGAACCCTAGTTTCTAGGCCATTATCGCATTGTGGATTTGCTGTCCACATTCCAGATATGCGATCACATTCTGCGTCGCATTTTCCACCATCACCATTTCTCTCCATGAGTTTGCGATCTATTATGCGGTCCGCAAACAAGTTATGCGATCACATTTTGGACCGCATTTGTTGCACTAGATTTCGGCCAACATTTTATTTTGGTTTGCGATCCTTTGCACATTATGCGGCTCGCATGTAGGATTTGCGATCGCATCTTTCACCGCTGTGAGCACGTGATTTTTGTTTCGCACGACAATCGCTCCAAAAGAAATAAAAAATAATAATAATTGGCCCTGCTGTACAAATTTTGGATTTTTACATGGCGCTTTGTTGGTTATTTACGATTTTTGCCCATTTTTACTTTATTAAAACAAAACACAAAAAATGTGTGTGTCATGCATAATTCGAACCGTAATCCGGTCGTTAAATAGAAATTCATAAATAGGCATCTTTGTCCGTGATTTTATTTTGTTTGATTTTACCTGTTTTGAAATATTTTAGTGTGTGTGCAAATAATTGTATTGAGTGTGTATTTAATTTTAATTTGATTTTTGCTTAGTTTTGTTTTTAAAATAAATAAGAAAAAGAAATAAAAATAATAAAAAGATCCCTTCTTCTTCCGGATTGGGCCAATTTATTAAAATTGGCCCAAACAAACAGCCCAAAAAGAAGCCTGCCCGGTCCACACCAGCTAAACACCCAGAGAGTCCAAACGACGTCGTATTAATATAGGTTGATCTGGGCCGTTGATCTCAAATTGATCAACGGTCAAGATCAATTCCCCATAACCCACTAAGGAACCTGACCCGTTTCCACCCGGATTGACCCAAACCCTCTAAAAGATGAAACGACACCGTTTCCTTCAAGCTGAAGGATCCTGGCCCTTCATCGCATCTCATCCAACGACCAGGATCCACCTACCCACTAACTATATAAACCCTTTACCATACCCTGCCCCCTATCCAACACCCCAGCCTTCGTCTTCACCAAACCCGTCCCCTTCAAACCCTAGCCGCCCCTGTATCCTTCACCATGAAAGCCGGCGGCACGGACGCCGGTGACCTCGCCCTTAACACCATAGAACCCCCGTGCCGTCCTGAACCCAAATCTATCAACCACACACCTCGAATCCTATCCCACCTTCTCGAATCTTCATTTGAAGATTCGAGTCGGAACCTAATCTACACCGATCTGCCTTAAATTCATACCAGACACTCCCCAGACCCCCCTCGTGACCAAACCATACTTGGTTTGGTCCGAATCTGACCAGGGAAGCATGAATCCCGGATCTGGTTTTCGAACCTTAGGGTTCCTCGTCACTGGTCCGTTGTTTTGTTCAAACCGAAGGATTAAGGTCTAATGGACCTTAATCAAAGTGTTTCTCATCTGAGAAACACTTCGATTAAAGTCCGTTCAGCCTTAAGAAAGGCCTGACCGAGTCCGAGTTAAGATTTTTGATTTTTTTTCGAGATTTGAGGTGAGTCTTGCTTTCTTTTCTTTATTTCTGTTGATCCATGTGAGTGATTTAAAAGTCTGTTCATGTTTTGTTTCAATTTGTGTCTTCGAATTTTTACCAACTTCTGTTTGTCCACTTTGCCTGAACCACTGTGTTTATCCCTCTCTTATTCTGATAATGCGTGTGTATATGCTGTGCGAATGATTGAGCTTCAAATGTTGACTGATCAATTGGTTCCTCGAGTACCACTTTGCTCAGTCAGTATAATTCGAATCATGTGTCGATACTGTTAAAATGTCTGATTTTTGGTTACGACTGAATGAGTTATAACTAGTATAGTCGAGTCGACAAATGTCGTCAATTAATTCCAGTAGTTCAAATGTTAACAATTGCACCTGTTGCTTGCTGCAACTTTGTTTGAATCAAAGTAAGGATCAAGTAGGTTCACTTATAGTTTCTATATTTGAATCTGAGGGTAGATTGTTAATTGAAATCTGAGTTGATGGCATGTCCACTTGTGCATAGCATGTGCATTATGCACAGCCTGTTTCCTGCATAAAAGGGCCTTGGATTTAAAAATGGTTTGACAACATATGCTGTCAGATACATTCTGCTTCCCATACTCTACTTTAACCTCAGAAATAATAAACATTACTTAAAGTGAGTCTGCCAGGGAATATCATGGGTTTTTGTTCATACTTAATTAGCCAATTGGAATCTAAAAATGGAAGGCACATGGGAGGGGTGTTGTGATATTCTAAACAGGCTGTTAAAAGGGGTAATGTAAAAGCTTATAAAAGGAGGATAGACCTGGAGAAGAGGGGGAGATACACACATAGACAGAAGCACACTGTGAGGAATTTTTTTGAAAGAGAGAGCTGAAATACATACAAACAGACACAGACAGACAATATAGGAGGAGAGGAAAAGAATACCACCTGATGTTAGGAAAGGAGATAGAGGGAACTGGAAAAGGTTTCTTTTGATAATTCAAGCATAAGTTCAAAACTGAACATTGATTGTGGATTCTGGAAAGAAAGGAGATAGAGGGTGGCTATACAGAAAGCATAAACTGTCTTTTCTTCCTGCTGATTGTTCGATCCCCAGTTTGTTTGACCTGTTTCAAATAAGTGTTGATTTCCTCTCAAGTATCAGTCAAGTTTCTGCTGTTTGGTTCTTATTGGTTTGTTTTCTTTTGGAGTTAGACCGTTTGAGTTCTGAGCCCACTCCCCTGCTTGTTGCTGCCATTTTGTTACCTCTTCCCATTGGCTATAACTGCATCTTGCATTGGGATTTTGTTACCTGCTGTTACTGCTGCTGCACTTGTTGTCATTGTTACTCTGCTGATTGCCCCCTTCTTCAATTGTCAAATATTTCCAGGTACACAACCTCTGAAACCATGTATTGTTGAAAGTTTGAAGTTGAAGCAGAAATAAAGAAATGAACATCTGTTTATGTTATAACATTGGTGTTAAAAATAGGTTGAATGTTAGTTGGGCCTGTATTTGTTTAACTGCAAACTGCAAACATTCTGTATAAATTAACATGTATTCTAAGTTGAGATGAATAAGTAGATAACATTGGCTTGATAAATCAGATGTGTTTTAAAGCATGCGATCGTTAGCTTTGTTTCAGTTAGGATACCATAAACATAGAATCATAGCAAGCACATGTATGTATTTTTGCCTAGATTTCTGAACCATCGAATCTGCAACATTCGTTTCTATTTGACTCCAAGATAAGATGTGCCCCAAGCTAATTCTCTTGCAGCGTTACATTAACAAGGTAATAATGTATGCTGACCCTTCTACTGGACTACTTGTTTTCTACATAGTTTCGATACGAGCTTCAATATAGATTCATCGTTTCGAAATAACGCGACTACTTTTCTGAGTTCAATCAACAGTGGTTTTCCTAATAAACAACTAATCTCATTTATCAAGACCAAAGGGGCTAGTTCTGCAATCCGAACTGGAAGGTCGTTTCTTAATGCAAATTTAGTGTACGTTATTAGTTTCTTGCAATCCCCTTAGCAAATTAACAAAACTTATTCACTCCTTAAAGGCGAGGCATGAGATAGTTCTTACCTCATAAACAACCAATTAGGCGATCAAGCAAAAATTTGGATTCATCATATATAGTAGGGATTTAGTATGTTAGTTGCTTAAACAAGTAAGTTTAGTATTTTTCTCCTTTATCTTCCTAGAGACAAATGTATTAGAAATGTAGCCACTTTAGGATATCCTTTTTCTAAAAATAGAGATGAGCCTCGCTAAATAAAAAATGCAAAATTGCGGGGCCCTCAATAAATAACCATAATAATTATTTAGAATTCAGGATAGGCCGTTTAGTGAATTTCATGGCCTTCTACAAAATAATAACGTGCTAGACCCTTTAGGCACGACTTAATTAAATTACATTATTAAAACTCGGGTGCACATTGATGTGACCCGAATCCAAATCTCAACGGAGTCGAAATGGTCAACAACTACGGGCGCATTGATTGCGACGTGGTTTGAGATACATTTTCGCGACGTTGCAAATTCTATAAAAAATAAACGGTAATAATAAAAGCGGTTTTAAATTTAATAAAAGCACGTAAGTCATAACATGTATTTAAATCAGATATTTAGCCATTATAACAATTTAAGCGACCGTGCTAGAACCACGGGATTCGAGGGTGCCTAATACCTTCCCTCGGGTCAACAGAATTCCTTACTTAGAATTTCTGGTTCGCAGACTTCATTTGGAAAAGTCGAAAATTTCCTCGATTTGGGATTCAAGATAAACCAGTGACTTGGGACACCAAAAGCCAAACCTTTCCCAAGTGGCGACTCTGAATTAAATAAATAATCCCATTTCGAATATTGTCACTTAAATTGGAAAAACTCCACCCGCGCATTCAACCCTTCGGGGCGGGCGCGCAAAAAGGAGGTGTGACAGCTCTGGCGACTCTGCTGGGGATTATAAACCCAGAACCACTGGTTTAGGGTTCAAGAATTCGAGCTTAGAATAATTGTTATATTTGGCTTTATTATCTGATCTTTATTACATGTTTTTGCATAATGTGCCAAATGTTATTTTTACCGCTTTGATATTATCTGAACTGTATATAAACTGTGCCGAAACCCTTCTCTTCTTACCTCCGGGGAGAAGCTCGCTGGTCGAGACTCCCTATTCTGTTAGTGTCAATACCTAAAAAAGGAAAGAGGTCGGACAAGTTACAAAGCCGGACGATCTCGCGGGTCCCCGGTACGTAGCCCCCTCCTCGACTCGAGTTGTCCGCTCGGGTACACAGTCTAGAACAAATACCCAGGTTACGAACCTAGAATAACTTGACTTCATGCCGGATCCCTAGTAGGAACGCTTATTTGCATCATGTTGCATTTGACTTAGGGGACTCAACACAGGGGTTGGGTCCGTCTAGGACAGGCAACCTGAAATGAAAATACCATCATGCTGCATTCCTATCTGTGTTGTGCATTTATTTGCTTCGGTTCCGCATGTCGACCGGTTCCTAAAAAAAAAGAAAAATAGCGGCGTAGGGGAGATAATTACTTATTTTGGAAAATAAGACCAATGTCCAAGTAGTATCAAAACCTCGCCGGAATTTTTCTAAAAAAAAAATTTGTCTTTTTATTGAAAGTTAAAAAAAATATATAAAAATTTTCTTTTATCACTTTCAAAACCAAAAAAAAAAAGAAAAGGTATTTATTTTAAAAGTAAAAAAAAACGGAAAGTTCATAATTCAAAAAAAATGTTGTTTCTTTCATAGTACCCCTTTTATGAATTCAGACTAATAGTCCAATTTTCCTAAAAAAAAATATAATAAATATTTTCTTTAGTCTTTATCTCTTTTCAAAAATAATAAAAATACGTATTCTTGATTTCTAGGTTTATTCGATTTTCCCTATTTACGACATGCCCGAACTACGCCGGTTTGATTCTCACCGGATGTGAGATACGTAGGCAACCCACGTCGGGTTCAACCCCCATTTTGCTAAAATAGACAAAATCAATAAGTAAATAAAAAAAATGCGTTTCAAACCTTAAAAAAAAGAGTCGTAAATAAATCGGGTGACGCTGTTTTGTCATAAATAGCCGAATGTTCCCGAAAGGGACGCCGGAAGGCTGACTTTGCATAAATAGCCACTTTTGGGTCTTGTTTAGCATTTTTATCCAGTAGACCCACGCAGCCTTAAAATCTTCGTCCCCGAAGTGTTTAAAGGCCATGTTTAAAACTCGATCCCCTCTGTAATTTTTTTTTTTTGAGTCAGTTCGTTTTGTTAAAATTACCTTAATAAATGTGCAGGATGAGCACGATGCAAAATGAACATTTTTCAATAATGACCAAAATCCCTGTCAAGTTACGGCTATGGTGGAATGATCTAGGTGTTGAAGGACAAAATGAGGTTAAGAAATATCTGAAAGGTCTTATGGGTTTATTGGAAATCCAGCCTCGGGGAGATATCATAAGAGCTTTGGTTACCTACTGGGACCAGGCGCACAATGTTTTCCATTTCTCTGATTTTGAACTCACCCCCACTTTGGAAACAATGGCCGGATACATCGGGAATGCTGAACTTCCTTTAAGGCAAAAATACTTGGTCGCCCCAAGAGTTGTCACGGTACACCGGTTCCTAGATTCATTGAAGATACCCAGAACAGTCCACAACCCGGATCTAGCGGCCGGATTTTGTACTCTATGCTTCATATACGATAGGTACGGTCACGAGGGGGGATTCAATAATCCAATCAACAAACTTTGCAGCAAAGGAGTTCGTCAGAAGTGGGACAAGCACAGACGGGTAGCGTTCATGATAATGTTCCTGGGCCTTCTGGTATTTCCAAGGAAAGATGGAAACATTGATTTGAAGATATCTGGGGTCGTCAGCACTTTACTCACGCAAAGTGACAGTACTCTCGCGCCAATGGTGGTATCTGACATCTTTCGGGCTCTCACAGCTTGTAAAGCTGGGGGAAATTTCTTCGAAGGTTGTAACTTGCTCCTACAGATATGGATGACCGAGCACCTCTGCCATCATTCCGAGATTTTGAGCCATGGTTCCCCGGAAAAGACCCGCATAGAAGAATCTTACACGAGAACAAAAGAGATCATTTTGCCCAAAGGAGTCCTGGCATGGACCTCGTTCTTTCAAGCTCTTACTGCCAGCCAAATACAATGGACGTTGGGATGGTTGCCTGTTGATGAGATCTTATATACGTCGGCAGCTAAAACTCATTTCTTGCTGATGGGGCTTAAGAGCATTCAACCTTACGCACCCTGCCGAGTTTTGAGACAGTTCGGAAGATGCCAGACAGTACCTCATGAGGAAGATCTTAGCGCTCAAGCAGTTGAGATAAGTCCTAACGGACAATTCCCAGAAGCAAAGATTCGCCAAATCTGGAGTGAGTGTCAATATTTGAAATCAGATACTCGCGTACGGGATCGAGCCAAAGGAGAGGCGGCGCCAGGTTACCTTGCATGGTATAGAAGGGAATTCGAGCATGAAAGGCCGGCTAAGAGACCCCACATCCGGAATTTTACCGAATCATCACAAAGGCAGTGGGATTGGTTAGCAAAGGAAAGAGGCTATTGCGCCGAAATCAGCAGGTTAAAGCAACAAGTGGAAAGCTTGAAATATGAACACAACGTGCAAGTTGCTACCGATCTAGGAGAGCGGAACAGGTTAATTCAAGAAAATGAAATGCTCAGAGCCCAGATCAAACAGATAAGGGTGGATGCGGATAAACAACCAAGGCGTCGATCAGACGAGCAGCTGATAAAAAGGCTAAAAGGTGAAATCAGGGAATGGCAAGATGGTTTGGAGGAATCTGAAAACATCATAACAGAGCTCAGGGCACAGTGGGATGCAAGAGCAGATGAGCATCGCCGGTACCTGAATCAATTGGAAGGCAACCACGAGAAGACTGTGGCTAAAGTAAAGAGAGAGATGGTTGCACTTGAGATCAAAGCAGCTAGTCAGGCCAAGGACTTCCAAATGGAGAGCAGATACTGGTACGACTCAATAGCCCAGATGAAGTTGGAAGTACGGCGACTGAAGCATCAACATATACAAGATGCTCAAGTATTTAAGACATGCAGCGATCAGATAAAACGCCTACTCGTGGAGATGAAGCAAACCAGAGATAGGATCAAGGCCATTGCCCATGCCATCACCAGACGATGTCTACGATGTGAGAACATGTCCAGCGTTACCGTCCTCTCAGCAGTAATGGGTTATGTCAAGCAGACTATGCACGAGCTGGAGCAACTTGAGAGGGATCTCACGCCTAAGACCGCGGTAAGGTAGAACGATGCCCTGCGGACACCAATTTTCAAAACCATAATGCATTCATAGGTCAAATCTGTATCTTAGCATCTTCTGCTTGTTTTTCCCATTCGGGTGATTTTTAGTCTATTTTTGAATCTAGGTTTATTTTCAAAGTTCGTTTTTTCTTTTACAAATGTAGTTTGTAATAGAACATTTTCAACAATAAAGAGGTTGTTTCTTTTACGATCATTTGTGTTTTTCGAACTACGTAATGATCTGATTCACGTAGGCATCGTGGTACGTAGGCAATCCTCATCGGATCCGGTCGCATTTCTTTTACTGCAAAATAAAAAAAATAATAAAAGAAAAACAAAAACAAAAAGAAAAAAAGGGGGAAAAACTAATAAGAGGAAAAATGCCGGAATGACGCATGCTCTCGTAGCAAACATATAGTAATCCACTTAACTGTATAGGTGCATCATGCACCAATGTGAGATTAACTATCTTTTATTTGCTACAAATTAACCGTGCGTTTGTCATTGAGTATTTCCAGGGTTTTTGAAAAGACGGTTGGTTTGGTGAAAGTCTGGACTCGCACTCGTACTTCACGAGGTCAAGGAGAGGTGTTCAACTACCTGTTGTTAGCACCAGAAGAAATACTTACACTTACTTCACCAGGTCAAAAGGAAGTGTGGAAATGTCTTCAGAAATTCCATTGCAAACAATCCCTGTTTCCGAGGAAAGCTCGATCTCAGCCGTCCTCACACCTGAGTCCGCAACTGCGGAGGAAAATAGAATCCTACGGCTCCGCATGTTGGAAATGCTGGACGATTGGAACAATGGGAAAGAGCCGCCAAGTGTCGTCCCCGGATTCCCTGAATTATTCTCCAGGTCAAGTGGGACTTCTAATGTCCCCATAAATTATCCTGCTACCCCATTCGGGTACCCAGCCACCTCAGCCTTCTCTGCTGGATCGCCTTCTGAGCCTCATCCCCGAATGTCATCCACTGATGCAAGCATGAACATCTTTACTGCATCGCCTTGCCCGATCACGGCACATCCAGCCACATACAAGCCAAGCTTTGACTCATCCTCTTTTACATTCCAAGCACCATCGTTCTCAATGGAACCAACTAGGTTCGCCACCAGTACTAATCCTCTACCACCTCAGTGCGAACTTGCACCCGGGCAGGATCAGAACCCCAGAATTGCAGAACAAAATGAGATTGCCAAGAGAATGAGAAGCCTTGAACAAAGTTTGAAGAATATGCAAGGATTGAGCGGACAAAAGAGCGTCTCTTACGCCGACCTGTGCATGTTCCCTCACGTGCACCTGCCAACGGGTTTCAAGACCCCAAAGTTCGAGATATACGATTGGCATGGTGACCCCATTGCACATCTTAAGAAATACTGCAACCAATTACGGGGAGCTGGCGGAAAAGAAGAACTGCTGATGGCGTATTTTGGTGAAAGTCTAGTAGGGATAGCTTCGGAATGGTATATGGATCAGGAAATGTCCCGATGGCATATATGGGATGATCTCGCTAGAGATTTTGTAAAACAATTCCAGTATAATATCGACATTGCGCCAGACCGAAACTCTCTGTCGAATTTGAAGAAGAAACCTTCGGAAAACTTCAGAGAATATGCTATTAAGTGGCGTGAACAGGCGTCGAGAGTGAAGCCTCCCATGGATGAAGTGGAAATGGTCACTACCTTTCTCCAGGCTCAAGAGTTTGACTATTTCCAAAACATGATGTCAGCCATGGGTAAGCCATTCGCGGAAGCGATCAAGATAGGAGAGATGGTAGAAAATGGGCTGAAAACAGGTAGGATTCTGAGTCAAGCAGCCATAAGGGCGACCTCCCAGGCCGTCCAAAGCGGGTCCGGAGGAACGACAAGGGGGAAGAAGAAGGAAGAAACGACTATGGCAGCCTCTGAAGCAAGGGAGTATCGTCATCCCAGGCCCCATTTTCCGGAAAGAGCCCCACAACACTACTACCCCCACTCAAATTTGGCATATGCTCATCAACCTTATATGGTCATGAATGCCCAACCTTATAACCATCCACCACAACAAGCCAACCGAGGCCCAGCTCCACCTCCCAGAAATCAGCCTCCTTACCGCAACCACTATAACCC
The DNA here is from genome assembly GCF_000715075.1 of Nicotiana tabacum. Taxonomy (NCBI): domain Eukaryota; kingdom Viridiplantae; phylum Streptophyta; class Magnoliopsida; order Solanales; family Solanaceae; genus Nicotiana; species Nicotiana tabacum. The sequence continues at coordinate 27,679,000 of NC_134082.1, read as the reverse complement.
ACAACCCCCACAGAATAACTTTCGCCCTCAGGAGCCACCTCGAAGGCGAACTTTCACGCCCATCGGTGAACAATACTCTACTTTGTTCCCGAAGCTAGTCCAGTTGGGTTTCTTACAACCAATCCCTCAAACGAGGCAAAACCCAACATCACCTTCTTACAAAGCCGGAGTCAGATGCGCCTATCATTCAGGGGCCGAGGGACATGATACAAATGACTGCTGGTCGTTGAAAAGAGTGGTCGAAAATTTGATAGAGCAAGGGAAAATAGTGCTAAGGGACCAGGAAATCCCGAACGTAACTAACAATCCATTACCTGCTCACAATAATGGGCCGCTGATCGGAATGATTTGTGAAGACAAAGAGTTCGATCCTTCTTTGAAAGCTATAATTGCCATTGTCGACACGGGGAAGAGGCCCGAAATGGACCAGAAACCAGAAAAGGGGGAAGAGGTCAAGGCTATAAAGAACAAGCCTGAAAAGAAGGTAGAGGAGAAAGTGGTACCTGTAAAAAATGAAGTTCTTTACATACCACGAGGTCGAGCTGAGAAGGCGCAGAACTTCGGGATCAAAAAGACAAAACCTATGTACGTGCCAAAAGGGTCCTATGTGGTCCGGGGGACGATTCAACCATCTCGGCTAAATGAGCCAGTGGTTATCGGACGCGTGCCACAAAAGCCAATGACCAACCCGTCCATAGTGCCGTGGAATTATCAAAAGACTTTGGTAATGTACAAAGGTAAAGAAGTCATGGGAGAACTTCCAGAAAATACTTTCATTGGAAGGTATTCAAATACCCAAGAACTGAACAACGCCACACAAAGGCGCTTCCCTCCAAAGAAGCCCGTGAGTGTTGAAGAAGCGGAAGTGTTCTTCCAACAAATGAAGATGCCGGATTACGAAGTGATAGATCAGCTGCGCAAGCACCCTGAGCAAGTGTCCATGCTATCATTATTGATAAGGTCGGCCGAGCATCAAAAGATCTTACTGAAGACCCTGAATGAAGCATATGTGCCAGTTGAGACCTTGGTTGAGCAATTAGAGCGGATGACAGAAAGATTCTTCGCTGTCAACCAAATCTCTTTCAGTAAGAACGATCTACCCCCGGAAGGAGCGACACACAACAAGTCTTTGCATCTAACAGTTAAATGCGAGGACTATTATGTCAAGAGGGCAATGTTGGATGGAGGCTCAGGTGTTGACATTTGCCCGCTCTCCACGCTGCAAAGAATGGAAATTGGGGCCGAAAGAATCCGACCCAACAATGTCTGCGTAAGAGCTTTCGACGGCATCAAGAGAGATACCATGGGAGAAATAGACCTGTCGTTGGTCATAGGACCAGTCGAATTTCAAGTAACCTTCCAGGTGATCGACATGGACACATCCTACAATTTTCTCCTTGGCAGACCTTGGATCCATGCGGCAGGAGCCGTGCCTTCCACTCTTCACCAGATGGTAAAGTTCGAGTACGAAGACCGAGAGATCGTGGTCCATGGGGAAGACGAACATGCCATTTATCGGGACCCGTCCATCCCGTATCTTGAACCGAGAGAAGGGAGCGAACATACGGTCTATAAAGCTTTCGAGATTGTACTGGCAGAGCAACACGAAGAGGGAATACCTTGCCCCCAGCCTTTCTTGTCTAACGCCTCGGTCATGGTGGCCAAAGAGATGATCCGGCATGGATTTAGGCCAGGGAAGGGACTTGGACGAACCCTTCAGGGAATAACAGAACCCATTACTTTGCCAGTCATCAAGAAACCTTTTGGACTAGGTTTCAAACCTACTCCAGCAGACGAAGAATGGGCAAAGAAAAGGAAAAATGAGGGTTGGAAGTTACCTCAACCACTGCCGGATTTATATGCAACTTTCATCAGGCCAAGGTACGTTGAAGAAGAAGATGATGAGGTCTTCACGGCTGAGGAAATCGAGGAGATATGTGGGGCAATGAGGGAGATGCTCTACGAGGTCCACATGGTTCAACCGGGTGAAGGCACAAGCACTGCTGAGATGATGCACATGGGGCCAAACGCCAAACTCCAAAACTGGGAGGCCACGCCATTCCCGACTAGACGGAAGTCCGGGTAGACCTGTCCTGCCACCTTTCCTGTGTCACAAGTTGTCTCCAGGACAAAACTTGAACGTTTTCTTCTTTTTGTTGTTTTGAATCCCTAGTTGTAAACATTGTTGTCTTCCAACTTTCCAAAGAAAATAAAATAAAAAATCATCATTGCTTTCCCATTCTTTCTTTTGTTCTAATTTTTTGTTATTTTGCCTTTTATCTTTCTTTTCAGTCCTAATAATGCGGCTTTAAATATGACATGCTTGCGGACTTGACGCCCAGATCACAATGAGTTATTTAACTGCGAATTAATGAACCCAGAACCAGAGTATGATGCGGAAGAGGCTTTTAGGGAGATAAACCGAGAGTTGGAATATTTCGAGAATAAACCTAAGCCAAATCTGAATGACACTGAACCGGTAAATTTAGGAACCCTGGAAGAAATCCGGGAGACCAAGATAAGCATTCACATGGACAAGAAAACGCGAGAGGCGATAATTCAACTTCTTTTTGAATTCAAAGACGTGTTTGCTTGGTCATATGATGACATGCCGGGACTAGGTGTTGATCTAGTGGTTCATAAATTGCCGATTCATCCTGATTGTCCTCCAGTTCAACAAAAGCAACGAAAGTTCAAAACTGAGGTCAGTGACAAGATTAAAGAGGAGATCACCAAACAACTGAAAACAGGAGTGATTCGGGTAGTCCAATATACAACATGGTTGGCGAATGTGGTTCCAGTACCAAAAAAGGACGGGAAAACTCGGGTATGTGTAGATTACCGAGATCTGAACAGAGCAAGTCCTAAAGATAATTTCCCGCTGCCCAACATCCACATCCTCGTCGATAATTGTGCCAAACACGAGATACAGTCTTTTGTAGATAGTTATGCTGGGTATCATCAGGTACTGATGGATGAAGAGGACGCCGAGAAGACTGCTTTCACCACGCCTTGGGGCACCTACTGTTATCGGGTCATGCCATTTGGTCTGAAGAATGCGGGGGCTACTTACATGAGGGCCATGACTGCCATTTTCCATGACATGATGCATCAGGAATTAGAGGTGTACGTGGATGACGTGATAGTCAAGTCCAGGACGCAGGATAATCACATCCAAGACTTGAGGAAATTCTTCGAGAGGCTAAGGAAGTATGACTTGAAGCTAAACCCAACCAAATGTGCTTTCGGAGTTCCGTCGGGCAAACTTTTGGGTTTCATCGTAAGCAGAAGAGGTATCGAGCTAGATCCAACTAAGATAAAATCCATCATAGATCTGCCTCCTCCAAGAACAAAGAAAGACGTAATGAGTCTTTTGGGCAGGTTGAACTACATCAGTCGGTTTATTACCCAGCTGACGAGCACGTGTGAGCCCATATTCAAGCTGTTAAGGAAAGATGCGGCGATTAAATGGACAACTGAATGTCAAGAAGCCTTTGATAAAGTCAAAGAATACCTTTCGAATCCCCCGGTTTTGGTCCCTCCAGAACCGGGAAGGCCACTTTTCTTGAATCTAACAGTCTTGGAGAACTCTTTCGGCTGCGTCCTCGGGCAACACGACGTAACCGGAAAGAAAGAGCAAGCAATCTACTACTTGAGCAAGAAATTCACTGGCTACGAGGCCAAATGCACTCTGCTGGAAAGGACATGCTGCGCTCTCACATGGGTTGCTCAAAAGCTAAGACATTATCTCCAAGCCCACACTACATTCCTCATAAGCAGGTTGGATCCTTTGAAGTATATATTTCAGAAACCAATGCCTACTGGGAGACTGGCTAAATGGCAAATCTTGCTTACGGAATTCGACATAGTTTATGTCACTCGCACGGCAATAAAAGCCCAGGCGTTAGCAGATCATTTTGCCGAAAATCCGGTTGATGAAGAATACCAGCCATTGGATACCTACTTTCCAGATGAAGAAGTAAACACCGTAGAAGTGATCTCGGAGGAGGCTCATGTATGGAAGATGTTCTTCGACGGAGCCGTGAATGCCAAGGGTGTGGGGATTGGGGCAATTTTGATCTCGCCTTCCGGTCAGTATTATCCCGCCACAGCTAGACTGCGTTTCTTTTGCACAAATAATACAGCTGAGTATGAAGCCTGCATTATGGGCATGCATTTGGCAATCGATCAGGATGTCGAAGACTTACTGATTATGGGGGATTCTGACCTGATCATCCGGCAAGCTCAAGGCGAATGGGAAACTCGGGATGTCAAACTTATCCCATACCGACAACATGTGGAGGACCTCAGCAAGCGCTTTACATCAATAGAATTCAGGTATATTCCGAGGTGCCACAATGAACTGGCAGATGCACTTGCTACTTTGGCTTCAATGCTACCATACCCGGGCAACGCCCATGTCGATCCTTTGGAAATCCAAATCAAGGAAAGACACGGTTACTGCAATGTAATCGAGGCAGGATCAAATACGCAGCCTTGGTACCATGACATCAAGAAATTCCTGAAGACACAAGAATACCCCGAGCACGCTACTGGAGATCAGAAGAGGACCATTAGGCGACATGCAAGTGGTTTCTTTCTAAGCGGTGGATTGTTATATAAGAGGACCCCGGACCTCAATCTCCTAAGATGTGTCGATATCGAGGAATCGAAAAAGATCATGCACGAAGTACACGCAGGTGTGTGCGGACCTCACATGAACGGGTATGTCTTAGCGAAGAAAATCCTTCGAGCAGGTTATTACTGGATGACCATGGAAAAAGATTGCTTTAGCTTTGTCCGGAAGTGTCATCAGTGTCAGGTGCACGGTGATTTGATTCATGCACCTCCCACGGAGTTGCATCCCATGTCCGCACCTTGGCCATTTGTCGCATGGGGCATGGACGTCATTGGACCAATCGAACCGAAGGCTTCGAATGGACACAGGTTTATACTGGTTGCCATCGATTACTTCACAAAATGGGTAGAAGCTGTCACTCTCAAGTCGGTCACTAAGAAAGCTGTGGTGGATTTTGTACACTCAAATCTTATCTGTCGCTTCGGTATTCCTGTGACTATCATTACAGATAACGCAGCAAACTTGAACAGTCACTTGATGGGAGATGTATGCGAGCAATTCAAGATAACGCATAGGAATTCCACTCCTTATCGGCCGAAAGCCAATGGTGCTGTGGAAGCTGCAAATAAATACATCATGAAGATTTTGAGGAAAACGATCCAAAGTTCCCGACAGTGGCATGAGCAGTTACCTTTTGCATTATTGGGGTACCGCACTACGGTACGCACATCGGTGGGAGCGACTCCTTATCTTTTGGTTTATGGGACCGAGGCTGTAATACCGGCAGAGGTAGAAATTCCTTCGCTTCGAATCATTGTCGAAGCAGAAATCGAAGACAGCGAGTGGGTTAAGGCTCGACTGGAGCAATTGACGTTGATTGATGAAAAGCGAATGGCCGCAGTTTGTCACGGACAGTTATACCAAAGAAGGATGGCCCGTGCTTACAACAAGAAAGTCCGACCCCGGAATTTCGAAGTAGGTCAGCTGGTACTAAGGCATATTCTGCCGCATCATGAAGAAGCAAAAGGAAAGTTTGCCCCAAATTGGAAAGGCCTATACATCGTAAGGAAGATGTTGCCGAGAGGAGCATTGTACTTAGGTGATATCGAAGGAAATGACCCCGACACAGCAGTAAATGCAGATGCAGTCAAGAGATACTACGTCTAGATCATACTCCAAGTAGTCCTGACACATTTGAAAATGGCGAAGGTTTTATCCCCCACTACTCCCAAACACTACCCAATCCTCTCTACAAAAAAAAAAAAAAAAAAAAAAAACAAAACATTGATTGAGGCCTGAACTGCGTTTGACTTGATTCCGAAAGGATACGTAGGCAGCCTCTCCTTGAGGTTCAGTCACACCAACAATAAAATCCTATTCACCCTGAAATTGAAACCGGGGCACGTCGAGCAGTTTTAGTATCATCTACCTCTCTTTACCAAGTACAAGCCTTCAAATCAATTACCAAAGATATTGGGAAACCAATAAGCATCACAAATGGAAACCGGCACACCCTGAGTTGAGAGAAATAAAATGAGAGAGCCTCGGCGGCGAAAACCTTCGGGCACCACGAGGCGACGGGAGAAGAGAAACCAAAATGAGAGAGCTTGTTTAGTAAAAAACTCACAAAGAGTTCTATCAAGCGATGACAGGAAGAGAAATGAGAGAGGTCAGCCAGTGAAAACCCGCAAAGGGCGCTGTTGGCCGAAAAATAATGACTCCACCCCAAGAAGGTTTCGGCAAGGTGCCACCGGTTTGGAATCACAGATCCATTCTGGTTCAGGAAAATGCAAGTTCTTAGAAGGTCAGACGTCCAGTCCAAAGAGCATGTCATTTAAAGCTAGCGTTATCTTCCTCAGATAAGTCTTTCTCGTCCCGAAAAGGACACTCCTTTCCTGAAGTTTGTTTTCTCCTTTCTTTGTTTCTTTTTGAATCTCTTTTATGTCTTAACCCCAAGTTCAGGATACACCGGAAAGGGCAGGTGGCAGGTTTGTTTGCACGGAATCCCGTCTCATGAAGGAAAGCGCCTCATTTCGTTGGTACGATTGCCCAAGCCTGATGGATCATGACGTTTGATGGTGTTTAAAGAGGAAAGAGAGGAATCTTCCCCAGCAAGTCCGCCTTCGGACGAATCCCCACAGAGTCTCCCCCTGTACAAATCCCCACAGAGTCTCTCCTTTTGTACAATCTCCCACAGAGTCTCCCCAATATAAAAAAAAATGGAATCTCCCCAGCGAGTCCCTTTGTAAAAATTCTCCAACAAGCTTACCCCAACAAATCCTAGAAATCCCGCTTTGAAATAAATCCCCAGCATGCCCCATTGTATAAAAATCCACACAAAGAACCCACTTTGTAAATATTCCTCCACAGAGCTTCCTTTTGTACAAATTCCCACAGAATACCTCCAATAAAATCCCCGTCGAGAACCTCCAATCAAAACGGGACAAAAAAAAGGAAAAGGAAAAAAAAAGGAGAGCCTTACGAAGCAAGTCATCACAGAATCTGGAAATACAAGCCTGAGCAGTCTAAAGGGTTTCGCCATTCGAATCAAATCAATGGCGGGACTTCGCAATAGAACTAGAGACGCAACAAAGCAACTGGGAACGATCAAGGTCACCAAATCGACCGTCATTTCCCGAACTAACAAGTGTTCTTTGTCTTGAAAAGTTGAAACAGGTATAATCCAAGACAACCGTGCAAGAAGCAGGTGTCGCCCAAAGAGGAAGGTACACAGGTACAAGAAACATTTTGGCAATAAGGAATTCACTCAAAAGGTAAGTTCCCGCAAAACTCCCTTTTGTTCTTTTACTAAAATAAGAAATTCAAAAAAACAAAAAAAGAAGTCAGTGGTTGTTCTCGAATTTTGTCCCCAGCCATCAGCATTAGGGTTTTAAACCCTAAACTGAGCTTTTCCATGCAATCAGCATTAGGGTTTTAAACCCTAAACTGAATTTTCCTTTTAGTCAGCATTAGGGTTTTAAACCCTAAACTGAACTTTTTCCATTCAGCCAGCATTAGGGTTTTAAACCCTAAACTGAGCTTTTCCATGTAATCAGCATTAGGGTTTTAAACCCTAAACTGAATTTTCCTTTTAGTCAGCATTAGGGTTTTAAACCCTAAACTGAACTTTTTCCATTCAGCCAGCATTAGGGTTTTAAACCCTAAACTGAGCTTTTCCATGTAATCAGCATTAGGGTTTTAAACCCTAAACTGAATTTTCCTTTTAGTCAGCATTAGGGTTTTAAACCCTAAACTGAACTTTTTCCATTCAGCCAGCATTAGGGTTTTAAACCCTAAACTGAGCTTTTCCATGTAATCAGCATTAGGGTTTTAAACCCTAAACTGAATTTTCCTTTCAGCCAGCATTAGTGTTTTAAACCCTAAACTGAGCTTTTCCATGTAATCAGTATTAGGGTTTTAAACCCTAAACTGAATTTTCCTTTTAGTCAGCATTAGGGTTTTAAACCCTAAACTGAACTTTTTTCATTCAGCCAGCATTAGGGTTTTAAACCCTAAACTGAGCTTTTTCATGCAGTCAGCATTAGGGTTTTAAACCCTAAACTGAATTTTCCTTTTAGTAAGCATTAGGGTTTTAAACCCTAAACTGAACTTTTTCCATTCAGCCAGCATTAGGGTTTTAAACCCTAAACTGAGCTTTTCCATGTAATCAGCATTAGAGTTTTAAACCCTAAACTGAATTTTCTTTTCAGCCAACATTAGGGTTTTAAACCCTAAACTGAGCTTTTCTATGTAATCAGCATTAGGGTTTTAAACCCTAAACTGAATTTTCCTTTTAGTCAGCATTAGGGTTTAAACCCTAAACTGAACTTTTTCCATTCAGCCAGCATTAGGGTTTTAAACCCTAAACTGAGCTTTTTCATGCAGTCAGCATTAGAGTTTTAAACCCTAAATTGAATTTTTCTTTTAGTCAGCATTAGGGTTTTAAACCCTAAACTGAACTTTTTCCATTCAGCCAGCATTAGGGTTTTAAACCCTAAACTGAACTTTTTCCATTCAGCCAGCATTAGGGTTTTAAACCCTAAACTGAGCTTTTTCATGCAGTCAGCATTAGGGTTTTAAACCCTAAACTGAATTTTTCCTTTAGTCAGCATTAGGGTTTTAAACCCTAAACTGAACTTTTTCCATTTCAGTCAGCATTAGGGTTTTAAACCCTAAACTGAACTTTTTCCATTCAGCCAGCATTAGGGTTTTAAACCCTAAACTGAGCTTTTTCATGCAGTCAGCATTAGGGTTTTAAACCCTAAACTGAATTTTTCCTTTAGTCAGCATTAGGGTTCTAAACCCTAAACTGAGCTTTTCCTTTCAGCCAGCATTAGGGTTTTAAACCCTAAACTGAGCTTTTTTTTTTCATGCAATCAGCATTAGGGCTTTAAAACCCTAAACTGAATTTTTCCTTTGTTTGGCTTTAGGGCTTTAAACCCTAAGCTGAACCTTTCCCCCAGCTAGTCAGCATTAGGGTTCCAACCCTGAACTGAACATTTTTATCTTCCTTCATCAATTTTATGAACTTCCTGGCGAATAATTAACGAAATTTTCCTAGTGAAACTGGGGCAGAAAATTTCATTCACAGGTCTAACCTCGAGCCACATGGATCTAAATGACCCACGAGATGAGTCCCGGTTTGGAATCAACGAAGAAAAGAAGAAAAAGAGAGAAGATGTCCCGAGATATCAGAGTAAATGGAAGGCAGATTGACTCCAACATTTGGTTAAGGTCCTGAACCCTGCCAATCGCGTCTCACTCAGTATCCTAGAGATTAAACAAGTCGCCGCAACTCGCAAGCATCAAGATTCAGATCGGAGTCTACAAGCAGAATCAGCTAAGACCCAAGATCAAGTCGTAAAAGAATCATAGATAGGAATCTTGTAACTAGCAGTTGACATGCATATAAGTAGTTAGTTCAGTTTCCAATTTTCGTTTGGTTGTAATAAGGCGGTCAGTGACGCAGCAGTGACAACAGCAACAGCAGTAGCAGCAAGCATTGCAATCCCATGGTAGTCCCAGCTACCAAAACTTCCCGAACTACATTGACCTGATTCCTGTTTAGCCCAGGATATGTAGGAAATCTTTGAAGCAAGCTTCGGTCAGATCTTTCAAAAATGTGTTTCACACGGAGTGGTCCATAGGAAAAAATCGCTCATACACGCTCACTTTATCTTTGCACGAAAACTCTTCGTGTTTCCGAACAAAGAGGGGCAGCTGTGAGCACCTGATTTTTGTTTCGCACGACAATCGCTCCAAAAAATGAAATAAAAAATAATAATAATTGGTCCTGCTGTACAAATTTTGGATTTTTACATGGCACTTTGTTGGTTATTTACGATTTTTGCCCATTTTTACTTTATTAAAACAAAACACAAAAAATGTGTGTGTCATGCATAATTCGAACCGTAATCCGGTCGTTAAATAGAAAATCATAAATAGGCATCTTCGTCCGTGATTTTATTTTGTTTGATTTTACCTGTTTTGAAATATTTTAGTGTGTGTGCAAATAATTGTATTGAGTGTGTATTTAATTTTAATTTGATTTTTGCTTAGTTTTGTTTTTAAAATAAAAAAAAAAGAAAAAAAAAAAAATCTTCTTTTCTTCTTCCTAATAAATTGGCCCAAACAAACAGCCCAAAACCAAGCCTGCCCGGTCCACACCAGCTGAACACCCAGAGAGTCCAAACGACGTTGTATTAATACAGGTTGATCTGGGCCGTTGATCTCAAATTGATCAACGGTCAAGATCAATTCCCCATAACCCACTAAGGAACCCGACCCGTTTCCACCCGGATTGACCCAAACCCTCTAAAAGATGAAACGACACCGTTTCCTTCAAGCTGAAGGATCCTGGCCCTTCATCGCATCTCATCCAACGGCCAGGATCCACCTACCCACCAACTATATAAACCCTTTACCATACCCTGCCCCCCCTATCCAACACCCCAGCCTTCGTCTTCACCAAACCCGTCCTCTTCAAACCCTAGCCGCCCCTGTATCCTTCACCATGAAAGCCGGCGGCACGGACGCCAGTGACCTCGCCCTTAACACCATAGAACCCCCGTGCCGTCCTGAACCCAAATCTATCAACCACACACCTTGAATCCTATCCCACCTTCTCGAATCTTCATTTGAAGATTCGAGTCGGAACCTAATCTACACCGATCTGCCTTAAATTCATACCAGACACTCCCCAGACCCCCTCGTGACCAAACCATACTTGGTTTGGTGCGAAGCTGACCAGTGAAGCATGAATCCCGGATCTGGTTTTCGAACCTTAGGGTTCCTCGTCACTGGTCTGTTGTTTTGTTCAAACCGAAGGATTAAGGTCTAATGGACCTTAATCGAAGTGTTTCTCATCTGAGAAACACTTCGATTAAAGTCCGTTCAGCCTTAAGAAAGGCCTGGCCGAGTCCGAGTTAAGATTTTTGATTTTTTTTCGAGATTTGAGGTGAGTCTTGCTTTCTTTTCTTTATTTCTGTTGATCCATGTGAGTGATTTAAAAGTCTGTTCATGTTTTATTTCAATTTGTTTCTTCGAATTTTTACCAACTTCTGTTTGTCCACTTTGCCTGAACCACTGTGTTTATCCCTCTCTTATTCTGATAATGCATGTGTATATGCTGTGCGAATGATTGAGCTTCAAATGTTGACTGATCAATTGGTTCCTCGAGTACCACTTTGCTCAGTCAGTATAATTCGAATCATGTGTCGATACTGTTAAAATGTCTGATTTTTGGTTACGACTGTATGAGTTATAACTAGTATAGTCGAGTCGACAAATGTCGTCAATTAATTCCAGTAGTTCAAATGTTAACAATTGCACCTGTTGCTTGCTGCAACTTTGTTTGAATCAAAGTAAGGATCAAGTAGGTTCACTTATAGTTGCTATATTTGAATCTGAGGGTAGATTGTTAATTGAAATCTGAGTTGATGGCATGTCCACTTGTGCACAGCATGTGCATTATGCACAGCCTGTTTCCTGCATAAAAGGGCCTTGGATTTAAAAATGGTTTGACAACATATGCTGTCAGATACATTCTGCTGCCCATACTCTACTTTAACCTCAGAAATAATAAACATTACTTAAAGTGAGTCTGCCAGGGAATATCATGGGTTTTTGTTCATACTTAATTAGCCAATTGGAATCTGAAAATGGAAGGCACATGGGAGCGGTGTTGTGATATTCTAAACAGGCTGTTAAAAGGGGTAATGTAAAAGCTTATAAAAGGAGGATAGACCTGGAGAAGAGAGGGGGATACACACATAGACAGAAGCACACTGTGAGGAATTTTTTTTGAAAGAGAGAGCTGAAATACATACAAATAGACACAGACAGACAATATAGGAGGAGAGGAAAAGAATACCACCTGATGTTAGGAAGGAGATAGAGGGAACTGGAAAAGGTTTCTTTTGATAATTCAAGCATAAGTTCAAAACTGAACATTGATTGTGGATTCTGGAAAGAAAGGAGATAGAGGGTGGCTATACAGAAAGCATAAACTGTCTTTTCTTCCTGCTGATTGTTCGATCCCTAGTTTGTTTGACCTGTTTCAAATAAGTGTTGATTTCCTCTCAAGTATCAGTCAGGTTTCTGCTGTTTGGTTCTTATTGGTTTGTTTTCGTTTGGAGTTAGACCGTTTGAGTTCTGAGCCCACTCCCCTGTTTGTTGCTGTCATTTTGTTACCTCTTCCCATTGGCTATAACTGCATCTTGCATTGGGATTTTGTTACCTGCTGTTACTGCTGCTGCACTTGTTGTCATTGTTACTCTGCTGATTGCCCCCTTCTTCAATTGTCAAATATTTCCAGGTACACAACCTCTGAAACCATGTATTGTTGAAAGTTTGAAGTTGAAGCAGAAATAAAGAAATGAACATCTGTTTATGTTATAACATTGGTGTTAAAAATAGGTTGAATGTTAGTTGGGCCTGTATTTGTTTAACTGCAAACTGCAAACATTCTGTATAAATTAACATGTATTCTAAGTTGAGATGAATAAGTAGATAGCATTGGCTTGATAAATCAGATGTGTTTTAAAGCATGCGATCGTTAGCTTTGTTTCAGTTAGGATACCATAAACATAGAATCATAGCAAGCACATGTATGTATTTTTGCCTAGATTTCTGAACCATCGAATCTGCTACATTCGTTTCTATTTGACTCCAAGATAAGATGTGCCCCAAGCTAATTCTCTTGCAGCGTTACATTAACAAGGTAATAATGTATGCTGACCCTTCTACTGGACTACTTGTTTTCTACATAGTTTCGATACGAGCTTCAATATAGATTCATCGTTTCGAAATAACGCGACTACTTTTCTGAGTTCAATCAACAGTGGTTTTCCTAATAAACAACTAATCTCATTTATCAAGACCAAAGGGGCTAGTTCTGCAATCCGAACTGGAAGGTCGTTTCTTAATGCAAATTTAGTGTACGTTATTAGTTGCTTGCAATCCCCTTAGCAAATTAACAAAACTTATTCACTCCTTAAAGGCGAGGCATGAGATAGTTCTTACCTCATAAACAACCAATTAGGCGATCAAGCAAAAATTTGGATTCATCATATATAGTAGGGATTTAGTATGTTAGTTGCTTAAACAAGTAAGTTTAGTATTTTTCTCCTTTATCTTCCTAGAGACAAATGTATTAGAAATGTAGCCACTTTAGGATATCCTTTTTCTAAAAATAGAGATGAGCCTCGCTAAATAAAAAATGCAAAATTGCGGGGCCCTCAATGAATAACCATAATAATTATTTAGAATTCAGGATAGGCCGTTTAGTGAATTTCATGGCCTTCTACAAAATAATAACGCGCTAGACCCTTTAGGCACGGCTTAATTAAATTACATTCTTAAAACTCGGGTGCACATTGAAGTGACCCGAATCCAAATCTCAACGGAGTCGAAATGGTCAACAACTACGGGCGCATTGATTGCGACGTGGTTTGAGATACATTTTCGCGACGTTGCAAATTCTATAAAAAATAAACGGTAATAATAAAAGCGGTTTTAAATTTAATAAAAGCACGTAAGTCATAACATGTATTTAAATCAGATATTTAGCCATTATAACAATTTAAGCGACCGTGCTAGAACCACGGGATTCGAGGGTGCCTAATACCTTCCCTCGGGTCAACAGAATTCCTTACTTAGAATTTCTGGTTAAGCAGACTTCATTTGGAAAAGTCGAAAATTTCCTCGATTTGGGATTCAAGATAAGCCGGTGACTTGGGACACCAAAAGCCAAACCTTTCCCAAGTGGCGACTCTGAATTAAATAAATAATCCCATTTCGAATATTGTCACTTAAATTGGAAAAACTCCCCCCCACCCGCGCATTTTTACCCTTCGGGGCGGGCGCGCAAAAAGGAGGTGTGACAACCGCATTTCTACATTTGTGCTGCATTTTGCTCTTTTCTTGTCTTTTTGTGTCTTTTTGCTTTCATTTCCATGCTCTTGGGTCCTTAAACCTCATACACTGCAAAAACACTAAAATTACAGAAGTAAAGGAGATAATTGCATTCAAAACAAGCTAAAATCTAAGCAATTTGTATTGAAATATGCCGAAATTCTCCGGCACATTAGGCTACATGTGACATTATCACGTGGTCATCATATCCATATCTACCCTTCCCACACCGTTAAGGTATTAAAGCGCGGATTGGTCTCGATTATTTATTGCATGCTATTACCCGTTCCATTCCTATCAGTCCCGGAGGCACCTAGGACTACTAAGCCTAAAAGAGAGGGATGTTAGGCTTATTTGGAGTTTCAAAGGTAAAAATTCTAGAGCGACATACAAAACACATATGCATGTTTGGGAGAAACATATAAACAAACAGAGGCTCATGTATACTTCCTCAAAACATATAAAACATCATGTCTTGCACGTACTGTTTAGGTTTGATTTAAAAGCATTAAAGACGAGGGAGATGAGATTGTTGAGGCAGTTAATTTATTACGTAACTCAGATAAGAAGTCCGAATCAGGTCTGCCTGCTGGTTGTAATAATTAACAGAAGCAGATTCAGTTTCAATTATTGCTCTAAGGATTGCCTAAGTGTTTAGACGGGGTCCTATAGGCATGATTTCTACCGAATTTAGAAGGTAATGAGACAGTAAACTTGGAATAAATTATTTGAAATCCTATATGCATACTTGTTAAACTGGCTAAGTGAGGGACTCAGATTATTAAAAGAGATGCAGAATGCACAAAATTAAATAAATTGTTTGCAGATTTTACAGGTGATAGCATCTACCATTACTGATTTTATAGCTAACACTGAGTGAAGCGAATCAGATTCATTTAGAAACTCCTATAGGCATGCTTTCTATGCATTGCTGATTTTAAAGCCTTATAGACGTAGTGTCGAAATGCAGAAAACCTTGTAGACATGGTATCTATATGTAGAAGAGCATGCAGAAATTAAAACATTCCTATAGGCATGGTTTCTATATGTAGTTGAGTATGCAGAAATTAAAACATTCCTATAGGCATGATTTCTACCATTTGCATGCATAGTCACCCACCCTTTTGGTGTGGTTTCTATATGTAGTTGAATATGCAGAATTAGAACAGTTCTATAGGCATGATTTCTACCTTTTGCATGCATAGTCACCCACCCTTTTTCACTAGCCAGCCCCAAGTGTTTATTACAACTTATTACAAACCAGAATAAATAACATCAGAAAGAAAAAATACAAAGAAGGTACAACCAGAGGAGGCCTGATTCTTGACTTCCTCTCTGAGTTACAAGATAAACCAACTCAAAGACCATTGATCCAAAGCATTTCTCCAATTTGAGTGTGTCAGAGTTCCCTAAGAGCCTCAATGGGACTCCGGGCAGTGTTCACACCCAAATTGTACCAGAATAGGTACAAGTGCAGTGTGGAAGGGCCAGCCCTCAAGTGTTCAAGTTCAGAGGGAGCTCAGAGGGTCCCAAGGCAAGGCTCACAAGAGGGGGGCAGAACTTAAATCTAAGAGAGAGTGCAAATGAAGTAACAGAGTTCTGAGGGAATAAAGGAGAGGGAAAGAGGTACTAGGAAATAGACATAAACAAGTTTATAATTTCATACAAAAGGGATTCAGGGGTTGGGAACTTGCAGAGAGCCTATGTACTTAGGCATTAGTTAATTATGGGAAAGCACAACAATAAGGAGTGTTGTTATGTTTACAAAATTAACCAGAATACACAACACATAATGAAAACACAGAGGCTATGATGCCATGGCAATCAAGTTTGAGTCATAGACATTAATGCTTAATACTGTCATTCTTCAAACAAGCCATCAATATCAAACATATTGGGGTAGGGGTTTAGGACACATAATAGATTCAAAACAGGTAGAAGGATATTACAACATGCAAAATAAGTACTGAATTTATCACAAGTAGTAGGCAGACAAGAAGGCAAAAGTATTAAGTAAACATATTGTTGTTGATGCTGAAATCTTAATCAGAACATACCAGTTTAGAGAAGCAAAATATAGTAAAAGCAGGTAGCAGGACTTTGAAGACAGGCCACATTACAAGTAGTAAATCAAGAGAATATTTTTTGAATGTAAATGATTTCAGAACTAAGTGTGTTCGTGTGTGTCTATTTTAATGAAAGAGTAGGGTATTTATAGTGTGAAAACAGGCAGAAAAATAAGGCAAGAAAATAATTATGGAACTGTGTACCAATTAAAATCAATCAGTAAAAGAGCTTCCTTTAAATAAGGAGTTAAAATTAAACGGTAACATGTAAATACTAAATAAGGAAAGCAATCACATAAGGCTGAATATGACCAATAAGGAAGTAACTTCAGCACAATATAAGTACATAATAACACAATAGGTAATAGAGACTAGGTTCATCAGATTCTAATCAAGTAAGGGTCTGTAAGAATCCAATACCAATGTAATCATGGTAAGGGAATTAATCAAATTGAGTAGAAAAGGTAAGGATCGAAAGTTCAAAGGAAAGCGTTCAAATTGGTCCAAGAAATAGGGAAATCAGTAAAACAAGGAAAGAATCAATCAGAATTACATAAGGAGGTTTGAAATCAGTCTAAAATTGAAGGTCATTTCAGAGGGAAATTCAACATATAAAGAGTGCATAAACATTAGGCATGCAAGGCTGAATCGATGACAAAGAGAAGTGTCACGAAATCACATAATCAGTAAGTAGTGGACTACCGAAACATGGTAGTCACATAGGCCAATTTCAGTAATTTAGTAATAGAGAAAAGATAGAGTATCAAATAGCATGCAAAAGAGGTCAAATAAAAGACCTTATAGAGTTTAGTAGGAAGTCAGAATCATATAAAGAAACAAAATATTTTGAAATTCAGTCGTGCAACAGGTGAAGCAACTTCAGAACCTTGAATAGGTTCAAAGGAATTAGGGTTTTGAAACCCATCGAATTCAGAGTATGACGAATGAGTAAATCACATAGAAAATAGTCTGAAGACTCAAATGAACCCCAAATTTTAGGGTTTTCACCATCACTCGAGTATAGAGATGAAAACAAGTAAATCAGGCAAAAATATCAATAAAAAAAATCAGAAAACTCAAGAAGGAACTAAGACTTTTAATCATGCACACTCCAGTAGAATAACAATATAAAGAAACATAGTATTACATTGTAAAGATCAGAGAAAGCTTCTAAATAACTTAACCAAACCCTAAATCGGTAAAGATAAAGGTTCTGAAGGTAAAGTTTTGAAAGAAACTTAGAGAAAACGTTTAGAAGTTTAAAGTAAACACAGATCTACAACGGATCTAAAAAAATCGGAAGAACCTCGAAGGTTAGGGTTTCAGAAGAACCCAGATGGTGAGAAAGGCTTGGAAAGTCATTGATCTAAGTAAGAGAAGTCAAGATCAGGCT
Source organism: Nicotiana tabacum (assembly GCF_000715075.1). Taxonomy (NCBI): domain Eukaryota; kingdom Viridiplantae; phylum Streptophyta; class Magnoliopsida; order Solanales; family Solanaceae; genus Nicotiana; species Nicotiana tabacum. Next base: position 27,661,548 of record NC_134082.1, on the reverse strand, counting down.
CGAATAGCCATGGCTGGCCGGAGCAAGGTCGGAGACAGCCATAGAACTGAAAATCAACCCAGATCTGGACCAAAACTTCTTCAAGGTCTAGCCTTGAAAACACGATAACCAGGCAGGTAGAAGTCATAGGAGATCGATACAAGCCTTTAATGGCTTTGGAAGCCATTGATTCATGCGATTTTAGGGTGGTGGTTGAAGGTGGCGGCTAGGGTTTGAGAGGGAGTTTGAGAGAGAATTAGGAGAGAAGGGGGGTTTTAAGGCGGCTACAGATGAGAAACGACTAGGGTTTGGGGGTAATGGGGAATTAAAAAGGAAAGGTTAAATGGTGGCCGTTGATCATTTTGATCAACGACCTAGATTGAATGGGGATCCGGGAGGGTTGTTTAAAAAGGGTCGTGGGTCTGGTAGATTAGGATTTGGGTTAGGGTAATTGGGCCTCAGGTTGGGTTTAATTGGGGTGCCAAATTCGGCCAAAATTGAAATGAAAATGGGCTAACATTTAAATAGCCACTTTTCCCTTATTTACTTTATAAAAAATAGTAAAAATAATTTCTGAAAATAACATAAAAGTACTAAAATGATTAAAAATACATAATTATTAAATTAAAAACATTGTCCCTAATATTTATGGACATAAACATAATTAAATCTAAATGGGGCTAATATTGCAATTATATGCAATTTAGATTTAAAAAAAAACTAAATAAATTTGTAAAAATATGCAAAAATTATCATAGCTATATTTTAGTATAAATATGCGAATCCAATAAATGAATCACCAAAAATGATAACGTTGGGAATAATTATTGGGTTTTTCTTGGTAAAATAGGTAATAAATCGATTTAAAAATATCTAAAAATTTAGGAAAAACAATAAAACGTTTGAATATGCTTACACATGCATATACATGCTATTTTGAAGGTATTTTGTATATAAAAAATAGACAGGGAAAAATTGGGTATCAACACACTTATAATCCTACGAGAAACGGCTCAAGAGCCAAAACATAAAAATAGCCCAAAATACTCGGGGACTGTCATCGATAGTAAGTACATCTGAGTCATCGAAAACTCGGACTTATAAGACCTCAAAGAGGAACCCCTTCAAAACAAAGGCCAAGTCCAATATACTCGGGGACTAACTTTTTCGAACAAGTTTGGAAAGTTATCGGGAAACAAGTCCAAGTGACAAACCCGAAAGCTACGGTCATACTAAAGACTACGGTCATATAAATGCTATGGCCAAAATAATGCGATTCGGAGATGTCCGACTTACGCTATAAATTAAAGGCCTTCAAACATTAAAAAACTGGTTAAGTTAGTCTACTCTCGGCAAAAGCAAAATATAAAGGGCATCGATAAATTCAGCCCACTAAAAAAATCTAAGGGCTTCGATAAATTCAGCCCTCGAATAATCCAAAGGCTTCGATAACATCAGCCTCCTAAAAAACTTCAAGAGGTATTCGATTATGTGTACACAAGCAAATTACTAATAAGGTTCTGATACGTTGAACGTTCGAAAAACCCAATGAGTACAAAAACACATGCTAAGGCATAACTAAAATTTCACTAAGTCTTTTAGCCAAAATGAGGGAAAAATTGTATAGCCATTTTAGAGGCCGAAACGGCCCAGCATACAGAGCCTAAGGGTATATATATAAAAGCCTAAGGGCCAGCTTAAAAGATCTTAAGGGCCATGTTGGCCCAAGAACAAGTGAAGTTTTGAAGATTGACAAAAGAACTCAAACATGGACCATGTCCATCTTGTGAAGCACAGTCATGATCAACCTATACATGTGATATACACGTGAAGGAGATAAATCTAACTAAGCAAGAAACAATATCTCCTGATTTAATTGAAAAGATAGCATATTGGATAAGGAGAGAAAGACTCCTTAGATGAAGAGAACACAGTTTAGGAAGAAGATAGTGTTAGAGTTTGAGATCATATAAACTCTTCTACGATATAAGAGTAGCGATTGAATCCCAGTCAAACTTTGATTACTAACCTATTAAATGCCATTGTTGTTCACTTTTACAAGTAATGCACATAAGCAGAAGTTGAACTTAAATTGAGAGCAATAGAACAAGGCGATTTTAAAAGCAATTTATGTGTGATTTGAGTGTGCAATCCTGAAGCTACTTGAACGAGATAGAAGAACCAGTTCCATGTGTCTATCTTTTATTCTAGTTCAATTGTAGTAGGTAATTTTACATTGTACCTTTCAGCTTTCATAGAAGCAGTTGTATTAGGTACCTAGAGTGTTCAAGTTAAGAGTTAAATTGAAGTTGTCGCAACAGCTGAGGTTGTGTGCTACAACAGGATTAGAGTTAATCCTTAGGTTTACAAAGAGTTTTTGTAAATGCTGTTTTGGCTCGGTGATTTTAGTTAAAGTTTGGGAAAATCCTACTAAGTAGTAGGTCGTGATTTTTTCACCTTTTGAGCTAGGTGTTTTCCACGTAAAAATCTCTATGTTCTTTATTTTCTGTATTTATTATTCCACAAACATTAGTAGTTGGAACACCTAGAAGAACCAGGTCCTTCTATAGTTCAGTTAAGCAAAAATTGGGTACCACACAAATCACCCCCCTCTTGTGTAGTATTGACGCTTAAAACATCAATTGGTATCAGAGCAGGTTATCCTTGAAGAGGTTAACGCCTTAGGAAAAGATCAAGATGAGTGCACCACCTGGAAACTGAGAAGGGCAATCCACTGCTAGGCCTCCACTCTTTAATGGTCAGTACTATTCTTGGTGGAAGAATAGGATGAGAGATCATATCATAGGAGAAGACTATGAACTCTTGGACATAGTCACTGATGGTCCCCTAGCAACTACAAAGAAGAATGTTGAAGGAGTGGATGTGCCAAAGACAAGAGCTGACTGCACTACTAAAGACTTAAAGAAATGGGAGAAGAATGCCAAGGCCAAGAAATTACTTGTGTGTGGACTGGGTCCAGACGAGTATAGCAGGATTCAAAGCTGTACTACGGCTAAAGAGATATGGGACATTTTACAAGTGGCTAATGAAGGAACCCCTCAAGTAAAGAGATCAAGAGGAACACTGCTATATTCTCAATATGAGAATTTCAGTATGAAAGAAGGAGAAACTATCCAGGAGATGTACACAAGGTTTACAACACTAACAAATGAACTTAAATCTCTTGGGAGAATTATCCTTGAAGAAGACAAGGTTGAGAAAATCTTGACAAGGGTTCTACTAGTGACTTGGGAAAGCAAAATCACTAATATTCAAGAATCAAAGAATATTGCTACTCTCAAGTTGGATGAACTGATTGGAAATCTCATTGCATATGAACTGAGAAGGCAAACCATGAAAATGGATTCACCCAAGAAGGAGAGGAGTCTGGCTCTCAGAATAGCTGAAGGTGCAGATCTGGAAGATGATGAAATGGCCATGATCATAAGGGATTTCAAAAAGTACCTAATGAGAGGAAAGGGTTCTTCAAGAGGTACAACCTTCAACAAACTAATGGCTCCTGAGAAACAGACCAATGAGGGTTGATACAAATATGGCAATACTAATCATATGATCAAGAACTATCCTTAGTGGGAAATTGAATGGAAGAAGGAAAGGGTTGAACGAATGAACAAGAAGAAGGAACAAGTTCAACCCAAAAGGAACAAAGGATCAACAAAGGCTATGGTTGCTGCTTGGGGAGAAACATCATATGAGGATTCAGAAGATGAAGCTGGAGATGAACAAGCACTTATGGCCATCGGATAATCAGATGATGAACATGAGGTAAGTGTCCTTCATCTCAAAGACAAGATTAAATTTTTGTCTAAAGAAAGGTTGTCTGAACTATTGCTGGACTTCATCGATCAGTTTGAAATAATTAACAATGAGAAGGATGAGTTGTCTAGGAAGTGTGTGATCTTAAAAGCCAAGTACAAAAATCTAGAATCTAGGGCTAATGAGAGTGGCAGTAAAAATACTGAGTTGAAGAACCAGATTCTTGAACTTGACACCAGTGTCCTAGAACTTAGGTATGATAATTTAAAATTAAAATTAGGAATAGGTAAGAAGAAAGCTGATCACACACATCTCACCTTAGAAGAAAACCTAGGAAAAATGAAGGATGAGTTGTACAAGAAGGATGAGCAGATAAGGGTCTTAAAGAAGACCTAGGGAAGGTAAAACATGAACTAGACAGAACTTGCAAATGGAATAAGGCTTCTGATGCACTATCCTAGTTACAAGAACATCACAGTAGCAACAAAAGAGGACTTGGTTATGGGGAACAAGCACCTAAGTGGGACCCCAAAAGCAAGTACCTCACTCTTCCTGAAAATAAAATTTTCACACACTGTGGCAAGACTGGTCATTACAAAAATGAATGCAATGCAAAGGAAAAGGCCAGTCAAAAGAACAAAGCCTTTGTTCAAGAAAAAATAGGCTGCCTGGGTGGGCTAAAAGGAATTTGATTTATCCCTTTGCCTATAGAAAGGGACTCAAACTAGTTTGGGTTCTTAAGACTAACCCCTAATTTCTTTTTGCATGTTCAAGTGAAGGGAAGTAGCCAAATATGTTACATGGATAGTGGCTGCTCAAAACATATGACTGGAAGCAAGAACCAGTTCCTTCCACTTGAGAACTTAAAAGGAGGTAATGTATCCTTTGCGAATGGGAAGAAATGTGAGATTATTGGGGTTGGAAAGGCAGGTAAGACAGACTCACACTCCATTGAGAATGTCTACTTGATATATGGCTTGAAATATAGCCTAATCAGTGTATCACAAATGTGTGACAGAGGTAACCTTGTAGCATTTACCTCTTCAAAATGCTTTGTGATTAACCTTACCACTGACAGGATTGTTTTACAGGGAAAAAGAGTTAACATTATTTACATTGTAGATTTGTCCACTCTTTCGGAAAATAAACTTACTTGCTTGAGTGTGTTGGACAATGATCCCCTTATGTGGCACAAAAGACTTAATCATGCAAGTCTGAATCAACTCAACAATTAGTGTCCAAGGACTTGGTAATAGGGTTACCTAATATCAAGTGCAATGAAGACAAAGTTTGTGAGGCCTATGCAAGGGGGAAGCATGTAAGATCATCCTTTAAAAGCAAGAAAATGGTAAGCACAACCAGGACGTTGGAACTGGTTCATATGGATCTCTGTGGTCCAATGAGAACATTGAGCAGAGGTGGTAAGAAATATGTGATGGTACTTGTTGATGATTATTCTAGGGTTTACCTGGGTACTATTCTTAACAACTAAGGATGAAACATTTGACATGTTTACTGCCTTTGTTAGAAAAACTTAGAAACAACTAGGTAATCAACTTGCATCCATCAGGTCTGATCATGGAACTGAATTCGAAAATGCTAAGTTTGCTGAATTTTGTGATGAGCATGGTATAGATCATAACTTCTCTGCCCCTAGGACTCTTCAATAAAATGGAGTAGTTGAAAGGAAGAACATGACTCTTGAAGATATGGATAGGACTATGCTTCTTTCTAGTAAACTGCCTCATAGCTTCTGGGCAAAGGCTGTCAATACTGCATGTTATATCATAAATAGATGCATGACTAGACCTCTTGTAGAGAAGACTCCCTATGAGTTACTTAACGGGAGAAAACCAAATATATCCTATATTAGGGCATTTGGATGCAAGTGCTTTGTGCACAATAATGGAAAGGACTCCCTAGGTAAGATTGATCTCAGAAGTGATGAGGGGGTATTCTTGGTATATTCTTCACATAGCAAAGCATATAAAATGTTCAATAAAAGAACTTTGTGTATAGAAGAAAGTGTACATGTAGTGTTTGATGAAACTAACATTCTTTCTGAGAGACAGGAATATAAAGATGAAGCTATTGGGCTGGTAAAAAATTTGAGTGAAGTCTCAGCTCAAGATAAAGTGGCTCCAAATGAAGGAACAAGTGATGGAATAGGTTCTTCCATCCAGGGAAACCTGACAGGGGGAACTGATCAGAGAGGAACTGAAACCAATCCCCTAAAGGAACCTGTTCATGACCCTGTTCGTCAGCAGCAGAACATGGGAGAAACATCAAGCAAAAATCAGTTGGTTGTAAAACCTCACAAGTATCAAAGTTCTCATACTATTGAGAAAATAATTATTGAACCAACCTCTGGAGTCAAAACTAGATCACAATTAAGGAATCTGTGTGCTTTTGATGCTTTCCTATCTCTTATTCAACCTAAAAATGTTGTTGAGGCTTTGCATGATGCAGACTGGGTAAATGGAATGCAAAATGAACTCAATCAGTTCAAGAGAAGTCAAGTTTGGCATCTAGTTCCAAGACCCAAGGACAGATCAATGATTGGCACAAAATGGGTCTTCAGAAACAAGCTTGATGAAGATGGAACAATTACAAGAAACAAGGCAAGAGTAGTTGTCCAAGGTTACAGCCAAGAGGAGGGTATAGATTATGATGAGACATTTGCTCCAGTTGCAACACTGGAGGCAATAAGACTTCTAATAGCTTTTGCAGCACACATGGAATTCACTCTTCATTAGATGGATGTCAAGAGTGCCTTCCTGAATGGCTACCTAAAAGGTGTTTATTAAATAATCTCCAGGGTTTGAGAGCAAGGAGTGTCCTGAACATGTGTACAAATTAGACAAGGCTCTCTATGGACTCAAGCAGGCTCCTAAAGCATGGTATGAACGATTGTCCAAATTCCTGCTTGAGCATGGCTACAAAAGAGGTAAAATTGACAATACTCTATTCTTGAGGGAAAAAGGTAAGGATCTTCTTGTGGTACAAATATATGTTGATGACATAATTTTCGGGGCAACCACTGACAAAATAAGTAAGGATTTTGCCAAATTAATGGGGAGTGAGTTTAAAATAAGTATGATGGATGAGCTTAACTTTTTCTTAGGCTTACAGATCAAACAAAGCCCAAATGGAACCATGATCCATCAGCAGAAATATGCAAAGGAGCTGATTAAAAAGTTTAAAATGGATGAATCAAAGGAAATAGACACCCCCATTGTAACTGCCACTAAATTAGAGATAGATGAACCTGGTTCATCAGTTGATCAGAAGTTATATAGGGGTATGATTGGTTCACTTTTGTATCTAACTGCCAGCAGACCTGACATAGTTTTTAGTGTAGGGATCTATGCTCGTTTTTAGGCTAATCTAAAGGAATCTCACTTGACTGCTGTCAAGAGGATACTGAGATATTTGAAAGGCACTACTGATCTGTGTCTTTGGTACCCTAAAAGTAGTAATTTCAATCTAGTAGGGTATGCTGATGATGATTATGTAGGGTTCCTTGTGGATAGAAAAAACACCTCAGGTATGGCTCATTTTCTTGGTTCATGTCTTGTATCATGGGCCACTAAGAAGCAAAATTCAGTGGCCTTATCCACTGCTAAGGTTGAATATGTTACTGCTACCTCTTGTTGTGCTCAATTGTTGTGGATCAAACAGCAGCTGGAAGATTTTGGCACTGAAGTTGGTTGCATTCCTATCTTCTGTGATAACACTAGTGCTATAAGTATGACAAAGAACCCTGTTTATCATAAGAGGACTAAGCACATAGATGTTAGACACCACTTCTTAAGAGATAACTATGAGAAAGGATTGATCTCTATAGAATTCTGTGCTACTAATAAACAAATTGCTGACATCTTCACTAAAGCACTGAGTAGAGAAAACTTTGAGAGGAATAGGTTGGAATTAGGGATGATTAAGATCACCTAATAGGACCAGCTCAGAATGCAAAATGAAAAAAAATGATGGAAAAAAAATTATTTTTTTGGCTAGGAAATCTGAACTTGTGTAAATATCTAGATTAATTTTTACTCAGCTTCATATTGTAACTAGTATACTCCTGTGACATGTGTTAATATGACTCACTGATCACTTACAAATTTTTCTCTATTATGGCAAATTGAGGCATGTTCAAGAGAATTCTAAATGAAGAACCTGGTTCATCAGTATGGGTTCATCTGAAAGCTAAGGTATGTTTTCTATACTCTGCACAATTAGAAATATAAATATTTAAATCATGAGCAGAAGTCCTACAATTGATTCAATTCCTTAGAAAATTCTATCCACTAGCTTTGAACCAGTTCCGTCTTCCTTAGAACACTAAACCACAAAAATTGTCTAAAATCTAGGGAAGCTTAACCGATCATTCAAACCTGTAATTTTCGGTTGATTAGACCACTAATTGACCACTGCTAAAGTTGTCGTTATACATTAAATTTGTATATCTCTTTAAATACACATCATTACCTCCTGGCATATCCATAATTCTAAACCGTCAAAAATCCCTCTTCACTTTCATTTGCTTTCTTCTCCAAAATTCTAAGTCACCAATTCTCTCAAGAAACCAGCGATCATGACAAACCCACAAGACAATCCTGGAACTCTACCACAACCCACTCCCTCTTATTCATCTACCCTTCCTCCACCCAATACATCTCCCAAACCCAGGCTGAGAAGGGTGAAAATGCTTGGTCAGAAAACAATAGCATCTGGGGCTATCAAAAAGAAATTAAATGAGAAATTAAAGGCAAGCCAGGTCTAAGACTCTAACTCCCACTCTTATTCTGAGTCATACGAATCCGCCACTGAGGGAGAAGGACCTGGGTCTTCTAACTCTGAAAAGGATCAAGAGTCCCCTTGTAATGTAAGTTCTTCTTTGTCTGAAAATCTAGAAACTAGGTTTGTTATGGTTGGGCCTATTAAGGATGTAGAATTATCTGAGTTATGAAGGAGTGGAGGTAAAAAAATCTGAAAAAGAAAAAGAGAGAGACGGTGCATGTGGTGAAGAGAGGGGAAATGGGAAAAGAGTGGTTGATCATTCACGCACTGCTGATTTGCCTGTGCCTGCTATCTGTGGGGTTGAACAAGAAGTGGTTCTGGTGAAGCTGCTGAAGGGTTAGTTCATCTAAGCAAACAAAGAGATGAACCTGGTTCATCTACTGAAGAGACCCTAGTTGACCTGTTGAAAAAGGTTGAGGCAAGTTATAATCCTAAGAAACGAAGAACTCCCACACCAAAAGCCCCTAATTCTCTTAAACCCTCCAAGTAAAGAAAGGCTTCATCCCTAACAACTACTGAAATTTCATTGACAAAGGAAAGAGCTACAAGAAGCAGGGTGAAGCAGAGTGAGAGTGATCTTCAAAAGGCTCTAGCTAAGAGTAAGAAGAAAAGGCTGGCTAAAGGAAAAGGGAAGGTTGCAGAGTCCTCAGAGGCTGTGGAGGTTAAAGAGATGAAACAGGTCAATCAGGAGGAAGTTCAAACAGTGGAGGTTAAGACCCCCAACCCCAAAAAGTCCAAAACTTCTTCTAAGAAGTCTTCCTCTGTGTTTGAGGCTACTTAACCTTCATTAGCCAAGAGGACAAGGTCTGTAGTGAAAAGTAAACAAGTAAGTGTCGCCCCCCCCTTTTTTCTTGCGAAATCGGGTTTATGACATTTATTGGTTGGGACAACTCTTTCCTTTTAAGAAAGGGGGTTTGCATTTTGAAGAGTCACCACCTAACGATTTAAGGTACATTAGGGCACCTATAGGGTTCATTTATAACTACGTTTGGTAACCAGAGACAAGGTAAGGGCTTGAAATTATCCTAAAGGGAAGGTGTTAGGCACCCCTCAGGATCCACTAGTGTGGTTCCCGTCCAGACAGTTTTTGTGAATTTGTACAATTAGCAAATAACAAGTATGACTCAAATAGTAGGGGATTTAAGTTTAAATACACAAGTGTTTGAAAAACAATTAATGAAAAGCAAGATTTTGAAAAGAATTACAATCCAAGCATATTTAGGAATGTAAAGGGGGTGTCCTACATTTGTTTATAATATGGATCACATCAATGCAATATCCGGTATGACACTCTTCAAAGAGGGGCTACACATGGTATTAATGCACCGGTCATCATATCCATATCTACTATTTCCGGCCCCGTGAAGGTAATTAAAGCGAGGGTTGGTCTCGACCCCAATTGCATGCTGTTACACGTCCCTTCCTATCAATCCCGGAGGAATTTAGGACTCCTACCCTATAAAACGGGGTTCTAGGAAGACCCTAAAGTTTAAAGGTAAAATACTAAAACGACATATAAACAAGTAGGACTTCAATTAAGGGGAGCATGAAAGACAAATGAAGGGCTCAGATATACCGCCACACATAGCACACATAAATAGCATGACTCATACACAATTAAGGTTTGAATTCAGATTCTAAGCATGGTATCTAAGTGATAACAACAGAGTCATATTTATAACATAACTCAAATAGGAAGTCCTAATCAAGCCTGCCTACTGATTTTAAACCAGTTGATAATTAAGCAGCATACATAAAGAAGCATGTTTCCAATTTTGACAAATTTATCACCTAAGGCTTGCCTAGGCATAAAATAATGTGCAACAGTTATCAGAATTATTGAAACAGTTATTTTACCTAAGCATGTTATTCTAAGTGTTGCAAAAGCATGTAGGGATTGTGACCAGTTTCACTTAAACAAGATAATCAGACATGAGACTGTTTAATGTCCTTTTTTCATGCATTATTGGTTTAACTAGGTGTGACTGAGCGAGTGTGAACGATATCCTAAAATAGGGTATCTAATACGCACATATGAAAATGCAAAATGATTGCAGAATATGCAGAATTCCTAGAGCATGGTTTCTAAATGCCCAAAGAGTTACAACATGATTTCAAGAAGTGTAGGAGCAACAATGTTATGTTGATGTTGTTATTTAGCCTAAAGCAGGATTTCTAAGTGGTAAAGTGATGCCAAATGAGATGCTGAAATAGTAAACCTAAGAACATGGTATCTAATGCATGACATGCTTTAAGTGGGTTGATCTTACACATGGATTGTAATGCACATATAGGAAATGTAAACCTAAGACATGGTTTCTACCCATTGATGTTGATAGCATATATAACTACCCTCCCCTTTTCACTAGCCAACCCAATACTTGTTTACAATATATTATTATAGACCAATACTGAAATGAATTGCACAAATAGAAAAGAAAAATAAAAGTTACACTATAGAGAGCCTGAAAACAGGCCCAGATTCTTAACACCTGATTAGGACTTCCTCTATGAGTTATGTAATAAATCACCTCAAATGCCAAGATTGTTTCATAACTTTTCCTCATATCTGGGTGTGTCATAGTTCCCTAAGGACCTCAAGGGATCCCGGGCAGTGCTCACACCCAGATTTCATAGCCAAGGCAGAGTAAGTGCAGTGTGGAAAGGCCAGCTTTTGTGTGTCCAAGTTCAGAGGGAGCTCAAGGATCCCAAGGCAAGGCTCACACAAAAGGGGCAGAACTTAATGGTATAAGAGTAGAGTGAGAGTGCTTGACATAGTTTTGAAGAGTATAAGTAAGAAAACAGTTTTGAAAAAAGGTAAGTAAGAAACAATTTTGAAAAAAGAGACTTAATTGGAATAGCTTTATGATAAAGTTTAACTGATGAAAATAATTTGAAGGAGCATGCATACCAATCTCAGAACCAAAACAAAGTCAGTATCATACCAAGGACCAAGAATAGTCCAGCAAACACAAGCAAGGGAATGGGGTTGGAGGGACAAATATGGAGCATGTGAGGGCAAACATGTAGTAAGCAGGAACATATACAAGCACACAATCAGAAACTCCTACATTTTTAGAGGATCAAGAGGACAGTAGGGTATTGGATTTTATCAACATCAAACAACTAAGACCATGTACCAATAACAGGGATTCACATAAGAAACATGTACTAAGTATACAGAAACATGATGGTCATTGACAAGTAAAGCATAACTTAACATGTAGAGGGAATTCAGGATCCTAATTACATGTTGAACAACAAAGATAGTAAATAAAAGCATATCAGAAATACAAGGAATTGTAACAGTAATAGAAACATGTTGGTTTGAGGACTGAAATCTGAATTAGAACATACTAGTGAAGTGAAGAAAGCAAAATACAAAGTAGAAATAGGAGAGGTGTAGTAGTTAGCGTTGGCTTGCAGCCGGCTAGCTTAGGATAGTAGCAAGTAGCACAGAAGAGAGAATAAAGAGTTTTTATTTGTGTGCGAGAGAGATGAATAGATTTTTTTTTCGTCCAGACTGTTGAAGAGAGTCATTTATATAGTAGTTTGAAAACTAGTTAAAATAATACAAGAATCAATTCTTCAGTAATTATAGAACTTAGTATAAAAATTGGTTCGAATTTCCCTTTAATTAAGGGAGTCAGTGTAAATGGTAAAGAGCAGATGACAAGTAAGAAAACAAATCATACACGGCTGGAGTATAACAAATAAGGAAAGATTTCAAAATAATACCAATATAGAACATGTAATTAAGGCTAGGTTCAGAAAGTTATCAAACTAAGGAAACAATTAGAAAGAATTAAGTAGCAATGCAGACAAGGCAAGTGAAAATTAATTAAGGCAAGCAACTAATCAAATTAAGTGGAAAGGTAGGAGTCGGGGGGTCCAAAGTAAAATGTTCAAATCACACCAAGTAATAAGGAATTCAGAATCAATCAAAGAGAAAGTCATGGAAAAGAGTCAGCATGTTTAACATATAAATAGAGTAAGACATGGGTAGTCAAGAATAGGCACACAACTCTAGCAAAATATGAAGATCAAACGATACTGAATCAATGAGAAAGATGCAAGTCTTGATGCGAACAGTCAAGATGAACACAAATACATAGAATTGGTGTAAGTCTAGGCTGAGAAACTCAGTAGAAGCATATCAAGGCAAGGCTATCACCAGAAATCTCAAGAACTCAAAAGAAACATGAGAATCAGTAAGTCATGCTAATACACAGAAACTAAACTAAGAACCCTAAAAATTAGGGTTTTTGACCTAGGCTAGTTAGGGTCAAGGAAGAACTCAACAAAATCAATCAAAAAACATAGACACAGGGGATCAAGCATTTAGAATAAGAAAGCATTTCGAAGAAAAGGATTTTCAGAAACCCTAGTTTAGGAAGATGACAAGCCACTCAAAAATTAGGAGACTTTCCATAAAAACAAATAAAAATATGTTCGATCCTTCTCAGATCTGAGAAGTTTAAGAGACGAAATTAGGGTTTTCAACCGAATAACTAGAATAGAGGAGAAAGCTTAAACAAACATTTTAAACATAGAGACTCGCAGATTAATACAAAAATCAGAAGAAAGAAGCGTTTTTGAAAAGATGTTTAAGAACCCTAGTTCGAAGATGAAGACTTACTTTAGAAAAATCAGAAAAACCTTTGAGGAAAACAACAAAAGCTCATAATATACAGAGATCTAAGACAAATCTAAAAGAAATCAGAAAATCTTAAGAGTTAGGGTTTCAGAGAACCCAGAGAAGATGAGATAACCTTGAAGAGTTACCATTTTTAGCAGGAAAAATCATAGATCTTACTCGAACGGCCGGAGGTGGCTGAAAAATGGCATGAAGGACTATGGGTAGGAGTTGAACCACTTCAGGTTCCCCTGAGGACCTTAGGGTAATGTCAAACCGGTGTGGGGTGAAGCAGAGGCCAGGAGATGATGAGAGGCCATAGTTTCCAGCGAGGGAAGTGGCCGGAGAAGGCGGATAGGGTCAATCGGAGAGGAGGGGAGAGGAGAAAGTTCTAGAGAGAACCAAAGATAGAGAGAGGATGATAGAAAGACCGGTTGAGAGAGAATGAGAGGGGGGAAATGAGAGATGCGGAGGGAGGGGTAGTCATTAGGGTTTAATATGGTATGGGGGATCTGGACCGTTGATTAGAATTGATCAACGATCCAGATTGGACCAAGGATTGGGTCAAGTATGGTTTGGGTTTGGGCTTGGGTCTGGTGGGTTATTTAATTGGGTTGGGATCTGATTCAATTAGGCTAGAATTAAAAATGGAATTCGCTATTTGTTAAATACCCAATTAAAATTAGATGAATAATTAATAAAAATAGCTAGTAATTGGATAAAATGAAATTAAAGATAAATAGGTGAAATTGAGGTAATTAACTAATATTAAAAATATAAAATGACTGATTATTGAATTAAAATAGCATAAAGTGTACAAATTAGGCTATAATTGCAAAATTATGGTAATTATAGCCAAACAATGCCAAATTGGCTAATTTGTGAAATGATTAAATCATAATAGGTTTAAAAAAGATATATTGAGCTAAGAAATACTTTGAAATTACTTGTAATATAATTTATCAATAATTATTGGATATAAAGTACTGAATAAATTAGAAAATAAATCGATAATAATATGAAAAATTATGAAAAAATACCAATTATTATATAAAGTGATTTTGAAGGCATATATGAAAATTTAAAAATAGTTTGAGGAAAAAATTGGGTGTCAACAGCTGCCCTTCTTTACCCGGTAAGGATGAAAGAGTTGTCGGGTAAAGATATGATGACAAATTTTGACCGAGCGAAACGGTTTGAAGAGGTTTGGCCTCATCCTGGCTTCTGAGCTGCCTACATATACCTAGTTTCATAGGGATCAGGCTGTATGTAGTTCTAGATCCATCGGCGGAGTATACCGATGAAGCCATTTCAAGAACGGACGCAACATCTAGGGCTGGGTAAGTGAACGATTTACAGGAATGGTTAGGTTTGATATGGCTTGAGGGAACTGGTGCGGGATCGTTCCTGTCAGGATAGTCGTTGCTCGCCATCTTACCTGCAAATAGAAGTAACACAAGCGTATACTGTGCTTAAATTTAAGCATGATGCAAATTCCCGTCAGATCATGAATGTTGTCTTTGGACGGTTAGGAATGGCATCCTCAGACCATGATGTCCTGGGCCATGAGTTATTTTATGCAGGATTCACAAGCCATGAAATAATGTTTCGGGCTATGAGGATGGTGCCTCCGAACCATGAAGCTTTTGAATAATGATATGCAAAGGATTGAAAGAGATCCTCAGGCCATGACATGGTGTTCTCGGGCTATGAAGATGGTGCCTCCGAACGATGACGCTTTTGGATGAATTGGAGATATTTCATCCCATAAAGGATGCAGTAGTATGATGTGGACAAGACAGAGCTCAGTCTTGCGAATTGAAGGGCATAGCTTAGCCCGTAAGAGAAGCGAGATAAATAGTGCTTGTGATAGCGCTTAGTTTCGAAGAAAATTGCAGGCAGATCTTAGCCTCGAAAGGCATGAGAGTAGCCTTATGCAAAGATGCGAATGCAGATGGAGGTAGAGCTTAACCTCGGAAGGCAGAATGGTAGCCTTATGCAAATTGGAAGACAGAATAGTCGCCTTATCTAATGCCGATGCAGATGGAGGTAGAGCTTAACCTCGGAAGGCAGAATAGTAGCCTTATGCCATGCGAATGCAGATGGAGACAACGTTTAGTCTCGGAAGGCAGAATGGTAGCCTTATGCAAATTGGAAGGCAGAATAGTAGCCTTATGCAATGCAGATGCAGATGGAGACAGTGTTTAGTCTCGGAAGGCAGAATGGTAGCCTTATGCAATGCAAATGCGGATGGAGATAGCGTTATGCAATACGAATGTAGATGGAGACAACGTTTAGTCTCGAAACACAGAATTCTTAGCTAATAGCAGATTGTGGCGTTATGATTACTGGGAGCATTGTGAGATACGGGACATTACTGATGTGTGCTGATAGAAAATGTTTGCAAGTACAATGGTTTTGAGAATCATATTCTTGAACAATGTTTGTCCCATGGGCGTACAGTATGTTTAATGATTTCGCAATCCTAGTGCCTGCATCTAAAGAAAAATCATGAGTTTTGTAAAGGGGGAAGGTTAGTTCGTATCCCCGTGTGCTTTGCTTGACTCGTGCGGCTTTGATCTGGTGATACCATATGTGTTATTGGGGTAGCGTTACTAAACAAAGTAGTTTTAGTAATAACATGCATAATTTTGCAAAAGTATGACGTAAATTAAAAATGACTTTTTAGATGAACCGACGACTGTGACGCAGTTCAGGACATTGCAAACTCTCTTGCTACGGAATTTTGAGGGTCCTCCTCAAAATTCTTCCCACGTTTGATGGGTTGACGTTTTTGACTATTGCTCGTGCGGTGATCGGCTGAAATCACTTCGGAATTTTGAGGGTCCTCCTCAAAATTCTGCCCAAGTTTCCAATTGCGGGGGTGGGGGGGGGGGAGGATGAAATTTTATTGAATTGTGACCAAACCCATAGTTATGCCTACATATCCCCTCTTAAATGGGAATCAGGTCAGGCGTAGTTCAATTTACATCATATTAGGAAAGTATAAAGTTTACACATAGTAACGCTGGACTGCATCTGAATTGATAGGCTTTGGCAAGACTTCTCCGTCCATTTCTGCAAGTATGAGGGCTCCTCCTGTCGAAACCCGGTGAACCATATATGGACCCTGCCAGTTGGGAGAGAACTTTCCTTTGGCTTCATCTTAAAGCGAAAAAATTTTCTTTAACACCAACTGCCCCTGTGCGAACTGTCTTGGTTTGACTCTTTTGTTAAAGGCTCTGGACATTCTGTTCTGATCGAGTTGACCATGGCAAACTGCATTCATTCTCTTTCCGTCTATAAGGGCTAGTTTCTCATAACGAATTTTTACCCACTCTGCGTCGTCGAGCTCAACTTTTTGTATGATCCTTAGGGAAGGAATTTCTACCTCAGAGGGAATGACAACCTCTGTACCGTAAACCAGCATATAGGGGGCTGCCCCGGCTGATGTGCGGACTGTGGTACGATACCCTCGAATAGCAAATGATAACTTCTCGTGCCACTGTCTGTGATTCTTTATCACTTTCCTCAATATCTTCTTGATATTATTGTTGGCGGCTTCTACAGCTCCATTCATTTGGTGAAATAGTCGATGGCTACTAGGATAAACATGTGTCCATTGGAAGCGGTAGCCTCGATTGGTCCAATAACGTCCATTCCCCAGGCGGCGAACGACCATGGTGAGATTGTTGTGTTAAGCTCGCTTGGAAGTACATTTATCTTGTCTGCATGTATCTGACATTGGTGGCATTTCCGGACATATTAGATGCAGTCCGTTTCCATATTCATCCAAAAGTAACCAGCCCAGAGTATCTTATTTGCTAAGACAAAACCGTTCATATATGGACCGCAGGTCCCAGCATGAACTTCTGCTAGTAGCCTGGATGCTACCTTTGCGTCGACACATCTTAATAATCCTAAATCAGGAGTCCTCCTATACAGGATTCCTCCACTATGAAAGAAGTTGTTGGACAATCTCCGAAGTGTGTATTTCTGAGTAGGATTTCGCAAGCTCCGGGTACTCTCCCTTTGCCAAATATTCCTTGATATAATAAAACCAAGGCTTTCCGTTTGCTTCCTCTTCAACATGGGCATAGTAAGCTGGCTGATTATGGATTTTCACTGGAATGGGATCAATGAAATTCTTGTCGGGACGCTATATCATAAATGATCGGGTAGCCAATGCATCGGCGAACTCATTCTGGATTTTGGGAACATGCTGGAATTCCGTCTTCGTGAACCTCCTTCTCAATTCCTGTACATGATGCAGATACGGGAGTATCTTGGAGTTCTTGGTTGTCCATTCTCCTCGTACCTGATGTATAAGCAAGTTTGAATCTCCAATCACTAGCAGCTCTTGAACGTTCATGTCAATGGCCATTTTGAGTCCTAAGATGGAGGCTTCATACTCGGCCATATTGTTGGTGCAGGGGAACCTGAGTTTGGCAGACACCGAATAATGCTGACCGGTTTTTGATATTAGGACTGCTCCTATGCCCACTCCTTTGAAGTTTTCTACTCCATCAAAGAACGTTCTCTAACCGTCATAGGATTTCACAATGTCTTCTCCTATGAATTATACCTCTTCATCAGGAAAATACATTTTCAGGGGTTCGTATCCTCCATCCACGGGGTTTTCAGCAAGGTGGTCTACCAGTGCCTGTCCCTTGACCACTTTCTGAGTTACGTAAACAATGTCAAACTCACTCAACAGGATTTTCCATTTGGCTAGCTTACAGGTGGGCATGGGCTTCTGAAATATATACTTCAAGGGATCCATTCTCGATATGAGATATGTAGTATAGGCTCAGAAGTAATGTCTTAGCTTCTGAGCTACCCAAGTCAAAGCACAACAGGTGCATTCCAATAGAGAATACCGGACCTCGTATGGGGTAAACTTCTTACTGAGATAATAAATGGCTTACTCTTTCCTCCTTGTTTCATTATGCCGCCCCAGAACGTAGCTGAAAGCTCCATCTAACACTGCAAGGTATAGTAATAAGGGTCTACCTGGCTCGGGCAGGACTAAGACTGGTGGTGTTGACATGTACTCCTTGATTTTGTCGAAGGCCTTTTGGCAGTCATCGGTCCATTTGGTGGCGGTGTCCTTCTTTAACATCTTAAAGATCGGCTCGCAGATAACTGTAGACTGTGCTATGAATCGGCTGATGTAGTTAAGCCTTCCTAAGAAACTCATCACATCCTTCTTGTTCTTTGGCGGTTGTAGTTCCTGAATGGCTTTTACTTTCGATGGATCCAGTTCTATTTCTCGGCGGCTCACAATAAACCCAAACAATTTCCTAGCAGGAACCCCAAATGCGCACTTTGCGGGGTTTAGTTTCAGGTTGTATCTCCGCAGTCTATTGAAGAACTTCATCAGATCTTCTATGTGGTCAGTGGCCTTCTTGGATTTGATAATAACATCATCAACATATACCTCTATCTCCTTGTGTATCATATCATGGAAGATGGTAGTCATGGCCCTCAAGTAGGTGGCCCCTGCATTCTTCAGGCCGAATGGCATCATCTTGTAATAGTACACTCCCCACGGCGTAATGAAAGCCGTTTTCTTAGCATCTTCCTCATCCATCCGGATCTGATGATAACCAGCGAAGCAATTTATGAATGACTACAGCTCATGCTTGTCGTAATTGTCAATCAGGATGTGTATATTTGGCAAAGGGAAGTCGTCTTTCGAACTGGCCCGGTTGAGATTCCGGTAGTCGGCACAAACTCTGACCTTCCCTTCGTTCTTTGGCACTGGCACAATGTTGGCTAACCACGTCGGGTATTCTACTACCCTGAGAACCTTAGCGTTGATCTGCTTGGTGACTTCTTCTTTGATTTTCAAACTCATATCAGGCTTGAACTTTCTAATCTTTTGCTTTATCGGTGGACACATTAGATTAGTTGGCAGTTTGTGAGCCACAATAGATGTACCCAGACCAGTCATGTCATCGTATGGCCAAGCAAATATGTCCTCATACTCCTTTAGAAATTTTGTGTATTCTTTATTCTCTGATGCCAATAGGTGAATGCTGATATGTGTTCCCTTGACATTTTCTACATCTCCCAGGTTGACAATTTCGGTCTCGTCCAGGTTGGACTTAGGTCTGTTCTCAAAGTTCTCAACTTCTTTGACAATCTCGTCAGTTATGTCGTCTTCTTCTGAATCCATGTCCGTTTGTTGCGTTGTCTTATTGCATGTCACAGTCATTAGTTCATCAAGACAAGTTGAATAACCGTTTTGAACATCGAAGATCTTATTGCAGGAATTGAAAAAAAATGCGAAAAGAAAATCATTTAGTAAAAACAGTGAATAATGCTTGTTTTAGTCTTGTTACCCTGAGGCACGTCGGGCTTTGGTTGTCCTGATGGTCCAATTCTTGAGATGTGCCCCTCTGCTCACAGCCTGTATGGAAGGGCCTTCCTCTCCCTCCTCCTCGAGAATAACGCAACAGTCCATATCATTGTTCTCTAAAAACAAGTTCTTCACTGTTGTAAGTGCTTCTTCTTCATCTGACCCATAAATACTGTCGGCCTGTTGGAAGGTCTGCTCCATATGTGGTATTGGCTACTCTAGTGGATAGTAAGGACTACGCCATGGTGGCGACTAGTTATTGAATTCTTCCCAGGTGTATTCATATCCCAAACCGAAGGTAGTGCCATAATTCTTGAGTTTTATGGGTTTAGAGAATCCTTGGAGGTTCTTGCCGAGCCCTTTGCCAGGCTCGTACCCATTCCAACTTAGTATACTCTCGATTTTTCTATCCCACCATTTGTCTTTGTCGATAGCATTGACCTACTCAATGTGGTGGTAAGTTTCTCCTCCCAGCTTCCTTTTTCCCTCGATCGTCGGAATGGTCTGGCGACTGTATATAGGGTTGCTACCGTCACAGTGAATGATCACTTCCTGGTGATTCCATTCGAAATTTACTACCTTATGCAGTGTTGATGCTACTGCCCCAGCAGCATGAATCCATGGCCGTCCCAGCAGCAAGTTGTAAGACACTGGTACATCTATTACTTGAAAATCGACCTTGAACCAGGTTGGACCCATCTGCAGGCATAGACTAATCTCACCAATGGCGGACCTTTGAGAACCATCGAAGGCTTTTACACTGATTTCTCCATCCTTTATCTCATGCAGCCCTTTACCCAACTTCTTGAGTGTTTCCAGTGGACAAATGTTAAGACTGGAACCTCCATCGATCAGGATTCTAGTGATGAAATAATCTTTGCATTGCACGGTGATGTGCAGTGCTTTGTTGTGCCCCAACCCTTCAGGTGGAAGATCATCCTCATAAAAGGTGATCTTATGACTTTCCATCACTTGTCCTACCATATTTGTCACTTCCCCGCTAGTGATGTTACTTGGTACGTATGCTTTATTTAGCACCTTTAACAAAGCATTCTTGTGCGTCTCAGAATTCTGCAGCAAAGAGAGAATGTATATTTGTGCTGGCGTCTTGTTTAACTGGTGGATGGCTGATTCCTTGGCCTATATTTTCCTCCAAAGGTCATCCAGACCTGTCTCAATGAGGGGCGGCCGATTAGAGGCTTGCTTTCTTGATTTAGCTAAATGTTCATGGGTATAGACTCTACCAGTTCTTGTCATACCCTGTGCTGCGACAATTTCTTTAACCCTGACCTTGCCCTTCCTTCTCGCATCGGTTGTATAGTCCTAGGGTATAACATTTGTATAGAATGGTGGCATGGTAGACATCGCCACTAGGATCGGCGCGGCTATCCTCACTTCGAATGGAACATGTGCCTTGGGTGGCAAGATTGCAACCTCAAATGGTGCGGGTGCATTTGCCAGAGACACAAATTAAACCTCAATTTGTGACAGTATCTTTGAGGATGGCGCTACTTCAAACTCAAGAGGTATAGACATATTCACCTCAGTGTCCTCAGGCGGTTGGATCTGGACTATGATTGGATTGAGAGTAATTATTGGTTTCTTTGGGTCATTGTTGATATCCAATTTTTTCCTATATATTTTCAATATGCAAAATAACTTCAAAATGGCATATATATGCATATATAAGCATATCCAAGTGTTTTATTATTTTTTCATAATTTTTAAAGGTTTTTAAATCAATTTATTTCCCCTTTTTATCCATAAAATCCAAATAATTATGTCCAAAATTATTATTTTTGATGATTCATTTATTGAATCTTTATATTTATGCCAAAATATGGATAAGGTGATTTTTACATATTTTTACAATCTTATTTAGTATTTTATAAAGCTAATTGCAACATTAGCCCTTTTAAGATTTAATTGTGTTTCATATTCATAAAAATTAAGCCCTGCATTTTTAGATTGTTAATTGTATATTATAAATCATTTTAGTACTTTCAATTTATTTCCAGAAATTTATTTACTATTTTTATAATTTAAAAAGGGGGCAAATTTGCTATTTAAATAATAGCCCAATTGCATTTAAATTGTAGCCTAAATCTGACCCCAAATCAGTCCCAATTTCATTTAAACCCGACCCCTAACACAATTAAACCAACCCAACCCTGGATTCCCCACCTACCCTTTTAAATCTAGGCCGTTGATCATTTAGATTAACGTCCACCATTCCCTCTTACCATTTTTAACCCTGGACGACCCCTAAACCTAACTCATTTCCCACCACCCTCCGCCTCTGAATCCCTTCCCTCTCAATTCTCTCTGCAACCTCACATGAACCCTAGCCATGCCGCCATTTAATTCCACCCTAATCCACCTCAACCCTTGCCTAATCCATGGCCTCTCATGGCTATTTAAGATGTGTATCGGCATCCTATGGCTCCTGGGTGTTTGATTCTGTGGTTTCACGGCCAGACCTCGAAGGAATCTGGTCAAATCCTTGCTCGACTTCTGTTCATGGCCTTTCTCCGGCCATCCATGACCTTTCTCCGGCCATTCATGGCCTTTCAATGCATATCCTTGACTTTCCTGGTAAGATCAGTAACTCTCAAGGTCTTTCTCATCTTCTGGGTTTTCCAATACCCTAATCTTTAAGATCTTGCAATTTTCTTCAGATCTATCTTAGATATGTGTTTACTACGAACTTCTTAAGTGCTTTCTCGAAGGTTCTTCAACTTTTCTTTCAAAACGACTCTTCATTTTTCGACGATTAGGGTTTTCCTTTAAGTTTTTCAAAAGAGCTCTTCTCTAATTTTAATGTTGTCTGTGATTTTGCTATTTTTAAAAAGATTTGCTCATGTTGTCCTTCTATCTATTTCAGCATGTTAAAAATCCTAGTTCCCTTTTGGTCTTATCCGAGTTCTGAAATTGTTTGCTTAAATGTGTGCTTATTTTACGTTCTTCATTTATGACTCTCTTTTCCTTGTATGACTCATCTAATTTTAAGTTCTTATCATCTTTTAAATTCGGCTACTGTTGAAGCCCTAATTTCTTAGAAGTTTTGCCTCACTTGTTACTGCGAGACCTTTACTTGTTTCTGACTCTCTTTACCTGTTACTATGTTCTTCTTCACTGTTGATTCTATGTGACTACTTGACCTACTTAACTATTGTGCTTCGAATATTTTCTTGCTACTGCACCCTAGCTTACCCCTACTGCTACTGTATGTTTGTGTTGCTTATTTTTGTCAACATGTTTAACTCTGCATGCTTGTTCATCCCTTGCTATTTTTATGGTGAAGTGCAGAATCATGTTCCTTTGTTGATTGATCTTGATTTCCTAGGTCTTCCGACTAATTGTAAAAGGTTTTCTTACGAGCCCTAATTTTTACTCATCTGTATAAAATTAATTGATTCCTTTCCTTTACTGTGATGTTTTACCTTGCTGAATCCTTTCCCAAAATAAGCCTATTTTGTACTTAGACTCGGTTATTTACTTCATACTTTTACTGCCCCCTTATATGGCAATAATCAATCTATCCCCAAACTGAATTCTTCCCTTATTTAAACCTGTTACTTTCGGGAATTGGTTTTGAAGTGAAGAGTCACCACCTAATGATTTAAGTGCATTAGGACACTAGGGAAGGTTTGATTTGAACAACCAGAGATTGGGTAAGGGCTTGAAGTTATCTCAAGGGGAAGGTGTTAGGCACCCCTCAAGATCCACTAGTGTGGTTCCCGGCCAAGTTATTATTATGACTTTAGTGCAAATAACACATAGGCAAATAAAGGCTTCAAATAAGAGGGTATTTTCACGTAATAGTTACAAATAAACAAAAGTAAGAAAAAGGAACTAAAAGAGTTGATTTTCTTAAAAGAAATGGTTTAAAAAATGATTTAAAAGAAACAAACAAAACAAAGGAAAGGGGGGGGGGGTCCTAGGTTTATTAATAATATGGATCACCCTACACAACATCCGGTAATCACTCCTCAATGAGGGGCTACACGTGATGTTATTGCATGGTCATCATATCCATATCCACCCTTTCCCACCCTGTTATGGTATTAAAGTGCGGAATGGTCTCGTTCACTTATTGCATGCTATTACCCGCCCTAATTTTATCAGTCCCGGAGGTATTTAGGACTACTAATCCTAAAAGGAGGAGGTATTGGGATTATTTGTGGTTTCAAAAGGTAAAATACTAAGGCGACAAACAAAAACACATATAGAAAGTTTGGGGAAAGCCTATAAACAAATAAAATGGCTCAAACAGACCTCCTTTAAACCAAAGAAAGCACATAATGTAGCATGACTTGCATGTACTGTTTAAGGTCTGATTAAAACTTAAAGGGTCGAGGCAGACTGATTTATTACATAGTTCAGATAAGAAGCTCGAATCAGGCCTGCTTGCTGGTTGTAGCATATAAAATCTTATTAAGTTTATAAACTTTCACCCTATGGCTTGCGTAGGTGTTAGACGAAGACCCTATAGGCATGATATCTACTGATTCCAGAAACAATGAAGTAAACATGAATACATACTGGTTTAAGAAAATCAGTTGTTATTAAAGAAAGGCGAATTTTAGCAAAAGAGCACAAGTCATTTGTGGTTGGTTTTAAACTTATAAGCGAATGAAGCAATTCAGATTCTATTGAAGCTCCTATTGGCATGCTTTCTATGTATTGTCGATTTTGGACACTTTTACAGATATAGCGAGAGTGCAAAAATCCTATAGGCATGTCATTTAAATGTTGTACTTTGTTTAAGCCTATGAACATGATATTTAGATGCAGTTAGTTATTTAAGCCCTATAAACAGGTTTGCCTAGTGACAGATGCGTATGCAGGATTCGGATTTCCAGTTAACTACGAGCATGGTATCTATATGAGAGATGCAGAAATTTAACTATAGGCAGGATATCCATATGAATGTAGAATTTCAGAAAACTATTGGCAAAATATCTATATGGGTGTAGAATTACTTATAGGCATATTATCTACATATGAAAGTGCATAATTCCTATAGGTAAGATATCTATGTGATATGCAGAGATCAGAAATTCCCATGAGCAGGATATCCACCCCTTTTACATACATAGTTATTCCTATGTTTTTTCACTAGCCATCCCCAATAGTTTATTACAAAGTTATTACAGTTCAGAAAAAATAAAGTAAAGAAAATACATCAGAAGTTGAAAATTACAACCAAGGAGAGTCTGATTCAGACTTCCTGTCTGAAGTATAAAGTAAACCAACTCCAAAGATCATGTTTCAAAGCCTTTCAACCACTTGGGTGTGTCAGAGTTCCCTAAGAGTTTCATAAGATCTCTGAGCAGTGCCTACATCCAAATGTATCGCCATATTAAGCCAAGGTGCAGTGTGGAAGGGCCAGCCCTCAGGTGTCCAAGTTCAGAGGGAACTCAAGGTCCCAAGGCAAGGCTCACAAAAGGGGGCAAAACTTAGGAACTAAGAGAGAGTGCAAGTGCAGAATTCTGAAAGGGGGAAAGGGGAAGGGAAACAGTACATATAGGGATATAGGGAATGGGGAGTTGCAAGAGGTAAAAAGCAGGTTAGTGGGCATAACCCAACAATGTGAGTTGATGGCACACCCATAATCCTACTGGAACACATTGTTTAGAGGTTAGGATCCCCTAAGGGATCAAGTTCAAACCATAGACAATAACTTGCATATTGCCATGTTTTAAACTGTAACTCAAAGCACATAAAGGGAAATAGGGAGTAGGGATTCATAGCAGAAACAAGCAAAACGAAATCAACATGCTAGTTTAAGTATTTAACTCTACAGATGTAGTAAAGTAGACATAGATGCAAAAATTTGTAAGTAAACACATTGTGGTGATGCTGAAGTTAAATTAGGACATACCAGTTTCAAAGAAACAAATAGGAAAAAGCAGTAGTCTTGTGAAAGTCAGAATGCAGACAAGAAGGAAGAATTCTATTATGTGAGAGTGAAAATTTAGAAGAGATTGTGAATTGTGATGTGTCCATTTGTGAAAAAAGGTCGTCCCTTTTATAGTGTGAAAGTCATGAGGAAACAAGGTAAGAAAATATTTGAAGAATTGATTGTCAATCAATTACACAAGACCTCCCTTAATTAAGGGATTCAGATTCAAACAGATATAAACCAATTAAGGAAAAAAGTTAATCAAACACTTTGTGTAAAGTAGGCAATTGGGGGCAAATACATAAAAGTTATTTAAGGAAAGAGTTTTAAAATACACGGTTTGTGCAAATAAGGTAAGAAGATTAGTTAACAACCAGTAAATCAAAAGGGTCTGAGATTTTGTATGAATGAACCAAGTCAGAAAAGATGAAGAAGGGTTTCACTTAAGTCGCGTCACAGAGAAAATCAGTAAACAATGGAAAGAAATCAATTAGGCTATATTCAGAAGGAAGCTTGAACTAATTGCAAATTTGAAAACCATTTAGAGGGAAATTCATCATATAAAGAGCATGTGAGCATATTAAGTATGAAAGAAAACTTTCATGTCACTGTAAAATCAATAGGAAAAACCAGTGTAGAAGAGTTTTAGTAAAAAGGTCAGAATCATATGAAAACAAAGAAGTCCAAACTCAATTTAAAGACTCGAAGAGTTAGGCATTCTAAAATAAAATCCTAGTTCAATCAAATATATGATCAAACCTGGCAGAACCCCCAAATGTTAGGGTTTCCGCCTTGAATCAAGTATAGAGATGAGAAGGCAAGTGGTCGAAGCAGGCTTAGAGGTTTCAGAGAAGAATTGAAACCTCTTGCATGCTTCTATCAACAGAAAAACTCATGAGAAAGCATGATATCAAGGTAACAGGTAGAACACAGTAGAAGCACTCAAAGAAAAAATAGAGGAGAAACACTGATAGGAATAGTGAACATGCTTAAGAAGTTTTTCAGAAGAAACTTAAATAGGGCTTAGTAGAAGGAAAGTAAGGAAGCTTAAGAACTTAGCAGGAAAGTACAGTAGGAGAAACATGCTGGAACATAGAAGAAGAAAAATACAAGAACATAATAAAAAAGCATATGAGAACACAGTACGGAAAACATGGTATAAGAACATACAAGCATGGAGTATATAAAACACAGCAAAAAGAACATAAAAGAATGGAGTATAAAAATTCAATAGAAGAACATACAAGAACGGAACACAGTAGGAGAACATACGAGAACGTGGTAGATAAAAAACATAGGAGCACAGTAGAGGCAAATACACAAAAGAAAAGGAATCCCAAACCCCATATCCCCTCTATGTGTTTGAGTTCCTTTGGTTGGTTTGTGGCCATGCCAGCATCACCTATTGTAGTGCATGACCAAACCAAACCTCTGCTGGGTTATTTGCTTACAAACAATGTGTTCCCAAAACCCCTTTGACCCCTTTTATGACTATTAATTCCGTGTTTTGATCATTATCCCAACTAATTTTAAACACTTCTGCTACTGATTACCTTAAAAATGGACTTACCAGTCCAATTTTAAACAAACTCATTTTTTTTAAAACTGTGTGTTTTGCACTTCCACTATATTCTTAGAACCTAGGTTCTGCCCCTCTTGGGGGAGCCTTACCTTAGGACCCTTGAGCTCCCTCAGAATTTGGACACATAAGGGTTGGCCCTTCCATACTACACTCATTTCAGTCTGGTTATGCAAACTTGGGTGTAAGCACTACCCGGGGTCCGTTGAGGCGTTTAGGGAATTTTAACACACCCAAGTCTAAGAAAGGCTTTGAAACAACATGGGAATTTGAGGAAGTTTATTCCATAACTCAGAGAGGAAGTCAAAGATCAGGCTTCCTATGGTTGTAACTTCTTATTTTTGCACTTTTCTGATGTAATTCAGTCATTTTTGATTTGTAATAATTTATAACAAATATTGAGGTTGGCTAGTAAAAAGGGATGGGGTGATTATGCATGCTTTAGCTATCAGAAGGTTAGATAACATGCCTATAGGATCTGATTAATAAATTCTGCATGTTTTACTTCCACTTAGACGCATGCCTATAGGGTCTAAATGGCTATAATCTGACATCATGCCTACAAGGTTAAAATCAGCTTTGAAATTAGATGTCATGCCTATAAGATCAAAATTAATTTTTCATAGAAATCATGCCTATTGGAATTTCGTTGTGATCAAATAAATCCTTCTTGCTTCACTTCATGTTCAATTAGATACCATGCCTATAGGACTAAAATCAGCCTTTAATACTTAGATACCATGTCTGTAGGAATTAGAATAAGTTATAATAGAGATCATGTCTATAGGATCTAAAACCAGTTTAGTTAAAAAATCAGTTTGACTCGTATGGTTCTGAATCAGTTTAAATAACCTGCTCTTTTAAATTAATACGGTTAGAAAGCATGCCTATAGGATCCAAATCGCTCGTTTCAAATTGTTTACTATTTTACTACACCCTAATCAATAATAGATATCATGCTCACTACTGCGCCTAGGAAAGCCTTAGGTAATAATGATAAAACCGAACTCGCCTTTTTTTAATTAGCACTGCTACAACCAGCAAGCAGGCCTGCTTCAGACTTCTTATCTGAGTTATGTAATAAATTGGTCTACTTCAACAATTAAAACACCTTGACTTAGTACTTTAAATTCTGACCCCAACTGTGGTTAAGTCATGCTATTTACATGCATTGTCTATGGAGGTATATATGAGCCTATTAATTGTTTATGTATTTATCCTTTATATGCAGTCCTACATGTTTTGTCTGTCGTCTTAGCCTTTTACCTTTAAAACCTAAGAGTCAGCCTAAAATCCCCCCCCCCTCTTATAGGAATAGTAGTCCTAAATTCCTCTGGGACTGATAGGAACGGGACGGGTAATAGCATGCAATAGAGGTCGAGACCAATCTGCGCTTTAATACCTTAGCAGGGTGAGAAGGGTAGATATGGATATGATGACCGGTGCACTAATACCACGTGTATCCCCTCTTCTGAGGAGTGTCATACCGGGTATCGCATTGATGTGATCCATATTATAAACAAACCTAGGACTCCCCCCCCTAACTTTTTATATTCTCAAGTATTTGTAAAACTGTAACTCCTTTTTAAAATTCGCCTTTTAATGATTGTTTTCAAAATTCTTATGTGTTTAAACTTAAATCCCCTACTATGTGAGCCTATACTTGTCTATTTGCTAACTATACAAATTCACAAAAATGTCTGGCCGGGAACCACACTAGTGGATCCTGAGGGGTGCCAAACACCTTCCCCTTAGGATAATTTCAAGCCCTTACCCTATCTCTGGTTATCAAACAAACTTAGAAATGAACCTTATAGGTGTCCTAATGCACCTTAAATCATTAGGTGATGACTCTTCAAAATGTAAACCCCGTTCCCAAAAGGAATGAGTTGTCCTATACACAAAAATGTCATAAACCCGATTTTCCGACGAAAATGAGGGAAAAAGGGGGCGCGACAGCATGGCGACTCTGCTGGGGATACTTGGGCTTTTACCATTTCAGGTTGTTCTTGTGAATTTGTACCTCCCTTTATGTGCAATTACTTTTTTAATTCCTTTAAGTATTTAATTTCTTTTCAAAAGGAAAACTGACTTATCTTTTTTGTTTCCTTCCTTTATTGTTGCTTTAAATTATGAAATTGCTGTATTTATCGCTTTCTTAACGTGCAAATACGTGCCAACATGTTTTAATTATTGCATAATCATGCTCAACATCATATTCCACTCGTGCCAAAAAAATACAATAGCAACACTTTTAATGAGTGGTTGCGCTCTTCCTATATCATTACCCCCTAAATTCGGAAAGGCATATTTGCGGTAAAACTAGTCGATCAGCGGTGCAGTCGACAGTTCCGTGCCTTCCCCCTTGAGTTATCCGCTTAAGGGTACCAATCTAAAACCCCATAGAAACCTTACTCTGGTTAAAATTGTACATGCATCATGGTCAAACCTATCCAGGTCAGTTATGTTGTCCACATAATGATCCTTTAAGACAGCCTTGTCCAAAGTCCACTAGGTTTCCCTGGACCCAAATGGACATCACCATGTTCTATGCATTTATTTGGAGAACTAAATGTTTCATGCTAATTGTTGATATAAATAGTTGAGTCTGGTGGGGGTAAGGGCCTAACCTTATTTGTCTTGCAGAAATATGAGGCACGAAGTCCCTAGATTCGGCATGGTCACCAAC
Organism: Nicotiana tabacum; assembly: GCF_000715075.1. Classification (NCBI taxonomy): domain Eukaryota; kingdom Viridiplantae; phylum Streptophyta; class Magnoliopsida; order Solanales; family Solanaceae; genus Nicotiana; species Nicotiana tabacum. The sequence goes on along the minus strand of NC_134082.1, from coordinate 27,631,813 downwards.
ATCCACCCAAGACTGCTAAGCTGGTGGAAAAATCTACACTCTAGTGACCAAACGCTCTTCTGAAAGTATCTAGGAAACCTGCCCTCTCTCCTGGATATCCAACCTAATAACAAGATCATAGAAGCTGCCACACTATTTTGGAATTATGAAAGGGTTGTGTTCCGCTTTGGGGACATTGAAATGACACCCTTGCTAGAGGAGATAAGAGGACTAGCCGATCTAGTGTAGGAAAATCTGAGTCTGCTAATACCTGAGAACCGCAAAGGCAGGGGTCTCCTCAAAATGATGGGTTTGAAGAAGAATCCAGAATTGACATGCCTGACAGAATCCTGCATCCCTTTTGACTATTTGTATGAAAGGTACGGTCACAACAAATCCTACCATACCTACCCTGACGAGTTTGCCATCACATCCTTGGGGCACATCCATCGAAGTGTTTTTGTCTTCATGTTTTATTTCCTGGGGCTAATCGTGTTTCCTGAAGAAAGGGAGAATCCATACTAGGTTGGCTATGGTAACTAAGACCGTAATGGAGGGGATTGGTGGGCATCCATTCAGCATCATGCCCATAATCATTGAAGACATATATCGAGTCGTGGAGAAGTGTCAACGATGAGCAAAACACTTCAAAGGCTGCAATTTAATACTCCAACTCTGGCTCATGCAACATCTCCAAAAGGGCGAATACCGACAAGAGATTCAACGAATGGACTGGAATGATCACATCGCTTTCCATCATCCAAAGTGAATGAATTACATCCCCGATATGTTCGTTCAGCCTGAGAATGCCAAAGGATGGGTTGAGCTATTTAACATCTGACTAAAGAACATGTTCAGTGGATATTCTAGTGGTTTCCAACCAAGAAGTTCACGCCCGATCCAGAGATGCACTGTCACGCCCCAACCCCGGGATATGCGACCAACACTCAATCGAGTGAACCCAACTGAGCAAGCCTTATCGAACACTTTCTACCTGACCCAATATGATTAAGAAAACCATGCTTTCGTTTATTTAAACAATATGAAATATTGCACATTCAACATTGTTAGTTCATTTTACATCACAACCTTAAACCGTAGTTAAGTTCCCAAGATTCCATACAATTTCACTTTAGAAAAACAAGAGTTAGAATAACAACATAGTTCATAGACCCATCCAACACCCGTACATAACCCACACAAATGTGTACGGAGCCTCTAAGGATACAAAAGACAAGAATGACAATGCCGGCAACAAAGCCCCGGTTGTACCTCAAAAGTGGATATCTATAACAAAAGATGTACAACATAACCCCTTGAAGGAGAAAGGGGCTCACCAAGACTTTGAGAAGAGGATACTCCGCTACGCGTGATTGGAACTATCTGCTATGAAGCCACCTACATTCATTTAAAAATGTAGTGCCCCCGGCAAAAGGGACGTTAGTACCATGGAATAGTACTAGTATGTATAACTAAACACCATCTAGTTGGAAAGAACTTTCATACAAGAATAAGGAAATCACAAGTATTCCTCAAACACTTTAAATGATCACAACATTATCAAATAAAAGAATCATACAATTTTCACATAATTTTCCCATAGCATTTAGTTTTGGGGAATTTCATACTGTTCGGCATTATCCACAATACCACCGCTATCTTGATCGGAGTCCAATCTCGACTCGATCGGCTAGGTTGCCTTATTTGAGACATATACTTCAATCACAAATACAATACCACCATGTGTGCGGCATGGCATCCGATCTCGGCCCAATTGGCTAGGCCGCCTTACCAAGGCATTTTCCTTTTCTATCAATCATCTCATTTCAATCTTTGTTTCACATATATCATTTCATAGGCACTTGGGGCCACAACTATCACGTCATATATTTGGCACTAGGCCATATCTCACATCATTCCTAATTTCAATGTTAGATTTGTAATTTAGGATAATATGTGCACACAAAAGCAAATTAAGTTGTAAGCATAGATGAGATTTCACATAGATGGCACAACATATGCAGCTTCAATCTTAATTTAAGGTCTAGGCATTTAAATACATGATTCATATTCATTGCACCCTTTCCAAGTTATCAAGAATAACATTTCGATCACATTGAGACACATCTTTCACGCCTATAAGGTTGCAACTCCAATTCATGTGAAACAACAATCAATATAACAATCAAACCTTAATCTTACCCCATTTACACAAACACCAACAGAGCTCAATTTCTTAAAGACGGGGTTTTAGCCATACATACGTCAATAGAGTTTTCCTTAAATCCTTATAATAAATTCTGGAATTTCCTAGCAACTTCAATCTATTTTATGAAAATTACAAGTTGAACCAAGAATTAGAGGCATGAATGAGATTCTAACTCATTTAAGTAAATTATCAAGCACTAAGTGTGCATAGTGATTTTAGGACTCTTTTGTGAGAGATTTTCATCATCCTATACCACAATTGTTATCTCTTTTGGTTCACAACCACCCCATACCCCATTATTTTTTATGCATGCAAGATTGTCATCCCTTATACCCATGAACCCCCTTGCTAATCACTTATTTTAAGGAAATTTCGAAATTATAGATGAGGGTACAAGCTCTTACCTCTTAGGGTGAAGACCTAGCAATTTCACTTGACAATCTTCAAGGATTTGGGGCAAGGATGGAGTGGGGACTTGATGAAGATCACTCCCTCTCTCTCTAGAACTCCCTCTCTCACTCTATATGCCATGAAATAACAGGAAAATGGTCAAGTGGGGTGTTTTTAATGGGATGGGGTCGGGTTATAAAAGTTATAAAATAGGAGCCCCGACACTATTTGCGATCGCATATGCGATCGCAAAATGTTCATGCGGTCCGCAAAATGGACCACAAAAATGGTCCCAAAATCTGGACAAACTATCTGGGTATGTGACCGAAATGCGGTTCGCATACCTATTCTGCGGTCGCATAATGTACCGCCGAACTGCCCTTTACAAAAATTCCAAGGGGATTATGCGATGACTATGTGACCCGCATATTGATTATGCAATCACATAATTGGCCGCATAGTTGGCCTCAAATTAACCAATACACTGACTGTCTCTGCGGCGACTATGCGGTCCACATACTTATTATGCGACCGCATAATGGACCGCAGAAACGCACTTTTCTAGCAAACATAATTCTTAACTTTTTATAATGCACCAATTAATCCAAAGGGTTTGAACCGTGGTGAGATTGCTCACTGCAAAGAATTTTTATGAATTTGTAACACATGATCCTATCTTGGCATCACGAGATTCAGGTTTTTGAGTAGAAATTTCCACAGGGCCTTACATCCTCCCCCACTTAAGATCATTTGTCCTTGAATGAGGATCAAGGTTTACTTATTATCAATCTCTATGCAACCTCAGTTTTTCATAACATGAAACATATCCACAACCCTAAATTTGGCTAACTCCCTAAATTTATAAAAAATTTGCCAGAGTTTCCTTTGTAACTAGGCTTATCCACATGTCAGAGAGCCCCAGAAACATATCCTAACAGCATGTAAACATTTTACAGTCATAACATAACCTATACAATACTAATCATGGCCGCATAGGCAACATATAACCAAACATGACAGTTTTAATCAAATCACAAGGTAAGAGTTCATGGGAACCAAATGCATAAAAGCTATTACATGACTATTCAAACAAATATGGGTACTTCTTTCTCATTTCTTCCTCGGCTTCCCAAGTGGCTTCCTCCACCTGCTGGTTCCGTCATAACACTTTTACGGAGGCAATTTACTTATTTCTTAACTTTTGGACTTGCCTGTCAAGAATGGCAACTGGAGCTTCTTCATATGACAGTTCTTCATTAACCTCAATAGTTTCAACTGGCACAATAGTGGACGGATCTCCCACTACTTTCTTCAACATAGACACATGGAAGACCGGATGTACCAATGACACCTCGGGTGGCATCTCGAGCTTGTATGCCACCTGACTAATCCTCTGAATGATTTTGGATGGTCTGACATACCTCGGACTTAATTTCCCTTTCTTTCCAAATCGCATGATACCCTTCATTGGGGAAACCTTCAGAAATACCCAATCATCTTCTTTGAACTCCAAATCTCTACGACAAACATTCGAGTAAGACTTTTGACGACTTTGAGCAGTTTTCAACCTCTCTTTAATAATATTGACTTTCTCCATAACCTGATGCACGAGGTCCGGCATTATCAATTAAGCTTCTCCAACCTCGAACCACCCAATGGGAGATCTACATCTCCTACCATACAACGCCTCAAATGGTGCCATTTTGATACTAGCATGGAAGCTATTGTTGTAAGCAAATTCTATGAGTGGCAAATGGTCATCCCAACTACCTTTAAAATCAAGAGTACAAGCACACAACATGTCCTCAAGCGTCTGAATAGTCCGTTCTACTTGCCCGTCGGTTTAAGGATGGAAAGTTGTGCTAAAATCTATCTGCGTACCCAAACCTTACTGAAATTTCTTCCAAAAGTTGGCAGTGAACTGAGCCCCTCGATCTGAAATGATTGAGACTGGAGTGCCATGCAACCTGACTATTTCTTTGATATACAACTGAACATACTATTTGTTGTGTCGGTGGATTTAACTGGCAAGAAGTGCGCTGATTTCATGAGTCGATCCACGATTACCCAAATTGAGTCCAACTTACGCGGAGTGTGTGGTAACCCTACGACAAAATCCATATTAATCATTTCCCATTTCCAAATTGGAATTTCTATTCTTTGGGCCAATCCACCGGGCCTTTGATGTTCAACCTTCACTTGCTGACAGTTTGGACATTTTGCCACGAAGTCCGCCACATCCTTTTTCATGTTATTCCACCGATAAACTTCCTTGAGATCATGATACATTTTCGTAGAACCTGGGTGAACGGAATACCTGGAAGTGTGAGCTTTTGCCATGATCCTCTCCCGAAGACCGTCAATATCCGGAACGCATAGGCGGCCTTGGTACCATAGGGTACCATCATCCATGCCAAAGGAAAAAGCTGTGGTCTTGTGTTTATGACTCCCCTCTTTTAGTTGTCTTAACAATGGATCATTGAATTGCTTCTCTTTCACTTCCGCCACAAATGATGATTCAGCCTTATTATACATAATTACTCCTCCTTCATTAGAGTCCTCAAGGCGAACTCCCAAACTAGCCAACTGGTGAACCTCCCTGGCCAACGGCCTCTGAAACTCCTTCAAATGAGCCAAACTTCCCATAGATTTTCAATAGAGAGCCTTCGCCACAACATTAGTCTTTCCCGTGTGATAGAGAATATCAATGTCATAGTCCTTGAGTAACTCTAGCCAACTTCTCTGTCTCAGATGCAACTCCTTCTGCTTGAAAATATATTGAAGGCTTAAATACATCCACATGGACCCCATAAAAATAATGCCACCAAATCTTAGCGCAAACACCACTACTGCAAGCTCTAAGTCATGAGTTGGATAGTTCTTTTTATGATTCTTGAGTTGCCTAGAAACGTAAGCTATAACCTTACCATGTTGAATTAACACACACCCAAGCCCGACCCTTGAAGCATTACAATACACCACAAATCCCTCTGCACCCTCTGGTAGGGCTAATACGGGTGCTGTAGTCAATCTTGATTTCAATTCTTGGAAACTCCTTTCACAAGTATCGAGCCATTGGAATTTAACTGCTTTCTACGTCAACTTAGTCAATGGAGAGGCAAGAGTAGAAAACCCCTCCGCAAATCTTCTGTAATACCCAATCAAACCTAGGAAACTGCAAATCTCTGTTCGAGTGGTAGGTCTAGGCCAATTCTTCATTGCCGCAATCTTTTGAGGATCTACCATATTTCCTTCCATAGAGACGACATGACCCAAGAACGCGACAAATTCAAGCCAAAATTCACATTTCAAAAATTTTGCATACAATTGATGTTACTGAAAAGTCTGCATAACTACCTTGAGATGGTTAGCATGGTCCTTCCGACTTCAAGAATACACAAGAATATCGTCAATGAACACTATCAGAAAGGAGTCTAGAAATGGCTTGAAGACTCGATTCATAAGATCCATGAAAGTTGTCGGGGCATTTGTTAGACCAAAAGACATTACCAGTAATTCAAAGTGCCCATACCGAGTCCTGAAAGCTGTCTTTGGAATATCCTGCTCTCTTATCTTCAATTGATGATACCCGGACTGCAAGTCAATTTTTGAGAAATATGTAGCACCTTGCAATTGATCAAACAAGTCATCTATCTTTGGTAGAGGGTATTTATTTTTTATTGTGACTTTGTTGAGTTTTCGGTAGTCAATACACATCCGTAGTGACCTATCTTTCTTCCTTACAAACAAGTCTAGTGCGCCCCACGGTGACACACTCGTCCAGATGAAACCCTTCTCTAACAAATCCTTCAATTGTTCCTTTAGCCCTTTCAATTCTGCCGGTGCCATTCTGTAAGGTGGAATTAATATAGGTTGCGTACTTGGAATCACATCGATCCCAAAATCGATCTCCCTGTCTGGTGGGATCCTAGGGAGTTCATCTGGAAAGACATCCAGAAATCTATTCACAACTGGCACGGACTCAAGGCTAGGTGCCTCGGCATTGGTATCCGTAACCCGAACTAAATTATAGATACACCCTTTCTTGATCATCTTCACGGCCTTAAGGTAAGAAATAAGCAGACCTTTAGGCACTACATTATCTCCCTTCCATTCAACAACGGACTCATTAGGAAATTCAAGCCTCATGGTTCTAGTACGACAATAAAGTTTGGCAAAGCATGAATAAAGCCAATCCATTCCCATTATCACATCAAAGTCGACAATACCTAATTCAATAAGATCAGTTGTGGTATCCCTACCCCGTATCGTAACCACACAACCTCTATAAACTCGAGTAGCTGTAATTGACTCACCAACCAGAGTAGACACCAAAAATGGCTCATGAAGCTGATCCGGTTCTATCCCAAATTCCATAGCAACAAAAGGTGTAACATAGGACAAGGTGGAACCAGGGTCAATTAGTGCATACACATCATGAGATTGAACAGTCAGAATACCTGTAACAACATCTGGAGAAGCCTCTACAGTCTGGCGACCACTCATAGCATAGAACCGGTTGGGTCCTCCTAAACTCTGTGCACCACCCTTGGCTGCACCTGTGGGTGTTGGGGCACCTCGAGCTGGAGAAGGGGCTGAAGATGTAGCAGCTGCAGGACTGGATAATTGTGATGTGCCCCTACCCGCTCCCTGGCGAGATACACGACAATGACTCTGAATATGACCCCTCAGAATACTAACTGTGGGACTTCTGCTGCTGTTGGGACCCCTCTCCTGACCGACCCCGCTGGTGGGATCCCTTGTTGCCCTGACCGGGCCTGAAACGACTCCATTGCTTCTGCTGGCTGGGCCCTGACGGGGGTGCATTGGCTGAAGACTACACAATAGACTGGGACGGCCCTGACGATCCTCTCCTAAAAGCTGATCTTCCCCCACCTAATGACTCTCCCATGTTGCCCGTAGATCGGGCCTTAGACCGGGCCTTACTGTTACCCTCTCTCTCCATTCTGTTCTTCAGTTTATGGTTCTCTGTGGCCTAAGCAAATTCTACCATCTTCACATAATTCATGTCAGAATTCAATACAGCCATAGAAGTCTCATTAATAGTCAAAGGATTAAGGCCCTGAACAAACTGGTGTACCCTGGCCTCCATTGTGGGCAACATGTGAATAGCATACTTGGACAGGCGAGCAAACTCCATATGGTACTCCCACACACTTTTGCTACCTTGCTTTAGATTTTAAAACTCTGTTGCACGGCCTGCCCTTGTCTTAGCAGGCAGGAAATGATCTATAAAGGAATCGACAAACTCGCTCCACCTTGCCGGAGGGCTCCCATCCTCACGGGAATCTTCCAATAACTCAAACCACGAAAAGGCCACCCCTTTCAGAAGATAGGCAGCCAACTCTACTCCCTCTGTCTCAGTTGCACGCATAACCTTGAGGGTCTTGTGCATATCATCAATAAAATCATGAGGGTCTTCTTTTGAATTGGCACCCGAAAACACTAGCGGGTCTAACTGAAGAAATCTATTCACCTTAGAACTGGTGGGATCCCCTTGCTGGCTGGATGAACTAGGTGCAACATTGGACCTCTAGGCTTAAGAGGCCACTAGTTGGGTCAACATCTAAATAGCTCCCTAAGATCCCCATCAGAAATATTAAAACTAGAAGCCGGGGCTGGAGGCGGGGCATGAGTATTAATGGGAGGGATAGTAGTACCCTCCACAGGTGTAGGAACTAGGGTAGTCTGCTTTGGAATAGAAGAACTAGGCAAGGTGATAGCAGTGCGACTACCCTCACCTGCAGTATCAAGCAGTGATTCATCAGCCATTCCTAAGGTGGCATTGGCTCCTTGGCCAATTCTCGCTTTCTTCTTAGGTGCCATTTACTGAAAGATAGAACAATACACTAATTAGAGGGGGAATAGTTCCATAACAAGTTTTGCCGCACGATCCAGAATATCAAAGAAGGGTGTTATTCCTAAATTCCCAAGTAGCCTCCAACTTATAGATGTGGTCAACTACACACCGATAAGAAGGACTCTACTACACACGGCTCCGAGACATCCTAGGACACTTAGAACCTTAGGCTATGATACCAAGTTTGTCACGCCCCAACCCCGGGAGGCGCGAATGGCGCTCAAAGAGTGAACCCAACTGAACAAGCCTTATCGAACACTTTCTACCCGACTCAATATGATTAAGCAAACCATGCTTTCGTTTATTTAAACAATAGGAAAGATTGCACATTCAACATTGTTAGTTCATTTTACATCACAACCTTAAACCGTAGTTAAGTTCCCAAGATTCCATACAATTTCACTATAGAGAAACAAGAGTTAGAATTACAACATAGTTCATAGACCCATCCAATACCCGTACATAACCCACACAAACGTCTACGGAGCTCTAAGGATACAAAAGACAAGTATGATAATGCCAGCAACAAGGCCCCAGTTGTACCTCAAAAATGGATATACATAACAAAAGATGTACAACATGACCCCTTGAAGGAGAAAGGGGCTCACCAAGACTTTGAGAAAAGGATGCTCCGCTACGCACGATTGGCGCTATTTGCTATGAAGCCACCTACATTCGTTTAAAAATGTAGCTCCCCCGGCAAAAGAGATTTTAGTACCATGGAATAGTACTGGTACGTATAACTGAACACCATCTAGTTAGAAAGAACTTTCATACAAGAATAAGGAAATCACAAGTATACCTCAAATACTTTAAATGATCACAACATTATCAAATAAAAGAATCATGCAATTTTCACATCATTTTCCCATAGCTTTTATTTTTGGGGCATTTCATACTATTCATCATTGTCCACAATACCACCGCTATCTTGAGCGGAGTCCGATCTCGACTCGATCGGCTAGGTTGCCTCATTTGAGACATATACTTCAATCACAAATACAATACCACCATGTGTGCGGCATGGAATCCGATCTCGGCCCGATCGGCTAGGCCGCCTTACCTAGGCATTTTCCTTTTCTATCAATCATCTCATTTCAATCTTTGTTTCACATATATAATTTCATAGGTACTTGGGGCCACAACTATCACATCATATATTTGGCACTAGGCCACATCTCACATCATTCCCAATTTCAATGTTAGATTTGTAATTTAGGATAATATGTGCACACAAGAGCAAATAAAATTGTAAGCATAGATGATACTTCACATAGATGACACAACATATGTAGCTTCAATCTTAATTTAAGGTCTAGGCATTTCAACAGATGGGGTGTTTTTAATGTGATGCGGTCGGGTTATAAAAGTTAGAAAATAGGAGCCCCGACACGATTTATGATCGCATATGTGATCGCATAATGGACATACGGCCCGCAAAATGGAGCGCAAAAATAGTCCCAAAATCTGGACAAACTATCTGGGTATGCGACAGAAATGCAGTTCGCATACCTGTTCTGCGGTCGCATAATGCACCGCAGAACTACCCTTCACAAAATTTCCAAGGGGATTATGTGATGACTATGCGGCCCGCATACTGATTATGCAATCGTATAATTGGCCGTATAGTTGTCCTCAAATTAACCAACACACTGACTGGCTCTGCAGCGACTATGCGGTCTGCATACCTATTATGCGACCACAAACCTATTATGCGACCGCATACCTATTATGCGACCACATAATGGATCGTAGAAACGCACTTTTCTAGCAAACATAATTCTTAACTTTCTAATGCACCGATTAATCCAAAGGGTCCGAACCACGACAAGAAAGCTCGCTGCAAAGAATTTTTATGAATTTCTAACACATGATCCTATCTTGGCATCACGAGATTCAGGTTTTTGAGTAGAAATTTCCACGGGGCCTTACATGCACCTTTCCTGATACTGATTGGTCTGAGAGGAACATGCCATTACGTCCCTCTCTGAGTTATGAGGCAAGCTGGTAGAAAGAAAGTTATACCCAGGGTCGACAAGATGAGTCATTTCCGACCTGACTTCCAGAATGATGATAGTCCTTACAAGTGCCAAGCTCAGCATATATGGCATTGCAAGATCATAATGGGGAAAGATACCATCGAACCAGATAGGTATCATACTGGCTGCACTCCTTTCTACTCAGGTTGGTTGGAAGACAATCATGATGGTCTAGGCCAACCAGGGTTTGTTCGAGGTCACAGGATTATAGATGAAAAGGCCGAGGTGCAGGTCGAGTACAACCAGCTATGCAAAAGGATCCGTAAGTACGAAAGCGAACATTGCAAAATATAAGAGTCCAGCCAGAAGCTGATAAGGAATGGAAGAACATGGCTGTTAGTGCCAACAAGCGGCTGGGATACTTGGAGCGAGGCGTAGTGAAATTGGAGAGAAAATTTCTCAAGAGGGTCGAAGATTGTCAAAATGCTGAAGGGACCGAAGGCAGACATCTAACTAGAGCATACCTGTTGCTGGGACTCTACGAGTTGGGAAAGCTGTTCGATGGAGCCAAGGATGCCGAATCTGGATAAGGTCCTTCAGGGACCAAGTAGATAGGAGTTTACCTTTTCGCTTTATAAAATGTAATAAGGCTAATTGCCATTAGTGACTTTTATTTTCCTGTTTATTTAGTGCCAATTTGGGATTCGTCTTATTTTCTATCAATAAAATGAGGCATTTAGCATTCTAAGTTCTCCAAAATAATTTGTCGCTGGGCCTACCTCGGGCACAAAGAGGTTCCCAGATTAGGACACATTTTACATTCCGCACTATGTGTTTAAATACCGCAATGTTTTTTATAATCCACACTAACTTGATTACCTTTTGTTTTATTTTCTATTTTATTATTCCCCTCCCCAAAGGTTACTTCGTTCACTCTGGCATCATCATCTTATTCTACGAGATCCAAGGGCCCTCCACCCACTCCTCCTCTTAGTCCTGCCAGAAACAAGAACAAAAGCAAAATGGAATATCTGAACAACATCAGGAAGGAGAATCCAACTGAACGGGTAGAGGCTACTCATGGCCATGGTACTCAGGTTCCTCAGGAGAATGTATCCCAACTTGAACAGAAGCTGCTGAAATTCCAAGAAGAGCTCGATCAAGTTCAGAATCTGGCAAACCTGTCATTTTCCCTCAGTACCCCAGATATCAACTTCCCCAACACTCAGAACCCTACACCTCCTCAAAATATACCAAAGCAATAGAATCATCCCGATCCTCACCATTACACTATTCCACTAAAAACTCAATGCAACGCTTGCCATATCCCAAACAACACTCCACTACTTATCTTGGAACATCAAAACTCCACAAATAACCATTTACACAAACATATACCAGGCCACCATAGCACCCCCATCTACGTGGAGACCATGACACACTCCACCCAACCTATCCTAGGAACACCTGAGTCTGATGAAAAACACCTACTTATCAGGAACCTGGTCGAGGAGCTCAAGAAACTCACCAGCCAGATTCAAGGCGTTGAAGGAAGCAAGATAATTGAAAGGTTGAACTATGAGGATCTTTGCATACAACCCGATGTCGAACTGCCCGAGGGGTACAAACCTCCTAAGTTCGAAATGTTTGATGGTACGGGTGATCCAAGGGTCCATCTGAGGAAATACTGCGACAAGCTGGTTGGGGTAGGGAAAGACGAGAGAATCCGCATGAAGTTGTTCATGAGGAGTTTGAAAGGAGATGCATTATCTTGGTACATCAGCCAAGATCCAAAGAAGTGGTCAAGCTGGGTAGGCATGGCGTCCGACTTTATGGACAGGTTCATGTTCAATACAGAGAATGCGCCTGACGTGTTCTATATTCATAATCTAAAGAAGAATCCTACAGAAACGTTTCGCGATTATGCTACTCGCTGAAGGTCCGAAGCTGCCAAGGTCAGACCTGCCTTAGAAGAGGAACAAATGAATAAGTTCTTTGTCCGGGCCCAAGACCCATAATACTATTGTTGATACCCAATTTTTTCCTGTATATTTTTATATGCAAAATACTTTCAAAATAGCATGTATATGCATACATAAGTATGTCCAAGTATTTTAGTATTTTTTCTAATTTTTTTTTAAAAAATTTAAATCAATTTATTGCCCTATTTTAATAGTACAAAAACCAATAATTGTTCCTCGAATTATCATTTTGGTGATTAACTTATTTTATTCTCATATTTATACCAAAATAGAGCTAAGGTAAATTTTTTGCACATTTTTATAAATTTTTTGGTATTTTTAAAGCTAAATTGCACTTAATTGCAATATTAGTCTATTTTAAGATTTAATTGCATTTATAATTACAAAAATGATTCCAGTATTTTTAATTTAATATTTTGTACATTATTAGTTAATTTTGTACCTTTAATTTGTTTCTAGAAACCACTTTACTATTTTTTATAAAATAAAGAGGGAAAAGTGGCTATTTAAAATTTAGCCCTAACTATTTTGATTCTAGCCAAATCAGTCTCCCTAATTAACCCAATTTCAAACCCCAAATGGACTGATCCAATTTCAATTTAACCCGCCCCTAACCCATTTATCTTACCTGTTCGGCCTTCCCTTTTGATCTAGGTCGTTGATCATTTTGATCAACGGCCACAATTCCCCCTTTCATTTTTTAATTCACAAACACCCCCCAACCCTAGTTGATTTTACCTAACCTGCCACCCCTGAAACCCCTCTCCTCTCTCAAACTCTCACAAACATTCCCTAACCCTAGCCGCCTCTCACCGTCTTCAACCTTAAAACCACCGGAATCCATGGCTTCTCAGGCCATGGGAGCCCTATACTCACCTCCCTTTGTTCTTATACACTTGATACTTGAAGATTCGAGGTCTAACCTCGAAGGTCGTCACCCAGGCCTCTGCCGATTCAAGGTTCCACATCCCTCTCCGGCTCTGTTCCAGCATTCAGTGGTGGTTTGAGCCTGATTTTGACCTTTTCGACTCAGATCAGTGACCTTTCAAAGCCTTTATTGTCTCTAGGGTTCTTTTGAAACCCAAACCCTTCGAGGTTTTCTTTCAAAAAGTTACTTTCAAACCGTTTCTTTTCCGATCTATGGTTTTCTGAGAAAATGTTTAAGTATTTTCTGACTTTCTTTTTCCTTTATGTGTATTTGCTTCTACTGTGATCTTGTATTTTTTACCATGTTCTTATATGTTTATCTTACTATGTTTTCCTATATGTTTTTCTGCTGTACTTTTTCGGTGTCCTTGTGTTCTTCTACTATATTTTCCAACTAAGTTCTTAAGTTTCATTATTTGCCTTCTGCTGAGCCCTGTTTAGGTTTCTTCTAGCATGCTTCTTCTACTGTTCTTATTAGTATTTCCATTATGTTCTTTGAATCCTTCTACTGTGTTTGCATGTTACTTTGCTATCATGTTTTCTCATGAGTTCTGTTGTTAAAGAAGCATGAAGAAGTTTCAGTTCTATTCTGAAACTTCTAAACATGTTTCGATTCAATTGCTTGCCCTCTCATCTTTGCTTTGTGATTTGCCCTAGCTAGGGTTTTTATTTCAAAAGATCACTAATTCTTTCAGACTGAATTTGAGTCTCTGAACTGAGTTTGGAATTCCTTGTTTGCATATGATTCTGAATCTTTTGCTAAACTCTTATACACTGAATTTTCTACTGATTTTACAATGGCATGACAATTTTCTTTCATGCTCACATGCTCCTTATATATGATGAACCTCCCTCTAAAGTGACTTTCAAATTTTGTGATTAGTTCGTACTTCTCTCTGATTTTGGTCTGATTGATTTCCTTCCATTGTTTGCTGATTTCCCTTAAGTTCAAACCTTCCCCATCTTTCTGACCCAGTTCATTCATAACAAAGTCTCAGACCCTCTGATTTAGTGGTTGTTAATTGATCTTCTTATCTTATTTGCACAAACTGTGTAATATCAAAACCCTGTCCTTAAATTACTTTTATGTATTCACCCCTAATTGCCTACTTTGTACAAAGTGTTTGGTTAATTCCTTTCCTTAAATGGTTTTACCCGTTTGAATCTGAATCCCTTAATTAAGGGAAGCCTTGTGTAATTGATTGACAATTAGTTCTTTAACTATTTTCTTACCTTATTTCAGCCTGATTTCTACACTATAAAAGGCACAACCCTCTTTCACACACTAGACATCAAAATCTTTCTGAACTCATACTTTCTCACAATACATTCTCTTCTTTCTGCATTGTGGCCTATCTGCAAGACCTACTACTTTTCTTTGTTTGTTTTCGTTGAAATTGGTATGTCCTAATTTAAGTTTCAGCATCTTCACAATGTGTTTATTTACAACTTTTCTGTATCCATGTCTAATTTACTAACTTTTGCAAAGTTGAATATTTAACTAGCATGTTAATTTCTTTTGCTTGTTTCTGCTATGAATCCCTGCCCCTGTTTCCCTTTATGTGCTTTGAGTTATAGTTTAAAACAAGGCAATACGCAAGTTATTATTCATGGTTTGAGCTAGATCCCTTAGGGGATCCTAACCTCTAAAACAATGTGTTCTAACAGGCTTGTGGGGTGTGCTAGCATTTCCCATTACTGGGTATGCCCACTAGCTTGCCCGTGCCTCTTTGCCGCTTCCCCTTTCTCCTCTCTCAGAACTCTGCACTTGCACTCACTCTTAGCTTCTAAGTTCTGCCCCCTCCTGTGAGCCTTGCCTTGGGACCTTGAGTTCCCTATGAACTTGGACACTTAAGGGTTGGCCCTTCCACACTGCACTATGACTTAATCCTGCAATGCACTTGGATGTCAGCACTGCCCAAAGCCCATATGAAGCTCTTAGGGAACTCTAACACATCCAAATGAGAGAAAGACTTTGGGTCTTGATCTTGGGAGTTGGTTTACTTCATACTTCAGACAGGAAGTCTGAATTAGGCTCTCTTTGGTTGTAATTTTCAATTTTCTGATGTATTTTCTCAATTTTATTTTTGGATTGTAATAACTTTGTAATAAACTTTTGGTGTGATTAGTGAAAAGGGAGGGGTAACCATGCATGCAAGGGGTAGATGTCCTGCTCATAGGGTTTTCTGCACTTCTGCATTTATACAGATACCCTGCCTATAGTTTCTGCGCTTCTGCATTTATACAGATACCCTACCTATAGTTTCTACACTTTTGCATTCATATAGATGTCCTACTCATAGGGTTTTCTGCATTTCTGCATTTATATAGATACCTTGCGTATAGTTTCTGCACTTCTGCATTCATGTAGATATCCTGCTCATAGAAATTTCTGATTTCTGCATTCACATAGATAACTTGCCTACATGTTTATTAATTTCTGCATTCACATAGATAACTTGTCTATAGGAATTTCTGCATTCATGAAGATAACCTATCTTTATGAATTTCTTCATTCATGTAGATAACTTGACTATAAGAACTTCTACATTCCCATTTAGATACCATGACTATAAGAATCTCTGCATTCGTATATAGATACCATGTCTATAGGATGTACATGCATGTAGATAATATGCCTATAAGTCCTTTCTGATTCTTGAATACTCACCTCTCATTAGGCAAACATGTTATAGGTTTTAACAACCAGTGAAATCAGATATCGCATTCGTAATAAAATGCAGCACCTATATAAAGTGTTTTAAGTTAACAAACACATAGAAAGTATGCCTATAAGGGTTTTGATCAAATCTGAATCGCTTCACTCACTTGTAAGTTTAATTTGTCAGTAGTAATGCATTATCAATTTCAGAACTTGTATTATTCTAACCTATCTGTAATCCGTTTACCTCTTCATTTCTGAAATCAGTAGATATCATGCTTATAGGTCTTCGTCTAACACTTAGGCAAACCATAAGGTAAACTTGTCGGATTCTTATTAACTACAACAAATAGGCATGCCTGATTCGGATTTCTTATCTGAAATATGTAATAAATTAGTCTACCTCAACCTTTTAAGTTTTAATCATACCCTAAGCAGTATGTGCAAGACATGCTAAATTATGTGTTTTTCTTTGGTTTTAAGGAGGTCTGTTGAGCCTTATTTGTTTATGTGCTTTCTCCCCATACTTGCCACATGTGTGTTTTGTTTGTCGCCTTAGAATTTTGCCTTTGAAACTACAAATCCTAATACCCCTTCCCTTTAGGATTAGTAGTCCTAAGTGCCTTAGGGACTGATAGGAATGGGACGGGTAATAGCATGCAATAAGTAACCGAGACCAATCCGTGCTTTAATAACTTAACGGGGTGAGAAGGGTAGATATGGATATGATGATCATGCGATAACATCTCGTATAGCCCCTCATTGAGGAGTGATTACCAGATGTTGTGTGGGGTGATCCATATTATTTATAAATCTATGACCCCCTTTTCCTTTACTTGTTTATTTCATTGTTTACATTCAAACTATTTTCTCAAAATTCAACTTTTCTTTTGTTTTCTTTTAATTTCACCTATTTGTAACCCTTATGTGCAAATCCCCTCTTACTTGAAGTCTTACTCTCCTTCATGTTATTTGTACTTAAAGTCACAACTGTAGCCTGGCCGGGAACCACATTAGTGGATCTTGAGGGGTGCCTAACACCTTCCTCTCGGGATAATTTCAAGCCCTTACCCAATCTCTAGTTTCCTATATCAAATTCTTCCTAGTGTCCTAATGCACTCAAATCATTAGGTGACGACTCTTCAATCCAAACCCAATTCCTGAAAGGGAACGAGTTGTCCTCCCAAATGTCATGAACCCGCTTCTGCGAGAAAAAAGGGGGCGCAACAGCATGGAGACTCTACTGGGGATTTTTAGGCTTTTACCATTTCAAGCTATTACTGTGACTTTACATTTCTTATGTGCCTTATTTGTTTAATACCTTTAAGTATTTAATTCCCTCTTCTACCGCAAAAACTGACTCATCTCTTGTTTCTTTCCCCTGTTTCTTTTACTGCTTTCCTTTACGACACTCCTTTATTACTGTAATTATTACTTTATGAACGTGCAAATACGTGAGAACTTGTTTTAATTATTGCATAAGCATGCTTTCAACATCATATTCCACTCGTGCCAAACAAAAACTATAGCAACGCTTATAATGAGTGGTTGCGCTCCTCTAATATTCTCACCCTTTAAATACGGCAAAGGTGTATTTGCGGTAAAAACAGTCGATCAACGGTGTAGTTGACGTTTCCGTGCCTTTCCCTCTTGAGTTGTCTACTCAAGGGTACTAGTCTAAACCCCCCATAAAAACCTTACTCTGTTTAATTATGCATGCATCATGGTCAAACCTAGCCGAGTCAGTTATGTTGTCCGCATAATGACTCTTTAAGATAGCCTTGTCCAAAGTCCACTAGGTTTCTCAAAAAACCCAAACGGACACTATCACATTTTGTGCATTTATTTGGAGAACTAAATGATTTTATGCCAATTATTGGTATTTAATAGTTGAGTCTGGTGGGGGTAAGGGCCTAACCCTTTTGTCTTGCAGAAATATGAGGCACGAAATCCCCAAATTCGGTGTGATCACAAACATTCACCGAAAGTTGCTAAGCTGGTGGGAGGATCTTCATTCCAGTGATCAAACTCATGTCCAGTAATACCTAGGAAATCTACCTTCCCTCCTGGAGGTCCAACCCAACAACCAAATCAAAGAAGTTGCTACTCTGTTCTTGGATTGTGATAGGTCTGTGTTTCGCTTCGGAGAGATTGAGATGACACCCCTGCTAAAGGAAATAGGAGGATTGGTATACCATGGGAGACCCCGAGTTTGTTAATGCTGGAAAATCGCAAGGGTAGAGGTTTTCTCAAAATGATGGGCCTAAAGAAGAATCCAGACTTGACATGTTTGAAGGAGTCCTACATTCCCTTTGATTATTTGTACGAAAGGTGCGGTCACAACAAATCCTACCGCACATATCCGGATAAGTTTGCCCTTACATCGTTGGGGCATATTCACCGAAGGGTTTTTGTCTTCATGTTCTGCTTCTTGGGGATGATAGTGTTTCCAATGAAGAAAGCAAGGATCCACACCAGGCTAGCCATGGTTACCAAAACTTTGATGGAGGGAATTGGTGGACAACCATTTAGCATAGTGCCCATGATCATCGCAGAGATATACCGAGCCTTGGGAAAATGTCAACAAGGAGCCCCACACTTCGAGGGCTACAACTTGCTACTCCAGCTCTGGCTCATGGAGCATCTTCAAAGGGGTGAATATCGGCAAGAGATTCAGCGTAGAGACTGGGACGATCATATAGCCTTCCATCAACCAAGGCGAATGAACTACATGCCCAACAAGTTTGCTCAGCCAGAAGATGCCAAGGGGTGGGTGGAGCTGTTATAAAATCTAATTGAGGATCAAATACAATGGATGTTCGAGTGGTTCCCTACTGAAGAGTTCATCGCCCGATCCAGGGACACACCATTTCTGATACTGATCGGTTTGAGAGGAACCTACCCTTATGTCCCTCTCCGAGTTATGAGACAGGCTGGTAGAAAGCAGGTTATACCAAGGGTCGACAAGATGAGTCACTTCCGGCGGACTTCCAAGCTGATAAAAGTCCTTATAAATTCCAAGCTCAACATATGTGGCATTGCAATATCATCATGGGAAGAGATACTATCGAACAGACAGATACCATGCTGGCTACACCCCACACTATTCAGGTTGGCTGGAGGATAATCACAATGGTCTGGGCCAACCTGGGTTTGTTCGAGGTCACAGAATCATCGATGAAATGGCTGAAGCACAGGTCAAATACAACCAACTGCGCAAGAGGATTCGGGAATGTGAAAGCGAGCACCGTGAGATTCAAGAAGCCCACCAAAAATTGATTGAAGAGTGGAAAGACATGGCTGTCAGTGCCAACAAGCGATTAGGATACCTGGAATGGGGTTTAGTAGAGCTGGAAAGGAAGTTTCTCAAGAGGATCGAGGATTACCAGAATGCTGAAGGAAACGAGGGTGGACACCTGGCCAGAGCCTACCTGCTGCTGGGACTTCGCGAGCTGGTGAAGTTGTTCGATGGAGCCAAATATGCCGAGTCTAGGGAAGGTCCTTCTGGGACCAAATAGATAGGAGTTTTCTTTTGCTTTATGAAATATAATAAGGCCAATGGCCACTAGTGACATTTTATTCCTTGTTATTTAGTGTCTATTTGGGACTCGTCTACTTTTTATCAATAAAATAAGACATTTAGCATTCTAAGTTCTCCAAATCAACTTGTCGCTAGGCCTACATCGGGCACAAAGAGGTTCCCAAATTAGGACACGATTTACATTCTGGCACTATGTGTTTAAATATCACAACATTTTCTTATAATCATCACTGACTTGTTACCTTTTTTGTTGTTAACTTTGTATTATTTATTCCCCCCCCCCAAAGGCTAGTTTGTGCACTCTGGCATCGTCATCATATTCCACAAGATCAAAGGGCCCTTCACCCACTCCTCTTCCTAGTCCTATCAGAAATAGGAACAAAGGAAAGATGGAAGATTTGAACAACACCAGAAAAGAAAACTCAACTGAACGGGTAGAGGTCACTCATGGTGCTCAGGTCTCCAAAGAAAGTGCGTCCCAACTCGAGCAGAAACTGTTGACATTTCAGGAGGAACTTGATCAGGTTCGAAATTTGGCAAACTTGTCATTTTCCCTCACCACTCCAGATATCAATTTTCCAAACGCTCAGAACCCTACGCCTCCACAAAACATCCCAAAACCACAAAACCATCCCGCTCCTCACCACCACTGCAATACATGCCATACATCCAGCAATACTCCACTGCTCATCCCAGAACCTCTAAATTCCACAAATGATCATTTCCACGCCTACCCTAACACCCCCATCTATGTGGAAACCATGCCATACTCCACCCAACCTGTCTCAAGCACACCCGAATCTGATGATAAAGACTTACTAATCAGGAATCTGGCTGCGAAACTCAAGAAATTGACTAGTCGAATTCAGGGTGTCGAAGGAAGCAAGGGGATTGAAGGGTTGAACTACGAAGATCTTTGCATACAATCGGATGTCGAACTGCCCGAGGGGTACAAACCTCCTAAATTCGAGATGTTTGATGGTACAGGGGATTCGAGAGTTCACTTGAGAACATACAGCGACAAGCTGGTCGGAGTAGGGAAAGACGAAAGGATTCGCATGAAGCTTTTCATGAGAAGTTTGAGAGGAGATGCTCTGTCTTGGTACATTAGCCAAGACCCGAAGAAATGGTCAAACTGGGTGAGTATGGCATCCTAATTTATGGACAGATTCAGGTTCAATACAGAAAATGCACCAGATGTGTCTTCATTCAGAACCTAAAGATGAAGCCCACGAAAACATTCCGCGAGTATGCCACTCGTTGGAGATCAGAAGCTGCTAAGATCAGACCTGCTTTAGAGGAAGAACAAATGAACAAGTTTTTCGTCCGGGCTCAGGACCCGCAATACTATGAAAGGCTGATGTTGACCGAGAGCCAGAAATTTTCCGACATCATCAAGCTAGGGGAAAGGATCGAGGAAGGCATCAAAAGTTGTATGGTTACGAACTTTGAAGCTTTGCAAGCTACTAATAAGGCTTTACAGTCTGGTGGTACGTCCAAGAAAAGGGACGTAGGTGCCGTAATAGTTGCACAAAAAACCAAATCCCCATCAAATACCAAGCCTATTTGATACCTCCACTTACATATTAGCCTACCCTGAATTACCAAACACCCTCACCCTCTTACTAAACTCCACCACCTATTTACCAATCACCCCCACCTCCTACATATCAACCTACCTTACCCAGATATTCCCAACCCACACATGTCTACCAAGCCTACAATGCTCAGCCATTCCACTATCAATCACCTCCCACACATCAAAATTTTCCTAGACCTCGACCAAATTTCGACCGTAGACCCCCCAAACAGTATATCGCCATTGCTGAACCGATTGATCAGCTGTATGAAAGGCTTAAAGTTGCCGGTTACGTCACCCCTATCCCTTCTATAACCCCTAAAAACCCTTCTCAGTAGGTTAATCCGAATAAATATTGTGCATACCATTCCGGCATGAAAGGGCAAACCATTGATGAATGACGCTCTCTGAAAGATAGGATCCAGACTTTGATTGATAACAAGATCATTGTGGCAAAGAAACCTACTCTTAATGTCCGCAACAACCCTCTGCCAGACCATAAGGGTGGAGGTGTTCACATGATTGAAATAGAGGATGATTGGGATCCCAAAGGATCGATCGATTTAATCACAGAAGGTGACGAACCAAAAAAGCCAATAGTTACCCTTAATCCGATTGTAGTCCAGACTCAGCCTTCTGGGTATGCCTAGGTAAAAATGTTTGCACCACTTGAGTTTGAAGCGCCAACACCAATTGAAGTCGAGTTTGGATCCCCAGCAAACACACCCACACTGTTTGAAGTTGCGGTTTTATACTCCAAAATACATGCTCCGTTCGGAGTAAAGGCACCCATTCCAGTAGCAATATCGGTCGTAATACAATTCCATACAAATGCCATACCTTGGGATTACCCAGCCGAGGTGAGAAGAAAAGGGAAGGTCAAGTTCGGGGAAGCCATTGCGGCACAGGGTATGACAAGAACCGGAAGGGTTTATACTCAGGAGCATTTAGCTGAGTCGAGTAAGCAGGCCTCTGGTCAGCCTACCATCACTAAAACCGGGCCCGACGATCTCTGGAGAAAGACACAAGCCAAGGAATACTTAGTCATTGATCAGCTGAACCAAACACCAGCACAGATTTCTATCCTAGCTTTGCTGCAAAGTTCTGACGTACATAAGAATGCTTTGTTGAAGGTCTTGAGCGAGGCATATGTACCAACCAACATCACCGGAGGAGAAATGGCAAACATGGTGGGGCAGGTATTGGAAAGTCACGAGATCACTTTTCATGAAGATGAGCTGCCACCAGAAGGGTTGAGTCACAACAAAGCGTTGCACATCACCGTGAAATGCGAAGATTATTTTATCAGTAGGGTCCTGATTTATGGAGGGTCCAGCCTCAATATTTGTCTGTTGGTAACACTCAGAACATTGGGAAAGGGTCTGCATGAGATCAAGGATGGGGCCATCAACATCAAAGCTTTCGACGATTCCCAAAGATCCACCATTAGGGAAATCAGTTTGTGTTTGCAAATGGGGCCTACTTGGTTCGATGCTGATTTCCAAGTAATAGATGTGTCGGCATCCTACAATCTGCTATTGGAACGGCCGTGGATTCATGCCGCTGAGGTTGTAGCATCAACACTGCATTAACCGATGAAATCTGAATGGAACCACCAAGAGGTGATCATTCACGGCGTCGGTAGCAATCCCATATACAGTCACCAAACCATCTCAGCGATCGAAGGAAGGAGAAAGATAGGCAGGGAAACCTATCACCACATCGAGCGAGTCAACGCCGTTGACAAAGACAAATGGTGGGGCAACAAAATTGAAAGCATATTGAACTAGAACGGATATGAACCTGGCAAGGGACTTGGCAAGAACCTCCAAGGAATCGCCAAGCCTATCAAACTGAAGAAACATGGCACTAATTTCGGTCTGGGATATGGGTACACCTGGTGTCACACCTCCTTTTTCACCTACGCTCGCGAGGGCGTAAAGGAGTTTTTCCACTTAAAGGACAATCGGAACGGGATTTAATTATTAATTATTCAGAGTCGCCACTTGGGAGATTAATGGTGTCCCAAGTCACCGGTTGAATCCCGAGCTGAGGAAAAATATGACTCTGTATCACAGTCTGCGAACCAGAAATCCGGATAAGGAATTCTGTTAACCCGGGAGAAGGTGTTAGGCATTCCCGGGTTCTGTGGTTTTAGCACGGTTGCTTAACTGTTGTATTTGATTTTATCTGATTTAAATACATGCTAGCTTATGTGCTTTTTGTTCGTAAACCACTTTTGTTATTATTTTAAAAGAATTGCAATGTCGCGAAAATGCGTCTCGAACCACGTCGTAATCAATGCACCCGTGGTTGTTAACACATTTCGACTTCGTTGAGATTTGGATTTGGGTGACATCAATGCGCACCCGAGTTTAAGAAGATAATTTTATTAAAATCATGCCTAAAGAATCTAACGCATATTTATTTTGAGGAAGGCCGTGAAATTCGCTTAACGGCCCGTCCCGAATTTCTAAATATTTTTAGCTTTTACTGAGGGCCCCACAATTTTATATTTCATTGGGCGAGGCTCGTCTCATTTTATAAAAAAACCAACCTAAAAGCAACTATATTCTTCTATTTTTATTTGTCTCTAAAGGCCCTAATTTATTAGTTAACCAATCAATTATCACTAGAAGCATTCAAAGAGGCCCAAACCTTAGGGCTATGATTCAGCAGCCCAATGGGGTTTCAGTCTGTTGGGCCCCAGTCTGATTCATAAGAAGCTCGAGCTTCAGGGCCCAAACATACGCCAGCTTTCAGTTATTAGCAATTAAGTGATCAGCAATGGGTCTTGCGCTATTCTGGCAGGGCTTCACGCCACTGGGCCAAAGTGAGCCCAGAAATATGGCTCAAGTTGAAACAGGCCACAATACTAATTATGAAACGAAATTGAATTCAAATGATCACCAGACCACAGTCCTTTCACATCGTTGGATTAACATCTATAATACACTATTTGACATTCAAAACCGTCCAGGAATATAAAGCAACAATTCGATTTTTAGAAAACAAAACTGGAGACTTATCGTCAATTTCAGAATCCTAGTGGGATTGGATAGTTGTTTCCTTACTTATGAATCAACATGCTGAGACTCGAACTTAAATCCAATATTTAAACCAACGTATTCATATATGACTATGATTCTACTTAATTACAGATTGAGAATATGAAAATAACTTGTAGAAGTTCTATCTCGTACTGAACCGTCTGTTAATACAGGGACATGAACCAGCTAATAGGGAATTAATTACAACTAGTATGGAATTATTCTATGAAATTAATTACAACTAGTACTTAACAGGTGTATGCATCAACTAATAGGGGACTAACTACAACTAGTAATTAACTCAAAAAAAATAAACTCACATGAATCTGAGACATAACAGTTTACAGTCCCATTAATACATAACCAGTCAGTTCAATTATACATTTCGAATTTGATAACAGTGTACAACCACCAAATCACGACAAACTATCTCAAACATAACAAGCTAACAGATCTACAATAGAGAATTTGCTTCAATTTCATTTTATGTTGTCAACAGGGGATGATACATCGGAACAAGTTAAAAAATGTGTACCTGGAAATCAGAAGATCAAAGGAAGAAGGAGAAGCTAGCAACAGTATCAGTTCCAGGGAACCAGTGATAACCCAGCAGCAGTCAATGAACGAGTACAACAACCCAGAAAGGATTCAGCAGTTCAAAAATGAATTGAAGACCAAGCAGAATCAACAAATTAACCCAAAACTATATCAAACAACCAGAAAATGAATCCAGCATACCCACACACTTAACAGATTACAATAATCAACTTGATTTAATCATATTCAATGCCCAGCTGACCCAAATTACCTTCAGACCTCAAATACCAAATAGAAACAAAGGAATTCAAGCAATTTTGGATCCTAATTGAGCTAGAAACTCGAATTAAGTGCTGAACTTTGAAAATGACTTAAGGAAACTAATGTAACAGTAGTTTTTTTTGTTTTTTTTTGGACTTTTCTATTGCTTTTGTGTTTGTTTTTGGATTTTTGGCAGAATCTGAAATCTAAAAGGGGATTTGGGCTATAAGAGTTCAGAGTTTGAATTTTTTTTTGATTTGAAATTCAAATTCTGAAGCTCAGATCTGCAGAATGATTTTTGGGGGGAATTTTGGAGAATTTTTGGGGTGCCAAAAACCTTCCTTCATTAAGGCACTTAGGCATGCCTTTTATAGGCAGAGCTCAGGGCAGCCCTTATTTTCTATTTTCTATGTCAGTCCCTATCTATTTATTCAATTGGTCCCTTATTTCTTAGCTTGTGACTCAAGTTAGCACCTTACAATTACTGAAAACCTACACTTGACCCTATTCTAGAAGATTCTAGGGCCTTCTATTCTAACTTACAACTTTCATGTCCAATTTCAATTACCTAAACTGCCCCTGAACTTATACTGAAATCGCAACTATAACCAAACAAGTCCATATGCTTGATTTACCAGTTATTGAGGAACAAATCCAAATTAACTCTTAACCATCAAAGTAAAAAAAAAAAAACTAACATAGCTATACCCAAATAATTATCTAACTACATTTAACTAAACTAAGCTTAAACTACACAATCAAGATTAACAGATTTAAACTATCAAAACACAAAAACACACATCATGCAAACAGAACATAAACTAAATGAATCTCTAAATGCATTCAAACAAATTTACTAAATCAATTAACAAGTTTAAACAAATCGACGAACTAAACTAAAAGCTAAACCAAAATCAGATGGGTATGGAACGAGTAAAAACAAAATTAAAGAAGATTCTGTTGATTTTTAGATTATCATTTATTATTAACAAAATAAAACTAGAATATTACCAAAAAGAAAAGAAAAAGGGAAAACAATAGCGGGGAACTTACTGGCCATTTCAGATTTACAAATCGGCCAATTCCAAAAGGATTTGAACGCCGTCGACCTTGAATTCATCACGAGGGAACCCCAGGGACCGTATGGTATTGATTTGGTAGGGATTGGAGCAATTAGGGTTTTGGTCAGACTTCGATTGAAGATTCGAAACAAACGGGGAACATTCGAGGTGAAATGGGCATGGATTCGTGATGTAGGGAGGGAGGTGAACGCCTGGTGTGAATTTGATGTTATTTGGACTAGGTTTAGGTTAGAGATGGATGAGGGGGGGTCTGAGAGGGGTGGGTTATTTTCGGATATTTATATAATAAGGGGGGAAAACCTAGTCGTTAGATCTGATAACCACGATGGTCCGGATCAATTGGGAACGAAACGACGTCGTTTCGAGGGCAAGAGGGGCGGACCGGGTAGAGGGACGGGTTTGGGCCGGTTTCTAGGGTGTGTTTGGTCTGATTTTTTCTTTGGGCTGGGTGAATTTAATTGAAATGGCCCAATTATGAGCAACCCTCTTTATTTATTCCCCCTTTTTTGTTCTTTTTATTTCTTTTACTCATTTTTCATTTTGTATTTTATTCCCCCTTCCTTAAGGATCATATAGGAAGCAGAGCTCGACGACGCAGAGTGGGTGAAGATTCGTTACGAGAAACTAGATCTTATAGAAGGAAAGAAAATGAATGCAGTTTGCCACGGTCAGCTCTATCATAACAGAATGTCCAGAGCCTTCAACAGAAAAGTCGAGCCGAGACAGTTCACACCGGGGCAGTTGGTGTTAAAGAAAAACTTTCCACATCTAGATGAAGCCAAAGGGAAATTCTCTCCCAACTAGCAGGGTCCGTACATGGTTCACCGGGTTCTAACAGGAGGACCCCTCATACTCGCAGAAATGGACAGAGAAGTCTGGCCAAAGCCAATCAATTCAGACGTAGTCAAGCGATACTATGTTTAATCTTTATGCTTTCCTTATATGATGTAATTTGAACTACGCCTGACCTGATTCCCATTTAAGAAGGGATACGTAGGTAGCCCTATGGGTTTGGTCACAATTCAATAAAATTTCCATTTCCCCTGCTATTGGAAACTGGGGCAGAATTTTGAAGAGGACCCTCAAAATTTCGAAGTCGATTCCAGCCATTTATCATTAACATCCGTTAGAAGCAACAACCCAGTAAACTGGGGTAGAATTTTGAGGAGGACCCTCAAAATTCCGGAGCAAGAGAAGTTGCAATGTCTTGAACCACATCGCAGTCGTCGGTTTATCTAAAGAGAACTATTCTTAATTATGTACCTATGTTATGCTTTTACTAAATCATGCATATTTATTACTAAAATTGCCTTGATTAGCAACGCTACCCCAATGATACATATAGTATCGCCAGATCAAAGCCGAGAAGGTCAAGCAAAGCCAGCAGGGATACGAACTAACTTTTCCCCCTTTTACAAAGTCACGATTTTTCTTTGGATGTAGGCACTTGAGTTGCAAAATCATCAAATATACTATATGCTCACTCACAAATTTCAGGAATACAACTCTCCGAACCGTTGCACTCACTCGCAACTGCTATCTGCACAACAATATCCTCAACAGGCACAATATCCCCAGCAATCGTGATACCGTAATCCGCTATCAACTAAGAAAACTTTATTGCCATTTGCCATTTTACTTCCTGCATAAGGCTACCATTTTGCCTTCCAAGACTAAGATCTGTCTCCATCTGCATTCTCTGCATTGCATAAGGCTACCATTCTGCCTTCCTAGATTAAGCTCTGTCTCCATCAGCATTCTCTGCATTGCATAAGGCTACCATTCTGCCTTCCGAGACTAAGCTCTGTCTCCATCTGCATTTTCTACATTGCATAAGGCTACCATTCTGCCTTACGAAATTAAGCTCTACCTCAATTTGCATTATTTGCATTGCATAAGGCTACCATTCTAAGCTCTGTCTCCATCTGCATTCTCTGCATTGCATAAGGCTACTATTCTGCCTTTCGAGGTTAAGCTCTACCTCCATCTGCATTCTCTGTATTGCAAAAGGCTACTATTCTGCCTTCTGAGGTTAAGCTCTACTTCCATCTTCATTCTCTGCATTGTATAAGGCTACCATTATACCTTCTGAGGTTAAGCTCTACCTCCATCTTGCATGGCTGAAAGATCGCCACTTCTTTTACATCTTACATCGGCTGAAAGATCGCCACTTTATTTACATCTTGCATGGCTGAAAGATCGTCATTCATTTACTTATTGCATGGCTGAAAGATCACCACTTTTTTACATCTTGCATTGGTTGAAAGATCACCACCTACTACATCTCATAGGATGAAAGATCGCCAAATCATCCGAAGGCGTTATTGTTCGGAGGCACCCTTTTCATAGCCCGAGAATGCCATGCCATGGCCTGAGGACCCCTTTTATCTTTTGCATATCATTATTCAAAGGCATCATTGTTCGGAGGAATCATTCTCATAGCCCGAGAGCACTATTTCATGGCCTGATAATCCTTATCATACGCTTCATGGCCCAGGACGTCATGGTCTGAGGACATCATCCTAACCGTCCAAAGACAGCATTTCATGGTCCAGCGGGAACTTGCATCATGTTTAAATTTCCGCACAACATATGGTTCATTTGTAGGTAAACTAGAGAGCAAACGTCGTCTCAGTAGGGGCGATCCCGCTCCAGTTCCCGCAGCCCCATTAGGCCTTAAACATCTAGCCCAACCTAAACATTGCGTTCGTTCTTGCAAAACCTCCATCGTCATATTCCGCCGACGGATCCTGAACTACATATGGTCTGATTCTTGTAAGACCAAGGATATGTAGGTAGCTCAGGAGCCAGAACTCAGTCAAATTCTTCAAACCATTCCGTTCGGTCAAAATTGGCCATCATATCTTTACCCGATAACTATTTCATCCTTCCCGTCTAAAGAGGGGCAGCTGTTGATACCCAATTTTTCCCTGTATATTTTTATATATTAAATACTTTCAAAATAGCAGGTATATGCATATATAAGTATGTCCATGTATTTTAGTATTTTTTCTAATTTTTAAAAAAGATATTTTAAATCAATTTATTGCCCTATTTTAACAATACAAAAACCAATAATTGTTCCTCGAATTATTATTTTGGTGATTAACTTATTTTATTCTCATATTTATACCAAAATAGAGCTAAAGTAATTTTTTGCACATTTTTATAAATTTATTTGGTATTTTTAAAGCTAAATTGCACTTAATTGCAATATTAGCCTATTTTAAGATTTAATTGCGTTTATAATTACAAAATTGATTCCAGTATTTCTAATTTAATATTTTGTACATTATTAGTTAATTTGGTACCTTTAATTTGTTTCTAAAAATCACTTTACTTTTTTTATAAAATAATAAGGGAAAAGTGGCTATTTAAAATTTAGCCCTAACTATTTCGATTCTAGCCAAATCAGCCTCGCCAATTAACCCAATTTCAAACCCCAAATGGACCGACCCAGTTTCAATTAACCCGCCCCTAACCTGTTTATTTTACCAGTCCGGCCTTCCCTTTTGATCTAGGTCGTTGATCATTTTGATCAACGACCACAATTCCCCCTTTCCTTTTTAATTCACAAACACCCTCCAACCCTAATTAATTTCACCTAACTCGTCGCCCCTGAAACCCCTCCCCTCTCTCAAACTCTCTCGAATATTCCCTAACCCTAGCCACCTCTCACCGTCCTCAACCTTGAAACCACTTGAATCCACGGCTTCTCAGGCCATGGGAGCCCTATACTCACCTCCCTTTGCTCTTATACACTTGATAATTGAAGATTCGAGGTCTGACCTCGAAGATTTTCACCCAGTCCTCTGCCGATTCAAGGTTCCATGGACCTCTCCGGCTCTGTTCCGGCATTCCATGGTGGTTTGAGCCTGATTTTGACCTCTCCGACTCAGATCGGTGACCTTTCAAAGCCTTTCTCGTCTCTAGGGTTCTTCTGAAACCCCATCCCTTCGAGGTTTTCTCCGATTTCTTTAGATCTGTTGTGTATCTATGCTCTCCTTGAGTTTTCAAATGATTTCCCTAACTTTTCTTTCAAAAAATTACTTTCAAAACCGTTTCTTTTCCGATCTAGGGTTTTTTGAGAAAATGTTTAAGTATTTTCTGACTTTCTTTTTCCTTTATGTGTATTTGTTTTTACTGTGATCTTGTATTTTTTACCATTTTCTTATATGTTTATCTTACTGTGTTTTCCTATACGTTTTTCTGCTGTACTTTTTCGGTGTCCTTGTGTTCTTTTACTGTATTTTCCTACTAAGTTCTTCAGTTTCTTTATTTGCCTTCTGCTGAGCCCTATTTAGGTTTCTTCTAGCATGCTTCTTCTACTGTTCTTATCAGTATTTTCCATTATGTTCTTTGAATTCTTCTATTGTGTTTGCATGTTACTTTGCTATCATGTTTTCTCATTAGTTCTGTTGTTGAAAGAAGCATGAAGAAGTTTTAGTTCTTTTCAGAAACTTCTAAACATGTTTCGATTCAATTGCTTGCCCTCTCATCTTTGCTTTGTGATTTGCCCTAGCTAGGGTTTTTATTTCAAAAGATCCCTAATTCTTTCAGACTGACTTTAAGTCTTTGAACTAAGTCTGGACTTCCTTGTTTGCATATGATTCTGACTCTTTTACTAAACTCTTCTATACTGAATTTTCTACTGATTTTATAATGGCATGACAATTTTCTTTCATGCTCACATGCTCCTTATATATGATGAACCTCCCTCTAAATTGACTTTCAAATTTTGTGATTAGTTCATACTTCCCTCTAATTTTGGTCTGATTGATTTCCTTCCATTGTTTGCTGATTTCCCTTAAGTTAAAACCTTCCCCATCTTTCTGACCCGGTTCATTCATAACAAAGTCTCAGACCCTCTAATTTATTGGTTGTTAATTGATCATCTTACCTTATTTGCACAAACCATGTATTATCAAAACCCTGTCCTTAAATGACTTTTATGTATTCATCCCTAATTACCTACTTTGTATAAAGTGTTTGATTAATTCCTTTCCTTAAATGGTTTTACCCGTTTGAATCCGAATCCCTTAATTAAGGGAAGCCTTGTGTAATTGATTGACAATCAATTCTTTAACTATTTTCTTACCTTATTTCTGCCTGATTTCTACACTATAAAAGGCACAACCCTCTTTCACACACTAGACATCAGAATCCTTCTGAACTCATACTCTCTTACAATAACATTCTCTTCTTGTCTGCATTGTGGCCTGTCTGCAAGACCTACTGCTTTTATTTGTTTGCTTTCATTGAAACTGGTATGTCCTAATTTAAGTTTCAGCATTATCACAATGTGTTTATTTACAACTTTTTGTATCCATGTCTACTTTACTATTTTTGCAAAGTTGAATATTTAACTAGCATCTTAATTTATTTTGCCTGTTTCTGCTGTGAATCCCTGCCCCTGTTTCCCTTTATGTGCTTTGAGTTATAGTTTAAAATATGGCAATATGCAAGTTATTGTTTATGGTTCGAGCTTGATCCCTTAGGGGATCCTAACCTCTAAAACAATATGTTCTAACAGGCTTGTGGGGTGTGCCAGTATTTCTCATTGCTGGGTATGACCACTAGCCTGTCCTTGCCTCTTTGCCACTTCCCCTTTCCCCTCTCTCAAAACTCTGCACTTGCACTCATTCTTAGCTTTTTGTTCTGCCCCCTCCTGTGAGCCTTGCCTTGGGACCTTGAGTTCCCTCTGAACTTGGACACTTGAGGGCTGGCCCTTCCACACAGCACTATGACTTAATCCTGCAATGCACTTGGATGTGAGCACTGCCCGGAGCCCATATGAAGCTCTTAGGGAACTTTGACGCATCCAAATGATATAAATGCTTTGGGTCTTGATCTTGGGAGTTGGTTTACTTCATACTTCAGACAGGAAGTCTGAATCAGGCTCTTCTTGGTTGTAAATTTCAATTTTCTAATGTATTTTCTCTATTTTATTTTTGGATTGTAATAACTTTGTAATAAACTTTTGGGGTGATTAGTGAAAAGGGAGGGGTAGCCATGCATGCAAGGGGTAGATGTCCTGCTCATAGGGTTTTCTACACTTCTGCATTTATACAGATACCCTGCCTATAGTTTTTGCGCTTCTGCATTTATACAGATACCCTGCCCATAATTTTTGCACTTCCGCATTCATGTAGATGTCCTTCTCATAGGGTTTTCTACATTTCTGCATTTATATAGATACCTTGCCAATAGTTTCTGCATTTCTGCATTCATGTAGATATCCTGCTCATAGAAATTTCTGATTTCTGCATTCACATAGATAACTTGCCTACAGGCTTATTAATTTCTGCATTCACATAGATAACTTGTATAACCTGTCTTTATGAATTTCTGCATTCATGTAGATAACTTGACTATAAGAACTTCTACATTCCTATTTAGATACCATGATTATAAGAATCTCTGCATTCGTATATAGATACCATGCCTATAGGATGCACATGCATGTAGATAATATGCATATAAGTCCTTTCTGATTCTTGCATACTCGCCTCTCATTAGGCAAACATGTTATAGGTTTTAACAACCAGTGAAATCAGATATCGCGTTCGTAATAAAATGCAGCACCTAGATAACGTGTTTTAAGTTAACAAACACATAGAAAGCATGCTTATAAGGGTTCTAATCAAATCTTAATTGCTTCACTCGCTTGTAAGTTTAAACTGTCAGTAGTAATGCATTATCGATTGCAAAACTTGTATTATTCTAAGCTATCTGTAATCCATTTACCTCTTAATTTTTGAAATGAGTAGATAGCATGCCAATAGGTCTTCGTCTAACACTTAGGCAAACCATAAGGTAAACTTGTCATATTCTTATTAACTACAACCAGCAGGCAGGCCTGATTCAGATTTCTTATCTGAAATATGTAATAAATCAGTTTGCCTCAACCTTTTAAGTTTTAATCAGACCCTAAGAAGTATGTGCAAGACATGCTAAACTATGTGTTTTTCTTTGGTTTTAAGGAGGTCTGTTGAGCCTTATTTGTTTATATGATTTCTCCCCAAACTTGCCACATGTGTGTTTTGTTTATCGCCTTAGAATTTTGCCTTTGAAACTACAAAGCCTAATACCCCTTCCCTTTAAGATTAGTAGTCCTAAGTTCCTCCGGGACTGATAGGAATGGGACGGGTAATAGCATGCAATAAGTAACCGAGACCAATCCGCGCTTTAATACCTTAATGGGGTGGGAAGGTTAGATATAGATATGATGACCACGCGATAACATCTCGTGTAGCCCCTCATTAAGGAGTGATTACCGTAGGTTGTGTGGGGTGATCTATATTATTTATAATCCTAGGACCCCCTTTTCCTTTACTTGTTTATTTCATTGTTTACTTTCAAACTATTTTCTCAAAATTCAACTTTTCTTTTGTTTTCTTTTAATTTCACCTATTTTTAACCCTTATGTGTAAATCCCCTCTTATTTGAAGTCTTACTCGCCTTCATGTTATTTGTACTTAAAGTCACAACCGTAGCCTGGCCGAGAACCACATTAGTGGATCCTGAGGGGTGCCTAACACCTTCCCCTCGGGATAATTTTAAGCCATTACCCAATCTCTGATTTCCTAAATCAAATTCTTCCTAGTGCCCTAATGCACTCAAATCATTAGGTGGTGACTCTTCAATCCAAACCCAATTCTCGAAAGGGGACGAGTTGTCCTCCCAAATGTCATGAACCCGCTTCCGTGAGGAAAAAGTGGGCGCGACAACTATGAGCGGCTGATGATGATTAAGAACCACAAATTCTCCGACATTATCAAATTGGGTGAAAGAATTGAAGAAGGTATCAAAAGTGGTAAGGTTACAAACTTCGAGGCCTTGCAAGCTACCAATAAGGCTTTACATTCCGGTGGTGTGTCCAAGAAAAGGGACGTGGGGGCCGTAATGGTTGCACAGCGGACCAAATCTCCCATCAAATACCAAACTTAGCCAAAACCTCCACTCACATATCAGCCAACTCCGAACTACCAAGCACACTCACCCTCATACCAAGCTCCACCACCAACTTATCAGGCACCTCCACCTCCTACATATCAACCTACTTCACCCAGATACTCCCAACCTGCACATGTCTACCAAACCTATAATTCTTAGCCATACCACTATCAATCACCTCCTACACGCCAAAACTTCCCTAGACCTCGGCCAAATTTCGATCGCAGACCTCCAAAACAATATACAGTCATTGCTGAACCTATTGAACAGTTGTTTGGGAGACTCAAAGTCGCTGGTTATGTCACCTCCATCCCTGCTGCAACCCCTGAGAACCCTTCTCGGTGGGTTAACCCAAACAATCCTGTGCATACCACTCTCGCATGAAAGGGCACATCATTGATGAATGCCATTCCTTGAAAGACAAGATCCAGCCTTTAAATGATAACACGATTATTGTGGCAAAGGAACCTGCTCCAAATGTTCGTTACAACCCTCTGCCAGACCATAAAGGTGGAGGTATCCACATGATCAAAATAGAAAATGATTGGGAACCGAGAGATCCATCGAGTTGATCGCAGAAGGTGATGACCCAAAGAAGCCAATAGTTACCCTTAATCCGATCATAGTCCAGATTCAACCATTTGAGGACGCTGAGGTGAATATGTATGTGCCACTTGAGTTTGAAGCAACGTCATCTGCAAAAACACCAGCACCAATTGAGGTTGAATTCGTGTCTCCAACAAATGCACCCGCACCATTTGAGGTTACAGTTTTGCCACCCAAAGCACACGCTCCGTTCGGAGTAAGGGTAGCCACGCCGATCCTAGTGGCGATGTCGACCATGACACCTTCCATACAAAGGCTGTACCCTGGTACTATACAGCCAAGGCGAGGAGGAAAGGCAAGGTCAGGTTCGAAGAGACTATTGCAGCACAGAGCATGACAAGAACCGGTAGAGTCTATACCCCCGACCATCTAGCTGAGTCAAGCAAGCAGGCCTCCAATCGGCCACCCATCATTGAGATAGGTCTAGATGACCTCTATAGAAAGATACAGGCTAAGGAATACTCGGTCATCGACCAGTTGAACAAAACACCAGTGCAAATCTCCATTCTTGTTTTGCTACAAAATTCTTAGGCACACAAGAATGCTCTGTTAAAGGTGCTGAGTGAAGCATACGTACCAAGCAACATCACTGGCGGGGAAATGGCTAACATGATAGGACAAGTACTTGAGAGCCATAAGATCACCTTTCATGAGGACGAGCTGCCACCTGAAGGGTTGGGGCACAATAAGGCACTGCACATCACTATGCAATGTTTGACTATTTCATCACCAAAATCCTAATCGATGGAGGTTACAATCTCAAAATTTGTTCACTGGTAACACTCAAGAAGTTAGGTAAAGGACTACATGAGATAAAAGACGGAGCTATCAATATGAAAGCCTTCGATGGTACCCAGAGGTCTACCATTGGAGAGATTATTCTATGCTTGCAGATGGGACCAACATGGTTCGATGTCGATTTCTAGGTGATAGATGTGCCAGCATCTTACAACTTACTATTGGGACGGCTATAGATTCATGCTGCTGGGACCGTAGAATCAACGCTGCACCAGGCAGTAAAATTCAAATGGAATAACCAGGAAGTGATCATTCATGACGATGGTAGCAACCCCATATACAGTCGTCAGACCATTCCGGCGATCGAGGGAAGAAGGAAGCTGGGAGGAGAGACTTACCATCACATTGAACGGGTAAATGCTGTTGACAAGGACAAATGGTAGGATAAGAAAATTGAGAGTATACTGAATTGTAGTGGGTAATAACTTGGCAAGGGGCTCGGCAAGAACCACCAAGGAATCACTAAGCCCATTAAACTCAAGAAACATGGCACTACCTTCGGTTTGGGATATGATTACACCTGGGAAGAATTCAACAATTGGTCGCCACCATGGTGTGGCACTTATTATAAGCTAGAGTAGCTAATACCGCGTCTAGAGAAAACTTTCCAATAGGCTGACATTGTTTATGGGTCAGACGAAGAAGAAGAAGGACTTGCAGCGGTGAAGAATTTGTTCCTAGAAGACAATGACATGGATTGTTGTGTTGTTCTCGAGGAGGAGGGGAAGAAGGCCCTTCCATACAGGCTGTGAGTAGAGGGGAACACCTCAACAATTAGACCATCAGGACAACCAAAGCCCGACAAGCAACGGGGTAGCAAGGCTAAAACAAACATCATTCACTATTTTATTTACTAAATGATTTTCTTTTCACATTTTTCAATTTCCGCAATAAAACCTTCAATGTTCAAACAGTTATGCAATTTATCAAAGCATTTTGATTTTTTCTCATAAATCAACACTCATTATCGTTTTCTCTCATTACTTTACTTATACAGCATTACTATTACTTATCTTGATGAACCCACTACTAGAAAATAGGCCTATGGCAATGGCAGGTAAACCGTTGCAATTGATAGGCCAACCGTTGCCATAGCTGTATTGGAACGGTTCAGCGATCGTGACATCCGCTCGCGTGCCAATAGATCTACAACAACGGTTTTGGCAACAGTTGACCGCACCGTTGCTATAGATCAAGCTATCACAACGGTTTTTCTTTTGTCTGAAGCAACGAGTGTTCATTTCAACTACAACGGTTGAAAACCGTTACCATATAGTTTATGCAACGGTTGTAAACTGTTACCATATTATTTACTACAATGGTTGGAAACTGTTACAATATAGTTTATTGCAACGGTTATGTATGCTATTGCAACGTTTATTTACAATTATTGTAACAGTTTCATTGCGCTACCGTAACGATTTTGTTTCTATTGCATCAGTTTCAACTGCCAATTGCATCGGTTTGTCACACTTTATGGAACGGTTTGCAAGACCTATCGGAACGGTTTAGAATGTATATGTCAACGACATTTGTGCTTATTGCAACGGTTCTATTAGGCTATTTTAAACGTTTAATTGACATTACTACCTGAAAATATTTGTAATTATAACCTGAAAATTATATAAATAAAAAGATAAAACACTTCATAATCTTTCATATCCAATAAGCTAGGAATAACGATAATAGCAAAATGTTTTAACCCAATTATATAAGTTTTACAGTTCAACACTTCAAAAGTTAAAGTTTCAAATGTTATAACAAAAGACTCCAAGAATATCGACAATAACTCAAAGTTCTTCTTAAGTAATGTCTAGATCTTCACTATCTCCATCTTCCCTTTCTTCAGTTTCTCCACATTCTCCATCTTCCCTTTCTTCAGTTGCTCCACCTACAAAAGAGAATAAATAAAGTCATTAAATAAAAATGGGTATAGTAGAATTTTCTCTAATTGTAACTTTGTAAGTAGAGAATGGGTTGGTCTCCTGACACATCAAAGGTGAGGATGAAGATGGTGTACGCCAGCTCAAAAGACAAATTCAAGAGAGAATTAGATGGAATTCAAGTTGAATTACAAGCAAAGGATCCTAGCGAAATGAGCCTTGAAATTATAAAGTCGTGAGCACTTTGAATCTCATCATATATGCTGCAGCCTCCCCTCATTAATGCTAGCTGTTGCATTTTAGTGTTTTTAATTTCCTGTGTTGTTTGATTATGTTCAAGTCATACAGTAAACTTGTGATGGCTTACTAAATTACCTTGCTATGTAGTTTGTATGTATGCTCCAACAGCTCAATGTAACTTGTGTCAATTTCATATTTTCAGCAGACTGATCATCTCTGAATATCATATTCAACTTCTCAATCAAATTTTACTACACTAGAAATGTATCCAGGACTTTTGTTTCTGTCTTTCTTTTTTTGGGTTATAATTGAAGTACTAGTTCTTGGTACCAACCATATACTAGCAACAAACTGCTACAGCAAAATAAATGCTTGAAAGTAGGATACACCCACCCATGGAAGAGAATAAGGTTCAAAGATCATTAGATCTACTGAACTAGTTTGTACAACCACCAGGGTGAAACTACTAACGTGCAGCAGGCATTCTTTCATGTTCTATCGAAGAAAAGTACAAGAAGAGCTCCCAAAAAATAACGACAAAAATTAGGGGCCCCTTATAGCATAAAGATTTTGTTTTGGGGTAGAGCTAATATATTGATCACACCCAATTATGTCTTTTAAAAAAGGACTAAGCAGTCGTTACAAATATAATCTAATTTACAAGTCCGGAATCGAATCCCAAGGGAATTAACTTACTAATCACGCCAACTAGTTTCACAAGAATTAAAGTAATCAAGTTGGAGAATATTAAAACATAGTGTTCTTTCCACTTCCTTAAGGTTGTAGGTTGGGGGGACTCATAAGAATTAAAGTAATCAAGATAATATATCTCTCTGATAGACTCATAATAAAGTATACTTTATGTATTTTATGTTATTTACTATGAGTCTATTGATAGTACTAATATATTATCTCTTGTTGTTCTCTTGAGCCGAGGGTCTCCTGGAAACAGCCTCTCTGCCCCTTGGGGTAGGGGTAAGGTCTGCGTACATATTACCCTCTCTAGACCCACTTGTGGAATTATACTGAGATGTTGTTGTTGTAGTGTTATTTCCACTTCCAAGCCATTGCACAACCAAACACTCTGCCCATGCACCAAGAAAAACTAAAAGATCTCAAATTTAACCTCATTGGCTGAAAATTATAATAAAAGAATTTAGCCAACACCACAGCAGGCTACACAGGAAAACTAAAAGGCTCTCAAATTTAGCCACATTGGATAATATT
This sequence comes from Nicotiana tabacum, assembly GCF_000715075.1. NCBI lineage: Eukaryota > Viridiplantae > Streptophyta > Magnoliopsida > Solanales > Solanaceae > Nicotiana > Nicotiana tabacum. The sequence continues at coordinate 27,593,044 of NC_134082.1, read as the reverse complement.
AAATTAGGAAAAAATGAGCACTTAGCCCCACAACAAACTTGTATAGAATAATGCAATACTTTCACCAAAAAAAGAATAAGAAATTTCATCAACTAGCACGGTTAAAAGCCTTATCAGAGAGAGCAGTGGCAGAAAAGCAACAGAAGGAGAAGAAGAAGAAGAAGAAGGAAGAGAAGAAGAGTACATACTGACCTCGATTATTACTCCCAGTAGATAAATGATTGATTAGTTGCACATCAACTTGTTATGCAGAGGAAGCATCTCCACGTGAACGAGCATTGAAAGCTAGCATGTTGGGATCAACCTGTAAGTCTGGATTGAGACTCTTAAGTTGTGAAATGATGTTAACTGCAACTTATAGTTCCATGGCATGTTTTTGTTTATTGAACTTTTCATGTATTCTTTGTTGCATCCTTTCTTCCATTTCCACTATTTTTTGTTGCAGCATCTCATCGGTAGAACTTGAAGAGGTTCCAATATCTCCCACTTTTCTTTTTAAGGAAGTCTTGGTAACCCCATGGCCGTACAATCTTAGGCGTCCTGGATGATCAGGTCCCATGACGGATGCAAACGCGTCAACTGATTGACTGCCATCTTCAGTTTATTGTGTTGATTGTATTCTATCCATTTCAGCCTACAAGACCAAATTGAGTCAATTTTAGATTAGAAATTATATAAAATTGAGTCAATAACTAATAACAGACAAATGATATCAACAAACTTTAAATTAGTAACTCGTACAATTTTATTAAGAGTATCTGCAGGCCTTGTATACTCGATCGTGCTTTCTTTTTCTTGTAGCCACAAATTTGTCCTTACTTGATAGAGGTTCAGAAGTTTCTTTCTTTTTTTCCTGGTTACATAAAAAGTGGTATAAAATAGTTCAGATTATGCATAGCAAGTTCATATTTAAAAGAATAATAAGAAAAAAAAATATCAAACCTCGTATATTCTAGCAAAACGTTTTTTGCCAGCAGTGTGTAGATATTTCAACTTTTTGCGATTCTCAATGTTGGTTTCTTTCATTTTCTACAACAAAAAAGAAACATTGAGGATACGGTCGAATATACATTGTAAGTGTCTAGCCAACACTATGATGAGATGATGCTATCATGTACGTACTGTCAAATATACACTCAGAGTGCTATCATGCACATTCTGGTTCTGAAAAAAATTTGCCAGCATTTCTGCACTTTTTGGACGTTTAGGCTGAAAGCTGTTTTTGACGAAGAAAAGGCTGGTTTAGAACCTTAGTTTGCTACTGAAGAAGTGTCTAAAATAGAAGACTCAGTGATTTGGGTTTTTTAATTGAAAAAGACTCGTTTGGGCCTTTTAATTCAAGAAGCGATCGCTTCTTCCACTCCCAACTGCTTCATTGCTTCTCGCTTTTTAGAGAGAAGTGGTCGCTTTTCTGTACCTGAGCCGCTTTTAGTTGGGGTAGCGACCAACCCATCGCTCCGCTTCGCTTCTCGCTTAAAGCGAGGAAGCGGGACGCTTTTTTTAACACTGCACTGAGTATTCCATGATCACTAGTTGTATCTCTTACCCTCTGCGTCTCTCAGTACTTGTAACTGTATGTGGTTAATGCTTTATTGGCGGGAGACTTGTCTTTGTCTAATTATATTTTTTGATTAAGTAGTTTAAACATCTTAACTGTTCCTACTTCTAGTTTAAAATCAGAACAGTTCTTACTTCCTAGTTTAGATGTTGCATGTTGCATTTAGGAAGGGATTAGCAACTCAATTTAATGCATTGGGGCATGAAAATAAAAGATGTGTGCAAGTTATCCATAAATAAAGTACCTAGCGTAGTATAGCACATCATAGTTAAAAATTTAACCAGATTATGAGTTTCCTTCACAAAATGCAACCATAATAATTAAGCTGAAGAGCAACTATATTTCTCGCCTAAGAACATGCTTTCTATATAAACAAAAATCAGACATTCTAAGCAAATCATGGAACAATATTCAGTTTTACCTCGCAGGTATCAGAGCTCCAATATCTAAGAAGTTTCCTAAATTGAGAATCCGGAACATCAACCGGCCTATTCTCTATTCGAAGTTCGTCATTCTCATAGGGTTCAAAATGGTCTTTATATAACTAGTTTTTGTACTTTCTTCAAGCATTTGAAATTGATTGAAAAACCCACTTTTTTGCACCTTCGTGAATGTCATATTTTTCCTACAAATTTAGAGCAGTTAGGTTGGTGTAAACAATATGAAATATCCACATACACCGATTGGATATTGCGAATTTCAAACCTTGACATATTTCTACATATCTTCTTTTGTCTCAAGTTTCCTCCAATTAAACACATTAAGAGGACAAAGGTCGCATTCCTTGCCAATATACCAAGGAAGCTACCCAACTCATTTACATCATCATCAGTAGGACCTATGGGTTGATTGTTCTCATTTAGCACAATTTGCTTGCGCTCTTTCCTACCATGAACACTTTTCATCTGAGTTTTTCCTCTTTTTCGTTTTTTCGGCAGAAGGACCTACATTAATATGAAGTAAGAATAATCACCAAAAGTCATTACGTTATTGAATTTGACGATTGAAATCTATATGTTCTTGTCTTGTTCCTCGGATTGCTCGTTTGTTTCATGATTGGAAGAATCCTCAACTTGTTCTTGTACCGTTTGTGAAGTACGAGGGGTGGAATCCAATGGTAGTTATTGCAATTTCTTACGTACTGCTTGTGATGCAAGAGAGGTAGAGTTCAGTGGAATTTGTTGCACTTGCTCATGTACTGTTTGTGCTAGTGCAGAAGTAGAATGCAAAGGCAGTGATCCACCTGTAGCAGTGGAATGCTGCAATTGTTCACGCACTGCTTGTGATGCAGAAGGTGTAGAGTTTAGTGGCATTTGTTGCACTTGCTCATGTACTGTTTGTGCTGGTGTAGAAGTAGAATGCAGAGGCAGTGACCTTGGAGCTTTAATACTCTATTTGTTTTCAATGACGAAACCTTTAGGTTTCGCAAAGATGCAAGCGATCCAGCTGCAATGCATTTTGTTAATTTTTTTATTTTTACTAGAGCGCCCTTCCAGATTCATGATCCGCTTTCCTCTGTTCAAAATTAGATACACATGAGAGCCAAAAAGTATTTTAACACAAACAATATAATCAATTGATCATTAAAATGCTTTTCTTTCCTAATCTGCAAACTTAAATGCTATTCCTAGTCGCGCCCCATTTCAAAATAATTAAAAGGAACAGAAAAATGTGAACGCATAGAAGCTTTGGTCAAAGACAAATGACAGGTCTTTATCTTTTAAAGTGAGCCCAACATACTAGTAAAAATTGTTACTGAGGACCAAGACCACAGAAAGCTCAAATGCAAAAGCTATCCAATTTAACATGTTAACAGGTTTTCACGAAGAAACGAAAGCAAATAACAGCAGGTAATCACATAGCACACAAGCATGAAATATCCTTTATCTCAAGTAAGCCCGTTTCACAATTACATTCCGTTATTACATGGTATCTGGATAGGGCTTATAACTAGAGCCTACGAAATTAACTGAACTTCAAACTTTGGCAGACTCCTCATAGACTCTTATGAGCTTTTCTAATCCCCCTGTTACCCAAACTCAGGTGTGAAGAGTTGAACTTTGGGCAAAACTATTAGGTCTAGGCCCTGCAACCAAACAGAAGCAACAAACGCACCAAGAAAGCAGACAACTTGGACTATTTTCCAAAGAATTTTTTTTACTATTATTAGTTAAATCATTATCTTCTAAATACATAATGTATAGGTGAATATGTCCAAGTTAAACCAAGTCAAGAAGAAAAACAACAATAGAAACTTCAGATTTGTAACAGAAGCATGCATGAATGGCGTAGGTCCTAAAAAACATGATATTTAAGTGATTGAATTGAACTCAAACATCCCATCTTGTAGTATTCAACAGCAAGTAAGTTCTATTAAGTATAAAGTCATGATATCTAAATGACTAAAATCCAAATAGTTGGACCTAAGAGGTGACTTCTAATGTACAGCGAATCAGGGATCCATACGAGGGGCACAACACATAGGGGTTAAGTGACGTACCTGGTTATTATATTGGCATAATTTCAATGAGTGTCGTATGGCACTCAGCATCTCGGCGTGGCCAAGAGTTTTACAGAATACAAAACTAAAGAGAGGGACTAGTCTATTCTAACAACAACCAACACGTTAAGGAATCATAATGCGTCGTTCAGGAAGCTAACTGGTTTGTGGAGTACCAAATTCATAAAAGAAATCAAAAGTCGAGTGAAATAAAAGAAACCAAACTTTTCTTTGGCTTGCAACAAGCAAAGAAGTAGCCGAAGAGCAATGAATACAGCATATCACAGTAAAAGAAAAGTTATGGTAGTGATGAAGAGCAATGATCAAAAGACCTCCTTTAAGCTCAAAATTTACAAGTATTTATACTTGTAGAAAGTTAGTACTCAAGTAAATTAGCAGAATATAATTTAAGGCTGCAGATTAGGAAAGAATAGTGTCTACTAAATTGGATCATTACAATGCTTTAGGTTGAGGAATTTGAGAGCATACACTTGAATACTGATCTCAAATTACAAGCAACAAAGTTTCCCAAGCAAATCCAGATTTTCAGCAGCTTAATAGAGGAGAAGCAGAGTAGAATTTGTGGCTCAGTTGTGCAGAACACTTAAACCAAACAAACAGCTAATTTAGATAGCTCAACCAAAGTATCCCTAATTAGTCCCTGAATGTTAGCAGTTGTCAGGGGCAGAAAATTGTGACTCAAACAGTGAAGTGGAATGGGAAACTCAAGAACAAAATTCAATTCAACAGCTATGAGGATACTCCACAAAATAATTCATTAGCAACTTCTAGTCGACTTATGAATTCAAACTCAATCAATCCCAACAATGAGTCCAAAGTATTTCAGTCAATACCAATTCCAGAATTCAACTAACAACAATGAATTAGAACTCCAACAACAAGAGAAACTATCAAGTCGAACTCACAAAATCAGTTCAACAATCTCCAAGAAATTTTACAGCAAATAGTTTCAACCAATGGCAGCCTCAAGTCGAACTACGAATTCAGTTCAATACTCAAAAAAAATCAAGCTTAAACTACGTGAGTCGAATTCACAGATTCAAATTGATCGATCACAAATAATAGTAATGAAGTTTAGTCTTCTATTCGATTAATCAATCACAAATCCCTCAGAATCCAGAAAATGACACAAGTTTAAGCATAGAGAAATCATACCTGATGCGTCGAGGAGTGCATAGGCTACGCAATAGCTTCAGGCACTCAACTCCAGAAATTTGAAGCTGTTCTTCGAGCTTCAGCACCAGAAATTTGATTGTCGAGCAATCCTCAAACAAATGAACCCAAGCTTCAGCCACAACTTGTCGACACCAATTAGAATAATACCCCAAAACCAATTTGTTCAGACACTCACAAAAATAACGAATCCTAGGTCGTCTTCTCCGTTAACCCGCTTAGCAACTTTGAACCAACAATTTGTTTAAAAATAATTCCAAAAATCTTCAAATACCCAAAATCCAACTTTGTTTACATATTCAACCTTTAATAAAATACCACGAGAATTTAGCCATCGACACTAGTATATCTGAAGTGTAAAGACAGATGTCAAACTGACTAAAGGATTATAGAACGAGTTTATATAGATCTAAAACGTGATATATAATACCAAATTTATTTCGCTTGAACTAAAGAATAAGGCCAGATATCTCGATTAAGAGCCAGAAAATGCAAAGAGAGCAACAAAAATCTTATTACCTTCGTATTTTTGGGTCTCCGAATTGTTTCTCCTTAGTTTGTAAATGATTATGGAGACTGGAGAAAATTGAGGGTTTTTTAGGGCATCGGAGAGAGATATGGGAGTATCGGAGTTTTTAGCAGTGTATCAGTGAAGAAGAAGATTTTTGGAGAGAGAGAGATGGGGGCGGATATCAGTGAAGAAGAAGAAGATGACTCGGTGTTTTTACTTTGGAGGTATTGGCTAGCAGAGGGGGTATCGCAGTTAATGGGGAAATTAAGTGCCAAAAAAGTTTTTTATTTAATACTTTGATTATTAAAATTACTCAAAAATAAAATAAATAGGGGTTGTTTTGAAGGGTTTAACAAAATTCAGGGGGGAAAATAAGGAGGGAAAAAATAACCGTTTCAATAGATTTTTTACAATAAAAGCATTCCCGTAGATAGTTTTATTGGGACGGTTTATATAACAGTTGCGCCAGATGAATCTATGGCAACGGTTGTTTTACAATTGCAACGATTCTATAGTTAAAGTGTGCTGATATCACCTAAATGCTACTGTAACAGTTATAACCGTTAAAATAGCTGTTGCCATAGGCACATTTTCTGGTAGTGACCAATGACTGTGACATGTAATGGGACAACGCAAAAAACGGACATTGATTTAGATGAAAATGACATACCAGATGAGATTGTCAAAGAAGTTGAGAACTTTGAGAACAGACCTAAGTCCAACCTGGACGAGACCGAAATTATTAGCCTCGGAGATGCAGAAAACGTTAAGGAAACACGAAACAGCGTTCCCCTATCGCTATCAGAAAAGGAAGAAAACATAGAGCTTTTAAAGGAATATGAGGACATATTCGCCTGGTCGTATGATGACATGACTGGTCTGAGTATGTCTATTGTGGCTCACAAACTACCAACCGATCCAACGTGTCCACCAGTAAAGCAAAAGCTCAGAAAGTTCAAACCTGATATGAGTCTGAAAATCAAGGAAGGAGTCACCAAGCAGGTCAAAGATAAGGTTATCAAGGTAGTAGAGTACCCGACATGGTTATCCAACATCGTACTAGTGCCAAAGAAGGATGGGAAGGTCAGAGTCTGTGTACACTACCGGGATCTCAATCGGGCCAGTCCGAAAGACGACTTCCCTTTGCCAAATATACACATCCTGATTGACAATTGCGCCAAGCATGAACTACAGTCATTTGTAAATTGTTTCGCTGGTTATCATCAGATCTGGATGGATGAAGAAGATGCTGAGAAAATGACTTTCATTACGCAGTGGGGAATATACTATTACAAGATGATGTTGTTCGGCCTGAAGAATATAGGGGCCACCTACATGAGGGCCATGACTATCATTTTCCATGATATGATACACAAGGAGATATAGGTATATGTAGATGATAATATCATCACATCCAAGAAGGCCAATGATCACATGGAGGATCTGAGGAAGTTCTTCAATTGATTGCGAAGATACAACCTGAAACTGAATCCTGCAAAGTGCGTATTCGGTGTCCCTGCTAGGAAATTGCTTGGGTTTATTGTGAGTTTCCGAGGAATAGAACTGGATCGGACAAAAGTCAAAGTTATTCAAGAATTGCCACCGCCAAATAACAAGAAGGATGTAATGAGTTTCTTGGGGAGGCTCAACTACATCAGCTGATTTAGAGCACAATCTACAGTTATTTGTGAGCCAATCTTTAAGATGTTGAAAAAGGACGCCGCTACCGAATAGACTGATGACTGCCAAAAGGCCTTCGACAGAATCAAGGAGTACCTATCAACACCACCAGTCTTAGTCCCGCCTGAGCCAGGTAGACCCTTATTACTCAATCTTGCAGTATTTGATGGAGCTTTCGGTTGCGTTCTGGGCAGCATGATGAAATGGGGAGGAAGGAGCAGGCCATCTATTATCTCAGTAAGAAGTTCACCCCGTATGAGGCCTGGTATTCTCTATTGGAACACACCTATTATGATTTAACTTGGGTAGCTCGGAAGCTGAGGAATTACTTCTGTGCCTATACTACATATCTCACATCGAGGATGGATCCTTTGAAGTACATCTTTCAGAAGCCCATGCCAACTTGCAAGCTAGCCAAGTGGCAAATCCTGTTGAGTGAGTTTGACATTATTTACTTAACTTAGAAAGCAGTCAAGCGACAGGCACTGGCAGACCACCTTGTCGAAAACCCCGTGGATGGAGAATACGAACCACTGAAAACGTATTTTTCTGATGAAGAGGTATCATTCATAGGAGAAGACATTGGAGAACCCTATGACAGTTGGAGAATATTTTTCGATGGATCCACGAATTTCAAAGGAGTTGGCATAGGAGTTTTCCTAGTATCAGAAACTGGTCAGCATTATTCGGTGTCTGCCAAACTCAGGTTCCCGTGCACCAACAACATAGCCGAGTATGAAGCTTGCAACCTAGGGATCAAAATGGCCATTGACATGAATGTTCAAGAGCTACTAGTGATTGGAGATTCAGACTTACTTATTCATCAGGTACGAGAAGAATGGGCAACCAAGAACTCCAAGATACTCCCGCATCTGCATCATGTACAGGAACTAAGGAAACGGTTCACAAAGACGGAGTTCCAACATGTTCCTAGAGTCTTTAATGAGTTCGTTGATGCATTGGCTACCCTGTCATCTATGATACAACATCCGGACAAGAATTTCATTGACCCCATTCTCGTAAAAATCCATGATCAGCCAGCTTACTGTGCCCATGTCTAAGAGGAAGCAGATGGAAAGCCTTTGTTTCATGATATCAGGGAATATTTGGCAAGAGGAGAGTACCCAGAGCTTGCGAATCCTACTAAGAAATGCACACTTCGGAGATTGTCCAACAATTTCTTTCACGGCGGAGGAATCCTGTATAGGAGGACTCCTGATTTGGGATTACTAAGGTGTGTCGATGCAAAGGAAGCATCCAAGTTACTAGAGGAAATTTATGCTGGGACCTGCGGTCCACATATGAACGGTTTTGTCTTGAAACATTTACGAAGGAACTGGAGCGGCGTACTCCTGCAACAACTTTTTTCTACCTACTTATTATGCCTTTTTTTTGCTCTATGTCAAAGCCTATAGAGTGCAGAAGAAGAAAGCCACCAAAAATGGATAAACTTTTAATATTCTTTCTTTGTTTTTGAACAAGCTAAGGTAAATGCACAAAGATATTTTCTACTTTTAATTTTGGATTCACCACTATATATGTTCTTCAATATTCCTTAGTTTTTTTTTGTCTTAATCTATTTATTTTCCAATACTCATAACTCTTTTACAATCATACGTCTCCAACAATTTCTGAACTGTTTCTCCAAATTTTAGTTTGTTTCCATTTGGTTCATAATACTTAAATATTTGTTTTTAGAAGAACAAGGAGAAGATGCAAAAGAAAGAACAAGATTGGTAGTGACCTTCTTAGAAAAATAAAGAATAACAACCCCACCACAACAAGGAAATCATTTACTGAAAATGATTTGAATTGTTAGTTCTTTTTATATGGTAAGCTTTGTGAATATTTTGATTGAGTATAAAAACAATTATTATCATATGACTAAAATGAGTTTGAGACAATAAAATTTGAGAAGGCTGCCAATAGGTCAAGTAAGTTTGTATGATAATTTGAAGTGATTAAGATTTTTACTTGTGCTATAGATTGTAAATTTGTAATAACTATTTTAGAGGGGGTCCAAATCTACTACAATTTAGAAGGATACGAAGTTTTGCCTTAGTAATAGTGTGAGGTAAATTTTTTAATAAAATGTAGATTAAATGGTAATTATATTCTAGTATGTGGCCATGGAAACAAACTGCATCCAGTATGTATGGAAATGCCACCACTGTCAGATACATGCAGACGTGATAAAGGTACCTCCAAATGATCGTAATGCAACAAGCTCACCATGGCCGTTGGCCGCCTAGGGGATGGATGTTATTGGACCAATCGAGCTTGCCGCTTCCAATGGACACAGATTTATCCTGGTAGTCATAGACTATTTCACCAAGTGGGTAAAAGCAGCATCTTACAGAGTAGTGACTAAGAATGTCGTGGCAGACTTTGTCCGTGACCGCATTGTTTGCCGATTCGGGATTCCAGAATCAATCATTACTGATAATGGCTATAACCTCAACAGCGACTTGATGAAAGCTATGTGTGAAACTTTCAAGATCAGACACAAGAATTCCATAGCCTACAAGCCTCAAATGAATGGAGCGGTAGAAGCCGCAAACAAGAATATCAAGAAGATATTAAGGAAAATGTTAGAAAAGCATAAACAGTGGCACGAGAAGTTATCATTTGCTCTATTGGGGTATCGTACCATAGTCCGCACATCAACCGGGGGAATCATCTATATGCTGGTTTATGGTACAGAGGCTGTCATTCCTACTGAAGTAGAAATTCCTTCCCTATGGATCATACAAGAAGCTGAGCTCGACAACGCAGAGTAGGTAAAAAGTGGTTTTGAGAAACTAGCCCTTATAGATGGAAAGAGAATGAACGCAGTTTGCCATGATCAACTCTATCAGAACAGAATGTCCAGAACCTTCAACAAAAGAGTCAAGCCAAGACAATTCACATCGGGACAGCTGGTGTTAAAGAAAATCTTTTCGCATCAAGATAAAGCCAAAGGGAAATTCTCTCCCAACTGGCAGGGTCCAGACATGGTTCACCAGGTTCTGGCAGGAGGAGCCCTCATACTCGCAGAAATGGACGGAGAAGTCTGACCAAAGCCGATTAATTCGGATGCAGTCAAGCGTTACTATGTGCAATCTTTATGCTTCCCCTATATATGATGTAAATTGAATTATGCCTGACATGTTCGCGTTTAAGAGGGGATACGTAGGCAGCTCTATGGGTTCGGTCACAACTCAATAAAATTTTCATTTCCCTCGCAATTGGAAACTGAGGCAGAATTTTGAGGAGGACCCTCAAAATTCTAAAATAATTTCAGCCGATCGCCGCACGAGCAACAGTCAGAAACGTCAACCCATCAAACTGGGGCAGAATTTTGAGGAGGACCCTCAAAATTCCATTGCAAGAGAGGCTGCAATGTTCTGAACCACGTCACAGTCATCAGTTCATCTAAAAATTATGTTTTATTATACATTTACGGTAGACTTTTATAAGAATCATGCATGTTTATTATCGGAACTACTTTGTTTAGCAACGCTACCCCAATGATACATACGGTATCACCAGATCAAAGCCGAGTAGGTCAAGCAAAGCCAGCAGGGATACGAACTAACCTTCCCCCTTACAAAACTCACGATATTTCTTTGGATGCAAGCACCAGGATTGCGAAATCATTAAACATATTATATGCCCACAGGACAAACATTGTTCAGAAATACAACTATTCGAAACGTCGCACTCACCAATATTTGCTACCTGCACACGCTAGTGATGCTCCGTCTATTACAATGCTCTCAATAATCACGACATCGCAATCTGCTATCAGCTAAGAAAACTCTACTATCACCCGTTATTTGTATTGCTGCATAAGGCTACCTTTCTGCCTTCCGAGACTAAGCGTTGTCTCCATCGACATTCTTGCATAAGGCTACCTTTTTGCCTCCCAAGACTAAACGCTGTCTCCATCTGCATCCTTCATTGCATAAGGCTATCGTTTTGCCTTCTAATACTAAACATAGTCTCCATCTGTATTCTTGCATAAGGCTACTATTTTGTCTTCCGAGGTTAAGCTCTACCTCCTTCTGCATCTGCATTGCATAATGCTACCTTTCTGCCTTCCGAGAGTCAACGCCGTCTCCATCTACACTCTTGCATAAGACTACTATTCTACCTTTCGAGGTTAAGCTCTACCTCCTTCTGCATTTTCATTGCATAAGGCTACCTTTCTGCCTTCCGAGACCAAATGTTGTCTCCATCTGCATCTTGCATTGCATAAGGCTACCATTCTGCCTTCCGAGGCCAAGCTCTACCTCCATCTACATTCGCACCTTTGCACAAGGCTATCATTCTGCCTTTCGAGGCTAAGCTCTACCTCCAATTTTCTTCAAAACTAAGCACTATCTCAAGCATCATTTATTTTGTTTCTCTTACGGGCTAAGCTCTACCCTTCAAATTGCAAAACTAAGCTCTGTCTTGTCCGCATCATGCTACTGCATCTCAGGGGCTAAAATATCTCCTCATACCGCATCTCATGAGCTGAAAGATCGCCAAATTATCCAAAGGCGTCATTGTTCGGAGGCACTATCTTCATAGCCCGAGAACACCATGTCATGGCTTGAGGATCCCTTTCAATCTTTTGCATATCATTATTCAAAGGCATCATGGTTCAGAGGCGCCATACTCATAGCCCGAGAGCATCATTTCATGGATTGCGAATCCTTTATCATGCGCTTCATGGCTCAGGACGTCATGGTCCAAGGACATCATCCTTACCGTCCAAAGACAACATTCATGGTCCGACGGAAATTTGCATCATGTCTAAATTTATGCACAGAATACGCTTTTATTATTTCATTGCAGGTAAACTTGAGAGCAACGGCCATCCCGGCAGGAGCAATCCCGCTCCAGTTCCCGTAGCCATATCAAACCTTAACCATTCCCACAAGTCGTCCACACACCCCGCCCTGGATATTGCATCCGTCTTTGAAATCGCTTCATCGGTATACTTCGTCGATGAATCCTGAACTACATATGGCCTAATTCCTGTAAAACCAATGGTATGTAGGTATCTCAAAAGCCAGAGTGCGACTAAACCTCTTCAAACCGTTTCGCTCGGTCAAAATTGGCCATCATATCTTTACCCGATAACTTTTTCATCCTTCCCGGGTAAAGAGGGGCAGTTGTTGATATCCAATTTATCCCTATATATTTTCAATATGCAAAATAACTTCAAAATGGCATATATATGCATATGTAAGAATATCCAAGTATTTTATTATTTTTTCATAATTTTTAAAGGTTTTTAAATCAATTTATTTCCCTTTTTATTCATAAAATCCCAATAATTATGTCCAAAATTATTATTTTTGATGATTTATTTATTTAATATTTATATTTATGTCAAAATATGGCTAATGTAATTTTTTCATATTTTACAATCTTATTTAGTATTTTATAAAGCTAATTGCATATAATTGCAATATTAGCCCTTTTAAGATTTAATTGTGTTTTATGTTCATAAAAATTAAGCCCTACATTTTTAAATTGTTAATTGTATATTATAAATCATTTTAGTGCTTTCAATTTATTTCCAAAAATTTATTTACTATTTTTATAATCTAAAAAGGGGGCAAATTGGCTATTTAAATAATAGCCCAATTGCATTTAAATTGTAGCCAAAATCTGACCCCAAATCAGACACAATTTCCCCGGCCCAATTTCATTTAAACCCGACCCCTAAACTAATTAAACCAACCCAAACCCAGATTCCCCACCTACCCTTTTAAATCTAGGCCATTGATCATTTAGATCAACGACCACCGTCCCCTCTTACCATTTTTAACCCTGAACGACCCCTAAACCTAACTCATTTCCCACCACTCGCCGCGTCTAAATCCCTTCCCTCTCAATTCTCTCTGCAACCTCACATGAACCCTAGATGTCGCCATCTAATTCCACCCTAATCCACCTCAACCTCTGCCTAATCCATGGCCTCTCAAGGCCATTTGAGATGTGTATCGGCCTCCTATGTCTTCTGGGTGTTTGTTTCTGTGGTTTCATGGCCAGACCTCGAAGGAATCTGGTCCAGTCCTTGCTCGACTTCTGTTCATGGCCTTTCTCCGGCCATCCATCACCTTTCTCCGGCCATTCATGGCCTTTCAAGGCAGATCTTCACTTTCCTAGTTAGATCGGTAACTCTCAAGGTCTTTCTCATCTTTTCTAGGTCTTTTGAAACCTTAATCCTTAAGATCTTGCAATTTTCTTCAGATTTATCTTAGATCTGTGTTTACTACGAACTTCTTAAGTACTTTCTCGAAGGTTCTTCAACTTTTCTTTGAAAACGACTCTTCATTTTTCGATGATTAGGGTTTTACCTTAAGTTTTCAAAAGAGCTCTTCTCTGATTTTAATGTTGTCTGTGATTTTGCTATGTTTAAAATGATTTGCTCATGTTGTCCTTCTATCTATTTCAGCATGTTAAAAATCCTAGTTCCCTTTTGGTCTTATCCGAGATCTGAAATTGTTTGCTTAAATGTGTGCTTATTTTATGTTCATCGTTTATGACTCTCTTTTCCTTGTTTGACTCATCTGATTTTGAGTTCTTATCATCTCTTAAATTCGGCTATTGTTCAAGCCCTAATTTCTTAGAAGTTTTGCCTCACTTGTTACTGTGAGACCTTTACTTATTTCTGACTCTCTTTATCTATTACTATGTTCTTCTTCACTGTTGATTCTATGTGACTACTTGACCTACTTGACTACTGTGCTTCGAATATTTTCTTGCTACTAAACCCTAGCTTACCCCTACTGCTACTGTATGTTTGTATTGCTTCTTTTTGTCAACATGTTTAACTCTGCATGCTTGTTCATCCCTTGCTATTTATATGGTGAAGTGCAGAATCATGTTCCTTTCTTGATTGATCTTGATTTACTCGATCTTCCTACTAATTGTAAAAGGTTTTCTTACGAGCCCTAATTTTTACTCATCTTTTTAAAATTAATTGATTCCTTTCCTCTACTGTGATGTTTTAACTTGCTGAATCCTTTCCCAAAGTAAGCCGATTTTATACTTAGACTTAGTTATTTACTTCATACTTTTGCTGCCCCTTTATATGGCAATAATCAATCTGTCCCCAAACTGATTTCTTCCCTTAGTTAAAACTGTTACTACCCGTTAAATAGTGATTCCTTAATTAAAGGGAATCACTTGTGTTAATTGATTCTTATTGTGATTATTTCCATGTCTGTGTTTAAGACTTTACCTCTTCTTCACTCATTTTCAAAACTATAAATACTCACCCCCTCTTCTTTTAAAGACACGAACAATTTGAGTTCAAGAACAAACACTTACACTCAAAACTTTTTCTCTTTTCTCTACTACTACTTATACTACTGCTTTTGTCTAGCCGGTTGAAAGCCAGGCTAGACTGTGAAATTTTGCTTACTTTTCCATTCTGCACTTTGCTTTTCTACTAGTATGTCCTAGTTAATTTTCTAGCATCAACAACAACATGTTTCTTTAATTGTTTCAACTTCTATCATTCTTGTCTACTTCTGTTTATGTTTCTACAGTCAAGTTACATTAATAGCATGCTGAAATATGTTCCTTTCCCCTTTTAAATTAATGCTCTCCTATGCGTATGAATCCCAAACCCCATATCCCCTGTATGTGCTTGTGTTCCTTTGGTTGGTTTGTGGCCATACCAGCATCACCTATTGTTGTGCATGGCCAAACCAGACCCCTGCTGGGTTATTTGCTTACAAACAATGTATTCCTAAAACCCTTTTAACCCCTTTTATGACTATTAATTATGTGTTTTAATCATCACCCAACTGATTTTAAACACTTCTGCTACTGATTACCTTAAAAAAATGGACTTACTAGTCCATTTTTAAACAAACTTGTTTTTTTTAAAACTCTGTGTTCTGCACTTTCACTATATTCTTAGAACCTAGGTTCTGCCCCTCTTGCGTGAGCCTTGCCTTAGGACCCTTGAGCTTCCTCTGAACTTGGACACATAAGGGTTGGCCCTTCCACACTGCACTCATTTCTGTCTGGTTATGCAAACTTGGGTGTAAGCACTGCCCGAGGTCCCTTGAGGCCCTTAGGTAACTTTGACACACCCAGGTATGAGAAAGGCTTTGAAACAACAAGGGCATTTGAGAATGTTTATTTCATAACTCAGAGAGGAAGTCAAGAATCAGGCTTCCTATGGTTGTAACTTCTTATTTTTTGCACTTTTCTGATGTAATTCAGTCATTTTTGGTCTGTAATAATTTGTAACAAATATTGGGGTTGGCTAGTGAAAAGGGATGGGGTGATTATGCATGCTTTAGCTATTAGAAGGGTAGATAACATGCCTATAGGATCTATTTAATAAATTTTGCATGTTTTACTTCCACTTAGACACCATGCCTATAGGGTCTAAATGGCTATAATCAGACATCATCCTTACAAGTTTAAAATCAGCTTTGAAATTAGATGTCATGCCTATAAGATCAATATCAATTTTTCATAGAAAGCATGCCTATAGGAATTTCGCTGTGATCAAATGAATCATGCCTGCTTCACTTCATGTTCAATTAGATACCATGCCTATTGGACCAAAATCAGCCTTTAATACTTAGATACCATATCTGTAGAAATATGAATTAGCTATAATAGAGATCATGTCTATAGAATCTAAAACCATTTTAGTTAAAAAATTGATTTGACTCGTGCGGTTCTGAATCAGTTTAAATAACCTGCTCTTTTAAATTAATACGGTTAGAAAGCATGCCTATAGGATCCAAATTGCTCGTTTCAAATTGTTTACTATTTTACTACACCCCTAATCAATAATAGATATCATGCTCACTACTGCGCCTAGGCAAGCCTTAGGTAATAATGATAAAACCGAACTCACCTTTGTTTAATTAGCACTATTATAACGAGCAGGCAGACCTGATTCAGACTTCTTATCTGAGTTATGTAATAAATTGGTCTGCTTCAATGATTAAAACACCCTGCCTTAGTACTTTAAATTCTGACCCCAACTGTGTTTAAGTCATGCTATTTACATGCATTGTCTACGGAGGTATATATGAGCCTCTTAATTATTTATGTGTTTGCCCTTTATATGCAGTCCTACATGTTTTGTCTGTTTCTTAGCCTTTTACCTTTAAAACCTAAGAGTAAGCCTAAAATCTTCCCTCTTATAGGAATAGTAGTCCTAAATTCCTCCGGGACAGATAGGAATGGGACGAGTAATAGCATACACTAGAGGTCGAGACCAATCTGCGCTTTAATACCTTAGCGGGGTGGGAAGGGTAGATATGGATATGATGACCGGTGTGTTAACACCATGTGTATCCCCTCTTCTAAGGAGTGTCATACCGGGTATCGCATTGATGTGATCCATATTATAAACAAACCTAAGACTCTCTCCCTCCTTTTTATATTCTCAAGTATTTGTAAAACTTTAACTCCTTTTGAAAATTCGCCTTTTAATGATTGTTTTCAAACTCTTATGTATTTAAACTTAAATCCCCTACTATTTGAGCCTATACTTGTCTATTTGCTAACTGTACAAATTCACAAAACTGTCTGGTTGGGAACCACACTAGTGGATCCTGAGGGGTGCCTAACACCTTATCCTTAGGATAATTTCAAGCCCATACCCTATCTCTGGTTATCAAACAAACATAGAAATGAACCTTATAGGTGTCCTAATGCACCTTAAATCATTAGGTGACTACTCTTCAAAATGCAAACCCCGTTCCCAAAGGAATGAGTTGTCCTATACCCAAAAAATGTCATAAACCCGATTTTCCGACGAAAAGGAGGGAAAAGGGGGTGCGACAATCATCACCTTCTGCGATCAACCCGATTGATCCCTCGGGATCCCAGTCATCTTCTATTACAATCACGTGGATACCTCCACCCTTATGGTCTGGCCGAGGGTTGTTGCAGAAGTTTTGAGCGGGTTCCTTTGCCACAATGATCTTGTTATCAATCAAAGATTGTATCTTGTCTTTCAAGGAGCGACATTCATCGATGGTGTGCCCTTTCATGATGGAGTGGTATGCACAGGACTTGTTTGGGTTAACCCACTGAGAAGGATTCTCAGGGGTTGCAGTAGGGATGAGGATGACATAACCAACAGCTTTGAGCCTCTCATATAGCTGGTCGATGGGTTCAACGATGGCTGTATACTGTTTTGGAGGTCTGTGATAAAAATTAGGTTGGGGTCTAGGGAAATTTTGGCGTGTAGGGGGTGATTGATAGTGGGACGGTTGAGCATTATAAGTTTGGTAGGCATGAGCGGGTTGGGAGTATCTGGGTAAAGTAGGTTAGTATGTAGGAGGTGGAGATGACTGATAAGTTGGTGGCAGAGCTTGGTATGAGGGTGCTTGGTAATTTGGGGTTGGTTGGTATGTGAGTGGAGGTGTTGGGTAAGCTTGGTATTTAAGGGGAGACTTGGTCCTTTGTGCAAGCATCACAGCCCCTACGTCCCTTTTCTTGGACACACCACTAGACTGTAAAGCCTTATTCGTAGCTTGCAAGGCCTCAAAATTTGTAACCATACCACTTTTAATACCTTCTTCAATTCTCTCACCTAATTTGATAATGTCAGAGAACTTGTGGTCTCAATCATCATCAGTCGATCATAGTACTGCGGGTCCTTAGCCCGGACAAAGAACTTGTTCATTTGCTCCTCTTCTAAGGCAAGTCTGACCTTAGCAGCTTCGGACCTCCAGTGAGTAGTATACTTGCGAAACGTCTCTGTGGGCTTCTTCTTCAAATTCTAGATATAGAACACGTCCGGTGCATTTTCTGTATTAAACCTGAATCTGTCCATAAAGTCATATGCCATGCCTACCCATCTTGACCACTTCTTAGGATCTTGGTTGATGTACCAAGATAACGCATCTCCTTTCAAACTCCTCATGAACAGCTTCATGCGGATCCTTTTATCCTTCCCTACTCCAACCAGCTTGTCACAATATGTCCTCAGATGGACCCTTGGATCACTCGTACCATCAAACATTTCGAACTTAGGAGGTTTGTACCCCTTAGGTAGTTCGACATCAGGCTGTATGCAAAGGTCCTCATAGTTTATCCCCTTGATTCCTTTGCTTCCCTCAATGCCTTGAATCCGGCTGGTCAGTTTCTTAAGTTCCTCGGCCATGTTCCTGATAAGCAGATCCTTTTTATCAGACTCAGGTGTACATGTAATAGGTTGGGTAGAGTGTGGCATGGTCTCCACGTAGATAGGAGTGTTATGGTGGCCAGATGTATGGGTGTGGAAATGGTCGTTTGTGGAGTCCTGAGGTTCTGGATAAGTAGTGGAGTGTTGTTTAGGGTATGGAAGGTGTTGCATTGGTTCTTTGGTAGATCAGTGTGATGATGAAGAGCGAGATAATTCTGCTGTTTTGGGATATTTTGAGGAGGTGTAGGGTTTTGAGTGTTGGGGAAGTTGATATCTGGGGTGTTGAGGGAAAATGACAGGTTTGCCAGATTTTGAACCTGATCGAGCTCTTCCTAGAATTTCAACAATTTCTGTTCAAGTTGTGACACATTCTCGTTAGGAACTAGAATACCCTGGCCATCAGTGGCCTCTACCCATTCAGCTATGTTCTCCTTCCTGATGTTGTTTAAATAATCCATTTTATACTTGCCTTTGTTTTTGCCTTTAATGGAACTAAGAGGAGGAGTGGGTGGAGGGCTCCTGGATCTTGTGAAATAAGATGATGATGCCAGAGTGCACGAACTAACCTTTGGGGAGGGGAATAATAAAACCAAAATAAAACAAAAGGTAATCAAGTCAGTGAGGATTATAAAAAAGTATTATAGCATTTAAATACATAGTGCGGGAATGTAAAGCGTGTCCTAATTTGGGAACCTCTTTGTGCCTGATATAGGCCTAGGGACAAGTAGATTTAGAGAACTTCAAATGCTAAATGCCTCATTTTATAGATAAAGATAGGCGAATCCTAAAACGACACTAAATAAGCAAGAAATAAAAGTCACTAATGGTCATTGGCCTTATTACATCCATGAAGCGAAAAAGCAAATTCCTATCTATTTAGTCCCATAAGGACCTTCCCCAGATTCGACATCCTTGGCTCCGTCGAACAGCTTCCCCAATTCACGATGTCCCAACATTAGGTATGCTCTGGCTAGATGTCCACCTTCGGTCCCTTCAGCCTTTTGACAATCTTCAACCCTTTTAAAAAATTTCCCTCTAGTTCTACTATACCTCGCTCCAAGTATTCTAGCCTTTTGTTGGAACTAATAGCCATGTCTTTCCATTCCTCAATCTGCTTCTTGTTGGACTCTTGTATCTTGCGGTGTTTGCTCTCGCATTCACGGATCCTTTTGCACAGCTGGTTGTACTTGACTTGCACTTCAACCTTTTCATCTATAATTCAGTGACCTCGAACGAACCCTATCTGGCCCAGACCATCCCAATTGTCTTCCAACCAACCAGAATAGAAAGGGGTACAACCGGCATGATATCTATCTGGGTCGATGGTCTCTTTCTCCATTACGATCTTATAGTGCCACATGTGTTGGGCTTGGCACTTGTGCAGACTATCATCATTTTAAAATTCGGCTCGAAGATGGCTCATCTTGTCGACCCTGGGTATGACTTGCTTCCTACCTCCTTGCCTCATAACTCGAAGAAGGATGTAAGGGTATGTTCCTCTTAGACCAATCAGTATCAGGAAAGGTGCATCTCTGGATCGGGCGATGAACTTCTCTGTCGGAAACCACTCGAACATCCATTGAACCTGTTCTTCAGTCAGATTATCAAAGAGCTCAACCCATTCTTTGGCATTCTCAGGCTGAGCGAACATGTCGGGGATGTAATTCATTCATCTTGGATGGTGGAAAGAGATGTGATCATCCCAGGCCCTTCGCTGAATTTCTTATCGGTATTCGCCCTTTTGGAGATGTTCCACGAGCCAAACCTGAAGTAATAGATTGCAGCCTTCAAAGTGTCTCGCTTCTTGTTGACACTTTTCCAAGGCTCGATATATATCTACAATTATCATGGGTATAATGTTAAATGTCTGCCCACCAATCCCCTCCATTAGGGTCTTGGTTACCATAGCCAGCCTAGTATGGATTCTCCCTTTCTTCATTAGAAACACTATCAGACCCAGGAAGCAAAACATGAAGATGAAAATCCTACGATGGATATGTCCCAAGGATGTGATGGAAAAGACTCATCATGGTAGGTATGGTATGATTTGATGTGATCGTACCTTTCATACAGAGAGTCAAAAGGGATGTACGACTCCTCTAGGCATACCAATTCTACATTATTCTTCAAACCCATCATTTTTAGGAAACCTTTACCTGTGCGGTTCTCAGGCATTAGCAAACCCGGGGTTTCCCACACTAGACCGACCAGTCCTCCTATATCTTCTAGCAAAGGTGTCATTTTGATTTCCCCAAAGCGGAACATGGCTCTTTCACAATCCCAGAATAAGGTAGCAACTTCTATTATCATGTTGTTAGGCTGAATCTCCATGAGGGATGGTAGGTTACCCAGATATTTTCTCATGAGGGTTTTGTCACTAGAATGTAGATCTTCCCACCAACTTAGCAATCTTGGGTGGATATTGGTGACCATGCCGAATCTAGGGACTTCGTGCCTCATATTTCTGCAAGTTAAACAAGGTTAGGTCCTTACCCCCACTAGACTCGACTATTTAATATCAACAATTGGCATGAAGCATTTGATTCTCTAAATAAGTGCACAGAACGTGATGATGTCCATTTGGGTTTAGGGAAACCTAGTGGACTTTTGGACAAGGCTATCTTAAAGGATCATTATGTGGACAACATAACTGACCCGTCTAGGTTTGACCATGATGCATGCGTGATTTAAATAGAGTAAGGTTTCTATGGGGTTTTAGACTGGTACCCTTGAGTGGAAAACTCAAGGGGGAAGGCACAAAACTGTCGACTGCACCACTGATCGACTAGTTTTATTGCAAATAAGCCTTTCCGAATTTAGGGGGTAATGATATAGGAAGGGCGCAACCACTCATCAAGCATTGCTATAGTATTTGTTTGGCATGAGTGGAGTAAAATGTGGAGCATGATTATGCAATAATTAAAAGTATGTTGACATGTATTTGCACATTAAGAAAGCGATAAATACAACAGTTTTATAATTTAAAGCAGTTATAAAAGAAGGGAACAAGAAAGATATGTCAGTTTTACTTTTGAAGAAATTAAACGCTTAAAGGAATTAAACAAATAATTTCACATAGGGAGGAGTACAAATTCATAAAAACGGTATGAAATGGTAAAAGACATGATAGTCCCAGAGTCGCCATGCTGTCGTGCCCCCTTTTTCTCGCAAAATCGGGTTTATGACATTTTTTGTTGGGACAACTCTTTCCTTTTGGCAAAGGGGGTTTGCATTTTGAAGAGTCACCACCTAACGATTTAAGGTGCGTTAGGGCACCTATAGGGTTCATTTATAACTACGTTTGGTAACCAGAGACAGGGTAAGGGATTGAAATTATCCTAAGGGAAAGGTGTTAGGCAACCCTTAGGATCCACTAGTGTGGTTCCCGGCTAGACAGTTTTTGTGAATTTGTACAATTAGCAAATAACAATTATGGCTCAAAGAGTAGGGGATTTAAGTTTAAATACACAAGTGTTTGAAAAACAATTAATGAAAAGTAAGATTTTGAAAAGAATTACAATCTAAGCATATTTGGGAATGTAAAAAGGGTGTCCTAGGTTTGTTTATAATATGGATCACATCAATGCAATACCCGGTATGACACTCCTCAAAGAGGGGCGACACTTGGTATTAATGCACCGGTCATCATATCCATATATAAACTTTCCTGCCCCGTGAAGGTAATTAAAACGAGGGTTGGTCTTGACCCCTATTGCGTGCTGTTACCCGTCCCTTCCTATCAATCCCAGAGGAATTTAGGACTCCTATCCTATAAAAGGAGGTTCTAGGAAGACCCTCATATTTAAAGGTAAAATACTAAAGCGACATATAAAAAAGTAGGACTTCAATTAAGGGGAGCATGAAAGACAAATGAAGGGCTTAGATATACCTTCACACATAGCACACATAAATAGCATGACTCATACACAATTAAGGTCTGAATTCAAATTCTAAGCATGGTATCTAAGTGATAACATCAGAGTCATATTTATGACATAACTCAAATAGGATGTCCTAATCAAGCTTGCCTACTGATTTTAAACCAGTTGATAATTAAGCAGCATACATAAAGAAACATGTTTCCAGTTGTGACAAATTTAGCACCTAAGGCTTGCCTAGGCGTAAAATAATGTGCAGCAGTTATCAGAATTATTGAAACATTTACTTTACCTAAGCATGTTATTCTAATTGTTGCAAAAACATGCAGGGATTGTGACCAGTTTCACTTAAACAAGATAATCAGACATGAGACTATTTTATGTCCTTTTTTCATGCATTATTGGTTTAACTAAGCGTGACCGAGCGAGTGTGAACGAGATCCTAAAACAGGTATCTAATACGTACATATGAAAATGCAGAATGATTGCAGAATATGCAAAATTCATAGAGCATGGCTTCTAAATGCCCAAAGAGTTACAGCATGATTTCAAGAAGTGTAGGAGCAACAGTTTTATGTTGATGTTGTTATTTAGCCTAAAGCAGGATTTCTAAGTGGTAAAGTGATGCCAAATGAGATGTTGAAACAGTAAACCTAAGAACATGGTATCTAATGTAGGACATGCTTTGAATGGGTTGATCTTACACATGGATTCTAATGCACATATAGGAAATGTAAACCAAAGACATGGTGTCTACCCATTTATGTTGATATCATATATAACTACCCTCCCCTTTTCACTAGCCAACCCCAATACTTGTTTACAAAAGATTATTATAGACCAATAGTGAAATGAATTGCACACGTAGAAAAGAAAAATAAAAGTTACACTATAGAGAGCTTGAAAATAGGCCCAGATTCTCAACACCTGATTAGGACTTTCTCTCTGAGTTATGTAATAAATCACCTCAAATGCCAAGATTGTTTCATAGATTTTCCTCATATCTGGGTGTGTCAAAGGTCCCTGATGACCTCAGGGGATCCCGGGTAGTGCTCACACCCAGATTTAATAACCAAGATAGAGTAAGTGCAGTGTGAAAAGGCCAAATTTTGTGTGTCCAAGTTTAGAGGGAGCTCAAGGATCCTAAGGCAAGGCTCACACAAAAGGGGCAGAACTTAATGGTCTAAGAGTAGAGTGAGAGTGCTTGACATAGTTTTGAAGAGTTTAAGTAAGAAAACAATTTTGAAAAAGGGTAAGTAAGAAACAATTTTGAAAAGAGAGACTTAATTGGAATAGCTTTATGACAAAGTTTAACTGATGAAAACAATTTGAAGGAGCATGCATACCAATCTCAGAACCAAAACAAAGTCAGTATCATACCAAGGACCGGGAATAGTCCAGCAAACACAAGCAAGAGAATGGGGTTGGAGGGACAAATATAGATCATGTGAGGGCAAACATGTAGCAGGCATGAACATATACAAGCAGACAATCAAAAACTCCTACAGGTTCAGAGGATCAGGGGGACAATAGGGTATTGGATTATATCAACATCAAACAACTAAGACCATGTACCAATCATGGGGATTCACGTAAGAAACATGTACTAAGTATACAGAAACATGATGGTGATTGACAAGTAAAGCATACCTTAACATGTAGAGGGATTTCCGAATCCTAATTACATGCTGGACAACAAAGATAGTAACTAAAAGCATATCAGAAATACAAGGAATTGTATCAGTAATAGAAACATGTTGGTTTGAGGACTGAAATCTGAATTAGAACATACCAGTGAAGTGAAGAAAGCAAAATACAAAGCAGAAATAGGAGAGGCGCAGTAGCTAGCCTTGGCTTGCAGCCCACTAGCTTAGGATAGTAGCAAGTAGCACAGAAGAGAGAATAGAGAGTTTTTAGTTGTGTGAGAGAGAGATGAACAGATTTTTTTTGTCCAGACTGTAGAAGAGTCATTTATATAGTAGTTTGAAAACTGGTTAAAATAAGGCAAGAATCAATTCTTCAGTAATTATAGAACTCATTATAAAAATTGATTCAAATTTCCTTTTAATTAAGGGAGTCAGTGTAAATGGTAAAGAGCAGGTGACAAGTAAGAAAACAAATCATACACGGCTGGAGTATAACAAATAAGGAAAGATTTCAAAATAATACCAGTATAGAACAGGTAAGTAAGGCTAGGTTCAGAAAGTTATCAAACTAAGGAAACAATTAGAAAGAATTAAGTAGCAATGCAGACAAGGCAAGTGAAAATTAATTAAGGCAAGCAACTAATCAAATTAAGTGGAAAGGTAGGAGTTGGGGGGGTCCAAAGGAAAATGTTCAAATCACACCAAGTAATAAGGAATTCAGAATCAATCAAAGAGAAAGTCATGGAAAAGAGTCAGCATGTTTAACATATAAATAGAGTAAGACATGGGTAGTCAAGAATTGGCACACAACTCTAGCAAAATATGAAGATCAAACGATACTGAATCAATGAGAAAGATGCAAGTCTTGATGCGAACAGTCAAGATGAACACAAATACATAGAATTGGTGTAAGTCTAGGCTGAGAAACTCAGTACAAGCATATCAAGGCAAGGCTATCACCAGAAATCTCAAGAACTCAAAAGAAACATGAGAATCAGTAAGTCATGCTAATACACAAAAACCAAACTAAGAACCCTAAAAATTAGGGTTTTTGACCTAGGCTAGTTAGGGTCAAGGAAGAACTCAACAAAATCAGTCAAAACACATAGACACAGGGGATCAAGCATTTAGAACAAGAAAGCATTTCGAAGAAAAGGATTTTCAGAAACCCTAGTTTAGGAAGATGACAAGCCACTCGAAAATCAAGAGATTTTCCATAAAAACAAATAAAAATAAGTTCGATCCTTCTCAGATATGTACAGATCTAAGAAGTATAAGAGACGAAATTAGGGTTTTCAACAGAATAACTCGAATAGATAAGAAAGCTTAAACAAACATTTTAAACATAGAGACTCGCAGATTAATACAAAAATCAGAAGAAAGAAGCGTTTTTGGAAAGATGTTTAAGAACCCCAGTTCGAAGATGAAGAGTTACTTTAGAAAAATCGGAAAATCCTTTGCGGAAAACAACAAAAGCTCATAATATACACAGATCTAAAAGAAATCGGAAAATCTTAAGAGTTAGGGTTTCATAGATCCCAGAGAAGATGAGACAACCTTAAAGTGTTACCGGTTTTAGCCGAAAAATTCATAGATCTTACTCGAACGTCCGGAGGTAGCCGAAAAATGGCATGAAGGACCATGGGTAGGAGTTGAACCGCTCCAGGTTCACTTGAGGACCTTAGGGTAGTGTTAAACCGACATGGGGTGTAGCAGAGGCCAGGAGATGATGAGAGACCATGGTTTCCAGCGAGGGAGGAGGCCGGAGAAAGTGGACAGGGTCCATCGGAGAGGAGGGGAGAGGAGAAAGTTCTAGAGAGAACCAGAGATAGAGAGACCGGTTGAGAGAGAATGAAAAGGGGAAATGAGAGAAGAGGGGGGTAGTCATTAGGGTTTAATATGGTGTGGGGGGATCTGGATCGTTGATTAGAATTGATCAACGGTCCAGATTGGACCAGGGATTGGGTTGCGTATGGTTTGGGTTTGGGCTTGGGTCTGGTGGGTTATTAAATTGGGTTGGGATCTGATTCAATTAGGCTAGAATTGAAAATAGAATTGGCTATTTGTTAAATACCCAATTAAAATTAGATAAATAATTAATAAAAATAGCTAGTAATTGGAGGAAATTAAATTAATGATAAATAGGTGAAATTAAGTTAATTAACTAATATTAAAAATATAAAATGACTGATTATTGAATTAAAATAGCATAAAGTGTACAATTAGGCTATAATTGCAAAATTATTGTAATTATAGCCAAATAATGCCAAATTGGCTAATTTGTGAAATGATTAAATCCTAATAGGATTAAAAAAGATATATTGAGCTAAGAAATACTTTGAAATTACTTATAATGTAATTTATGAATAATTATTGGATATAAAGTACTGAATAAATTAGAAAATAAATTGATAATAATATGGAAAATTATGGAAAAGTACCAATTATTATAAAAAGTAAATTTAAAGGCATATATGCAAATTTAAAAATAGTTTGAGGAAAAAATTGGGTATCAACAGTAAGAATTTCTAAAGATGAGGAATGGAGTGGAGAAGAAGAAGATGCTGAGTCTGATGGTGAACAAGACAAGCTTGCCATGTTTGGCAAAAGAAAGATTTTGAAGAGTAGTCAGTTGAAAGACCTAGTGGATCCAGGAATGATGAGAATGGTGGATGTCTTAGCTGCTCAGGGGTGGAAGGACATGGTCCTTCAGATGGATGGTAGGCTAGCCAGGAATGAGATCATCGAGTTCATGGAAAATGCAGAGGTAAAGGATGGCAAGGTCAACAGCCTGGTGAAAGGAGTTCAAGTATCCTTTGATGCAGAAAAACTGGGAGAGATCCTTGATATACCCTCTAAAGGGTTTGATGACTATATAAGGCAAAGGTTGCCTTGTTTGGACTCCCTTCCTACTACCCTTGACATTACAAGGAGGTTCTGTGATGCTGAAGATGTGAATGAGGCTAGGGCTGTTCAGAAAAGTGAAATGAGGCCTCAACACAAGGTCTTGTTTGAATTTGTCAATAAGTGCCTACTGCCCAGATAGGAGAGAAGGCATATTGCAAATTATATGAACCTAGTTCTTATGGAGTGCCTAGAAAGTGGAAAGCAAATTAATTGGCCTGCCTTCATCATCATTATGCTGGACAGGGTCATCAAAGGATCAAAGGCTCATGCTACCCCCTATGGCTTTATTCTGACTACGATTATGGATAGGTGCAATGTGCCTTTGAACAAATGGGAAATGGCTTCAAGCAAGGATCACTTTGGCATTAACACTCTGATTGCTTGTGACTATTTGGTCAATGCCATCCCAAATGAACCTAATTCATCCAAGAAGACTCCTATCAACAGTAAAGTCAGGGCTCTTGTTCAGGAATGTGAATCCAAGGATACTGAGCTTGCCAAGGAAAAGAAGAAGAATGATGGAATTCTTCATAATATGTTGAATCTTCTCCAAGCCCAAAACCAACCTTCTAGCTCCCCCAAGCCTTAGGAATTCTAGCTTTCTAGTACCTTCAGTGACCCGGATTAGGGATTTTTCTATCTTTTTGCTCATGGTTTAAATGTTTTTTTTGTTTTCTGGTTGTGCATTGTGGTAGCAACATATCCTCCATCAATGATATCTATTGTTTTTGCTCTTGTTCTATGTTAATCTTTCCTTGATAGTTTAAATATGTTTTCTTGATTACTGATGATTAAACCATGATTGCACTTGCAGTCACCCCAGTGGCCATGAGTACTTATTAAAATCTAGGAATCACATTTTGTATGCAACTTTTCGATGATGCCAAAAGGGGAAGAGATTGCTTTACACATTCTGAATTAAGTGATATTTATAACCTAATTAACCTGGTCCTTGATGATAAGTGAATTTTCTAAACTTTGAATTGATGGTTCAGCTAAGTTCTTACAGGATCCAAGTAAGTAAAAAGAATAGAGATTGTCATTATCAAAAAGGGGGAATTTGTTGGCCCAAGAACAGGTGAAGTTCTGAGGATTGACAAAAGAACTCAGATATGGACCAGGTCCATCTTGTAAAGCACAATCATGATCAACCTAAACATGTGAGATGCACGTGAAGGAGATAAATCTAACTGATCAAGAAGCAATATCTCCTGATCTGATTGAAAAGATTGCATATTGGATAAGGAGAGAAAGACTCCTTACATGAAGAGAACACAGTTTAGGAAGAAGATAGTGTTATAGTTTGAGATCACTATGAACTCTTCTACGATAGAAGAGCAGCAATTGAATCCCAGTCAAACTCTGATTACTAACCTATTAAATGTCAGTGTTGTTCTCTTTTATAGGTAATGCACATAAGCAGAAGTTAAACTTAAATTGAGAGCAAAAGAGCAAGGCAATTTTGCAAGCAATTTATGTCTGATTTGAGTATGCAATCCTGAAGCTACTTGAACGAGATAAAAGAACCAGTTCCATGTGTCTATCTTTTATTCTTGTTCAATTGTAGTAGGTGATTTTATATTGTACCTTTCAGCTTTCATAGAAGCAATTGTATTAGGTACCTAGAGTGTTCAAGTTAAGAGTTAATTTGAAGTTGTCGCAACAATTGAGGCAGTGTGCTACAACGGGATTAGAGTTAATCCTTAGATTTACAAAGAGTTTTTGTAAATGTTGTTTTGGCTCAGTGATTTTAGTGGAAGTTTGGGAAAATCCTACTGAGTAGTAGGTCATGGTTTTTACACCTTTTGAGCCAGGTGTTTTCCACGCAAAAATCTTTGTGTTCTTTATTTTTTGTATTTATTATTCCACAAACAGTAGTAGTTGGAACACCTAGAAGAACCAGGTCCTTCTATAGTTTAGTTAAGCGAAAATTGGATACCACACAAATCATCCCCCCCTTTTGTGTGGTATTGACGCTTAAAACATCAGGCCAAAAGCTTATAAGAGTCTAAGACTGCGTTCTCACTCAACTCGGACCCAAAAGTCACATTGTTCTGAGCTCACATCAAGTTGATTTTAAGCTTAGCTCGAGGACCATCTAAAACCTTAAGGGGTATTATCTTGAGGAATAAAAACCTAAGGGTTTATTACGAGTCTGAACCGATACTTGAGCTAAGTATTTGAATCATCGAAATTTTCCACAAACGGGGACAAAAAAAAATTCAACACAAATTGAGGATAGAGCAAAAAGATACTTTATATTCATAAGGGAAATTTACAAAACATATTTACAATGCCCACAAGGGGCGCTTGCACAAAAAAGAAAACCTAATCTATTTTCGAGGTCACACCCCCGGAAATGTCGTCTTCAGAAACTACATCTTCAGCGGCTCTATCTTCCGGAGTCTCATCTCTCTCGGGAACATATTTTTCACCTTCCTCATCCCCGGAGCCACTCGCTACATCCTCATCATCGGAGGAGACAAGAAACCTATCATCGGTTTCTCGCGTCTTTGCTTCAGCTATCTCCTCAGCAAGGTTGAACCCTCGGGCATGGATTTCCTGGAGAGTTTCCCTCCGGGCCTGGCACTTGGCTAATTCATTGCTCCGCTTTCCCCGGTCGGAGGCCTCCCTCAACTCAACTTGAACGGCTACAGCTTCCCTCAAGTATATGGAAATGGATTTATCAGCGTAGCCTTCGTCTTCTCTGCTTCAGCCTTAGCCTGTACAGCTTCGAACCGGGCTCTAGCTAGATCAACCTCTAACTCTTCAATTTTCTTGGCCTAAGACAAACCCTTTGCTTCAATGCATCAGAGCTGAGCTTAAGCCGAGGCCAGTTGGGCCATAACAGCTTCCTTATTGGGAGCAAGTTGATTCATGTTCTTCTTCCACTGACAATCAGCTCAAACTTGATCTACCTCGCCCCGGAGCCGCCCAATCATATCTAGCTTTTGCTGCAGCTAAGATATCGAAGTGTTAGCCTCCGAAGTAGGGCCAAGAAGGCCGTACTTGTTAATATCACATTTACCTACTCATCTAGCTTGGACTCACTTTTTTTAGCTTTAGCCAATGTGGTTCAGAGATCCTTAAGCTCCTCTTCTTTCTGGCTACAAAGGAGCTTCAGGGCCTTCTCTTCGCCCGAAGCTTTCTTGAGCTTGGCCTCACATTGGATTAGCTCAGCTCTAAACTTTACGATGGCCTTTAAGTGAAATGGAGACATATTAGTCAAAAGAAAAGAAAGAAAGAAAAAATTACAATAATGAAGGCAAGTACTTACCCGGGAGTGAAGATGTTGAGCCTCTTCGAAAATGGTGGATGCATTATTAAGGTCGTTGGCATCCTCAATCCCAATGTAGCAACCCTAAAAGGGATCGTCCTTGACAACCTTGTTCGGATCGGGCATACGTAGAGCGTTGGCTTCTTCGATTTCCCCCTCGGAATAAGTTGGCAATGAAAGGGAGTGACCTGTTGTCGCTGCCCCGAGCTCTTCACTCGGGGCGTTCTCATTAGCATTGGGGTCTCAACATTTACCCCTTCCGAGTTGTTGAAGACAGAGGGACCATGTCAACCTCAGGGGACACGGGGGCCTTTCCCGCTCCTTCCTTCGGGGTCTCCTCACCACAGGATGAGGTTTCCAGTTCGGAAGGCTTGGCAGCCTGGATTGGTTTCTTGGTCCTAATCACCAATGTTGAGTCTTCATCATCATTTTCTTCATCATCTAGGGAATCATGGGCCTAATTTGCGCATGTTTGAGCAAATCTCTTCCGCAACCTTCGAGCGGGGTTTTCTTATCTTGAGGGTCTTCAGGCTTTGAAACCCTTTTTCTTTTGTTGTCCTTCTCAGACTTCGGATTTGAAGGCTTGATTTTTTGCCCGGGCGGAGCCGGCCTCATCTCGGATGCATCACCAAGGCCCGCGTAAGTGAACATTAGTAAATTGACGACAACAATATACGAAAGGTATTTAAAACTTGGGAAAACACTCACCATGGTTCTTGCCCTCCCACTGGCCCTTCACTAATTTGTGCCACTTACACTCATCATAGGAAGAGGTGGCGGCTAACTTCTAGAACCAGTCCTCGAGGTCGGGTACCGCTTGGGGTACCCAAGCATCGGCTGCCAAAAGAAGGGTAAAGGTGTTGTGAAATGTAGAAGCAGAATATGAGTAGATACTAGGAATACAAACTCTACTTATAATTAAAGTTCCACCTCTCCAGAAACAACATCTTATTCCCGGGATGATATCTGAAGTTCTTACTCTAACAAACCGGCTCATCCAACCCCGATCTTTGGTTTCGTCAGTGCTGGCAAAGAAGGTCTTCATTGTTCGATGCTGCAGATTGATAAGCCCCTTAAATAACTGGGGCCGATATAATCGAACCACGTGGCTAAGGGTGAATTCCAGCCCCTCGTCCTTTTCAAAAAAGTACCGCAGCATGATCATGATACGCCAAAAAGAGGGGTGAATCTGACCGAGCGTGACTTCGTATGTTTTGCAGATCGATCACCATCGAATCGAGGGGATCAATGTGAAGGGGTAAGTGTAGACACTTAAAAACCCCTCCACGTGGGTGGTAATGCTTTCATCGTGGCTCGGGATCTAAACCTTGACCTCATCTCCCCAACCACAGTCCTTATTTATATCCTTGATAAGCTTCTTCGTTATCAAGCTAATATATCGAGATGTGTGCTCGCATTGGCCTGGGACATCGGGAGGATTCTCAATGCTAAAGTCCTTCATAATAATGCAAGGACCGGGTGTGATTTCCTTAAGTGTTGGCGGCACCACCAGTTTTTCCGGCTAAGAGGCAGAAGAAGACGATGCTTTATCCTTTTTATGAACCGTTTTGGAAGTTTTGGCCATGGTTGTAAGCTAAAAAATACGGGTTGCAAAGGGATGTGGTGTTTCTTGCAAAAGCTTGGCGTTTTCTAATGCTTAAAGAGGTGGTAGAGATGGGTGATCAGAGAAAGAGATGAAGATGGGAAAGATGTGAAGAAAGAGTAAAGTTCTTTGCTCATAGGAATTGCCTCATATTTATAGAAGGGCAATGACGGTTCGGTGGCACTAGTGACCGACCAATACTGGCGTGCATTCAATGTTTTTAGGAAAGTGGATTGACGGGATGTTTCGGTCACTTCGAATGCCTGCTACATCACGGGAATGACATCATCATAAGAGGTTCGAGAAAATCGGGGTTCAAATTGTTTCTTATCATCTTACTCTAAGAAATGCGGGGACTATGTGTATACGGTCGATATCCAATACCTCCGATTTCTACACTTGAGAGGTTTTCCTGAGTTCGAGTATGGGTAAGATCAAGTCCGAGTTTGAGGTACCAAACCCGAGTTTGAAGGCGATGCATGATGCATACCAATATCAAGTGTGTTCGACCCCAAAATAGTACTGTTGTGGATTTGTACCAGAACGAGTTAGATTCCTGCCACGTCCCCAAAGTCATGGTGCAAATCCTGGAATATGATTGTACTATTCTGTACTAGGCGGTTCGACAGCTGTACCAAAAATATTCCTTACTGTAAATGGAAATATTCCTTATTTAGGGCTCCCATATTATATAAAGGGGACCCCAATCATTTCTAAGGCATCTTATCATCACTGAGAAAAGAATATACTCTTTGCCTTTTTGCCTATTGTTCATCAGCATTGTCGTTTAGCTCCATTGTTCTTACTTCATTTTTATTACTTAATTGTTCTTACTACCCTAAGATACATCGAGGTCACTAAGCTCAAGGTCACTACTGCTGAATAACATTGGTTTAATTTACATCTATCTTTCATTTTTACTTCATATTTCTTGATTATTAATTGGTATTGAACTAAATCACGTATCTTAAAAACCACTAATCAAATTTCATTGTTACTCGTATTTAATCAAATTTGGAATTTGCAAATTAAATGAGTCCATTTAATTTACATGCCCAAAGTTCATTTCATCTTAAGGCCCAGACTCATCCCATATGTCAAGTGACATGGCATGTACAGTCAAATTCAAAACCAATAAGATGATGCCACATGTTAAAATGATGTCGCAATCCCGGTAAAAAAACAGTGACCAACCAAAGGTCGCCAAGTGTATAATATGACATATCTTGGCCAATCACAAGTAATTTTATCACATAGATGGTATGATAAGTTTGATGACTCACATGAATCAATCAGAATCAAATAAGAGAGTTCATATGTAGCTGGACTGTCTATCCTCTACAACTATAAATAGAAGGGTTACATAACTCTGAAGACATTCAGAGTTGGAGAATTCTCTAAGAATGTCAATCTTAATTTATCTCAATAAACACAATGAATTCCGATAGGTGGGATCTGAGTAGGTTATTATGTACGCAGACCTTACCCCTACCATAGAAGGAAAAATATGTTATTTCAAATAAACCCTAAGCTAATGAAACGATGAAAAGAAGGAGCGAAAACATATAGTAATAACAAGAAGTTATTAAAAACTAAAAAGAAAGATAGTAATCAAATAGTAGATCGTAGATAGCAATGTAAAAATAAAGAGGAACCATACTAACACTATTGCCGTCGGTCTAAGAAAGAAAAGGAAAAATGCTCGACTACTTACTACCGTGTACCCTAATTCTCGACCTCCATACCTTCCTATGAAGAATCATATCCTCAAAAAGCATCAGCTATGCTTTGTCGTACCTAATCACCTCTTCCCAATATTTCTTTGGCCTACCTTTACCTCTCCTCATACCCACCAAGGCCAACCTCTCACACCTCCTAAGTGGGGCATCTATGTTTTATTTTTCCATCACATGCCCGAACCATTTCAGTCTTGTCTCCCGCATCTTATCCTCCACGAGGGGCACTTATACCTTTTTCCCCAATAACTTTATTCCTAATCTTATCTAACATGTTATGCCCGCACATCCATCTTAACATCTTCATTTAAGCTACTTTCATCTTTTGAACATGAGAGTTCTTGACTGGCTAACACTCTGCTCCATACAACATAGTTAGTCTAACTACCACTCTATAGAACTTACCTTTAATTTCTAGTGACACATTCTTATCACACAAGACACCGGAAGTGAGTCTCCATTTCATCTACTCTGCTCTGCTACAATATGTGACATTCTCATCAATTTTTCTATTTCTTTGTATTACTGATCCAATGTACTTGAAACTTACTCTCTTGGAAATGACTTGTATATCAAACCTCACATCCATCTTCCTGGGTTACGTGTCTGAACTTGCACTCCAAGTATTTTGTCTTGGTCTTACTCCACTTGAAACCTTTGGATTTTCGGGTCTGTCTCTATAAACCTTCAGCCTACATAAATTACAAAAACAATAGGTCAAGTTGTTACAATCTATGCTCACCTTCTTAAAGGTTGAGTTTCAGTGAACATATTGTTAGGTTAAAATAGCCTAAAGATACTCTTAATACGGTATGATACTGCTCGCTTAGGGCTAAGCCCGTAGGAGTTTTTCCAAAAATGCCTCACACAATTAATAGTATCCAACTCCTCATAAATAACATATTTTTCTTTTCTACTTTCTACGTAGGACTTTGTTCACACACACTCAACAATCTTCCCTTGAACTAAGTTCAACATGCCTCATCATTATTCATGGGCTAATTTTGAGATTAACTGTGTTCCACCCAAATTATCCGAGTATTTGTTGTCACCGAAGCTTAGAGGAGGGGCTATATATCCCGCCAAATCATTGGCTCTGATATCAGTTACTGGGATAAAATGGTCCAAAGATACTCTTAACATAGTATGATACTATCCGTTTTGGGCCAAATCCGTACGGTTTTTCCAAAAAGCCTCATACCATTAAGAGTATCCAACTCCTGATATGTAGCTTATTTTCCTTTTCTGCTTTTCATGTGTAACTTTATGCACACACACAACACATGTGAATGCAAAGGTTACACCCGCCACTGTTCATAAGGACTTCTTACTTTATTAAAAAGGGCAGCCCGATGCACTAAGCTCCCGCTATGCGTGGGGTCCGAAGAAAGACCAGACCATAATGGTCTATTGTACTCAACTTTATCCTACATTTTCTGTTAGAGGTTGTTTCCTAATTTATTTTAATACATAAATCCTTGGGCCGTAAGAAGCTTTTTGGCATCTGCAATAGTGCGTGGAAATTCTTTACATGACATCAAAGATCAGAGGGGTCTGGTCCCAAAGTTTATCTCCATAAGAAAAGGATTTGCATCTAAAGCAAGTAGTATCACCGAATATTGGCATAGTTGATAGTTGGTTATCCACAGAAGGTGGATTGTGTCAAGAGAAAGGCATAACAAAAAGATAATGTGGCAGCCGATCACATCTTTCTTTGGATTCTAATTTCCACCTCTGGAACTACCTAGATTAGATGAAATTAACAAATGTATTATCCTCAAGATAGAGATATAGGCATAATGGATAGCCATCATAAATTGCCTTTTTTCTTTTCTTATTAAAGTATCCTACTTTGTTATTATGTTTAGCGAATAATGTAAACAATAAGGATCACTTAGGCCTCATATTCGGTGATACTGAATGCACATCAGATTAAGATATTTGGATCTGAATGCACATCTGAATTTATTAAGATGTGTATTAAGATCTGAATACTATATAATTAAGACTGTTTGATTTTTAGCATTTGAATTGTATAAATTTATTTTTATTTGAAAATTAATAAATATAAAATTCAAATGAAATACTAACTAATCTAATATTCTATCAATAAAATATATAGTTTTTTAAAATATGATAGTGTTGGTGATGACGACTAACGGGTGAATGCCGACTAGAGGCGGTGGTTGGTGGTAGTTCTGGTTGATGATGGTGGTTCATGCTAGTAGCTAGTAGTGATTGGTAGTGGTGGCGATTATGATTGAGGATGGTGGTGGTGATAGTTAATTGGCGGGTGGTGGTAGTAGTTGTGAGTGAGGAAGGTGGTGGGTGGGTGGTGGTATGTTATAATGATGGGTAGCGCCGACTGTGGTTGTTGATGGTGATGGGGTGGTCAGTTGTGGTAGTTGAGGTGGATGAGTGTTGATTGTGCGTGAGAATGATGGTGATCGGAGTGGTGGGGGTAGTGGGTGGTGATGGTCGATAATGGTGGTGGTTATGATTAAGGATGATGGTGGCGTTGTGGTGGAGGTAGTGGTGGTGGTTGAGTATGGTGGTGGCGGCGGCATGGTGGTAGT
The DNA here is from genome assembly GCF_000715075.1 of Nicotiana tabacum. Taxonomy (NCBI): domain Eukaryota; kingdom Viridiplantae; phylum Streptophyta; class Magnoliopsida; order Solanales; family Solanaceae; genus Nicotiana; species Nicotiana tabacum. The sequence goes on along the minus strand of NC_134082.1, from coordinate 27,556,823 downwards.
TGATAATGGTAGGAGTTGCGGCAGTTAATAATAAATATGTAATAGCATCTTAATGAAATTAAGTCTTTGTTATAGATCTTAATCATATAGACCTATTTAGACCCATTAAGTGGTTGTGAAGTAGAAAAAACAAACACACTTAATGATTAAGATCTGAATAATTAAGATTCAAATTTTAAAAACAAACGCACTTAATGTCTGAGATTTGAATGATTAAGATTCAGACCTCCATTAAGTGCAAACAAATGAGGCCTCGGTCTGAATATTGAATCAGTTACTTTTTTCGGTTTTAACATCCACCTTTGATTTAAAAAAATAAATAAAGTACTCAAGCCAAAGAGCTCTTACAAATAAAATTGGAAAAGTTTATTTTTAGCCGCTCCCAAAAGTTATAGCTGACAAAATATATATATGTATGTGTGTATTATATACATTTCATATTCATATTTTATACTCCATCTGTTCCAATTTATGTGAACCTGTTTGATTGAGCACAGAGTTTAAGAAAAAATGAAGACTTTGTGAATTTGTGGTCCTAAACAAGTCAAAAAATAGTCCAAAGTATTTGTGTGGTTATAAAAGCTTCTCGTTAAGGATAGAATTGGAAGTTTAAGCTAAATTGCTTCCAAATTTAGAAAGGGTTCATTTTTTTGAAATGGACTAAAAAGGAAATAAGTTCACATAAATTGAAATGAAGGGAGTACATATTTTAGATAGTGAATGCAATTAATTTGGTCGACCGGTCAATTTTATATTATGCCAATAAACAAGAAGACCGCTAGTCGAATGAATGCCTTGTGGGAGTAGAGACAAGACTTTAGCATAAAAATAGGACTAATACGCTAAAACTTTTTTCATAGAAGATCATTATGGAAGAGTTGCTAAATATTGTTCGAACTCATAGCTATAAAATGGCTAGCAAAGCCAGCCCAACAACGAAAAAGAAAAAAACTGAGCTAACTCCGGCACGAGAGAAACGAAATCTTTTTTCTCCTATTTTCCTTCATAGAAAGGGGGTGGAGGTGGTAGTGGATGTCCCATGATTTGATTAATGCCTGTCCCGGTAACCTCCGGAAAATTGATCTTTAGTGGGAACACCCATGTCTAACACAACAAGTCAAAAAGCAATTATGGCTAAATCTCATATATCTACCCGCATTTTCCCACGTACCTGGGTGGGCAGGCAACTATGCTGACAAACGATATACAATCTCCCCTCATTTCTATGGTAAAAAAAGAGCGTTAAGTCAAAGTAACTATGACCTTTAGCAACATATAATTGATAAATTAGATCACTTTTGCTGCCAAGTCTCTGCATAATGTTGGACTTTTTTTGCAATAATTTCAGATAGTTACCTAAAATATTGAAATGAATGACTAGGGCAGCCCGGTGCACTAAGCTCTCACTATGCGCAGGATTTGAGGAAAGATCTATTGAAATGAATGACTATTGGTAGATAAGTACACCGTAAGTCTCATTTGGTATGAGATATAAGGAATAATTAATTGCGGGACTAAATTCAAGAAGAGTTTATCCCATGTTTAGTTGGTAGAAAAGTGCATTATAATTAATCCCGATATTAGTTATCCCGGAATTGTAGTATTTTTTATCCCCATAGGAGGATGGAATAACTAATCCTGGGATAACTAGTCACATAATAATTAATCAAGGGATAACTTCTTTGCAACCAAACCAACCTAAAGGTACGTGGGACCGGGACGGGAAAATAAGGGTTGATCAGAAATTCTAATAAGGAGATTCAAAATAATGCTAGAATACTACATATGTGATACAATTCTACTACTTCAAATAATTTTTGATTCACAATTTTTGCAACATTAAAGAGATTCAGTTGAACCTTCTTTGAGCCATGTAGCTCCGCCCTTAGAAGTGGCAAATGGATGAATAGTTTTTATCAATATTTGAATCAAAGAGCCACAAACACACGCTATGATTAATTATGCTTTAAGGGGTAAATCCATATAAAGCAAGGAGCACTAAGCATCACCAAGTCTCTCTTCAACAACAAAACCACACTGCTCCTTAGCTTGCTTCATATTATGTCTACAATGAAATATTCCAAAGCTTTTTCAACACTCAGAACAATTTGGTCCTTTTGGTTCCTTCTAGTAATATTGTCTAACAAAGTAAAGTCCAAGAAACAAATGTGATTCCACCAGGTGCAGGTTTACTCTGCATAAGTGATTGTGCTACATGTCCTGTTATTTGTTTATCACCACCTTCACCATTGGACTTCAAGCCACCACCATCATCACCACCACCACCGCGGCGCCTCGTTCTCCAGCCATCGCCACCGGAGTCGCATTGTTCTGATGCATCACCACCACCTTCACCATCTAATATTGTGTCGGTTGGTGCTACTACTACTCCGCCACCTCCTTCTAATTACTCCAACATTCCAGCAACTCAGGCGCCACCAGCTAAGGGTCAAAAGAATTACACTTATCCTTACTACGACTTCTATGTTATTTCCAAAGAGGATTCTCTTCAACTTCACAGCTCTATTGTTCTTGCTTTTTTGGTGTTCTTCCATTCTTGTTGATGAATGGTTTAGACATATTCTTGAAACTAAATCAAAATGGTTTCTTTGTTTTTACATTCTAGGATACTAAAACAATGTTTTCGATTGATACCATTAACTGTATTTACGTCATTTTCATGAATTCATCTTATAGTTTTAGTATCGGATAATGGCTCTGTTTGTACAAATTAGTATATTTGACACTTTTAAGCAATACGAAAGTCCAGGTAATTGACAAAATTCTCTGTTTTCATAGCTCCTAAACTGCCTAAGATTAAATTTATGGTACAGGTCTTAGAGCAGGTAAAATAGAATGATACAAGATGTGACTCGTCAGATTAAATTTGTACGTGTAACCATCTATCATTAGTTGGAAGATTATAAGAATGGAAGTATATATGCCTCTCATCACAAGATCGCATCCTTGAGACACTTGCCACTTCATTACCGTGTATTTTTTGATCGTTATTGCCAAGTCAAGGACAACCTCTTCCTCGCATTCATTTGCCAAGTGAGAATTCTTATTTTCAACACCATCTTGATTAGGGGTGGCAAAACTAACCCAAACACATTTCACCCACCCATTCCATCCAAATTTTAATGGTTTTGGGATAGAATGATTTTGAAAATGGGATGTTTTGGGCTAGTCCAAGTTAACCTATCAAGAATCATCAGCCCAAATGGATCCACGATGATGCCCAACCTTGACCCATGGGAATGCTCAATGTTAGAGTACTACATTGACCCATATTTTGAAAAATATTTTCTAATTTTTTCATGTTAGGTTGATTTAACTGTTTGTCGTGCGGGCATAAGGTCTTTGCCATACGAGTGTGATTATATGAGCATGAGGTCTTTTTGCGCGGGCATAAAGTCTTTGCCGTGCGAGTGTGATTATAAAAGCACGAGGTCTTTGCCGTGAGAGCACGAGGTCTTTGTCGTGCGAGTTGTTGATACCCAATTTTTTCCTATATATTTTCAATATGCAAAATAACTTCAAAATAGCATATATATGCATACATAAGCATTCCAAGTGTTTTATTATTTTTTCCATAATTTTAAAGGGTTAAATTGATTTATTTCCTCCCTTTTACCCATAAAATCCCCAATAATTATTTTCAAAATTATTATTTTAATAATTCATCTATTGTATTTCTATATTTATACCAAAATATGGCTAAAATAATTTTTACATATTTTCACAATTATATTTAGTATTTTTAAAGCTAAATTGCACATAATTGCAATATTAGCCATTTAAAAGTTTAATTATGATTTATACACATAAAATTGGATCCTGTATTTTTAAATCTTTAATTATGTACTATAAATTATTTTAGCTCTTTAGATTAGTCTTTAGAAATTATTTACTATTTTTATAAAATTAATAGGGAAAAACTGGCTATTTAAATTTTAGCCAAATTTGGCTTTTAATTATGGCCAAAATTGGACCCCAATTCCCAGCCCATTTTTAATTAAAACCGGACCCCAACTCAATTGAAAACCCACCAGACCCAAGCCCAAACCTAGGTCCCCACCTACCCCATTCAATCTGGCCCGTTGATCATTCAGATCAACGGTGCCCAGCTCCCCTTCCTAAATTAAACCAAACGACCCCCCAAACCCTTTCATTCCTCACTCAACCGACTCTAATCTCTCTCTCTCTATCTCTGGTTCTCTCTAGAACCTTCCCCCCTCCCCTCCTCTCCGATGAGCTTCACCTACTTTCTCCGGCCATCTCCTTGCCTGAATCTATGGTGGTCTCACCACCTACCAGCCTTATGGCTCCCTCTTGAATGTTTGTCACCGTTTGAGGCTTTCAAGTGAACCAGAGGTGGTTCACTCGCCTCCCCATGCCATATTCCGACCATCCATGGCTGTTCGAGTAAGATCTGTGACTCTTTCGTCTAGATCGGTAACTTTTCGAAGTTTTCTCAATTTTTTGGGTTCTCCGAAACCCTAACATTAAAGACTGTCCAATTTTTCTTTTAGATCTGTCTTAGATCTGTGTATGTTATGAACCTCTTGGTGTTCTTCTCAAAGGTTATTCCGATTTTTTTTTTCAAAGTGACTCTCCGTCATCAAAATTAGGGTTTTTCTTAACCTCTTTTAAAAGACTTCTCCTCTGATCTTCAGTGTTGTCTTATGATTCTACTATGTTTAAATGGGTTGTTTATATTTTCTTCTACCTGGTTCATCGTGTTGAAAACCCTAAGTATTTTTGGTCTTATCCGGGGTTCTGAAACTATCTTTGTTTATTTTGTATGTATGCCTGTTTCTATTGAGTTTTTTATGGTTAGATCCTTTTCTTTAACTTGAGTGATTCTGAGTTCTTACCGTTTTCAACTCAACTCTGATAAAACCCTAATTTCTTAAATGATTTTCTCCACTTATTACTATAAGTTTAAAGACCTTCTTGTTTATGTGTGTTGATCTTCTTTACCTGTTGGGTTGGTTTTTCTCTCTGGTTCGATGTGTTAGCCATGACTACTTGACTTTGTTGACCACCATGCTTCGAGTAGGTTCTTTTACTACTGACTCCTTAGCCAACTCATGTTACTACTGTATGTTTGTGTTCATCTAGTTGCTTCTTTTGTCAATATGGTTGGCTTTGCATGTCTGATGTTCCTGTTCATTCTTCTCTATTGATATGTCAAAGTGCAGAATCATAACTCCTTGATTGATCTGATTTCCTCAAGTTACGATTGATTGCAAAGGTTTTCTTATAAACCCCTAAAATTTTACTCGTTTGTTCAAGTTGATTGATTTCCTTCCCTTATTTGCTGTGATGTTTCACCCCTGCTGAATCCTTTCCCCAAATTAGGTATATTATGTACTCAGACTCAATTATATGCCCTATACTTTACTACCTCTTATATGGTAAAAATCAATCTTTCTCAAACTGATTTTCTTTCCTTAATTATCCCTGTTAATATCCGTTTGAGCTGTAATTCCTTGATTAAGGGAAGTACTTGTATTAATTGATTCTGATGGTGATTACTTCCATAATTGTGCTAAATCTTTACTTGTTACCTTATTTTCCACTTTGTTTAAAAGCTATAAATACCCTAATGCTTTCATTGACAAGACACGAACAATTTAGTTCAGAACACACACTTACACACTCAAACTCTCTCTTCTTTTTTTCTCTACTACTACTTGTGCTACTACTTTATCTAGCCGGCTGAAAGCCAAGGCTAGACTGTGGAACTCTGATTACTTTACCTTTTTCTGCACTTTGCTTCTTCAACTGGTATGTTCCTAGTTCAAATTTTTAAACTCAACTCTATGTGTTCCCTTGTTTGTCAATCCCTGTCTCTTGCACTAACTTAATGGCTCATGCTGTTAAACTGCATTTCTTGTTTACTGCTTTACTCAGCGTGCTTAAAATTCTACCCTCCTTAGTTCAAATGTAATAAGCATGTTTACTTGTTCCTATTTATATCCCTCAACTAGTATGTCTCCTAATGCACTCGATTAACCCTAGTTCATGACTAATTATGTGTCTCTGATTTGGGTCCTCTATGTCCCCAACCCCTACTCCCCTGCTTGTAATTGCTGAAGTTGTACTGCTCTCTGAACTAGTTCTGCGTGTGTTGTTGTTGCTACTATCCTCTTTCCCCTCCAAAAACCATTTTCACTAATGCAACTCTTCTTCTGTTTTATAAACTTGTTTCAAACATGCTATTTTCAAAACTGGTCTCCAACTCAACTCTTTTGAGTCTATGTCAAGCACTCTCACATGCACTCTTAGACTACTAGGTTCTGCCCTTTTTGTGAGAGCCTTGCCTGGGGACCTTAGAGCTCTCTCTGAACTTGGACACATAAAAGTTGGCCCTTCTACACTGCACTCACTCTGTTTGGTTATGCAATCTGGGTGTGAGCATTGCCCGGGATCCCTTGAGGTCCTTAAATATTCAAGATTGGGCAAGACTTGACGAGCGAAGGGGTTGGGGCTTCCTTCTCTCTCTAATATACTCTCTCCCCTCTCTCACAAATAGCCATTTAAACCAGCCCAAATGACCCCAAATGTCATTTGATAAAAATGGGACCGGGTGAAATTTTCCCAAACTTAAGCCTACAAAACCGGGTCCGCGGTCGCATACCGAACCACAAAACGAATATGTTGTCCGGAAAGGGGACCTTAAAAATGGTCGCAAAAATGGGCAGTCCTGGTTTGATCTGCGATCGTTATGCGGCTCAAAGATATAAGGCCCCATAAAAATTTCACATAGAACCCGGGGGTTTGTGATGCCCAGGTAGGCTTATATGTTTGGTGATTGTAGAAATTCTTCGCGGCAAGCTTGCGCGCTGCGGCATAGACTTTTTAGGTTCAAGAATGCACTGAGGAGTCGATGAAATCTTTGGCAGAAGAATGAAATTCTGTGGTAAGTTTCGACCCACAGATCTGTTCCGCGGATCGCATATTTATCATGGAGTCGAGCAGAAAATTTGTTGAATTTTGAAGGTTGTTTTACGGTCCATTATGCGATCGCATACCTATTTCACAGGCCGTACTTCCGTCAAAAATTTGCCATGAAGATTGTTTGAGGGAGATTCTACGGTCCATTTCGCTCATGACTTGAGGCAACACTATTGAGTATGTTGTTCGGTGTTTGAACTATCAACAAATGAAGTACGGGCATCGAATGCCCGATGGTTTGCTTTAGAGGCTTGATATTCCGGAGTGGAAGTGGGAACTATCACTGTAGATTTTGTAGTTGGGCTTCCATGGACCTTGAGGAGATTTTATGCAGTATGGTTCATTGCGGATAGACTAACCAAGTCTGCACACTTCATTCCAGTCATGACTACCTACTCTTCAGGGCAGCTGGCTCGGATTTACATTCGTGAGATTGTTCGCGTTCATGGTTTGCATGACCGAAACAATTTCATGAGCTGTTCTCTGTATCTACTCTAGTTGGTGAGTCTATTGTGGCTTCACAAGTTTATAGGGATTGTGTTGTCACAGCGCATAATTGGGACACCATGGCCAATATCATTGAATTGGGGACGATTAATTTTTATATAATAATAGGGATGTACTGGCTATATTCATGTTTTGCCAAGTTTGATTGCCAAACCAGAACTAATATATTTGAATTTTCAAATGAGCCAGTTATCGAATGGAAAGGGGATGATGTTGTGTTGAAGGGTGTCGTGCCCCCTTTTTCTTGTGAAAATCGGGTTTATGACATTTGGGAGACAACTCATTCCCGTTCGGGAATTGGGTTTTGAATTGAAGAGTTGCCACCTAATGATTAAAGTGCATTAGGACACTAGGAGGGGTTTGTTTTGAGTAACCAGAGATTGGGTAAGGGCTTGCAATTATCCCAAGGGGAAGGTGTTAGGCACCCCTCAAGATCCACTAGTGTGGTTTTCGGCTAAACTATTGTTGTGACTTAAGTGCAAATAACACATAGGCAAATAAAGGCTTCAAATAAGAGGGGATTTTCATGTAATGGTTACAAATAAGCAAAAGTAAGAAAAATGAACTAAAAAGAGTTGATTTTCTTAAAAGAAATGGTTTGAAAAGATTTAAAAGAAACAAAGAAAACGAAGGGAAGGGGGGTCCTAGGTTTATTAATAATATGGATTACCCCACACAACATCCGGTAATCACTCCTCAGTGAGGGGCTACACGTAATGTTATCGCGTGGTCATCATATCCATGTCTACCCTTTCCCACCCCGTTAAGGTATTAAAGCGCGGAATAGTCTCGTTTACTTATTGCATGCTATTACCCGGCCCAAAACTATTAGCCCCGGAGGCACTTGGGACTACTAATCCTAGAGGGAGGAGGTATTGGGCTTATTTGAGGTTTCAAAAGGTAAATACTAAGGTGACAAACAAAACACATATAACAAGTTTAGGGAAGCATATAAACAAATAAAAGGGCTCAAACAAACCTCCTTTAAACCAAAGAAAGCACATAATGTAGCATGACTTGCATGTACTATTTAGGGCCTGATTAAAACTTAAAGGGTGGAGGCAGATTGATTTATTACATAGTTCAGATAAGATGCTCGAATCAGGCCTGCATGTTGGTTGTAGTTAATAAAATCTGATTCAGTTTATAAACTGTCCTATGGCTTGCCTAAGTGTTAGACGAAAACCTATAGGCATGATGTCTATTGATTTCAGAAAAGGTGAAGTATACTGATTTTAGAAAAAGTTGTCAGTTATTCAGGAAAGACGAGTTTTGACAAAAGATCATAAATTCTGCAGACATTAGACATTATTGTTACTGGTTTTAGACTTATAAGCAAGTGAAATGCTTCAGACTTGGTTGATAGTTCCTATAGGCATGCTCTCTATGCGTTGCTGGAAAAAAAAAACTTTTGGACATAATAAGAATGCATAAACCCTATAGGCATGACATCTAATTGTAGTTGATTTTCATAACCTATAGACATGTTCTCTACATGCATATGCAGAAGTCACGATATCTACATGAAAGTGTAGGGTCCCTATAGTCATGGTATCTAAATGAGAATGCTAAAAAATCTTATAGACATGGCGATTAAATGAGAATGCAGAAATCTTATAGGCATGGTAGCTATATGAAAAATGCAGAAATCTTATAGGCATGGTAGCTATATGAAAAATGCAGAAATCTTATAGGCATGGTAGCTATATGAAAAAATGCAGAAATCTTATAGGCAAGTTATCTACCCTTTTTTACATGCATGGTTACCCTTCCCTTTTCACTAACCATCCCCAAAAGTTATTACAAGTTATTACAGTCCAAATAAAATAAAGAAAAATACATCAGAAATTGAAAATTACAACCAAGGAGAGCCGGATTCAGACTAACTGGCTGAAGTATGAAGTAAACCAACTCCAAAAATCATGCTTCAAAGCCTTTCTCCCACTTGGGTGTGTCAGAGTTCCCTAAGAGTTTCATAAGAACTCCAGGCAGTGCTTACACTCAAATGTATCACCATATTAAGCCAAACTGCAGTGTGGAAGGACCAGCCCTCAGGTGTCCAAGTTCAGAGTGAACTCAAGGTCCCAAGGCAAGGCTCACAAGAGGGGGGCAGAACTTAAGAACTAAGAGAGAGTGTAAGTGCAGAATTCTGAAAGGGGGAAAGGGAAAGGGAAACAACACACATAGGGATATAGGGAATGGGGAGTTGTAAGAGGTAAAAAGCAGGCTAATGGGCATAACCCAACAATGGGAGATGCTGGCACACCCATAAGCCTAATGGAACACATTGTTTAGAGGTTAGGAGCCCCTAAGGGATCAAGTTCAATCCATAGAAAATAACTTGTATATTGCCATGTTTTAAACTGTAACTCAAACCACATAAAGGGAAATAGGGAATAAGGATTCATAGCAGAAACAAGCTAAAGGGAATCAACATGCTAGTTTAAGTATTTAACTCTGCAGAAGTAGTAAAGTAGACATAGATACAGAAAGTTGTAAGTAAACACATTGTGGGGATGCTGAAATTTGAAATTAGGACATACCAGTTTCAAAGAAACAAGTAGAGAAAATTGCAGTATCTGGTAAAAGCCTCAGTGCAGACAAGAAGAGAGAGTTCTATTATGTGTGAAGTCGGAAGAGATTGTGAAATTGTGAAGTCTGAAGTGTGTGTTTGTGAAAAGGGTCATGCCTTTTATAATGTAAAAACCAAGTAGAAATAAGGTAAGAAATAATTGAAGAGCTGATTGTCAATCAATTACACAAGACTCTCGTTAGTTAAGGGATTCAGATTCAAACAGGTATAAACCAATTAAGGAAAGAAATTAATCAAACACTTTGTTCAAAGTAGGGAATTAGGGGAAAATACATAAAAAGTTATTTAAGGACAAGGTTTTGAGACACAAGGTTTGTGCAAATAAGGTAAGCAAATCAATTAACAAACAGTAAATCAAAAGAGTCCAAGATTTTGTATGAATGAACCGAGTCAAAAGATGGGAAAGGTTTTTAACTTAAGGGAAATCAGCAAACAATGAAAAGGGAATCAATTAGACCCATATTCAGAGGTAAGTAGGAAGATAATCACAAATTCAAAAGCCACTTTAAAGGGAAGTCTATCATATATAAGGAGCATACGAACATGTTAAGCATGAAGGAAGACTGCAGTGTCATTGTAAAGTCAGTAGAAAATCCAGTATAGAAAAGTTTAGCAAAAGGTCAGAGTCATATGAAATCAAAGAATGGGTCTGAAAGAGTTAGGGGTTTTGAAATAAACCCTAAATTCAATCAAATCACATAATCAAGCTTGGCGGAACCCCCAAATTCTAGGTTTCCACATTGAATCAAGTACAGAGATGAGAAGGCAAGTAGTGGAAACAGGCTCAGAGGTTTTAGAGTTGAAACCTCTTTCATGCTTCTTTTATCAATAGAAACTCATGAGAAAAACATGATAGCAAAGTAACACGGGGAACAAAGTAGAAGCACTTAAAAGAAAACACTGATAGGAACAGTAAAAGAAACATGCTTAAGAGATTTTTCAGAAGAAACTTAAACAAGGCTTAATTGAAGGAAAATAAGGAAACTTAAGAACTTAGCAGGAAAATACAGTAGGAGAAACATGATGGAACATAGTAGAAGACAAAAAATATAAGAACACAGTAGAAAAGCATATGGGAGCATAGTATGGAAAACATGGTAGAAGAGCATACAAGCATGGAGTATATAAAACTCAGTAAAAGAACATACAAGAAGGGAGGGTAAAAGCTTAGTAGAAGAACATACAAGAACGGAGTGTAAAAACTCAGTACAAGAACATACAAGAACGGGGTGTGAAAACTCAGTAAAAGAACATACAAGGTAGAAGAAAACATAAGAACACAGTAGAGGCAAATAAACACAAAATACAAAGGAGAGAAAGTCAGAGAAACACTTAAACATTTTCAGAAAACCCTAGATCGGAAACGAAGCGGTTTTGAAAGTAATTTTTGAAAGAAAAGTTAGGGAAATCGTTTGAAAACTCAAGGAGAGCACAGATGCACAATATATCTAAGGAAATCGGAGAAAACCTCGAAGGGTTAGGGTTTCAAAAGAACCCTAGAAGTGAGATAGGCTTTGAAAGGTCACCGATCTGAGTCGGAGAGGTCGGAATCAGGCTCAAACCACCATGGTATGACGGAGTAAAGCCGGAGATGGCCGTGGAACCTTGAATCGATCGAGGTCTGGGTGCAAACCTTCGAGGTCAGGCCTCGAATCTTCAGGCATCAGGCGCGTGGGAACAAGAGAAGGTGAGTATAACACTCTCATAGCCTGAGAAGCCATGGATTCTGGAGGGTTTCAAGGTGGAGGTGGTGGTAAGAGGCGATTAGGGTTTGGGAATGTTCGAGAGAGTTTGAGAGTTCAGAGGCGGCTGGTTAGGTGAACTAATTTAGGGTTAAAGGTTGTTGGTAGATTAAAAAAAGGAAAGGAGGGTTTGTGGCCGTTGATTTGGGCTAAAATTTAAATAGGTAGGGCTATTATTTAGATAGCCATCTTTCCCTTATTTATTTTATAAAAAATAATAAAATAATTTTTGGAAATAAATTAAAGGTACTAAAATGATTAATAATACGTAATTATCAAATTAAAAATACTTTAGTCAATTTTATAATTATGAAAATAATTAAATCTTAAAATAGGCTAATATCGCAATTATACTCAATTTAGACTTAAAAATACTAAACAAATTTGTAAAAATATGCAAAATTATGCCAGCTATATTTTAATATAAATATGAGAATCCAATAAGTGAGTCACCCAAAATGATAATTTTGGGGAAAATTATTGGGTTTTTTATTGATAAAATAGGGCAATAAATAGATTTAACATTCTATAAGAATTAAGAGAAAAATAGTAAAACCTTGGGACATACTTATATATGCATATACCTGCTATTTTGAAAGTATTTTGCATATAAAAATATATAGGAAAAAATTGGGTATCAACAAAGGGTAGGTTTATTTCTTACCTTAAGGCCACGAAGATGATCAACAAGGGGTGTATTTACCATTTGGTCCGGGTTACGGACACCGATGCTGAGGCACCTACCCTACAGTCCATGGCAATTATGAATGAATTTCTAGAGGTCTTTCCTGGTGAGCTCTCTGAATCCCATCAGACATGGAGATTGATTTTGGATAGATGTGATGCCAGGCATGCAACCTATATCCATTTCACCCTACAAAATAGCACCGACAGAATTGAAGGAACTAAAGAACAATTGAATGATTTGTTAGAGATGAGTTTTATCCAGCGGAGTGTGTCGCCTTGGGGAACAACAGTTCTATTTGTAAGGAAGAAAGATGGGTCACTGAGAATGTGTATTGACTATCAGCAGCGCAACTAGGTCACGATCAAGAATAATTCTTCTCCAAAATTGATTTAAGATCCGGGTATCATCAATTGAAGATCAGGGAGTAGGATATTCTGAAAATAGCTTTCAGGACCAGGTATGGGAACTTTGAGTTCCTACTAATGTCTTTTAGGTTAACAAATGCCCCGATAGCTTTCATGGATCTTATGAATCGAGTTTTCAAGTTTCTTGACTCCTTTGTGATAGTTTTTATTGACAATATTCTTGTATATTCACGAAGTAGAGAGGACCATACCGATTATCTTAAGGCAATTTTGCAGACTCTATATCAACACAAGTTGTATGCAAACTCTTCAAAATTTGAATTTTGACTTGAATTTGTCACATTCTTGGGTTTTGTCTCAAGAGAAGGAATTAAGGTTGATCCTCAGAAGATAGACCTACAACTCCAATAGATATTCGCAGTTTCTTGGGCTTAGCTGGGTAATATAGGAAATTTGTAGAGGGGTTCTCTACTCTTGCCTTTATATTTACTAAATTGATGCAAAAGGCAGTTAAGTTCCAATGGTCAGACACTTGTGATAAGAGCTTCCAAGAGTTAAAATCAAGATTGACTATGGCACCATTATTGGTACAGTTGAAGGAGGGTATTAATAAACATAAAACCATGGATTTTTCTCTTGGAATGGATGATGGTACACTAAGGTAACAAGGGAGATTATGTGTTCCAAATGTAGATGATCTCCGAGAAAAAATCATGTCTGAGGCTCACAATTCTAGGTATTCCGTACACCCAGGGTCTATAAATATGTATCATGATCTTAAGGAGGTCTATTGATGGAATGATATGAAAAGCAATGTGGCGGATTTTGTGGCAAGATGTCCAAATTGTCATCAAGTAAGGTCCGAACACCAATAGCCCGGTGGGTTGGCACAAAACATCAAGATTCCAATGTTGAAGTGGGAGATAATCAATATGGACTTTGGTAGGACTACCTCGCACTTCTCGCAAGTTTGAATCGATTTGGGTGATTTTGGATCGACTCACAAACTAAGCACACTTCTCACCTGTTAAGGCTACCGACACAGCAGAACAATATGCTCAGTTGTATATCAAGAAAATAATCAGGTTGCATGGCACTCCAGTTTTTATTATCTCAGATCGAGGGGCACAATTCATAGCTAGGTTTCTGAAGAAATTTCAGCAAGGTTTGGGTACTCAGGTGTATTTTAGTACAACCTTTTATCCACATACAGACGGGCAAGCAGAGTGGACCATTCAAACGCTTGAGGATATGTTACGCGTTTGTGTTGTTGACTTTAAGGGTTGCTGGGATGATCATTTTCCGCTCATAGCATTGCCTACAACAACAACGATCTTGGTAGCATTCAGATGGCACCGTTCGAGGCTTTATATGGTAGGGGATATAGATCTACCATTGGGTAGTTTGAGATTAGTGAAGCAGAGTTAATAGGGCCAAAACCTTGTGTATCAGGCTATAGAGAAGATTAAGATCATTAAGGAACAATTGAAAACTACTCAAAGTTGTTAGAAGTCCTATTCAGATGTGCGTCGTAGAGATTTGTAGTTCAAAGAGGATGATTGGGTATTAATGAAGGTTTACCTTCTTGAAGGGTATAATACAGTTTGAAAAAAAGAAAATTTGAGCCCGAGGTATTTTGAACTGTATAGAATCATTCAGAGGATTGGTCAGGTGGCTTATGTAAGGCCCCGGAAAATTTTTGCTAAGTAATTTAGGATTTCGAGGTGTTTTATGTGCTATTAATGTTTGTCACGCCCCAAAAACCGTGGAATGCGACCGGAATTCAATCGAGTAAACCCGACTGAGCAAGCCTATTAAATTTTACTCTACCCAAACTAGTTCATAAATAACGAGGGAATGTTAACCCACTTTATCAAAACATTAAGCAATCTTCTATTAGAAACTTTCATTTCATTTCCGTTAATGACTTCATTTAATGTTTTCAAAAATATTATTAGTTTACAAGTTTAATGAGAACACATGATTATCAAGTACTAACATTTCTAGTCTATACTCCCAACATCAACCACCACCCACAAACAGTCTACGAAGCCTCTAAATACAATAGACGAGTAATAGGGAAACACCGGCAACAAGGCTCCGGCTATATCTCAAAACGTGATAGGAAAATGAACAAAAGATATGTGAAATGACCCCGGAGTGGAGTGGGGCTCACCAAGACTGCTGGGAAGAGAATACCGCTATCACTAGACGATGCCGCCTGCTGTGGAACCACTTGTATCGTTAAACGATACAGCGACCCCGGCAAAAGGGACGTTAGCGCCATCGAATGGCACTAGTATGTAAGGCTAAAAGGCCTCTTCCGGAATAGAATAACCATACAAACAAAGAAACATGAAACAAAAAGTCGAGTCAACAACACAAGCTTCCAATTTGCAACATGTAAGTCTTCTAGTTTAGAAAATAAAAGAAAATAATATATATAAATATATAATTTTGTTGGTTGGGAGATCATTAGCACCGATATGAGTTATACCACCGTCTTTGTTAGCACGGAGTCCGATCACGGCCCCCGATCGGCTAGGTCGTCCCTTTGGAGACATGTACCACAATCACAATTTCTAGTTTTAAATTTCCAATTTTTGATTCTCAGCACAATACCACCATGTTTGCGGCATGGCGTCCGATCACGGCCCGATCGGCTAGGATGCCTTCTCCCATATGCCATGTGGGTTGGCATTACCAATTCACAAATATTACCAAGTTCATCCCAATTAAGGGGAATAACCACAATCCACCCCTACATCGGCACAGGTAGTTTCAGGTACGAGCCTTATGACCCACCCTTCCTTGATTTTGCTAATGATACTCCCAAAAACATTTTTTTTTGATTTGATTGGATATTGTACACAATTGTAGTATAAATACAAGGATTCAAATATAGCATGAATACAATTATGCTTACCTCAATATCTTTCACATTTTATAGATTCCAATTAGTATTTCCAGTCACCAACAACAACAGTATTTCCTTGGCTCATTTGGCCATTCACAAGATTCTTTATTCCTGGCATGGTGGCTGTATTTCATATTTCACATGTTTCACATCGATATCAATTTTAACAACAAGACATGCAAGTCAAGATGTCAAGTACACATGAGAGTAAACATAAATCATAAGCATATAGAGTATTTCCGAAACCATACACCTCAAGTTTATTAGCAATGGAACTTTAAACACAGAGGATTCTTCCCAAAGGAATGGGCCACACCAACAAGCAATAAAAACTCACATTGAAATCATTAACAACAATACACCATTTTATCTTGCAATACTCCTTCCCAGAAATGACGTTGGTCAGTTTAAACATAGATATGTAAGATCTCGAATCACACCGGATATACTTATAAATCAAAGCAATAGTGATAAATAGCCACTTATGGGCGTGAATTGAGCACAAGAGCTCTTGAGCAATTCTATCTTTGAAGTTATTTCATAACTGTCGGGTCGAGGCCTATTACATAATCTTTAACACATTCCAATTCACTTATTTCATTTTTCAAGCATCTTTATAGGCTATCAACAACAAGACATATTCAATCAAGACATTTTGTACACATAAGAGCAACTAGGAGCATTAAGCAGATCGAGTTCTTCTTACCAATAAGTATACTAACTTCCATTTAAAATGTGACTCAAGGCCATACCATTTTGGTAAACAAACCACACTTAAACTTACGAAACGATATGGAATTCACTTCTGAGAGAGAAAGTTTAGCCTACATACCTTTCTTGATCTTTCCTTTAATTACTATGATATTCCGGAAATTCTAGCAACTTCAATCTATTTTGAGACATAACAAAATTGAACACAAATTAGGAAGATATTCATAATTCTAGCTCATTTGAGAATTTTATCAAACACTAGTTGAGCATCTTAATTTCAAATCTCTTTAACAACATTTCTTTCATTTCCCCAACCCAATCTTTACTTATTTATGTTCAACAATCTTCCCACAAACCTAATTTGTACATGCATGTATACATAATACTATTACACCCAAGAATCATACCTCAATAACCCATCTCACAATCTCTATAACACCAACACAACCTAGGTTAGGCACCTATGGATTCCAATCATCATCCCATGAGTTACAATACTTGATTTATACTCATAATTCCATAATAACTCCATATATGTAAGTCTAAGGGAAAAAGATAACCTCTTGTAGACCAAATCTTGAAAGACAACTTTGGGGTGTTCTTGAGATTTTGAAGAAATCCTATGAAATCCAATCAAAATCATGTTGTAACTAGTGATTGAGAAGTGAAATCACCATGAAAACACACTTAAAAACTCACCTTAGGTGTGCAATTGGATGCCTTGGTCGGATTGGGGATGGAGAGGATGCCCTAGTCCTGAAAATTGACTTAAATCCTCTAATTTCCCATCCTTAGGTGTATTTAGAGGTCTTCCACTAGCGCGCCCGCGCTAAGGCCATGCTAACGAGGCAGAATACTTCGCAATATGCGCGGCCGCGCTAAGGCCGTGCTAATGATACATGCCCAGTAAAATGGTCGTAACTTTCTGTATACACCTCCAAATGATTAACAGTTTAATGCATTGGAAACTATACTCAATGAGATTTAATTTGATAGGTTATGCCTCACACAAATCCTTATATAACTAGAGATATGGTCGTCCAAAGTGAGGTCTTGTGCGCACTCATTTTCAACTTTAGTCTATTATGAAATTTTTCAACTTGGCTTAGACTTAGGCCACTCCTTAGACCCCAATTCACTTATAATATGACTTATACGCTTATTAACATATCCAATTGATATCCATTATATCATGAATTCTCATTTGCACACAAAATAAAATAATTAGCCTACCTTGGCACCACGAAAATTACTTTGGACAATCATATCTCCAATTATATATGGTTTTGTATGATTTAAAACCTATCAAATTAAATCTCTTTTATTCTAGTTTTCGACGCATCAAACCATTCGTCATTTGGAGGTGTATACAGAAAGTTATGACCATTTTACTGGGCATGTGTCATATGCGTGCCCAGGTGCACGGCGGAAGAGCGGCCGCACATATTGGGAAGTATTCTGCCTCGTGATCGCGGCCTTAGCGCTGTCATTAGCGTGGGTGCACTAGTAGTAAACCTTAAATACCCCAAGACCAGGTATGGAGAGTCTCTAAGTCATTTTTTGAGCTAAGGGTTGCTCTATCAAGGGGAATCTGTCCCATACTTCCCTCCTACGATCCAAGGTAATATTTTTGGAGTATTTTGAGTTGATTACTACTCCTAAACACCTATATTAACAAGGATTGATCTTGAACATCCATAGATTCCCATTCAAATCCCTAAATTGATCAAGAACACTACAAGTGGGGATTCTCAAGATTCTTACTACAAGAGGTGTGTCTATCACCTCTAACTACTCTATGGTGATATTTATGTATGATATATACGTTAGAACTCATGGGTTGGTGATTGGAAGCCATAGTTGCCTAACTTAGGTTGTGTTGGTATTGTAGAGATTGCGAGATGGGTTATTGAGGTATGATTCTTGGGTGTAATAGTATTATGTATAGATGCATATACAAATTAGGTTTGTGGGAAGATTGTTGAACATAAATAAGTAAAGATTGGGTTGGGGAATGAAGGAAATCTTGTAAAAGAGATTTAAAATCAAGATGCTCAACTAGTGTTTTATAAAATGCTCAAATGAGCTGAAACAATGAATACCTTCCTAATTTGTGTTCAATTTTGTTATGTCTCAAGTAGATTGGGATTGCTAGAATTTTCGGGACATCGTAGTAACTTAAGGAAAGCTTAAACAAGGTATGTATGGCTAAAGCCCCATCTTTTAGAAATCGAGCTTCATCGATGTTTTTGTGAATATGGTAAGATTAAAGTTGAATTATTGCACCGATTGTTATTTTACATGAATTGGTGTTGTAACCTTATATGTGTGAAAGATGTGTCTCAACATGATCAACGTGCTATCTTGATAACTTGAAAGAGG
This sequence comes from Nicotiana tabacum, assembly GCF_000715075.1. Classification (NCBI taxonomy): domain Eukaryota; kingdom Viridiplantae; phylum Streptophyta; class Magnoliopsida; order Solanales; family Solanaceae; genus Nicotiana; species Nicotiana tabacum. The sequence goes on along the minus strand of NC_134082.1, from coordinate 27,537,952 downwards.
CAAAAGATATGAATTATGTATTGAAATGCAAAGACCTTAAATTAAGATTGAAGCTGCATATAATGTGCCATCTATGTGAATTCTTATCTATGCTCACAATTTAAATTGCTCTTGTGTGCACCTACTGTCCTAAATTACAAATCTAACATTGAAGCTGGAAATGATGTGAAATGTGGCCTAGTGCCAAATATATGACGTGATAGCTGTGGCCCCAAGCCTTTGAAATGACATATGTATAACCAAAGATTGGAGTGAGATGAATAATGGAAAATGGTAACGTCTCGGGGAGGCGGCTTAGCCGATCGGGCCGTAATCGGACGCCATGATATATACACATGGTGGTAATGTATTGATGATTGAAACTGGAAAGTGTGAATGAAATAATGGTAACGTCTCCGGGAGACGGCTTAGCCGATCGGGCAGTGATCGGACTCCGCTCAAAGAAGCGGTGGCAAAGTGGATAATGATGCAACAATGTGGGATGCTCTAATCTAAAATTTCAGGAACTATGTTAAAATCATGTGAACCTCCTTATATTGTTGGTGCTTATTTGAAACTTTGTTATCTTTATGATTTCCCTTTTACTCTTGTATGAAAGTTTTTCTAACTAGATGGTGTTAGTTATACATATTAGTGCTATTCGATGGCACTAACGTCCCTTTTGTCGGGAGCGCTATGTCTTTAAATGGATGTAGGTGTTTCTATAGCAGGCAGTGTTAGTCGCAACTAGTGCCGCATCATACTTTCATCTAACTTGGTGAGCCCCACTTCGTTTCGGGGCCCTGTTTCATCTGTTTATCATGTACATTGTATTTGAGGTATAGCCGGAGCTTTGTTGCCGGCATTTCCATATTACTCTTCAGTTGTATTTAGAGGCTCCGTAGACAAGTTATGGGTAGTGTCGGGTATTTGAATTAAAGTAGAAATATTAATGTTCCGCAATGATGTATGAAAATTGTAATATCTTCAAAATTGTGAACGAAGTGGTTAATGGAAATGAAATGGAATCGTTAATGACATGTTTATAGAATTTGATTAATGGTGTACATTTCTTCGTTATTCAATGACGAATTTGGGTAGTATGAAACCTAACAGGCTTGCTCAATCGGGTTTACTCGGTTGAGCGCTAGTCGCGCTCCTTAGATTTTGGGGTGTGACAAACTTGGTATCAGAGCCTAAGGTTTTAAAGTGTCCTAGGATATCTCAGAGCCGTGTCTAGTAGAGTCTTTCTTATTGATGTGTAGTCGACCACATCTATAAGTTGGAGGCTACATGGACATTTTAGGAAGGTTACCCTTATTCAAAACTCCAGATCGTGCGATAGAGCCTGACTATGAGATTGTCTTCTAACACGTGCTTTAAGGTTCAAGGTAAGTTTAAATGATCTTTCATCTATTCCAAGTAATGTTGTCATATGACATGACAAATGGGCAAAGGCCCGAATATTAAGGAGATGGCACATGTATCGTGTTGAATGAATGGTACGAATATATGAGATACGTAAATAGTACCAGAAGCATACTTTATTTGAGAAAAGTGTCAAAAATGATTACCACATCCAAAGAGACATTGACTTGATAAATGAGATGCGAGCTTATATGGCACATGTGGATAGCGTGGGAAGTATGTATATGATCCTAAGGTGTAAAAGAAAATTTGTTGTATAAGCATGTGATATATGTAAGGCATGACCAGGAGAGTAATGACAAACATGTGGGTCTCTCACGGGAGACAAGAAGTCATGAAATGAGAGTCAATTGAACTCATAACAAGAAGACCTTTGTGCTATGAATGTTATAAGAATCCCATAAGTGTACGAAGTGATATTACACTCCTAACGGATATTGACATGAGGAATTTGAATCCCAAGCTCGTGAGGCTGAATAAGAGAAAAGAACTTATGAGGTTAATACCATGGGCACTTAAATCTCCCAATAGTTGAACATATATACAAGGGCTAGAGACATGAGACATATGTTCCTCAAGTTGCTAAATTCAAGACCTGTGTCGAAATTTGGGACATTCGCCGGAAGTGGGGGAGGAAGGGCCATAGTAAGTCCACTTAAATACAATAAAACAAGAGTAAGACCATGTATCTATGATGTTTGAATATTTTGTTGAAGAGATGCGTAGTCTAGAAAAGTGATAATGGATAACGTGATTATCCGGAAGGATATGCTAGTGATAGACCACTAGTACCCTCCCCCCCCAAAGGGGTGGAAGGTTAAGGAATGTAAATTCTTCATACAGGGCAATGTGAATGATAGGGTCAACGATCCTAGAAACTAAGAGTAGGTTTGTAAAGGGGTTCTATACTTGTTAGAGGGCCAGGTACAATGCAACCCAAGGAAGTACTATAGATCAAAGGTGAAAGTTTTGCGAGTTTTTAGAATGGTTAATCACGGAGTTGCAATTGAACTAAAGTTCCAAGACGTTAAGAAAGGCGGAACGAGTGGCAGAAATAAATGTGATGCTATAATAGCCCAAAGACGGTATTTGGGTTTGATAGAAATCTTACAAGCAACTAAGTGTTAAGTGATATGCGGATGAACACACTTTCCCACGGATATCCTCACAAGAGTTAAGAGGTGAGCATGATGAAATAACTAAGGGAAAAGACCACGTAACATATTGAAGATTGCATGGCTATTCATTAGCTAGGATGAATGAGGTGAGAAGAAATGGGGAGAAAACCTATTAATTGAGATGGTCATGGTTATCATAAAATATCTTGTATCAGAATGGTGGACTCGCTTAGAGAATAAGTGTTAATAAAAGTTATAAAGGACTAACCATAATGCAACAAACTTGGATGACACCGAATATCAGCTAAAGGATCTAGAGATAGTTCATATCTACATACAATGGAAAGAGAGACTACGGGAGGTGAAGTTGTGCTATGATAAACTCACTAAACCAGGCATAATGATATTACATGTTCACGGGAGGTAGACAAGTGTGTGGCACAATAATACTATCAATTATGCACTATGAGCAAAATAGAATGGGAATGAATGTTCCAGTTAGAAAGAAAAGATGGTACCAACATATTGGCCATGACAAAGGGCAGTAAAAAAAAGGGAAAGACAGCACAATCTACCCAAAGGGCAAATAAAAGGTTAAAAATCTATTGAAATAGGATGAACACTTGTTATGGACCAAACATGTTTAACATGGTAAATCTTAAACCGCAATATTAGGGAACTCTTTTAGTAGCTACAATATAGGAAATGAGGTGAGTTACTCATCGAGGATAGAATCAGGTGGACTAAATCTTACACTTAAGAGTAAAACCAAAAGTCGTTGTTGAAGAATTGAGGAGGATCTCAAGTTTCAGAGAATGCCTTTCTCGGGCCAGTGACTCTTCCTAAATTATATACATATAAAAAGTGTTGATATGTGTTTTGGGAGATATTTAACCATAAAGAGGGATTGCGAGAATATTCATAGGGGAAGTAGTGCGGTCTCTTAAATTCTATAAGGCAAATATGGGGAGAAGAGGTTGGCTAAGAAAAGTCGAAGCACAATGATACCTTACATTTGATGTAATGTCGTGCATGTTGATGATATTAAGGTATGTACGCAGGATAGAAGATGTATTCCTTTGAAATAGAGGGTTCTATAAGAAAACTCATCCAGTAATATCTTTGTTGAGAATTTGGAAGAGCAAGTTGCAAGTTTTCACAGCAGATGGTAACCATATCAAGGATATTATTGAAAAACTCAATTTCTAGGAGGTCATATGTAAGAGGAATGTGATATAGATGGTTCGCTATTGATGCAACATGGCCAGGTGATCGCTTATGCCTCTAGGCAACTCAAGAATTATGAAAAGAACTATACGACACATGACTTAGAACTTGCGGCGGTGGTTTTAAGCATTGAAGATTTGGTGTGATTATTTGTATGGGGTTAATATGGATATATTCGCGGATCATAAGAGTCTTCAATATATTTTCAAGCAGAAGGAGTTGAATCTCAGGCAAAGAAGATGGCTAGAGTTACTCAAGGACTATGACATTGATATTCTCTATCACTCGGGAAAGGCCAATACTGTGGCAGATGCTCTTTGTCGAAAATCCATGGGAAGTTTGGCTCATTTGGAGGCATATCAGAGGCTGTTGGCCAAGGAGGTTCACCAGTTGGCTAATTTGGGAGTTCGCCTTGCGGACTCTAATGAAGGAGGGGTAACTGTGCAGAATAGGGCTCAATCATTTCTCGTGGCGGAAGTGAAAGAGAAGCAATTCAACGATCCATTGTTAGCACAACCGAAAGAGGGGATTCATAAACACAAGACCACAGCTTTTTCCCTTGGCATGGATGATGGTACCCTATGGTACCAAGGCCGCCTATGTGTTCTGGATATTGATGGTCTTCGGGGAAGGATCACGACAGAAGTTCACAATTCCAGGTACTTCGTACACCCAGGTTCTACGAAAATGTATCATGATCTCAGGGAAGTTTATTGGTGGAATGACGTGTAAAGGGTTGTGGCGGACTTTGTGGCTAGATGTCCAAACTGCCAGCAAGTGAAGTCCAAACATCAAAGACCTGGTGAATTGGCTCAAAGCATAGAAATCCCAATGTGGAAATGGGAGATGATCAACATGGATTTTGTGGTAGGGTTGCCGCGCACTCTGCACAAGTTCGACTCAATTTGGGTGATCGTGGATCGACTCACGAAATCAGCATACTTCTTGCCAATTAGATCTACTAACACAGTGGAACGGTATGCTCAGTTGTATATCAAAGAAATACTCAGGTTGCATGAAACTCCATTCTCAATCATTTCATATCGAGGGGCTCAGTTCACTGCTAACTTTTGGAAGAAATTTCAGCAAGGTTTGGGTAAGCAGGTAAATCTTAACACAACTTTCCATCCTCAAACCGATAGGCAAGCAAAGTGAACTATTCAGACGTTTGAGGACATGTTGCGTGCTTGTACTCTTGATTTCAAAGGTAGTTAGGATGACCATTTGCCACTCATAGAATTTTCTTACAATAATAGCTTTCATGCTAGTATCCAGATGGCACCATTTGAGGCGTTGTATGGTAGGAGATATAGATCACCCATTGGGTGGTTCGAGGTTGGAGAGACTGAATTGATAGGGACGGACCTCGTGCATTAGGCTATGGAGGAAGTAAAAATTATTAAAGAGAGGTTGAAAACTACTCAGAGTACCCAAAAGTCATATTCGGACATTCGCCGCAGAGACTTGCAGTTCAAAGAAGAGGATTGGGTATTTTTTTAAGGTTTCCCCTATGAAGGGTATCATGTGGTTTGTAAAGAAGGGAAAATTGAGTCCGAGGTATGCCGGACCGTACAAAATCATTCAGAGGATTGGTCAGGTGGCATACAAGCTTGAGCTGCCACCCGAGATGTCATTGGTACACCTAGTCTTCCATGTGTCTATGTTGAAGCAGGTAGTAGGAGATGCATCTACTATTGTGCCAATTGAGTCTGTTGAGGTTAATGAAGAATTATCGTATGAAGAAATTCCAGTTGCCATCCTTGATAGGCAAGTCTAAAAGTTGAGAAATAAAGAGATTGCCTCCGTGAAAGTGTTATGGCAAAACCAGCAAAGTGAGGAAGCCACTTGGGAAGCCGAGGAAGAAATGAAGAAGAAATACCCCCACTTGTTTGGATAGCTATGTAATTAAGTATTTGTGTCCTATGAAGATGTTGAAAGCTTACCTTCTATGAATTATGTATCACATGGTTAGTTGATGATAATAGTATTTTTTTTCTAGAAATGCATTGCTTATGGGGCCACGGTTGGCATCATTTTATAATATGTTGCATCTTTGGATTATGTATATGTTGATAGGATGAGTTTCTGGGGTTCTCTGACAGGTGGATAGGCCCAGTTACAAGGGAAACTCTACCGAAATTTCTGAAAAATTTGGGAGTTAGTCAAAATTTGGGAGTTAAAGATGTGTGAGAAAACGGTTAGGTTATGATTTTGGGGGACAGACTCTACTCCTCATTCGAGGACGAATGATCCTAGGGGCGGAGAATGTAAGGCCCCGGAAAATTTTTGCTAAGTAATTTAGGATTTCGAGGTGCCATGTAGGCTAATTATAATATTTTATGTGATATTAACATGATGGATATCAATTGGATATGATAATAAGTGTATGAGGCATATTATAAGTGACTTGGAGTCTAAGGAGAGGCCTAAGTCTAAGCCAAGTTGGAAATTTTCGTAATGGACTAAAGTTGTGAATGAGTACGCACAAGACCTCATTTTGGACAATCATATCTCTAGTTATGTAATGTTTTGTGTGATTCACAACATATCAAATTAAATCACTTTGAGTCTAGTTTCCGATGCATCAAACCGTTTGTCATTTGGAGGTGTATACAGAAAGTTTAGACCATTTTACTGGGCATGTGTCATATGTGCGCCCAGGTGCGCGGCGGAAGCACAGTCGCGCATATGGAGAAGTATTCTGCCACGTGAGCGCGGCCTTAGCGCGGGCGCGCTAGTAGCAGACCTCTAAATACCCCAAGACCGGGTATGGAGAGTCTCTAAGTCATTTTTTGAGCTAGGGGTTGCTCTATCAAGGGGAATCCGTCCCATACTTCTCTCCTATGTTCCAAGGTAATATTTTTGGAGAATTTTGAGTTGATTACTACTCCTAAACACCTATATTAACAAGGATTGATCTTGAAAATCCATAGATTCCTATTCAGATTCCTAAATTGATCCAGAACACTACAAGTGGGGATTTTCAAGATTCTTATTACAAGAGGTATGTCTATCACCTATAACTACTCTATGGTGATTATTTATGTATGATATATACGTTAGAACTCATGGGATTGTGATTGGAAGCCATAGTTGCCTAACCTAGGCTGTGTTGGTGTTGTAGAGATTGTGATATGGGTTATTGAGGTATGGTTCTTGGGTGTAATAGTATTATGTATACATGAATGTACAAATTAAGTTTGTGGAAAGATTGTTGAACATAAATAAGTAAAGATTCGGTTGGGGAATGAAGGAAATCTTGTAAAAGAGTTTTGAAATCAAGATGCTCAACTAGTGTTTGATAAAATGCTCAAATGAGCTGAAACAATGAATACCTTCCTAATTTGTGTTCAATTTTGTTATGTCTCAAGTAGATTGGGATTGCTAGGATTTCCGGAACGTCGTAGTAACTTAAGGAAAGCTTAAACAAGGTATGTATGGCTAAAACCCCGTCTTTTAGAAATCGAGCTTCATCTATGTTTGTGTGAATATGGTAAGATTAAAGTTGAATTGTTGCATCAATTGTTATTTTACATGAATTGGTGTTGTAACCTTATATGCGTGAAAGATGTGTCTCAACACGATCAACGTGCTATCTTGATAACTTGAAAGGGGCAAAAGATATGAATTTTGTATTTAAATTCTTAGACCTTAAATTGAGATTGAAGCTGCATATAATGTGCCATCTATGTGAAGTCTTATCTATGCTCACAATTTAAATTGCTCTTGTGTGCACCTACTGTCCTAAATATTACAAATCTAACATTGAAATTGGAAATGACGTGAAATGTGGCCTAGTGCCAAATATATGATGTGATAGCTATGACCCCAAGCCTTTGAAATGACATATGCGTAACCAAAGAATGGAGTGAGATGCATAATGGAAAATGGTAACGTCTCAGGGAGGCGGCTTAGCCGATTGGGCCGTGATCGGACGCCATGATATATACACATGGTGGTAATGTATTGATAATTGAAACTGGAAAGTGTGAATGAAATAATGGTAATGTCTCCGGGAGACGGCTTAGCCGATCGGGCCGTGATCGGACTCCACTCAAAGAAGCAGTGGCAAAGTGGATAATGATGCAATAGTGTGAGATGGTCCAATCTAAAATTTCAGGAACTATGTGAAAATCATGTGAACCTCCTTATATTGTTGACATGGTGCTTATTTGAAACTTTGTTGTCTTTATGATTTCCTCTTTACTTTTGTATGAAAGTTCTTTCTAACTAGATGATGTTTAGTTATACATACTAGTGCTATTCGATGGCACTAACGTCCCTTTTGCCTGGGGCGCTATTTCTTTAAATGGATGTAGGTGTTTCTATAGCAGGAAGTGTTGGTCGCAGCTAGTGCTGCATCATCCTTTCAGCTAACTTGGTGAGCCCCACTTCATTTCAGGGTCCTGTTTCATCTATTTATCATGTACATTGTATTTGAGGTATAGCCAAAGTTTTGTTGCTGGCATTTTCATATTACTCTTCAGTTGTATTTAGAGGCTCCGTAAACAGGTTGTGGGTAGTGTCGGGTATTAGAATTAAAGTAGAAATAATGATGTTTTGCAATGATGTATAAAAATTGTAATATCTTCAAAATTATGAACAAAGTGGTTAATGGAAATGAAATGGAATCGTTAATGACATGTTTATAGCATTTGATTCATTGTGTACATTTCCTCTTTATTCAAAGATGAATTAGGGTAGTATGAAACCTAACAGGCTTGCTCAGTCGGGTTTACTCGGTTGAGCGCTGGTCGCGCTCCTCGGATTTTAGGGCGTGACAACTTACAAACTAGAGCTTCCTCTAGAGATGTCCTTGGTGCACCCGATGTTACATGTGTCTATGTTGAAGAAGGTAGTTGGATACGCAACACTCATTGTTCTGGTTGACACTATTGGGGTTAATGAAGAATTGACTTATGAAGAGATTCTAGTTGCCATCCTTGATAGGCAAGTTCAAAAGCTGAGAAATAAGGAGATTGCCTCCGTGAAAGTGCTATGGCGGAACAAGCAGGTTGAAGAGACCACTTGGAAGCTGTGGAAGAGATGAAGAAGAAGTACCCACATTTGTTTGAATAACTATGTATTTAGGTAGTTGTGTTCTATAAGAATTTTAAGATCTTACCTTATATAAATTATGTATCACTTGTACAGTTGATGTTAAGGGTGTTCCTTTTTTGTAATATATTGCTTACGAGGCCACGATTGGTGTTGTTTTCATGTTATGTTGCATCATCAGATTTCGTATATGTTGTTAGGATTGGTTTTTGGGATTCACTTACAGGTGGATAGGCCAAGTTATAGGGAGACTAGCAAATTTTTTGAAATTTAGGGAGTTAGTCAATATTTTGAAATACTAGTGTGTGTAGTAATAGTTGAGCCACATTGGATGCTAATGGAGAATTTCTGCCCTCATTCAAGGATGAATGATCTTAAGAGCGGGAGGAGGTAAGGCCCCGTAAAAATTTCACATAGAACACGGGGATTCGTGATGCCAAGATAGGCTTATGGGTTTGATGATTATTGACATTCTTTGCAGAAAACTTGCTCACTGCGGTATGGACTTTTGGGGTTGAAGAATGCACTAAGGAGTCGATGGAATGTTTTGACAAAAGAATGTAATTCTGCGGTATGTGTTGCGATCATAGATTTGTTTCGCGGTCCGCATATCCAATGCGGAGTTGAGTAAAAATTTAGTTGAAATTTGAAGGTTGTTTTGCGGTCCATTATGCGATTGCATACCTATTTTGTGGGTCGCACTTCCATTGAAAATTTTCCATGAAGATTTTCGGAGGAAGATTCTGCAGCCCATTTCTTGGCTGCAGAACTAGTCTGCAGACCACAGACCCGGCCGTAGACCTATCCAGGCCAACCCAATTTTTGGAGTAAATTTCACGGCCCCTTATGCAGACCACATAACTATTTCGCGGTCCAGTCTATGACCATAGAGTTGTGTTCGGAAGGTCCATTTACTATTTTTATAACCCGATCCCGTTTCTTGTAAAATAAATTTTGGGTTATTTTGGCTAGTTTCAACTGATATTTTAGAAAGTGGAAAGTGGTCTAGAGTGGGAGAAGAAATCCCTAAGCTAATTGTTCATCAATCCTTGCTCAATACTAGGAGAATTCACAAGGTCTTCATAGAAGAGGTAAGATTCCATACCCTAGTCATCAATTTTGAGTTTGCAGTAGAAGATTGGTAATGGGTACTGTTATTCTTAGGCATGGGGGTGCTATCTATGCATACATATACTAACAAAGTTGTGGGAAGGTTGTTGAGCTCAAAGAGGTAGATATTGGGTTGTGCGATGAAGAAATCTACCAAAGAAGAACCTTAAAATCATAATCCCCACCTAATGTTTGATAAAATGCTCAAATTCGCTGAAACCACGAATGTCTTCCTAATTTGTGTCCAATTTTGTTATGTCTGAAACTAGATTGGGGAAACTCTTTCAAAAGCTGGAATGCCTTGAGCTAGACGAGGTGTTGTGGATGAAGTAGCTGCAGAACTAGCTGGCCATGTCGTACCCCTACCGACACTCTGGCAGGACGAACATCAATCACTCTAAATGTGACCCCTGATACCGCACCCGTAGCATATGGGTAGGTCCATGAAGCAGGCCTCTAAGTGCATATTCCCACACCTAGGGCATGAGGTCCTCTGCTGCTGCTGAAATCTCCCACTAGGCTGACCCTGCTGGTAGGATCCCCTATTGCCTGACCTGGCGTGAAACGACTCCACTGTTGTTGACTGAACATTAAAGGATGTGCCCTGGCTTAAGACTGAGCAAAGGACTGGAACGACAATGATGACCCTCCCCTAAATGTTGACCTACCACCACCACCACCAATATAAGAACAACCAAAGTTTCCTGTGGATTATTGTTACCCTCTTGCTCTATTCTATTCTTCAATTTGCGGGTCTTTATGGAATGATCAAATGCCACCATCTTCTAATAGTTCATATCCGAATTCAAGGCAGCTATAACGGCCTCATTAATAACAAAAAGGCTGAGGCCCTGCACAAACTGGCACTCTAGCCTCCATAGTAGGGAAAAATATAACCACCATACTTGGACAGGTGCACGAATCTCATATGGTACTCCCTCACACTCATGCTAACTTGTTTTAGGTTATCAAACTCTACAACACGGGCTACCTTATCATCAGCTGGTAAAAAATGATCTATGAAGGCTTCGGCAAACTCACTCCACCTCGCCAGAGGGCTACCTCCTCATGGGACTCCTCCCACATGTCAAACCAAGAATATGCCACTTCTTCCAGGCGGTAGGAGGCCAACTCCATTGCCTTCATCTCAGTAGCATGCAGAACTCGGAGAGTCTTGTTTATCTCATCGATAAAGTACTAGGGGTCATGCTTCCATACCCCAAACTCGGGGAGCGTGACCGGCGCTCAACCGAGTGAACCCGGCCGAGCAAGCATGTTCAACACTTTCTACCCAACTCACTTTCGATCAAGAGAAGACATGTTTTCATTAATTAGACAATAGGAAGATCATATATACAATACTAAATCATTTCATTAGTTACATCATTGTTAAGTTTCAAAATACATATATTCTTATAGTTTGAGTGGAACAAGTGATCAAAAAACGACATAATCTATTGACCTTTCTGACACCCATATACCACCCACATAGTGTCTACGGAGCCTCTAAAGATACAAAAGATAGTTATGATAATGCCGGTACAACGCCTCGGTTATACCTCAAAACGTGGTAAAAATATGAAAAAAAGATACAATACATGACCCCGGGATGAATTGGGGCTCACCAAGTCTGTTGGGAAGATGATGATGTACCACTAACTATGATCAACACTGTATGCTATGGAACTGATAGAATATATTGGTCCACAAAACTCTATAGAGAACCAGGTTTTCTATCAGGTTAAATAGTACACACCCACACTGCAGTAAATATAATGACAAGAGGAATTTTACGTGGAAAATTCTCACATCAACGGGATTAAAAACCATGACCTACCCTTGTAGGATTTCAACTTCACTACTGAGCAACTTTTAGATTACAACCTATGAATTAACCTCTTAATCCCTCACTAGCTTGTAATACTCTACGACAAACTACTTTGTAATAACTCTATTACAACGACTTAACAACATGACTAACCTAGCCAAGACTCTAACACACAGGTTTAAGGTTTAAAAGGGGTTCCTACAGAATGCTTCTAAACAAGCTAAGTAGGAAATACAAGTGAAGAACTATTACAAAGTTACAACTCAACTAAGTACATATAATGACTTGATGTGGGAACTGGTCCATAGTTGTTTTGTTATTTGTTCTTGAAACACTTGAAACTTTTTTGCTGAATAGTCATGTGAGTGAGTTTGAGTGATATATCTAAGTATTCAAGTGAATGTGTTTTACCTCCCTTGATGTTAATAATATATATATGACCTTATATATAATGATGTAAGCAAGGTAGGTAAAAAGCCTTCCCCTGAAAGTTCACTACTACACTATTCCTATACTGTAGCGTCTACAAGCAGCAACTTTCCAGCTAGAGAGTTGACTTCGTATAGTCTCCTCGGGGATTTGTAAGGACCTATTCCCTTAGCTGTTCCTTCCACTCTGAAGAGTTGAATCATATCCCACGCTGGATCCTAACCCAGAACCTTCTGATCTTAAGGTCTTATAAATGTCTAACAAGTTCCTTATCTTGTTCTGGATAGTAAGTTTGTTAGATCATCAAAACATAAAGCAAAATACTTTAGACCAAAGTAATTGTAACCTATCAATTTCCTTCTTTTTGATGATGACAAACTGTGAACCAGAAAGACCCACATAGAACTAGACTACCATCCCAAAAAGAGCCACAAAGAACCAGACTGCGAAGCAGAAAGACCTTAAGTTTCCCCCCAAATTTCTGCATTACCCATTAATTAGTGCAATTATTTTCCCCCCTTTTGGCATCATAAAAAGATTAGTAACAGGCAATTAAGCAAGAAGGAAGTCTAGTTTTAAGTTAACTCATACCACTTATGTGCACACAATCATGATTAAGAACAAAGCATAAAAGCAAGGTATAAACAACAATAAGGGAAAAACTTCCATTAACATAACTTAGATTTTATAGCTGGATTAGAGTCAATGTTACTACCACATTCACAAATTAGAACAATCAACAAAAATACCACAAGTAATTATCATAAGAACTGACACTGAGAGACTGAAGCAGAAACTATATTATAGACTTGACACTGAGGAGATAGAATTTAAGAAGCACTGTAGGAGAAGGTTTGGAGGCAGAGGAAATAGTTTGGAGGACTAAATCCATTCGAGCATTTGCTGACATTTTCTAGTCTCTCTTTCAGGTCCCCCACTTGTTTCCTCAGCCTAGTGTTCTCCTTTGACAGGTGAGCAACCTCTCGATTTGAGAGCGACTAGAACTAGGTTCCTCTTGCAGCTGACTTATCTGAGTCTCAAGGATAGCATTCCTTGCTTTCAACTGACTAATCTCATAAGCACACTGTTTTGAGAATTTATTAACTGAGATATGGTAGCAGTGCTTGCAACCCCTCCAGATTTCTCTATACACTTACATTTTTCAAGAGTGCCTTTTGAAAAAGTTTACTTCTTGGGGCCCACTTTAACTGGTCTGAGAGGAACCTTGAAGTGCTCAAAGACCTTGGTAAGAAGGAAGCCAAACGGTATCCCATGATTACCATCTTTAAAGTCTGCCACTTTATTTATGTGCTTTATCATGATCCCAGGCAGATTAATGGCCGTGAAGTTGTCCAGTGCTTCCATGAGGAACAGGTCTACATGAGAGGTGATGGATCTTCTCTCATCTCGAGGCAACAAGACTTTGTTTACCATCTCAAATAGCAGTTGGTAAATGATGACGTCCAAATCCACTACTAAAAAGTAAATGGGCATGGTCGCATGCAATATAATTTACCCAATTATGAGTCGGGGTGGAATCCTACAGAGAACAATATGTAGGTAATTGGGAATGTAAGAGAATTATCACTTGTTATCTAATGCCAAACACTTTGAATGGTGATTGAGAAAATATTTATAGCTAAATGCAAAATGTAAACTAACCTAGAAAGCAAGTAAGATGATCAATGGTTATAAGTATGGATACATGGGAATTACACTTAAGTAACAATCCAATGTATTTTATGATTTAACAACTATGAGCAAGTTTATGTTAATTAGCTTTGGGTAATAATTCTATATTAACTTCTTTCAAAGACTAGCAAGACTTCCTAATTGAATTATCCCTAAAACAATTAAGAGATTAAGCACACCCGGATATGACTACAAGTAGTTCAATCCTTTCCCTAGGTAGAATCTATAAAATGAGGGTTAAAACCTAAAGTCCTTGTTACTTAATCTTTCCTAACCCCAAATAATCTTTCCCAAAATTAATTCGAAGTTAATGGGAGAGTTCTAGGGTTAGCTAATCATTTTGGAAACATTAAAGAACAAGAATAATTAAAAAAATAATAAGCACAACAAGATATTTAATCCACACTTTAAATATGAATATTTTCGTAAATAAAATTCAAGTGTTGGATAAATACTACATACTTAGATAAACAATAAAAGCAAGGAAATGAAGAAATGAGCATAAATGAGTAAGAAATTCTCAACCAAAAGCTTCAAATCTTCAAGACCAAAGTATGTGTGCAAGAACCCTAGCTCCAAAACTTGTGTTCTTCTCTCAAAATAGGTCAAACACTGCCCGAAGATGTCCAAAGATATTTTACAAATAAGATGGTTTGTATGTTAAATGGCTTGGGGTCAAAGTCGTGAAATTCCAGAACTGTCCAGTTTTTCCGCCCAGTTTCTTCTTCGCGTTCGCGACTACACCTTCGCATTCGCGAATGTTTGTTTCCTTCAGCTTAGTGTTCTCAATTGTCCCTTCACATTTGCGAAGGTTTGAGTTCTGCTTCTTCGCATTCACAATTTATACTTTGCGTTCTCGAAGGTCTGGCTTTCTGCTTCTTCGCGTTCGCGTTATACCTTCGTGTTCGCTTTGTTTCTTTACCATTACTTCTAAATCACATACAACCTGTAAATAGAAGTAAATGACATTAAACATGTTATGCCCCGCAATATTACGTCGATATTACATCCTGCAGTATTATATTAGATTATGTTACGTCTTGCAGTATTTTATTATGAGGATGTTACCCTTCGCAGTATTAAATTATGACGATGTTGCACCCTGTATTATTGTACGTTGAATTTATCGTAAGGCAATTGACATCAGTCCAAGGAAATGATTATTTGAAGACCATAAGGATGATGCTATTTCAAACAAGTGATGAGTAAATTCATGAAGGTGAGAGGGGAAGCAAGACAAAGAAAATAAATTTTCGTCCAAGTTTGGCATGTTGGGATAAAATTCTGGCCAAGCGTTAATACCCGATACTTATGGACAAGTACCGTACCAGGTACCATATGGCCATGATGGTAAGGTGTATAAAGTATATTAAAAGTGAGTAGCATTTTATGTAATGTGAGATAATTCTTGATTATGTGGATAATTGGTTAATAGGGGATTAACAAATTAATTAAGTTATTGGATAAGGATGATTAATCTCCTAATGTGACAGCCAAGGTGTCCTGATTTTATAGCCCAAATAAGTGACTCTTAAGTCACATTATAAGGTGACAAAACATGGAAGAGTCTTTGACCAACTAAGCAAACAAGTGGATCCCACACCCAAAAGACTAAAGAGAGCTTTTTACTTCATTTACAATCTCTACAATTCAAAGCTAGCTTCAGTAAGATAATGTTACAAATGTAACGTGTGTTCTTAAACAAAAATCATACGAAACTATTTATCATAATAGCAATGGGATTTTACGATTCTAAGGGAGTACGGTGCAATCTTTTTCAAGAATATTATACGGATTCTCCCCTACAAGGATCCACCATTACGTTATTGTTACAATTGATGTATGTTAGAGGGATTATCAAGAAAATCGGATCAGGTATGTTAAGACTATCCCTTCTTTCTTTTGGCATGATCCATACGACACAAACGAAACGTGCAAATGCACAATTTCCATACATGACTCTATTCATAGAAATATTAGAGATGCTTATGTTCTTGATTCCTCATGTGTCATATTATTCTATCATCTGTTCTTGGGTCTCAGAAAAAAATGTAAGTTGAAAAAGTTTACTTCATGATATTATACAAAGGCATAATGATCTTATGACACTCTAAGAGATTTTATTGACGTATTTCTCATGCATTGCATTCATGTACATTGACATATGACTAGATGGACTTATATATGCGTATATATATATATATATATATGTGTGTGTGTGTGTGTGTGTGTGTATGTATATGGGATATATGAAAAGGTTACGGTGTTATATACATACCACGACCTGATCAACTAGTATACATTGATGATTTGCCCACAGTGGCCGAGATGATATGATGGAATGCTCTTAGAGGCTGATGATGTTATGAAACATGTACCTATGAAGGACATGACTTTCATACGCATATGCATGACACTATAGGTATTTTATGATTTACAAAGTTTTCAAGACTTACATGTTGAGTCATTTACTCTATGTGTCTTCCATGTCTGTTATGTACTTATTTATGTGACTTACATACTCGGTAAATTATTCGTACTGAAGTCCCTTTTCCCTTGGGACATTGTGTTTCATGCCCGCGGGTCCTGATAGACAGGTCGAAAGCCCACCAATAATACTATCATCTCAACGGAAGATGTTGGTGCGCTCTATTTGCTTCAGAGTTGCTTGTTTAGTTAGTATGATTTAGACGTGTATTGTTTGGTATGGCGGGACTCTGTCTCAGCCTTTCTGAAGATTATGTTTTGTTATAGACTTGTAGATAGATGTCATGTATGTAAAAAATTATATGGCCTTGTCGGCCTTTGTTAAGTATACGAGTGGTTATTTTTATCTTATAGGTCGTATGTCATGCATAAGTTAGTATCACATGTTGTATTCTACTTATCTCATGGCCGTCTTCCGGCTTAATTATCTATGATAGTATGACATGAAAAGATACATTATATTGGTGCCCGATTGAGTAAGGTACCAGGTGCCCATCTCGGCCCATCGGTTAGGGTCATGACAAAAGTGGTATCAGAGCAGTTTTTCCTAGGTATGTCTACAAGCAGTGTCTAGTAGAGTCTTGTTTATGGGTGTGTCGTGCACAATACTTATAAGAAGGAGGCTACATGGAATTTAGGACTGTCACTCTTTCTTCTCACTCTAGATCGTGTGGTAGAGTTAAGTTGTAAGAATTCAAATTCCTAACTTATATTTTATTCGTAATAAAATGATACCTGCATCCAGAAAGATGATTGGCAAAAGACATGGCTATGGAAGATTTGAGTTAGAGGAACTCGACTTTGCATCATGCCTGTGATAAGTAAATGTGAGGTTTTCAGAAGATCATATGCGTACTGAAAGGTGTAAGCCTCTTGATAAGGAGACTTGAGGAAAGAATACCTATCCACCTTAATGGTAAAATACAATGAGAGATTTAGAAGATAAATACAAGTTTCAACAAGTAATCGAAGTAATATGAGAAAGAGTACGAGACGCCCGGTTAATGAAGGTTAACGGTGTTTATAATTCAGGCAGAAGAATATAAGCTTTTTGAGTTATATTCAGCAGTAACAGAGGTATGTATAATTGGGCGTACCCATCTCAGTTATGCCCTATGGGGCTAACAAGTGTAGTTTAAGAAAAGGATAGAACATCTGGATCCGATTGGGGTTAGAGTAACCCTAGATGGTAGATGTATTTTCTGTATTAGTTGACATTTCCAAAGGATATTGCAAAAGTGCTAATAAATCTCTTTGTGAGACATCCAGATGGTGCACTTTAAATAGTACAGCAAGATATGAGTACTTTAGAAGATAGGCACTGAAAGCCTGGAAGGGATAAATATTACCTTAGTGTGACTCTCCTTCCTAGTAGAGTAAGGACGTTGAGCAATCCGAAGAGACGAGGGATGAAACAAGGGGAGCAAAAAGCAAAAGAATGTCTTGCTGAAGTTTTCACAAAAAAGAGACAGGCAGAAATATTAGTAGAGTAATGAGAAGAGAGATAAGGAAGAATTATGAGTAAGATGCAATACATGGATGACAACGGTAGATCAAAAAGATAACAGTATTACCGTGTCCATAGTCAGGTGAAGGAAGAGACGAGAGGTGATAGGCCTTAAGAAAACAAAAGAGTATAGGCTATGAAGGTATATCCTCATTTCAAGAAGTAAGTTCGTGACCCTAACGTGATTACCAATAGGAAAAGCTAGACCCCAGAATAATAGAGATCAGTATGGGTTGGTGAACAAGATAAACTAAACATGAATTAGGGACTGAGTGATTTGATAATAGTCGGCATTATGGGAATTTCAGATTTTGTTCCAGCGATAGTACAATGGACAACAGAAACAGATTCATGAGAAATTCAAAGAATGGTCATTCAGGAAGATGCTTTCCTAAAGTAAGCAATGTGAGCAAAATTAAGCTTAAGAGACTGTATGTGCCAGTTACAGTAATTGCCACTTTGCGAGTAAGGAATTTCGTTATCCTTAGTACAGAAGGATTACCGTAAGAAGAGTAAGGGTCATCGATGATGTGACAAGACGCCAAAGATGAAAAGGTAAAACATCTATAGGTAGATCATCATAGCATTAAATCTTAGTACTTCCCTAAAGTGGGGAATATGGAGTAATGTGGTATTAAGTCAAAATTAAGTGGTTCTAGTAATTATAGAATTGTAAAGAAAGGATGCGATAAAACGAAAAAGGGATGAGATTGCACATATTCAAAACCTACAGTTATGCTACGATACCAGAGCATTATGCAAACACGACATCAAAGAGAGGAAGTACGGGTTCCTGCCCGATATATTGTTGATTAATAAGAAGCCAGTGCGAGAGGTAAGTTAAGACAAAGGAAATGACCCAAGAAAGATTACGCATAATATTGATACGAGACTGGGGCAACAAGAAATTAGTAGTTGATTCAAAAAGATCCTAGCTATGGCTAGACAAAAGAATACAGACAAATCAACAGATCGTGCAAGATAAACATAGGGACCCCTAATATGGGGAATTCAGCCTCACAGTTATGACATCGTGGTCCTTGAAAAATATCCATATAGGAGTTAGGGAAGTTAAAAAGGTACCATATGAGTGTTACGAAAATAAAAGAAAGTTCCACCGAGAAGTCAATCCAAATATTAGTTCAGGAGTAACCCTACAAGCACAAGGGCATGGAGATAAGTAACCATGGGTAATTATAGGTGAGAAAGAACATCAAAAATTCGGTCAGGCATACGATGGGTTAAGCTCGTAGCCTTACAAGAGTTAGAGGATCCCCCCTCCCCATGTACCACAATGAAAGACTAGTTGAGAAAATAAGGAAGAAGGCTTCAACCAAAGCACAGTGACCTAAATAGGAAAGGGTTATGTACCAACAGTTTAACTACAAAATTGTATGCACTCCAAAAGAAAGTTGCACCTACCATGCCTAATACCGGGGAGTAAAACCAAAAGTAATATTCGAGACCATATGAGTTGCACAAAAACTTTGGCATGCGTGAGAACTTAGATAAGCTATGTATGCATGCAAAAGGGGGAAAAAAGACCAAGAAAAGCAATTACTTACATTTGAAGAAAGCTGAAATGGAACGAAAGGAATTATTCGATCAATGATGTAGAGTTGGTTACTGATAGGTTTTCAATATCTTTGCCTTGTGTTTTGATGATATAATAAACTTAATGTCAAGGACCAGATAGGGAACCTAACACACTTGGACTATACTGCATTTAACGGATTCTAGCGAAATGTGAACTGCTACAGCTTCAGGAGCTAGGAAATTAAACAAGGACTTGATACCCTTGTGGTTATCTCATAGCAGTACAAAGTCAATTGGACACAGCTGGAAATGAAGTGACTGCCTGCATTGTTTCTGCCACACTACACTGTTTCATGCGCCCACTCACTTCTTGACCAACTAAAGTGCTCACATCATTTCAAGTGATGTGATCAAGGTGTACCAACATGAGTTTATATTGAAACATTACTTGAATGTTTCAGTTTCTTATTCAAGCTTGTTGCAAAAATAGAGAAATCAATCCTCACGAGCTAGAAGAACAAAGTTGAACGTGACTATGGACCAGTTCCGAAAGTTAGCATGTTGTTGTCCTTAGTTGAGTTGTAACTTTGTGATTATGCTTATTGTATCTCCTAAATTGCTTAGCTAGAAGCGTTGATTAGGAATCCTCTTGTAAAATTTGTAAACTCTTTAAGTTTATGTTGCGACTAGGTTTAGTCATAAGCAAAAGCCTTTGTAACTGTAGAGTGACAAAGTGGCTTGTGGTGAGAGCATCACAAGTTAGTAAAAGTCTTTGTAACTAGGGAGTCATAAAGTGGCTTGTGGTAAGAGTACCACAAGTTAGTTGAGTTGAATTCCTTGTAATAGAGTCATTACAAAGTGGCTTGCAATAGGTTTTTCCAAGTTAGTAAAGTTGAAGCCTACTGGTGTAGGTCGTGGTTTTTTGGTCCCCTTGTGTGGGATTTTTCCACGTAAAAATCCCGTGTCTCATTTACTTACAGTTTATTAGCATTCTCAGCAGAATCTCGTAGAGGACCAGGTACTCTAGTGTTTGGTGGACTCATACAAACTAACAATTGTTATCAGAGCAGGTTCCTCTTATCAGGATAACACCTAGGAAGGATCCTTATGGCTGCTCCACCAAATATTGAAGAAGGTCAATCTACATACCAACCACCCAGGTTTAATGGGAAATACTATGGGTGGTGGAAAACTAGAATGCATGACTTCATCATGGCTGAGGATTATGAGTTATGGGATATCATATGCAATGGCCCTTATGTTCCAACAAAGGTACTGGAAGAACTTCCATTTTCAATGGCAAAAACCAGCAAAGAATACACGGACGCAGACAAGAAAGCTGTAGAGAAGAATTTTCATGCCACGAAGATTCTAGTATGTGGAATAGGGCCTGAAGAATACAATAGAATATCCGCCTGCGACACCGCCAATGAGATATGGGAAGCTTTGCAAATAGCTCATGAAGGAACTACCCAAGTAAAACAATCTAAGATCGATATGCTTACTACCGAGTGTTAACTCTTCAGGATGAAGGACAATGAATCTATTCAAGATATGCACATAAGATTCACTTCCATCATAAATGAGTTACACTCACTTGGAGAAACCATTCATAGAAACAAGCTAGTGAGGAAAATCCTCAGTATTCTGCCTAGCCCATGGGAAAGCAAGGTAAAAGCTATTATTGAATCAAAGGATTTGCATGAGCTAACCACATAAGAGCTTATTGGAAATCTAAACACCTACGAGATGAAGAAGAAGATAGATAGTGAAAGAAGAGAACCAAAGAATGAAAAGAACCTGGTACTCAAAGCTGATAACAATGACTCAAGTGATGAAGACATTGACATAGCTTACTTGACCAAAATGTTTCAGAAAATGGTCAGAAGAAATGGAGAATACTAAAAAGGGGCAGCTCTAGGAAACTAAAAAACTATGATCTCTGTCATAAGTGTGGAAAGCCTGGACACTTCATTAGAGACTGTCCTCTCTTGAAGCAAGAATTCTCCAAGAACAACCCTGAAAAAGCAGTTAAGAGGAACTCGGTTCCTTTCAAGGACTTCAAAAGAAAAAGATCTGCTGACAATGTGATGAAACATGCTCTTTGAGCATGGGGAGATTCCTCTAGTGAGTCTAAAGATGAAATTGATGCTGGTGATAGTTCCATGGTGGCAGTTGAAGGCGATGAAAATGGATATTACTCAACCTTTGCTTTTATGGCCCAATTAGATGATGATGAAGACGAAGACACCAAGGAGGTAAATTTCAGGGATGTTCAGAGAAATCTGAAATCCTACTCTCCTAAGAAGCTCATGTCTTTAGCTAGTGTATTGATTGATGCCTATCATAGTCTTGTGGAGGATAGGGATTCCTTGACCTTAGAACTAGGAGAAGCTGAACAAACTAGAGATGACTTAGTGGCTGTAGTCATTGACCATAAGGAAACCATTGAAAAATTCAAAGAAGAAAGAAGTGATTTCATGGTAGTAATTGCTTACATAAGGGAATCAATAGAGAGACCAGGGACTAATTCAAAACCTGAAAACTCTGGAAAAGGAAAAGAGATAGCTAGTGTGGAACACATTAGGTTTGAAACTGAGTTGAAAGTTGTGAGAACTACGATGTGTGCTGAAATTCAAAAAACCAAGAACCTCTAAACTGATCTGGATAGAGTAAAAAATGATCTTGAAAAATTAATAAAGTGGACCTGGTCCTCAGAAGCTACCACTGCCATGCACACTAATAATGGTGGAAACAGACAGGGAATAGGGTTCCAAAGGGAGAAATCTCCTTACAACCCTCACAGCAAGTACATCACTATCTCTAATAACTAGCCTTGTACCCAATGTGGGAACAATGAGTACTTCAAAGAAAACTGCCTGGCCAAGGATCAATCTGTTCAGAAAAACAACGTGTTTGCTAAAAAGATGACTACAAAAGAGGGACCAGGTTCCACTCACAAAAAATGCACATTACTTGCATGGACTAAGGGAGCTTTTATTCATCCTCTTGCCTACTACAAGGGACCCAAACTTTCTTGGGTTCCTAAAACTAACTCTTAATCTCCTTGTGCAGGGAGAAGTGAAAGGAAGCGTCAACAATTGTTCATGGATAGTGGGTGTTCAAAGCACATGACTGGGAACACCATGTACTTTCTTTCACTAAAAGCCCTGCAAGGAGGGAGTGTTTCCTTTGGCAATGGTAAAAAGGGGTACATTATTGGAGTTGGAAAAGTTGGGAAGTCACTCACTCATTCTATTAAAAATGTGTACTATGTCAATGGCCTTAAGTACAGTCTCTTGAGCGTCTCTCAAATCTGTGATAAATCAAACAAGGTGGAGTTATAAGACAAAATATGTACAGTCACTGATTTGGTAACTGGTGATGTGGTACTTGTGGCCAAAAGATACACGAACATCTATGTTGCTGATTTCGAGTCCTTACAAAATGGTGATCTAATTTGTCTGAAAGTTGTTGATGATGATGCTGAACTATGGCACAGAAGACTGGGCCACGTAAGTTTTTCTCTTTTGAACAAACAAATTCAAAAGGACCTAGTCCATGGTCTTCCCATGTCAAAATTCAAGGTACAAAAGGTGTGTGATGTCTGTGCTACAGGAAAACATGTGAAGTCCTCCTTTAAGTCTATAAGGGATGTGAGCACCTCAAAGCCACTAGAGTTTCTGCATGTGGATCTATGTGGCCCTATGAGAGTTCAAAGTAGAGGAGGAAAAAGATACATTTTTGTGATAATGGATGACTACTCCAGATTCACATGGACTTTGTTTCTCAGAGCTAAAGATGAAACCATTGAAGTGTTTCTGGCGTTTGTGAAGAAAATCCAGGTGAAGATGGAGTCTAGAGTCGCATGCATTAGATCAGATCATGGGACAAAATTTGATAATGTCAAATCTGATGAGTTCTGCAAAGAAAATGGCATCACTCACAACTTCTCAGTTCCCAAAACTCCCCAGCAAAGTGGAGTAGTAGAAATGAAGAATAGAAGTCTTGAAGAGATGGCAAGAACAATACAAATCGATAGTGGAATTGCAAAGAACTTCTAGGCTGAAGCTGTTAACACTGCCTGCTACACGGTGAACAGGTGCATGATCAGATCACTTTTGAACAAAAACCTATGAATTGTTGAATGGAAGGAAGGCCAAGCTGACTCACCTAAGAACATTTGGATGCAAATGCTATGTTTTCAACAATGGAAATGATCAACTTGGTTAATTCGATGCCAAGAGTGATGAAGGAATATTTCTGGGCTAATCTTCTCAAAGCAAGGCTTACAAGATATATAATAAGTGGACTCAATGTGTTAACGAAAGTGTTCATGTTATTTTTGATGAGTCTTATCCATCCTGTGAGAAGAGTGCTGAAGAATATCAAGATGGAGAACCCTTACTAGTCCCTGGTGAAGTCATTGACATGACAAACGGAAAGGTAGATATAATGAGTCAAGTAAAAGAGCTGAGTGAAGACAATACTTCCTCATCTCCAATGGAACCAAGTACTTCAATTACAACCACTGAAGTTGAAGAAAGAGTGGTTGATGCAGTTCAGGGAACTCCATTAGCACCTGAGAGAAGAACGCAGGAAAACCAGCCAAACACACCTACATCGTCTCAAAATGAACCTCAGACTTCTAACTGGAGACACCAAAGCTCTCATCCGATGGACAACATTATTACTCCTTTAGATTCCAAAGTACAAACCAGGTCAAGAGCCAGAAATTCACTTGCCTTCTCAGCTTTTCTCTCCTAGATAGAACCTAAGAATATTAAGGAAGCCTTGAAAGATGTAGATTAGATTGCAGCCATGCAAGATAAGTTACATCAGTTTAAAAGGAATAATGTTTGGCACCTGGTACCCAGACCCTCGGATCGAACCATTATAGGAACCGGGTGGGTATTCAGAAACAAGCTTGATAAACATGGAACTACCACAAGGAACAAGGCCAGGCTAGTGGTTCAAGGCTACAATTAGGAGGAAGGGATTGACTATGATGAAATGTTTGCTCCGGTCG
This sequence comes from Nicotiana tabacum, assembly GCF_000715075.1. Taxonomy (NCBI): domain Eukaryota; kingdom Viridiplantae; phylum Streptophyta; class Magnoliopsida; order Solanales; family Solanaceae; genus Nicotiana; species Nicotiana tabacum. The sequence goes on along the minus strand of NC_134082.1, from coordinate 27,513,524 downwards.
CTTGCATGAAAGCTATTAGAATTTTAATTGCTTTTGCATCTCATATGGAATTCACCTTGTTCCAAATGGATGTCAAAAGTGCATTTTTGAATAAAATTCTTAAGGAAGATGTCTATGTGAAGCAACCTCCAGGGTTTGAATGTCATGAACACCCTGAATATATGTTTAAACTTGACTAAGCCTTGTACGGGCTGAAGTAGGCTTCTCGAGCTTCGTATGAAAGGCTGTCAAAGTCCCTTTTGGAAAATGGCTTTAAAAGAGGAAAAATTGACAAAACTCTATTCTTAAATAAACGGGGAAGGAACCTGCTCATTGTTCAGATCTATGTTGATGATATCATTTTTGGGGCAACAGCTGATTCTCTGTGCGAAGAATTTGCAAAACTCATGGGAAGTGAATTTGAAATGAGCATGATGGGGGAACTGAACTTCTTCTTGGGTCTTCAAGTAAAATAGTCCCCAAAGGGTATATTCATTTGTCAGTAAAAATACATCAAAGAGCTCTTGAAGAGGTTTGACATGGAAGCATCAAATACGATGGACACTCCCATTGCTACGGCCACTCGACTGGACATGGTTGAAACTGGATCTCCTGTGAATCAAGCCATGTATAGAGGTATTATTGGGTCTCTCCTCTATCTCATAGGAAGTTGACCTGATATTGTCTTTAGTGTGGGATATGTGCAAGGTTTCAATCAAATCCCAAGGAATCTCATTTTGAAGGCTGCCAAAAGAATACCGAGATATCTCAAAGGAACATAGGACCTAGTTTTGTATTACCCCTCAGGTGATAGTTTTAATCTCATTGGTTATGGTGATGCAGACTATGCATGTTATCTTTTGGATAGGAAAAGCACTTCTAGAATGGCTCACTTCTTAGGTTCATGTCTTATCTCTTGGGGCACAAGGAAGCAAAATTTAGTGGCTCTTTCAACAGCTGAAGCAGAATATGTAGCCACAACATACTGTTGTGCTCAACTTTTATGGATTAAGCAGCAACTGGAGGACTTTGGGGTACTCACTGAGAGTGTGCCCCTTCTATGTGACAACACCAGTGCACTCAACATGGCCAAGAACCCAGCTCAACACAAAAGGACAAAGCACATTGATGTGAGGCATCACTTTCTTAGGGACAATGTGGAGAAAGGGCTGATATGTATGATGTTCTGCAGAACAGAAGACCAAATTGTTGACATTTTCACGAAAGCATTAAGTAGGGAACAATTTGAAAGAAACAAAGTGAAGTTGGGGTTTTTAAAGCCCAATTGAGAAACTGATTCTTCTTTATCTAGCTATGAAAATCACCTTCAAGAAATAACTAGCTAACAGTGTTTTTTGGCCATGTCTAACTCACTTTAATACCGTTGCAGGTAAACACGAATGATGAGTATAGAACCTGTAGATGCATTTGCATGAATGATAAAAGAGGATTGATTCCTTCAAATAAAAGGTCAAGAACCTGGTTCTTGTACCAAAGGTTAGTAGTTCTGTGCATCCTTTAATACACGTCTTAAAAAGGGTACAAAACACAACTGCCATGTCATTCAACTTTTCAGATCCTGCTGTCACGTCTCTTCACTTCAAATCATTCCATCTCCCTCTGAAACATTGCACTTCACCACGTCCAACCACCATTTCAGAACCGATGCCTATTCCTCTCTCTTCATAATTATCCTCTCCTCATTAAAACCCTCTTCTATTCTTCCTAACCATAAGTCCTCCATTAGAATTTCCCAAAAGCATCTTCACACCATCTTTCCCATGGCTGAGACAAACTCCGACCTCCCTGCCTCAGTCGTACCTACTACTGATAAACCTATGGAGACTTCCATTCCTACTAAGCCTTCCTTACCCACTCTTACCCTTCCCGCTAAAATCACACCTCACCCAGATTCCCCATCTCTCTCTATTTCAAAAACCCCTAAAATTGTTGCTCCGTCCTCTCCATCTTCTGAGGTCCTACTAGTCAAAGACCAAGTGGAGAACAAGGTCAAAACACTGAGGTCACAGAGAGTTGCACCATCGTTTTTGCCGATTTCGTGGTGGCAGTAGTACAAATTGAGGAAGAGAATGTTGTAACCGTCTTTGTGGTGTCTGCTAAGGGTTTACTACATACGACCATCTATCAGAAAAATGAGGTACAAGGTGTGGGGGACGAAGGGGCCATTGTAACTATTGAAGGCGATGCGCTAGCAGATGCTACTAGGCCCTCACATGAGGAAGCTGATCCTCTTCGGAGGCCCAGGTCAAGGCTCTCATTCCTAGGACAGTAATGCTCTTGCATTCGCTACTGTGCCCTTGGAAATAGATGCACCTGAAATGAGGTCCAGTGATGAGGAGGACCTATATAACGTGGCGCTCGATGCGTTCATAGTTAAGCGGAGGGTTGTGTCCACTCCTGAGTCTAAACCCAAATGACCTATTACCAAGCTTCAAGCTAAGGTAGCATACGATTCTGCCCTTCAAAAGAGCAAGAAAAGTAGTAAGAAGAAAGGAGGAAGTTGGTGAAAGACAATGTACCCGTAAGTTATGAGGCGATCCCTGTAGTAGAGGTGAAAGAAGAAACACAAGATAAACTGGTTCTCTAGTTAGACAGTCTCAGAAAAAGAAAAAGTCTGCTTCAATAGAAAAGGGGTCACCTTCTAGCTCTAAATTGAAGGAGGTTAAAATTGAGTTCTCGATGTCTGATGAGGACGTGCTAGTCAAATCCAAGGGAAAAGGAAAATTAAGTGGTGAGAAGTCTGGAAAACGCAAGTTTGAAATTGTTTAGGAACCTAGTTCTGTGAAGAGGTTAAGGAGTGAAGTCAGTCTTGGCCTAGAATGCCCGAGGCATCAAAAGGTTCTGCTAGGTCATACATTTGACCCCGCAATCTTTGAGATGGCTGGCATGCGATATGTTCTTGAAATGGTTGAGTTTCAATGATGAGGGCATCTATTTCAAATAGATGGCCCTAAGTCTTATGAGGATGAGGTGCAAAGCTTCTTTGCTAGCGTTTTTCCCATTGAGACCGACTACATCCATGCTTTAGTGAATGGAGTGGATATAGTGTTTGATGTAAAGCTGCTTGGTGAAATTCTTAAAGTTCCTATAGCCGGTGTGTCTAGTGTAAAGGATGTTTGTCAGTTTAACTTTAGAAATGCCGTGGTAAAGGACAACGCAAACCAGAAGGGGGACCAGATCCATAAGAAGGTGTTACTCCCTGTTTATTAGCTACTTTTTGAATTGGTCAACAAAGTTCTATTGCCTCTAGCTAAGAGGAGGTCTGTGACCTCTAAGTCTGACCTGTTCTTGATGGAGTACTGGACAGCTTTAACCCTGTAAGCCTGCCTGCTATTATGATTGAGCACATGCAAAAGGTAGCCACCTTAAAGGATGGCAATCAAGGCCTTCCCTATGGGTTTTTGCTTAACAGAGTGTTTAATTTCTTTGCATTGCTATTGGGGCAAGGCAAGGTGGGGACTAAGAAGTAGACTTTCTCACAGACTACACTGGAAGAATGCGAGTGCCTGAAAAAGAATAGGGGAGTAGTGTCGCACCTCCTTTTTACCGCGCCCGCGAGGGTGCGTGGGAGTTTTCTCCAATTAAAGGACAGTCGAAACGGGATTTATTTAATTATTTCAGAGTCGCCACCTGGGAATTTTAAGGCGTCCCAAGTCACCAATTTTAATCCCTGAATCGAGGAGAATATGACTCTGTTTATTATTCTGCGAACCAGAAATCCTGAGTAAGGAATTCTGTTAATCCGGAAGAAGGTGTTAGGCATTTCCGAATTCCGTGGTTCTAGCACGGTCGCTTAACTGTTTTTATTACTGACTTAATTATCTTGATTTTATTAAATACATTTTTATTGCATGATTTTACTACCGCTTTTTACTTATTGTTTACGATTATATGGACGAATTAAGCGTACGTATATTCGTGTTATATACTTTTTACAATTACCGGGATCGTGCCACACGTACGTGTACACAATAAATTTTTCCATGTTATAGTTTTTATAAAATATATATTCGAAAATTAAAAATAAAATCAGGAACATCATCACCCCTTTTATTTAGATAATGAACTGCACACCTCGGGTTATATGAAGTTATTTTAACACCTTTGGAAAAATCCTTTTCTTAAATATTCGCTCGAAATTGCGCGTACGCATAATCCGAGTTTGTTTTAAAAAATATAATCAGGGTACGCGAACGCATCCCTAATTGCGCAAAATACTTGTAATAGTATTATGGATTTTTCACAAATTGTTTATTATATTCATACATTTTTTATGTGAAAATCATGAGAACTCCCATTTTAGAGACCTTTGAATTCTTTGAAAAAGAATTCACAATCTATTAAAGGTTGCCCGTCGATTATAATTTCCGAGTATAAATTATATTCATTCCAACTATTCAAATTCAAAGAACAGAATAAAAATATGATTAATGCTATTTTTGACAAATATAACATATATATGCCAAAGAATGAATTGTATATGAAACTGAAAATGAATTATAAAGGAAAGAATATTTTTCAAGAACTTTTATTATTATTAATTAGTGCAAGTTCTATTCCTAATTACCATTGATATAAAGTTTTGCAATTTGTGTTCGCACATCTCATCTTATTCCCATATACTTGTTTTGATCCAATAGGCGAAATTAATTTAATTAATTATGCCTATGATTGAGTTATATATATAATCAAACCCATTTGATTCTAAATCTATGTGAATTATTACAACTATTAACTTTCACATCGTATAAATTCCTGAACCCTTTTATTATTAAGAAAGAGCACAAATCTAATTGACTTAATAAAATGATATTGCATGCAATATTACTTACCATATTTGACATCGTGAACATAACGGATTATACTAACTCGTCTTTCAACTATAGATTATGAACACAACTCATGTTATGCCAAAAGATAGCTAATTGCGACCAATCATCATCTAGCTTTAAACAACAACTAATTAACTAACAAAATAAACTAATAGCATATTTTCCTTGATATTTCCATATTATGCTATACCTATCTAACAATACCGTAAATTGTAAATAAAGCCGACTTTCTGCCATGCTTCCTATTTACACAACTCAAAGATAACTAAACTAATGAAATTTCAGCATGGATAACATTATTACAAAGTGAAAATAAATAAATAAATATAAGACAATCAACTTGTAGCCATCAAGTCGAACTCACTACTGACTATCCAACATGAAATCAAAGCTGAAACTTAAATGTTTAAACTTAAATGATAGGAGGCAGTATTACAATTTAAAATTTCATTTATTTGTCTTGTTGAATCTCTTTCCAACATAAAGTTTAAGAGATATGTACCTGAAAATGAAGGTAGAAGGAGTAAATTTCAGCAGTTGCAGCAGTAATAAATTCAGCAGAATATGCCAAATAATTCAGCAAATTTGAGCAATAAAACAGGATCCGGGGAACCCAAATGAACAGTGACGGTATTTTTAAAAGACACTGCAGATTTTAACTGAACAGTGGAATCAAATAAAGTTGAACAGATTCAACAAAAGAACAATATTTCAGATTTCAGTTTCTTTTCAATTTCAAGTTCCCATTTTTCTGATTTTCTGTTTCTGCTGCTGTATCTGTATGTGTGTGTGTGTGACTGTTCTCTTTGTTTCTTTTCTGTTTCTTCTTCCTCTTCAGATTCCGAGAGGAATCTGATTTTTCTGCTGGATTTTCTCTTTATCTCACTCTAGGTGTATTTAAACTCTCTTTCAAAATCTGTTCTCCTAAAGTCTCTCAGAATCTCTTAAAGTCTCCTCTAAGCTCTATATCTCTGTCTGAAAAACTCTCTCTCTGAAAAACTCTTCTATCAGATCCTGTATTTATACAGGTCTGCCCCCTTTCCTTTAGTGCTGCCTGGACCCTTTCCCTTTTTTTAAAAATCAGAAAAGTTCCATTGAAACTACTTTTGAATACTTTAAATCCTATTGAGTGCTATTTATCCTGTTTTTCAGCAGCCCATTATCCCTTGTTCCCCATTAGTATCTTAAATTATAACCATTAACTTCCACTTTCAGCACATTGCTATTAACATATTATCCTCATTATTTTATCCCAGAAATGTCCCTGACCTACTGTTTTCTACTGGTATTACTGTCTTAGATTTTAACAAGTTGTCTGAATTAAAACTTGTTTAGCAACAAACAACCAATTCCTAATGATTAACCTCCTAATACAATTGTATTTACCCAACCTTTGTGAACTTGAATTCAGAACTAACATCATAACAACATTATACTGAATTCAGCCTAATAATTCAACTGAACTCAGCTTTTGAACTAAGATCAAACAAACAGGAGCATTGTCAATATATTGACAATGTCCTGAACTTAATGTTCAGAAAACAACACACATATAACGTCCATTTGATGGATTTATTAAACAAGAACCAACTGATTAACAATAACTAATTAACTGATTATAGCAAAATAATCCATCCAAAACAGGTTATTTTAGTCAACATTTTCAGAAGCAGGATTTATGATATAACTAATCGACGAACTTAGTCGAGTCGATTACAAAAATTGTAAACAAACAAAATCAACAGAAACAATTCATTTGGAATCAAGTAGACGGGTAGGGGACAGTATAACAAAATTGACTAGAAAAATTATAAAAAATCAAAAAAACTAATGAAACGAACATAGAATACACGCAGAATGCACATAAAAGAAACAGAAATTACCTCTGAAACTTTGAATTCAACCGAACTCAACTCAACTTGGATTCGGATTTTGTTTGAAATCAAACAGACCTTAGTCGAAGTATTTTCCACTGAAAATACTTCGACTAAAGTCGATTAAACCTCAATCTTTATTCAATCTAGACAGAATCCAAAAGTCTGGTATTTTTAGGGTTCTTGAAAGTTCGATTTGGGACTTAACCATTTCTGGTCAGATTCGAGGAGAACCAAATACGACACAAGGGTGAGGGAAGCCTAGGGTTTATTTGGTGACACTTTGGAACAGGTCTGGGTAAGTTCAGGTTTTACTCGAATCTTCAAATGAAGATTCGAGCAGTTCCAGTAGGATTCGAGCCATGCAACTAACAGATCCGTGATGAGGGTATCTAGGGGAGATTGTGGTGTTATTTTGGAGGCCATCAGAGAAGATAAGGTTTTCAGGCCAACCTTCGAATTAATATTCGAAGAGTTGGGGCCTGATTCGAAGGAAACCAATGTTAGATCTGTGTAGAGGATGTTCAAGGGATTCTAAGGTGTTATTTTGGTGACCGGCGGCGTTGATGCCGCCGGGTTTCAGGCGTTGGTGTCTTAGGGCGGCTAGGGCTAGGGTTAGGGGGGTCTGAGGAAGGTGATGATGAACAGTAGAGAGGGGGGTTTAGTTAGGGGGGCCGGGGTAGGGGTATGGAACTTATATAGGGGAGGGGTGGATTGATCTTGTCCGTCCGATCAAGTAAGATTCACAGTCAGGATCATCTCACTTAACCAAACGACGTCGTTTGGTTTAACGTTGGGGTCGGACTGAATCGGGTCAATGGGTCGGGTTACGGGTAAGGGGATGAGATCTTAACCGTTGGTTGGATTTGATCCAACGGTTCCTGAGAAGCCACGACCAAACGCTGTCGTTTTGGTTCGTCTGGTTTGAACCGGACCTGGGCTGCCTTGATTGGGCTGTGGGGGGAATTAATTCATTTGGGCCTGGATTTTAATCCAGGTCCGATTTTGTGTATATATACATTTTTTCATTTTTTCTAATTTTAATTTTTAATTTTAATTATAAAATCATTTTAACTTCACAAAAATATATTAATTACTCTATAACAATTATTTAACACATAGACAAAACATCAATCACACAGTGGAATATTTAAAATAGAACTATTGCATATTTTTTGTGATTTTGTTTAAATTATCTTTTAAATACATAATTAAATCCTATATGCATGCAACATGTATTTTATTTTAATTTTTGTTTAATTATAACAAAGCAAACATTTACGGATAAAACACAAACAATTAATAAACACAAAACAATTTTCTAAAATTGCACATTAAAAGAAATTAATTTTATTTTTGATTTATTTTGGAGTAGTTTTCGTAAGGCAAAAATCACGTGCTCACAGCTGCCCCTCTTTGTGCGGAGACTCGAAGAGTTTTCGTGCAAAGATAAAGTGAGCGGATACGAGCGATTTTTGCCCGCTCGAATACTCCGTGGGAAGCATTTTTTAGAAAGATTTGACCGAACCTCTGCTTCAAAGGTTTCCTACATATCCTTGGCTATAAAGGAATCAGGTCAATGTAGTTCGGGAAGTTCTTGGTAGCTGGGACTACCGTGGGATTGTGATGTTACTGCTGCTTCGTGATGTTTTTACTGCTTGCTGACCTCCTTATTACACCTTGCTCTTAAAGGAAATACAAAAAGCTAAACTAGACTATGGTACATGAATTATAAAAATCTTATCTAGATCATGCCCTTGTGTTTCTTGTTGTCTTGATATCTTGGTGACTCTTGGGCATTTGACTTATTCCGTATTCCTTTTCATTGTGTCCCGTATTTTCTTTTGGGACTCTTGTTGTTTCTTGCTGGGGATTTTGTTGGACTTCTCTGCTTTATTGATTCTAAATGTGCTCCTTTATCATATGAGCGGGCTTTTGATTTCAACACTTCGATTGCATTCCCTCGTTCTTCAGGTGGGTGTCTTGACTGCTTCTTTTCTTTCTTCATCCTCATTCTCCAGGTGGACGCCTGACTTCTTCTTTTCTTCATCCTCATTCTCCAGGTGGATGCCTGACTTCTTCTTTTCTCATCCTCATTCTCCAGGTGGACGCCTGACTTCTTTAATTCTTATCCTCATTCTCCAGGTGGACGCCTGACTTCTTCTTTTCTCATCCTCATTCTCCAGGTGGACGCCTGACTTCTTTAATTCTCATCCTCATTCTCCAGGTGGACGCCTGACTTCTTTAATTCTCATCCTCATTCTCCAGGTGGACGCCTGACTTCTTTAATTCTCATCCTCATTCTCCAGGTGGACGCCTGACTTCTTTAATTCTCATCCTCATTCTCCAGGTGGACGCCTGACTTCTTCTTTTCTCATCCTCATTCTCCAGGTGGACGCCTGACTTCTTCTTTTCTCATCCTCATTCTCCAGGTGGACGCCTGACTTCTTCTTTTCTCATCCTCATTCTCCAGGTGGACGCCTGACTTCTTCTTTTCTCATCCTCATTCTCCAGGTGGACGCCTGACTTCTTCTTTTCTCATCCTCATTCTCCAGGTGGACGCCTGACTTCTTCTTTTCTCATCCTCATTCTCCAGGTGGACGCCTGACTTCTTTAATTCTCATCCTCATTCTCCAGGTGGACGCCTGACTTCTTTAATTCTTATCCTCGTTCTCCAGGTGGACGCCTGACTTCTTTAATTCTTATCCTCATTCTCCAGGTGGACGCCTGACTTCTTTAATTTTTTCATCCTCATTCTCTAGGTGGACGCCTGACTTCTTTAATTCTTATCCTCGTTCTCCAGGTGGACGCCTGACTTCTTTAATTCTTATCCTCATTCTCCAGGTGGACGCCTGACTTCTTTAATTCTTATCCTCATTCTCCAGGTGGATGCCTGACTTCTTTAATTCTCATCCTCATTCTCCAGGTGGACGCCTGACTTCTTTAATTTTTCATCCTTATTCTCCACGTGGACGCCTGACTTCTTTAATTCTTCATCCTCATTCTCCAGGTGGACGCCTGACTTCTTCTTTTCTTTGTCCTCATTCTCCATGTGGATTCCTGACTTCTTCTTTGCTCATCCAGGTATTTCCTGACACAAATATTGTATTTTCCCTTGTTTTAAATCAAAGAAAACTTCGTTAGTTTAAAGCAGGGTGGTTAATTGGGGCATTCTTGCCGATGGTGAGGCTTCTCTTCGTCTCTCTTTATTGCTTTGGAATGGTTGAAAAGACTGTTTTGTTCTTGTAATTGATCCTTGACTATAGGATTCCCCTCTGTATGTTTTCCTTCAAACCCTTTTAACTGTAATCATATGTCCCTTCTGACTTTGCTGATCCACTTTTGATTTCACCTTTCTTACACCTATATCTTTTATCTCCCACCTTTCGTGGCCGTATTTGTAACCTTGAATCTTGGTAGTATACCTTGACATTCCTTCTTATTTGTTTGGAATAAAACTTATCTCAAAACTTTTAGAAAAGTAAGATTATTAGTAACGAAATACGCTGATTTTGACAATTTATAGAATGAAAAGAAAAATCCAAATTTGGATGACTGTTGGAAAAGGAATAAAGGACTTATCTAATTGGAAGTACTGGCACCAATGATCAGGGTATGCATTTCGGATTAATCAACCAAGTCTTTTAATCAATCTCCTTTCAATTGTCTCATTTTTGTTTTCGCCAAAATTTCCATAATCCAACCTCATTTTTCATTTCTCAGACCTGTTGGACTTGCAATGTCTCAAAGAGTTTTCACCGATAAACTTTCCTCATTTGTTCATTTTTTCATTTCCTTTTTGCCTTATGGTGCCTACGAAGGTTTTCATCAATAAGACTCTCTCATTTTACTTTTCTCTTCAACTTCCGTCGCCTTATGGTGCCGTGTGGGTTTTCACCTATAAGACTCTCTCATTTTTACTTTCTTTTCTCAACTTCCGTCGCCCTATGGTGCCCGTGTGGGTTTTTACCTATAAGACTCTCTCATTTTTACTTTCTTTTCTTGTTCGTACCAGAGTGTTATGAACCATCTTCATTTGCTTGACTCGGCATTTTTCTAAGATTGATCGAAAGGTCTTTTTGTTATGGGGTTAGAAATGGAAAAGGTATTAAAAGCTAGATAGCTTTGGTATGGGTTTAAAATTACAACTCTTGGAATCTTTTTGTTATTTCCAATATAATTTTTTGCCCCAGTTTCTTGATTGGGGTCACTTGATGTTTCTTTTTGTGCACATTATGTATATTGTGCACCCTATGACCGAGCCGTGAGGTGCCTACGTATCCTTCTTTGAGGAATCAGGTCAAACGTAGTTCACTTGATGATAGTGATTTTTTTTATTTTTTAATTTTTTTTATTTCATACTTGATTTTCATTGATTCCAAGAGAGGGTAGGAAAGAAACAAGTATGGCTTAAAGGGGAAACAAAGGGTATAGTGTTTCGGATAGCAGAATAAATTGCCTTTGTTATTCCAATCTTTGAAATAATGCTAAATACAAACACTCATAAAGTTATGCATAATATCTCTTTACCGCGTCAGAATTGATTGCCATATCTATGCATTTTCCTTCAATGTCTGTTAAGCATAGTGCACCATTTGATAATACTCTGGTCACAATGAATGGTCTTTTCCAATTCGGGGCAAATTTGCCTTTTGCCTCAACCTGATGTGGAAGAATACGTTTCAGCACATGTTGACCCATTTCAAACTTCCGTGGACGCACCTTTTTATTGTATGCTCTTGCTATTCTTCTTTGATATAATTGACCATGACATACTGCGGCCAATCGTTTTTCATCAATTAAGTTTAACTGTTCCAGACGGGTTTTGACCCATTCATCATCATCAATCTTTGCTTCAGCGATGATCCGAAGGGAAGGAATCTCAACTTCTGCAGGAATTACTGCTTCAGTGCCATATACCAACAAATAAGCAGTTGCTCCTACTGAAGTGCGAACAGTAGTGCGGTATCCCAATAATGCAAATGGTAATTTTTCATGCCATTGTTTTGAACCTTCTACCATTTTCCGAAGTATCTTCTTTATGTTTTTGTTGGCTGCTTCTACTGCTCCATTCGCCTTGGGCCGATATGGGGTAGAGTTGCGATGCGTAATCTTAAACTGTTGACATACTTCCTTCATTAAGTTGCTGTTAAGATTAGCACCGTTATCTGTGATGATCACCTTCGGGATTCCTAATCGACATATGAAATTTGAGTGGACAAAATCGACCACAACTTTCTTGGTCACTGATTTGAATGTCTTGGCCTCAACCCATTTGGTAAAATAATCAATAGCCACCAGAATGAACCTGTGCCCATTGGATGCTGCCGGCTCAATTGGTCCAATCACATCCATGCCCCAGGCAACGAATGGCCATGGTGCCGACATTGTGTGCAACTCGGATGGTGGAGAATGAATCAAATCTCCGTGTATTTGGCATTGATGACACTTGCACACAAAACTGATACAATCTCGCTCCATGGTAAGCCAATAGTAACCAGCTCGGAGGATTTTCTTTGCCAACACATATCCACTCATGTGGGGTCCGCAAACTCCTGAATGTACTTCAGACATGACAGTTGTAGCTTGTCTGGCATCTATGTATCTTAATAATCCAAGATCTGGTGTTCTTTTATACAAAACTCCTCCGCTTAAGAAGAATCCATTTGCCAATCGCCTAATGGTCCTCTTTTGATCTCCTGTGGCTTGTGCGGGATATATCCCCATCCTGATATACTCCTTGATGTCGTGGAACCATGGTTCACCATCAAATTCTTCTTCAACCATATTGCAATAAGCGTGCTGATCGTAGACTTGAATATGTATCGGATCTACATAAGCTTTGTCCGGATGGTGCAACATTGATGCTAGGGTAGCCAATGCATCAGCAACCTCATTATGGATTCTTGGAATATGTTGGAATTCCACTGATTGAAACCGCTGACAAAGATCATGTAGACATTGTCGGTATGGGATGAGCTTCAAGTCTCGGGTTTCCCATTCTCCTTGAATTTGATGTACCAAAAGATTCGAATCTCCCATGACTAAGATTTCTCGGATACCCATGTCGGCGGCTAGCCTTAACCCCAAAATGCAAGCTTCATATTCAGACATATTATTGGTGCAATAAAATCGTAATTGAGCCGTAACAGGATAATGATGCCCTGTTTCAGAAATGATTACAGCTCCTATCTCGACTCCTTTCATATTAGCGGCTCCATCAAAGAAAAGTTTCCAGCCAAGTTTTTCAATTCGCTCCACCTCGTCGATATGCATTGTTTCTTCATCAAGAAAATAAGTTTTCAATGGCTCATATTCCTCATCGACCGGGTTTTCGGCCAAATGATCTGCCAGTGCTTGGGCTTTCATCGCAGTCCGAGTCACATAGATGATGTCGAATTCTGTGAGCAATATCTGCCACTTTGCAAGTCTTCCCGTTGGCATAGGCTTTTGAAAAATGTATTTCAATGGATCCAACCAAGAAATGAGGTAAGTAGTGTAGGATGACAAATAGTGTTTCAATTTTTGAGCTACCCATGTTAGGGCGCAACATGTCTTTTCCAGATGAGTATACTTAACCTCATAAGCTGTGAACTTCTTGCTAAGGTAGTAGATGGCCTGCTCTTTTCTGCCAGTGAGGTCATGTTGCCCCAATACGCAACCAAATGAATTTTCCAAAACCGTCAAGTAAAGAATCAAAGGTCTTCCTGGCTCTGGCGGGACCAACACGGGTGGGTTCGACAAGTACCCTTTTATTTTATCGAACGCTTCTTGATACTCATCGGTCCATTTGACCGCAGCATCCTTTTTAACAATTTGAAAATTGGCTCACAGGTTGTTGTGAGCTGAGCAATAAACCTGCTGATGTAATTTAACCTCCCCAACAAACTCATTACTTCAGTTTTGTTTCTTGGAGGTGGCAGTTCTTGGATGGCTTTGATCTTTGAGGGGTCTAACTCGATGCCTCATCGACTGACTATGAATCCCAGCAACTTTCCAGATGGAACTCCAAATGCGCACTTGGCAGGGTTAAGCTTGAGGTTGTACCTGCGAAGTCTTAAGAAGAACTTCCTCAAATCCCCGGCGTTCTTTAAACCGAATGGCATTACCCGGTAGCAATAAGTTCCCCATGGTGTGATGAATGCCGTCTTTTCTGCATCTTCTTCATCCATTAGAATTTGATGATACCCGGCATAACAATCCACGAAAGACCCTATATCATGCTTGGCACAATTTTCGATCAAAATATGGATATTGGGTAATGGGAAATTATCCTTTGGACTTGCTTTGTTGAGATTGCGATAGTCGACGCATACTCTAATTTTGCCGTCTTTCTTTGGCACAGGAACGACATTAGCTAACAAAACAGGATATCGAGTGACTCGAATGACCTTTGCTTCCAATTGTTTGGTGATTTCTTCCTTAATTCTCACACTCATGTCGGGCTTGAATTTTCTCAACCTCTGCTTGATAGGAGGCACCGTTGGATCGGTGGGCAATTTGTGAACCACTAAATCAGTTCTCAGTCCCAGCATGTCGTCATACGACCATGCAAAAACATCTTTGAATTCTATGAGTGCTTTAATTAACTCCTCTCGGATCTTTGGTTCGAGATGGACACTTATTTTAGTTTCTCGGATATTACTCGTGTCCCCTATATTGATGTCCTCGGTATCACTCAAGTTAGGTTTGATTTTTTCCTCAAAGTGAATTAACTCTTTACTAATCTCTTCAAAAACCTCATCTTCATCATATTCTGATTCATAATCACAATATATTTCTTGAATTAATATTTCGGAACCAAATTGATTTTTAAGACTGGGCCGAGGATTCCTCATGCATGCCATATCACTAGAGCCAGCGTAAAAAGAACTGTACAGGAAAGAAAAAAAAAAGAAAAGAAAACTATTAGGAATGATAATTAAAGGGAAACTGCTTTTTATTTGATGATGAAAGATAACAATGTTTTGCACACTTCAAATAAACTGTAAGATAAGCTTTGGGATTACAACCCTGAAGTAACCCAAACAAACTGAAAGAAAATTAAAATAAACTACCAAGACTCCTTTCGGATTGGGAGAGGAGTGGCTTTCCAATTACTGAGCTTTGTTTCTGGCCCAACGAATTGAACCTCTGCATTGGTATGCCCTTCTCCGTTTTCCAACATATTCACATCACTAAACAATTTCTCGAACCTTTCAATTAATTCCTCCTCAGGATTGACCCGGGATTTAGGAATTGTTGTTATCGGGCGATTTTTAGCACCGGTCTTGACAAAAGACTTTGACAGATGTGGGACTGGTTTTGGAAGAACCCATGCTTGGTGTTTCAGCTTCCTAGCCCTTATCACGTCATTGGCAGTGGGTATGAACCCCAAACCGAATGTTCCCCAGTTCTCGGGGAGAGATACTGGTTGTATAATTCCTTGCAAAGATAAACCCAGACCTTTGCCGGGTATAAAGCCATTCTTTAACATTTCATAAGCTACCATGACTGATGCAGAGGATATCTTTGGATTTGGAAGGTATTTCCCCTCTGGAATTTTCTCTATCGACACTGTGTCGGTCACTTGGTATACCCATGGTCCCTGGTCATTTTCTATTCCCTCGACCGGTACAATAGTACTGCTGTGAGCATTTAAACTTTCTTCTCCATACCCAACTACTTCTTGATGATCCCATTCAAACTTGACAGCCTGATGTAGTGTTGACGGGACTGCTTTAGCAACATGGATCCATGGTCGACCCAATAACAAGTTGTAAGAAACAGTTATGTCCAACACTTGGAATTCCATTGTGAATTCAACTGGCCCTATTGTTAGTTACAACACTATGTCGCCAAATGAATCTATGCTTCCACCGTCAAACCCCCGTACGCAGATACTATTCTTCTGGATCCTCTCCTCTTTAATTTTTAATTTTGTTTAAAGTGGAGAGAGGGCATATGTTTGCACTTGACCCATTGTCAACCAATACCCGGGTTACTACGGAGTTTTCACATTTCACGGTGAGGTAAAGAGCTCTGTTGTGCTCGGTACCTTCCACAGGTAATTCATCATCAGCAAATGTAATTCTGTTTGTCTCAAAGATTCTGTTGGCTATTTTTCCCAAATGATTTACAAAGATCTTTTCAGGAATGTGAGCCTCATTCAGGATTTTCATCAAAGCCAGACGGTGCTCCTCTGAATGGATCAGTAATGACAACAATGAAATTTGAGCGGGGGTCTTCTTTAATTGATCCACAACAGAATAATCATGGAGTTTCATTTTTCTTAAAAACACCTCCGCCTCTTCTTCCGTCACAGCTCTCTTTGTTGGCGTTGGATTATTTTTAGTTTTTTCTTAACTCTTCGGGAGTAAAACATCTTCCCGAACGAGTCAAGCCTTGCACCTCACACACTTCTTCGTTGATTTCTTTTCCCTTGTACATTACAGTCACCCGTTCGTAGTTCCATGGGATGGCTTTGTTGTTGATGACCGGCAGCTGGATTACAGGTGCAATAATAATCCGATCTGTACGGGCTCCTTCCACGAATACAATGGGTTTGTTAGCAACCCCTGGTACTATCACTTTCGGCCTTTCTTGTTTTGCGGCAACTTTGCTCGATGATCCCTCATCGACTATCATAGATGGTTCATCACCATTTTTGTTCTGCTTAGACACCGGCTTCTCCTCCATTAACTGCTTATCTGGCTTGGTTTCATGAGACTTGATCATCATGACAGTTTGTGACGGCTTCTTTGTCTCCCCATCAGCTTGTATGATTTCTATCATATTAGCCTCTTGATGGGCTGGCATTGGATTTCTATTGATATTTGGGGCTTCAGGGGTTTGAACCTCGATTTTATTAGTATCAATCAGCTCTTGTATGGCATTTTTCAAATGCCAACATTTCTCCGTATCATGGCCTGGTGTACCGGAGCAATATTCACAGCTAATGGTGTAATCCAGATTCTTTGGAGGAGGATTGGGTAGCTTGGATTGTATTGGTCTCAGCATGTCTAGCTGTCTCAGCCTGTGGAACAGACTGGTGTAAGACTCTCCCAATGGAGTGTAAGTTTTCTTTTTCTGTTCCCTTTCTCCCCTGAATGCTGGCCTAGGCCTGAAACCTGGTCCGGGATAGGCTCGTGGGTAAGTATTTGGTGTGACAGGAGCACGCCAATTGGTGTGAACATGTGGCTGATTGTATGCTTGAGCATGGTTAATGAAAAAATGAGGCTCTGAAGGGTGATAGTAGTGTTGGGATGAATCATGGTGGTAAGCTGATTGGCGAGGTCATTGTTGATTATAGTAAAGCGGTGAACCTCTGGGTCCCGACCAAATTCCTGAATCATCTACGGCTGCTTCCTCCCTCTTCTTTCTTCCGATTCCTCCTACCCCGCCTTGAATAGCTTGAGTAGTTGCCTTAATTGTTGAATAGCTCATGATTTTATTTGTCTTGAGGCCTTCTTCCACCATACCTCCCATCTTCACTACTTCGTTGAATGATTTCCCAACCGCTGAAACCAAATGGGCATAGTAAGTCGGTTCCAAGGCTTGGAGGAAGTAGTCTACCATTTCGCTCTCCTTCATAGGAGGATCCACTCTTGCTGCCTGTTCTCTCCACCGAAAACCAGACTCTCTGAAACTTTCATTATGTTTCTTCTCAAATTTTGTCAAAGATAATCGATCTGGGATGATTTCCAGATTGTATTGGAAATGGTATGCGAATGCCTGTGCCAGGTCATCCCAGGTGTACCATCTCCCATGGTCCTGGCGTGTATACCACTTCAAAGTTGATCCGCTTAAACTTTGACTGAAGTAAGCCATTAATAATTCATCTTTTCCCCCAGCTCCTCGCATCTTGCTACAGAAACCCCTTAAGTGGGCTACTGGGTCGCCGTGCCCGCTGTATAGGTCAAATTTGGGCATCTTGAAACCAACTGGCAATTGTACATTGGGGAATAAGCATAAGTCTTTGTATGCTACACTGACCTGCCCGCCTAATCCTCGCATGTCTCTGAACGATTGTTCTAGACTCTTGACCTTCCTGAACATCTCTTCTTGTTCAGCATTTTTAACTGGCTTGTCAATTTCGGTTGGGAGATCAAAACGAGGAGTAGTTGAATGAATTTCGGAAGCTTTGAGGGTGGGTTCCGGGGGGTAATATTGGTTGTCTTGGGCCTGGAATGTAGGCTCACTAGGAGATTTATGAAATGTAGCAGGGGGAGGTGCTACGAAAACAGGAGTCATAGGTGGAGGAAAATATGGAACGGGTTTCGGAGGTGGAGACTGCGGTGTCTGAGAGGTGGTGCCTCGGTAGTGCTGGTAAATGGGGAAGTTTGGGGATAATTCAGTGGTGATATTATCCTGAGTTTGAGTCATTGATGGAGCAGGGTTATTTGGATAAGATGGGGGTAGCTGTCCTGTAGACCAGGCTTGGTACATCTCAGCCATTTGCTGCTTGAGCTTAAACATCTCTTCTTTCATTTTCCCGACATCCATCTCCTCTAGTTCCATACCTGTGTCAACATCTGGGATAGACATACTTTCGGGTATTGGTCCTTTTGATCTTGTGTGATAGTGATAATATGCCAGTATACTCTTTAGAGAAACTAACTGCTTGAATTCTGAAAATGAACAAACTTGTTAGTTTTGAGAGTTTAACACATATATAATCACACGTTGAGATGCAATGCTCCTAGACAAATAATCCCTTTCTATTATGCATTTGCTCGGCTGCTTGTGTCATCCATGCCTTACGTGAATCAGACCTTGCGTAGTTCGGACTAAAGGCAATCACTTTTATTCATTACATAAAGATGGAATTACATTTGAAAACTTTAAGAAAATGGCTTGAAACACACACACTTAAATCAAAATAAAAGATACAATTCTTAACATCTCACAACGTGCCCCACTTTCCACTTGTGTTAGACTATTTGCTTAATGTGGAGCTTGACCTGGATGACCTCCCAGCGTACGATACATCCTTTCCAATTCCAATGCTAGATGACGGGCAAAAGTGGGTGCATGTTCTGTAAACCTTTCATAGTCCATTCCCTGACAGTTTACGTAACTCTGAGAAGTGTAGACCGCCAGGTCGTGGATTTGTGCCCTGAAATCTTGGAGACGTTGGTCTTGGTTCTGCAATTGCTGCTGACGAGTGGTGGCTATATCTCTGACACGATTTTCCCGATCTAGAGCTGATTCTAATAGAGCTCGGAGTCTGGCCTGCTCTAATCTTGCTTGCGCTCTTTCCCTGTCGAGGTCTGCTTGTTGATGTTCTCTATTGCATCTTCTTGCCTCTTCTAGTTGTGAACGAAGCTGGTCTTTTGATCACATCCAATAGTCTTTTTCCTTCTTGAATTGTGCCTTGTCTTTTTCGGATTGCCTATCCTGGCGTTCCTTGTTAGATCTGGCTTCTTCGTTTAATTGTTGGATCCTTTCTTTTGCTTTGTTCAATGCCCTTTCATTTTCCGCAAGAATGGAATCATAATCTTGCATTCTTTCAAAGAGATTGGCGATGGTTTTTTGATCCTTCCAACTCCACTTTGGCGTTTCAGAAACTCTTTTCATTTTTTGGAATCAGACATGAAGACTTTCATTCTCACAAGCTAGACTCTTCTTCTCGCCTTCGGCTTCTTGTGCTTGTAAATCTTTCTCCAAACTAAGGCTTCTCAGATTTTCTTTTAGGGCATGGATAGTTGCTTTGTACCCTTTTTCTTTTTCTCCCTATATCAACCGTTCTTGGATTTTATCATTGAAGTTTTGAACATGGGGCCTTTTTGTTGGCCTTTTTAGCTCAGGTTCTGGTACATCATCCACGCGAGACCGTTTTTCGAACCACCTTGCATATCCAGGATTTATCTCACCCTTTGTAGTGTCTGGGACTTGAGTATCACTTTTCAAGTATCGACATCCATTCCACATCTGCTGAAGTAGAGCTTCGGGAATAGTGGCTTCTGGGTGTAATTCGATTACTTGCATACTCAAATCTTCATCATCAGGAACTATTTGATATCTCCCTAGTTGCCTTAGGACTCTTAGTGGTGCATACGGCTGAATGCTTCTTAATCCCAATAATAGTAGATAACTATTTGAGGTTGACATATGTATTACTTCCCTCATCGGGAGCCATCCCAGGGTCCATTCAATTTGATTTGCCGTTAAAGCCTTTAGATGAGATACCCATGCTTCTATTCCTTCTGGAGCTCGATAAATTTTTGTTCTTTCCTCATAGCTCTCGATGCAATTATCATTGTTTGACCCATACTGTATGATCTTGGGTTGTTGCTGGAGATGTTCAATCACCCACATTTGCAACAAAATTTTGCATCCTTCAAAGACTTTTGCTCCTGATTTGTATAAAGTCAAAGCCCGATAAATGTCTGATAGAATGATGGGGACAAGGGTGTGATTTTCTTTGGTGGTAAGGATTTGCACAACTTTTGCGGTGCGAATATCAATTGTTCGCTCTTTGTTTGGGAAGACCATGACTCCTAGAAAAGCCACCATGAAAGCAAATCGACGGTGAATCTGCCAAGTGTCTTTGTTTTGCTTATTAGTAAGGCCTTTCTCATGAATTTCGAACCCATCTGATTTTCCAAACCTTGAATACACAAAGTTGAAGGAACAACATCCATTGATGACATTGCTTTTCCTGATTTGACTGCTGATATTCAGAAGACCGAAGAATCGATGTACCGAAGGAGCCTTTGTGAATATCAAGCTTTGATTTCTTAGACTTCCGTCAAAACCGGCATAGCCAGCTATCTCCTCTAATGTAGGAGTAAGCTCGAAGTCAGAGAAACGAAAAACATTATGAACAGGGTCCCAGAAAGTTACTAACGCCGCAATCAGATCATCACGGGGTTTAACTTTCATAATGTCCGTAAGATTTCCCAAATGCTTGACGACCCATTTTTGACTGTCTTCGCCTAAATCATACCACCACATTTGAAGCTGACATAGAAATTCTTCCGTACTTGTGGACGAGGGGCTTTGTGTGGTGCTCATTTTGTATCTGAAACTTAATTTTAATAAAGTCAAAATTCATTTTGAAAATTTATACTAAAAAAAATCATTTTCGAAATTTTTTTTTATTTATTAAATACTTTATTTCAAAATTTTAAAACTATTTTTCTTTTTTTTAAAAAAAAAACAACCTATTTTATTCTTCAGTTCTCACCATGATTTCATTTAAGCTGGTCAGCAAGCATGTTCGAGGCAAATGAATGCACAAGTAGCAAGTAGGATGCATCAGGATGGTCTTTTTGTTTCGGGTTCACCTGTCCTAGACAGACCCAACCCCTGTGTTGAATCTCCAAAGCCAAATGTGTATGATGCAAATAGACGTTCCTACTAGGGATCCGGTACATGGCTGAGTTATTCTAAGTGTAAAACCTGAGGTTGATTGCTCTAAACCTGGCTTACCCAAACGGACAGTTTGAGCCGAAGCGGGGGCAACGTACCGGGAGCACGAAAGTCTGCCCGGCCTAGTTACTTGTCCCAACTCCGTCTTATTTGGTATGACTTTAACAGAAAGGTGGGTCACGCGCACGTGTACACCATAAATTCAGAAGACTCAGAAAGAAGGGGGTTTCGTAGCAGTTGTATATATTCACAATTCAAATAGTATTGAAGCGGTAAAAAGCAACATTTAGCATATTAGCATATAAACAGTTAAAAATCATATAATAAATAAAGCCAATTATTGCAGTTATCTTAAGCTCGAATTCTTTAAACCCTGAACCAGTGGTTCTGGGTTACAACTTTCGTCCCCAACAGAGTCGCCAGAGCTGTCGCACCTCCTTTTTACCGCGCCCGCGAGGGTGCGTGGGAGTTTTCTCCAATTAAAGGACAGTCGAAACGGGATTTATTTAATTATTTTAGAGTCGCCACCTGGGAATTTTAAGGCGTCCCAAGTCACCAATTTTAATCCCTGAATCGAGGAGAATATGACTCTGTTTATTATTCTGCGAACCAGAAATCCTGAGTAAGGAATTATGTTAATCCGGAAGAAGGTGTTAGGCATTTCCGAATTCCGTGGTTCTAGCACGGTCGCTTAACTGTTTTTATTACTGACTTAATTATCTTGATTTTATTAAATACATTTTTATTGCATGATTTTACTACCGCTTTTTACTTATTGTTTACGATTATATGGACGAATTACGCGTACGTATATTCGTGTTATATACTTTTTACAATTACCGGGGATCGTGCCACGCGTACGTGTACACAATAAATTTTTCCATGTTATAGTTTTTATAAAATATATATTCGAAAATTAAAAATAAAATCAGGAACATCATCACCCCTTTTATTTAGATAATGAACTGCACACCTCGGGTTATATGAAGTTATTTTAACACCTTTGGAAAAATCCTTTTCTTAAATATTTGCTCGAAATTGCGCGTACGCATAATCCGAGTTTGTTTTAAAAAATATAATCAGGGTACGCGAACGCATCCCTAATTGCGCAAAATACTTGTAATAGTATTATGAATTTTTCACAAATTGTTTATTATATTCATACATTTTTTATGTGAAAATCATGAGAACTCCCATTTTAGAGACCTTTGAATTCTTTGAAAAAGAATTCACAATCTATTAAAGGTTGCCCGTCGATTATAATTTCCGAGTATAAATTATATTCATTCTAACTATTCAAATTCAAAGAACAGAATAAAAATATGATTAATGCTATTTTTGACAAATATAAAATATATATGCCAAAGAATGAATTGTATATGAAACTGAAAATGAATTATAAAGGAAAGAATATTTTTCAAGAACTTTTATTATTATTAATTAGTGCAAGTTCTATTCCTAATTACCATTGATATAAAGTTTTGCAATTTGTGTTCGCACATCTCATCTTATTCCCATATACTTGTTTTGATCCAATAGGCGAAATTAATTTAATTAATTATGCCTATGATTGAGTTATATATATAATCAAACCCATTTGATTCTAAATCTATGTGAATTATTACAACTATTAACTTTCACATCGTATAAATTCCTGAACCCTTTTATTATTAAGAAAGAGCACAAATCTAATTGACTTAATAAAATGATATTGCATGCAATATTACTTACCATATTTGACATCGTGAACATAACGGATTATACTAACTCGTCTTTCAACTATAGATTATGAACACAACCCATGTTATGCCAAAAGATAGCTAATTGCGACCAATCATCATCTAGCTTTAAACAACAACCAATTAACTAACAAAATAAACTAATAGCATATTTTCCTTGATATTTCCATATTATGCTATACCTATCTAACAATACCGTAAAGTGTAAATAAAGCCGACTTTCTGCCATGCTTCCTATTTACACAACTCAAAGATAACTAAACTAATGAAATTTCAGCATGGATAACATTATTACAAAGTGAAAAAAAAATATAAGACAATCAACTTGTAGCCATCAAGTCGAACTCACTACTGGCTATCCAACATGAAATCAAAGCTGAAACTTAAATGTTTAAACTTAAATGATAGGAGGCAGTATTACAATTTAAAATTTCATTTATTTGTCATGTTGAATCTCTTTCCAACATAAAGTTTAAGAGATATGTACCTGAAAATGAAGGTAGAAGGAGTAAATTTCAGCAGTTGCAGCTGTGAGCACGTGATTTTTGTTTCACACGACAATCACTCCAAAAAGAAATAAAAAACAAATATAATTGGCCCTGCTGTACAATTTCGGATTTTTGTGCGACACTTTGTTGATTTATTTATGACTTTGGCCCATTTTTATTTATTTACTTTATTAAAATAAAATTCAAAAAAATATGTGTCCTGCATAATTCAAACCGTAATCCGGTCGTTAAATAGAAAATCGTGATTAGGCATTTTCGTCCGTGATTTTATTTGGTTTGACCTTACCTGTTTTGAAATATTTTAGTATGTGTGCAAATAATTGTATTTGAGTGTGTATTTAATTTTAATTTGATTTTTGGCTTAGTTTTGTTTTAAAATAAATAAGAAAAGAAATAAAAAAAAGAAAGAAAAGACCCCTTCCGGACTTGGGCCAATTTGTTAAAATTGGCCCAACAAACTCAGCCCAAACGGACAGCCCAAGCCACCAGTCCAAACAGCCCACCCCCAGGCCATGAAACGACGTAGCTTAACACCAAAACTACGTCGTTTCGATGCCAACCCATCACAACCGTTTAAACCAAGCCGATCCAACGGTCAAGATCAATCCCCCGTAACCCACCAACAAACCCGACCCGTTTACACCCGGACCAAACCCAAACCCTCAACACTTGAAACGACACCGTTTCACTTAAGACCATCAGATCCAAACCGTAGATCTAGATTGATCTAACGGTTGAGATCAACCCACCCACTAACTATATAAGCCCAGATCCTTACCCTACCCCCCCTATCCAACACCCCAGCCTCGTCGTCTTCACCCAAACAGCCCTAAAACCCTAGCCGCCCCTGCGTACTTCCGCCATGAAAGCCGGCGGCATGGATGCCGGTGACCTTCCCCTGAACACCATAGAACCCCCATGCCATCCTGAACCCAAATCTACCAACCCCATGGTTCGAATCACCCCCCAGGTCCTCGAATCTTCATTCGAAGATTCGAGTCAAAACTCGATCTAACCCAACCAACCCCAGTTTCATACCAGACACTCCCCAGACCCCCCTCGTGACCAAACCATACTTGGTTTGGTCCGAATCTGATCAGGGAAGCGTGAATCCCAGATCTGAGTTTTGGAATTTGTGGGTTCTTCGTCACTGGTCCATATCCGTTCGAACCGAAGAGGTTAAGGTCTAATGGACTTTAATCCAAGTGTTTCTCGTCTGAGAAACACTTCGTTTAAAGTCCGTTCAGCCTTAAGAAAAGTTTGACCAAGTCCGAGTTAAGGTTTTGATCTTTTTGCGGTTTAAGGTGAGTTTTCTTTCTTTTTTTAGTTGTTTGATTGTTGTAAGGGTCTGTTCGTTTGTTGTTTATGTCCTTGACCTCTATCAACTGTGCTTCAACCACTTCGCCTGAACCTCTGTTTGTTTGTCTAAATTCCCCCCTCCTATTCTGATAAGGCATTATGTATTTGTTTGTGCAAGTAGCTGATTTTCGAGTTTGGACTGACTAGTTGACTCCTCGAGTGTATTTCTGCTTAGTCAGTATAATGCGAACCATGTATCAATACTGTTTAAATGTCTGATTTTTGGTTACGATTGTGTATGTTAATACTAATATAGTCGAGTCGACATGTGTCGTCAATTAATTTCAACTGTCTGAGCATAGTAAATCGATTTGCTTCTGTTGAACATTTGTTGAAATCAATTCAGAACCAGTTTTGTTTACTTATAGCTGTTTGATTTGGATCAGTCAATGTGAAAAGGATTGTTTATGTTTAAATTCTGAATTGGAAGGCATGTGCACTCGTGCACAGCATGTGCATTGGTGCACCTCATGTGCTTTGTGCACAGCCTGTTTTTTTGCATTAAGAAGCTTTTAAGTATTAAACAATCTGACAGTATATGCTGTCAGATATATTCTACTGCCCATACTTGCTTTTAGATAATAAAATGAAAAGTTAAAGCCTGCCAAGGGGATGTCATGGGATTAATACTTAAATAGCTGAGTGGAAACTGAAAAGAGATGGGCACATGGGAGGGGTATCTGATTAATTTAACAGGCTGTAAAAGGTTTGATGTTGAGGCTTATAAAAGAGAGGCACATTAAGAGATAAGAGAGAGAAGACATCTGATAGGGGCACACACAGAGAGATACACATACAGAGAGGAGAGGAAAAGAATACCACCTGATGTTAGGAAAGGAGATAGAGGGAACTGGAAAAGGTTTCTTTTGATAATTCAAGCATAAGTTCAAAACTGAAAAATTGATTTTGGGTTTTGGAAAGAAAGGAGATAGAGAGTGGCTATACAGAAAGCATAAACTGTCTTTTCTTCCTGCTAATTGTTCGATTCCCAGTTTGTTTGACCTGTTTCAAATAAGTGTTGATTTCCTCTCAAGTATCAGTCAGGTTTCTGCTGTTTGGTTCTTATTGGTTTGTTTTCTTTTGGAGTTAGACCATTTGAGTTCTGAGCCTATTCCCCTGCTTGTTGCTCTCATTTTGTTATCTCTTCCCATTGGCTATAACTGCATCTTGCATTGGGATTTTGTACCTGCTGTTACTGCTGTTGTTTGGTGTTGCTTCTATTGTCCTGCTGACCCCTTGCTTCTGCTGTTGTATCCGACATCCAGGTACATACTAAGATTTCGCATCTGATGTAACAATGAAAGCATGAAATCAAAGATATGCAGGAGTTTAATCATTCGTTTGCTGCAGTTACAGTTTTACAAATGTTTAAGATCTGTGTAATTTGTTTAGTTTGTAATTCAATAAAGAAACACGTTAGATAGCCTTGTACTTAACCGTAGCTTAGTTCGTCCTAAATTGTGATTTCATGTGTTTAAGGGGTTGTCTAACGAGGAATGCGTGAGTGTTCTTTAACACATAGATAATTAGGTAATTTTAAACTGACATTCCGCATGTATAGAAAAGATTGCTTTAAGCCTGCCAAATATGATGCTTAGTTTTATTGAATCTTTGTAAATAGTTCACAGGATCCTATTCAAACTCTATTAGTAGTAGTTTCCGATAAGTTAATTCCACTGATTTGGTTTAAATAAGCAAGTTTCAAACTTAGATCTGAAGAATATTTACCATAAGCTTTTTAACGGCTTTATTAATCTTGTATGTTAATTTTCCCTTGACAATTTAGCAACATGCTCATCTATGAAATAAGGCACTAAACAATTCACGCCTCATAAAAATCAGATAATCAAGTAAGGATCCGAAGCTGGTCAAGCATGTAATTAGCACGTAACCCTTTCTTTTTTAGAGACAAATGCATTAGAAATGTAGCCACTTTAGGATACCTTTTCTAAAATAAAGATGAGCCTCGCCAAATAAAAATGCAAGATTGCGGGGCCCTCAATAAATAACCATAATAATTATTTAGAATTCAGGATAGGCCGTTTAGTGAATTTCATGGCCTTCTACAAAATAATAACGCGTTAGACCCTTTAGGCACGGCTTAATTAAATTACATTCTTAAAACTCGGGTGCACATTGATGTGACCCAAATCCAAATCTCAACGGAATCAAAATGTGTTGACGATCACGGGTGCATTGATTGTGACGTGGTTCGAGATGCATTTTCACGACGTTGCAATTCTATAAAAATAAATGATAATAATAAAAGCGGTTTTTTAAACTTAATAAAAGCACGTAAGTCATAACATGTATTTGAATCAGATATTTAGCCATTATAACAATTTAAGCGACCGTGCTAGAACCACGGGATTCGAGGGTGCCTAACACCTTCCCTCGGGTCAACAGAATTCCTTACTTAGAATTTCTGGTTCGCAGACTTCATTTGGAAAAGTCGAAAATTTCCTCGATTTGGGATTCAAGATGAACCGGTGACTTGGGACACCAAAAGCCAAACCTTTCCCAAGTGGCGACTCTGAATTAAATAAATAATCCCATTTTCGAATATTGTCACTTAAATTGGAAAAACTCCACCCGCGCATCTTACCCTTCGGGGCGGGCGCGCAAAAAGGAGGTGTGACAGCTCTGGCGACTCTGCTGGGGAACGAACCCAGAACCACTGGTTCAGGGTTCAAGAATTCGAGCTTAGAATAATTGTTATATTTGACTTTATTATCTGATCTTTATTACATGTTTTTGCATAACGTGCTAAATTTTGTCTTTTACCGCTTTTGATATTATCTGAACTGTATATAAACTGTGCCGAAACCCTTCTTTTCTTACCTCCGGGGAGAAGCTCGCTGGTCGAGACTCCCTATTCTGTTAGTGTCAATACTTGAAATAAGAAAGAGGTCGGACAAGTTACAAAGCCGGACGATCTCGCGGGTCCCCGGTACGTAGCCCCCTCCTCGACTCGAGTTGTCCGCTCGGGTACACGGTCTAGGGCAAATACCAAGGTTTAAACCTAGTATAACGAAACTTCATGCCGGATCCCTAGTAGGAACGCTTATTTGCATCATATGGCATTTGACTTAGGGGACTCAACACAGGGGTTGGGTCCGTCTAGGACAGGCAACCTGAAATGGAAAGACCATCATGCTGCATTCCTATCTGTGTTATGCATTTATCTGCTTCGGTTCCGCATGTCGACCGGTTCCTAAAAAAAAAAAGGGAAAATAGCAGCGCAGGGGAGATAATTACTTATTTTTGGAAAATAGAACCAATGTCCAAGTAGTGTCAAAACCTCGCCGGAATTTTTCTAAAAAAAAAAAACTGTTTTGTTTATTGAGAGTTGTTAAAAAAAAATATATACAAAAATTTTTCTTTTATCACTTTCAAAGATCAAAAAAAAAGGTATTTATTTTAAGAGTAAAAAAAAAAAAAAAAAAAAAATCGAAAATTCATAATTCAAAAAAAAATGAGTTGTTTCTTTCGTAGTACCCCTTTTATGAATTCAGACTAATAGTCCAAATTTTTCTTAAAAAAAATAATAATAATATATAAAAAAAATAAAAATAGTTTCTTTAATCTTTATCTCTTTTCAAAAAAAAAAATGTAAAAAAAATACGCATTCCTGATTTCTAGGTTTATTCGATTTTTTTTTTCTTTTTTTTTCCTATGTTACGATACCCCGAACTACGCCGGTTTGATTCTCACCGGATGTGAGATACGTAGGCAACCCTCGTCGGGTTCAACCCCCATTTTGCTAAAATAGCCAAAATCAAAAAAAATATGTTTCAAATTTTTAAAAGAGTCATAAATAAGTCAGGTGATGTTGTTTTGACATGAATAGCCGAATGTTCCCGAAAGGGACGCCGGAAGGTTGACTTTGCATAAATAACCACTTTTGGGTTTTCCTTAGCATTTTTAGACCCACACAGCCTTAAAATCTTCTTCCCCGAAGTGCTTAAAGGCCGTGTTCAAAGCTTGGTCCCCTCTGTAAAATATTTTGAGTCAGTCATTTTTGTTAAAATCACCTTAATAAATGTGCAGGATGAGCACGATGCAAAATGAACATTTTTCAATAATGACCAAAATCCCTATCAAGTTACGGCTATGGTGGAATGATCTAGGTGTTGAAGGGCAAAATGAGGTTAAGAAAAATCTGAAAGGTCTTGTGGGTCTGTTGGAAATCCAGCCTCGGGGAGATATCATAAGAGCTTTGGTTACCTATTGGGACCCGGCGCACAATGTTTTCCATTTCTCTGATTTTGAGCTCACCCCAACTTTAGAAGAAATGGCCGGATACATCGGGAATACTGAACTTCCGCTGAGGGAAAAATACTTGGTCGCCCCAAGAGTCGTCACGGTACATCGGTTCCTGGATTCATTGAAAATACCTAGAACAGTCCACAACCCGGATCTAGCAGCCGGATTCTGTACTCCATGCTTCATATATGATAGATACGGTCACGAGGGGGGATTCAATAATCCAATCAACAAACTGTGCAGCAAAGGAGTTCGTCAGAAGTGGAACGAGCACAGACGGGTGGCATTCATGATAACGTTTCTGGGTCTTCTGGTATTTCCCAGGAAAGATGGAAACATTGATTTGAAGATATCGGGGGTCGTCAGCACTTTACTCACACAAAGTGACAGTACTCTCGCGCCTATGGTGGTATCCGACATCTTTCGAGCTCTCACAACTTGTAAAGCTGGGGGAAATTTCTTCGAAGGTTGTAACTTGCTCCTGCAGATATGGATGACCGAGCACCTTTGCCATCATTCCGAGATTTTGAGCCATGGTTCCCCGGAAAAGACCCGCATAGAAGAATCTTACGCGAGAACCAAAGAGATCAGTTTGCCCGAAGGAGTCCTGACTTGGACCTCGTTCTTTCAAGCTCTTACTGCCAGCCAAATACAATGGAAGTTGGGATGGTTGCCCGTTGATGAGGTCTTATATATGTCAGCGGCTAAAACTCATTTCTTGCTGATGGGGCTTAAAAGCATTCAACCTTACGCACCCTGCCGAGTTTTAAGACAGTTCGGAAGATGCCAGACAGTACCTCATGAGGAAGATCTAAGCACTCAAGCAGTTGAGATAAGTCCTAACGGACAGTTCCCAGAAGCAAAGATTCGCCAAATCTGGAATGAGGGACAATATTTGAAATCAGATACTTGCGTGCGGGATCAAGCCAAAGGAGAAACGGCGCCAGGTTACCTTGCATGGTACAGAAGGGAACTCGAGCATGAAAGGCCAGCTAAGAGACCCCACATCCTGAATTTTACCGAATCATCACAAAAGCAGTGGGATTGGTTAGCAAAAGAAAGAGGCTATTGCACCGAAATCAGCAGGTTAAAGCAACAAGTGGAAAACTTGAAATATGAACACAACGTGCAAGTTGCTACCGATCTGGGAGAGCGGAACATGTTAATTCAAGAAAATGAAATGCTCAGAGTCCAGATCAAACAAATAAGGTTGGATGCAGATAGACAACCAAGGCGTCGATCGGACGAGCAGCTGATAAAAGGGCTAAAAGTTGAAATCAGGGAATGGCGAGATGGTTTGGAGAAATCTGAAAACATCATAGCAGAGATCAAAGCACAGTGGGATACAAGAGCAGATAAGCATCGCAGACACCTGAATCAATTGGAAGGCGACCACGAGAAGACTGTTGCTAAAATAAAGAGAGAGATGGCAGCACTTGAAATCAAAGCAGCTAGTCAGGCCAAGGATTTCCAAATGGAAAGCAGATACTGGTATGACACAATAGCCCATATGAAATTGGAAGTACGGCGATTGAAGCATCAACGCGTGCAAGATGTTCAAGTCTTCAAGATATGCAGCGATCAGATAAAGCACCTGCTTGTAGAGAAGAAGCAAACCAGAGATAGGATCCAAAGTCGTTGCCCACGCCATCACCAGACGATGTCTACGATGTGAGAACATGTCTAGTGTTACCTTCCTCTCGGCAGTAATGGTTTATGTCAAGCAGACTATGCACGAGCTAGAGCAACTTGAGAGGGATCTCACGCCTAGGACCGCGGCGAGGCCGAACGACGCCCCGCGGAAACCAATTTTTAAAACCATAATGCATTCATAGGTCAAATCTGTATCTTAGCATCTTCTGCCTGTTTTTTTATCAGGGTGATTTTTAGTTTATTTTTTGAGTCTAGGTTTATTTTCAAAGGTTGCTTTTTCTTTTGCAAAATGTAGTTTGTAATAGACCGCTTCAATAATAAAGAGTTTGCTTCTTTCACGCTCATTTGTGTTTTCGAACTACGTAATGATCTGATTCACGTGAGTATCGTGATACGTAGGCAATCCTCATCGGATCCGATCGCATTTTCTTTTGCTACAAAAAATATATAAAAGAAAAATAAGGGTAAATAAAATAAAAGGAAAACAAAAGAAAAAAAGGGGGAAATAAGAGGAAAAATACCGGAATGACGCATGCTCGTAGTAGACGTATAGCAATCCACTTAACTGTATAGGTGCATCATGCCCAACGTGAGATTAACTATCCGTTATTTGCTGCAAATTAACCTTGCATTTCCAGCATTTTCAGCATTGAGCATTTTCCAGGGTTTTTGAAAAGACGGTTGGTTTGGTGAAAGTCTGGCCTCGCATTCATACTTCACGAGATCAAGGAGAGGTGTTCAACTACCTGTTGTTAGGACTAGAAGCAGTACTCACGCTTACTTCACCAGGTCAAAAGGAAGTGTGGAAATGTCTTCGGAAATTCCATTGCAAACAGTCCCCGTCTCAGAGGAGAGCTCAATCTCAGCCGTACTCACGCCTGAATCCGCAACTGCGGAAGAAAATAGAATCCTACGGCTCCGCATGTTGGAAATGCTGGATGACTGGAACAATGGGAAAGAGCCGCCAAGTGTCGTCCCCGGATTCCCTGAATTATTCTCCAGGTCAGGTGGGACTTCTAATGTCCCCATAAATTACCCTGCTACCCCATTCGGGTACCCAGCCAACTCCGCTTTCTCCGCAGGATCACCTTCTGAGCCTCATCCCCGAATGTCGGCCACTGATGCAAACATGAACATCTTTACTGCATCGCCTTGCCCAGCTACGGCACAGCCTGCCACATACAAGCCTAGCTTTGACTCATCCTCTTTTACATTCCAAGCACCATCGTTCTCAATGGAACCAACCAGGTTCGCTACCAACAATAATCCTCTACCGCCTCAGTGCGAACTCGCACCGGGACAGGATCAGAACCCCAGGATCGCAGAACAAAATGAGATTGCTAAGAGAATGAGAAGCCTTGAACAAAGTTTGAAGAATATGCAAGGGTTGAGCGGACAAAAGAGCGTCTCTTACGCCGACCTGTGCATGTTCCCTCACGTGCACCTGCCGACGGGTTTCAAGACCCCCAAGTTCGAGAAATACGATGGGCACGGTGACCCCATTGCACATCTTAAGAAATACTGCAACCAATTGCGGGGAGCCGGCGGAAAAGAAGAACTGCTAATGGCGTATTTTGGGGAAAGCTTAGTAGGGATAGCTTCGGAATGGTATATGGATCAGGAAATGTCCCGATGGCATATATGGGATGATCTCGCCAGAGATTTTGTAAAGCAATTCCAGTATAACATCGACATTGCGCCAGACCGAAACTCTCTGTCGAATTTGAAGAAGAAGCCTTCGGAAAGCTTTAGAGAGTATGCTATTAAGTGGCGTGAACAGGCGTCGAGAGTGAAGCCTCCCATGGATGAAGTGGAAATGGTCACTACCTTTCTCCAGGCTCAAGAGTCTGACTATTTCCAAAACATGATGTCGGCCATGGGTAAGCCATTCGCGGAAGCAATCAAGATAGGAGAGATGGTAGAGAATGGGCTGAAAACGGGTCGGATTCTGAGTCAAGCAGCCCTAAGGGCAACCTCCCAGGCCGTCCAAAGCGGGTCTGGAGGGACGACAAGGGGGAAGAAGAAGGAAGAGACGGCTATGGCAGCCTCTGAAGCAAGGGAGTATCGTTATCTCAGGCCCCATTTTCCGGAAAGGGCCCCACAACACTACTACCCCCACTCAAATGTGGCATATGCTCATCAACCTTATATGGTCATGAATGCCCAACCTTATAACCATTCACCACAACAAGCCAACCGAGGCCCAGCTCCACCTCCCAGAAATCAGCCTCCTTACCGCAACCACTATAACCCACAACCCCCGCAGAATAACTACCGCCCCCAGGAGCCACCTCGACGGCGGACTTTCACGCCCATCGGTGAACAATACTCCACATTGTTCCCTAAGCTAGTCCAGTTGGGTTTCTTGCAACCAATTTCCCAAACGAGGAAAAACCCGACATCTCCTTCTTATAAAGCCGGAGTCAGATGCGCCTATCATTCAGGGGCCGAAGGACATGATACAAACGACTGCTGGTCTTTGAAAAGAGTGGTCGAAAATTTGATAGAGTAGGGAAAAATAGTGCTAAGGGACGAAGAGATCCCAAATGTGACTAACAATCCATTACCCGCTCACAATAATGGGCCGCTGGTCGGCATGATTTGTGAAGACAAAGAGTTCGACCCTGCCTTGAAAGCCATAATTGCCATTGTCGACATGGGGAGGAGGCCTGAAATAGACCAGAAATCAGAAAGGGGGGAGGAGGTCAAGGCTGCAGAAAGCAAGCCTGAAAAGAAGGTGGAGAAGAAAGTGGTACCAGCAAAGGGTGGAGTCCTTTACATACCGCGGGGTCAAGCCAAGAAGACGCAGAACTTCGGGATCAAAAAGACAAAACCTATGTACGTGCAAAAAGGGGCCTATGTGGTCCGGGGGACGATTCAATCACCTCGGCTGAATGAGCCAGTGGTTATCGGACGCGTGCCACAAAAGCCAATGACCAACCCGTCCACAGTGCCGTGGAATTATCAAAAGACTTTGGTAACATACAAAGGTAAGGAGGTCATGGAAGAACTTCCAGAAAATACTTTTGTTGGAGGGTACTCAAATACCCAAGAACTGAACAACGCCACACAAAGGCGCTTCCCTCCAAAGGAGCCCGTGAGTGTTGAAGAAGCGGAAGTGTTCTTCCAACAAATGAAGATGCCGGATTACGAAGTGATAGATCAGTTGCGCAAGCACCCTGAGCAAGTGTCCATGCTATCATTATTGACAAGATCGGCCGAGCATCAAAAGATCTTACTGAAGACCCTGAATGAGGCATATGTGCCGGTTGAAACCTCGGTGGAGCAATTAGAGCAGATGACAGAAAGATTCTTCGCCGTCAACCAAATCTCCTTCAGCAAGAACGATCTACCCCCGGAAGGAGCGGCACACAACAAGGCATTGCATTTAACAGTCAAATGTGAGGACTACTATGTCAAGCGGGTGATGCTGGATGGGGGATCAGGTGTTGACATTTGCCCGCTCTCCACGCTGCAAAGAATGGAAATTGAGACCGGAAGAATCCGACCCAACAACGTCTGCGTAAGAGCTTTCGATGGTATCAAGAGAGACACCATGGGAGAAATAGACCTGTTGTTGGTCATAGGACCAGTCGAATTTCGAGTAACCTTCCAGGTGATCGACATGGACACATCCTACAATTTCCTCCTTGGCAGACCTTGGATCCATGCGGCAGGAGCCGTGCCTTCTACTCTTCACCAGATGGTGAAGTTCGAATATGAATACCAAGAGATCGTGGTCCATGGAGAAGATGAACATGCCATTTATCGGGACCCCTCTATCCCGTATCTTGAACCAAGAGAAGGGAGCGAGCATACGGTCTATCAAGCTTTTGAGGTGGTATTGGCAGAGCAGCACGAAGAGGGAGTACCTTGCCCCCAGCCTTTCTTGTCTAACGCTTCGATTATGGTGGCCAAAGAGATGATCCGACACGGATTTAGGCCAGGGAAGGGGCTTGGACGAACCCTTCAGGGAATGACGGAACCCATTACTTTACCAGTCATCAAGAAACCTTTTGGACTAGGTTTCAAACCTACTCCAGCAGACGAAAAATGGGCAAAGAAAAGGAGAAATGAGGGCTGGAAGTTGCCTCAACCACTGCCGGATTTACATGCGACTTTTGTCAGGCCAGGGTACACTGAAGAAGAAGAAGATGAGATCTTCACAGTTGAGGAAATCGAAGAAATATGTGGGGCAATGAGGGAAATGCTCTACGAGGTCCACATGGTTCAACCAGGCGAAGGCACGAGCACTGCTGAGATGATATACATGGGGCCAAACGCCAAGCTCCAAAACTGGGAGATCACGCCATTCCCAACTAGACGGAAGTCCGGGTAGACCTGTCCTGCCACCTTTCCTGTATCACAAGTTATCTCCGGGACATAACTTGAACGTTTTCTTCTTTTCATTTGTTGTTCCGAATTCCTAGTTGTAAACGTTGTTGTCTTCCAATTTTCCAAAGAAAATAAAAAAAAAAAATCTTCATTGCTTTCCTATTTTTCTTTCGTTCTGATTTTATTACTTTTCCTCTTATCTTCCTTTTCACTCCTAATAATGCGGCTTTAAATATGACATGCCTGCGGACTTCACGCCCGGATC
Organism: Nicotiana tabacum; assembly: GCF_000715075.1. Lineage (NCBI taxonomy): Eukaryota > Viridiplantae > Streptophyta > Magnoliopsida > Solanales > Solanaceae > Nicotiana > Nicotiana tabacum. Next base: position 27,478,337 of record NC_134082.1, on the reverse strand, counting down.
ACAATGAGCTATTTAACTGCGAATTAATGAATCCAGAACCAGAATATGATGCGGAAGAGGCTTTTAGGGAGATAAACCGAGAGTTGGAATATTTCGAGAATAAACCTAAGCCAAATCTGAATGACACTGAACCGGTAAATTTAGGAACCCCGGAAGAAATTCGGGAGACCAAGATAAGCATTCACACGGACAAGAAAACGCGAGAGGCGATAATTCAACTTCTTCTTGAATTTAAAAACGTGTTTGCTTGGTCATATGATGACATGCCGGGACTAGGTGTCGATCTAGTGGTTCACAAATTGCCAATTCATCCTGATTGTCCTCCGGTTCAACAAAAGCAACGAAAGTTCAAAACCGAGGTCAGTGACAAAATTAAAGAGGAGATCACCAAGCAACTGAAAACAGGAGTGATCCGGGTAGTCCAATATACAACATGGTTGGCAAATGTGGTTCCAGTACCGAAAAAGGACGGGAAAACTCGGGTATGTGTAGATTACCGAGATCTGAACAGAGCAAGTCCTAAAGATAATTTCCCGCTGCCCAACATCCACATCCTCGTTGATAATTGCGCCAAGCACGAGATACAATCTTTCGTAGATTGTTACGCTGGGTATCATCAGGTATTGATGGATGAAGAGGATGCCGAGAAAACTGCCTTCACCACGCCTTGGGGCACCTACTGTTATCGGGTCATGCCATTTGGTTTAAAGAATGCTGGGGCTACTTACATGAGGGCCATGACCGCCATTTTCCATGACATGATGCATCAGGAAATAGAGGTGTACGTGGACGATGTAATAGTCAAGTCCAGGACACAGGATAATCACATCCAAGACTTGAGGAAATTCTTCGAGAGGCTAAGGAAGTATGACTTGAAGCTAAATCCAGCCAAATGCGCTTTCGGAGTTCCGTCGGGTAAACTTTTGGGTTTCATCGTAAGCAGGAGAGGTATCGAGTTAGATCCGACTAAGATAAAATCTATCAGAGATCTACCCCCCCCCCCCCCCAAGAACGAAGAAAGACGTGATGAGTCTTTTGGGCAGGCTGAACTACATCAGTCGATTTATTGCCCAGCTGACAAGCACGTGTGAGCCCATATTCAAGTTGTTAAGAAAATATGCGGCGATTAAGTGGACAACGGAGTGTCAAGAAGCCTTTGATAAAGTCAAAGAGTACCTTTCGAATCCCCCAGTCTTGGTTCCTCCCGAACCAGGGAGGCCACTTTTCTTGTATCTGACAGTCTTGGAGAACTCCTTTGGCTGCGTTTTGGGGCAACACGATGTGACCGGGAAAAGGGAACAGGCGATCTACTACCTGAGCAAGAAATTCACCAGCTACGAGGCCAAATACACTCTGTTGGAGAAGACATGCTGCGCTCTCACATGGGTTGCTCAAAAGCTGAGGCATTATCTCCAAGCCCACACTACATTCCTCATAAGCAGGTTGGATCCTTTGAAATATATATTTCAGAAACCAATGCCTACTGGGAGACTGGCTAAATGGCAAATCTTGCTTACGGAATTCGACATAGTTTATGTCACTCGCACGGCAATGAAAGCCCAGGCGTTAGCAGATCATTTGGCCGAAAACCCGGTCGATGAGGAATACCAGCCATTGGATACCTACTTTCCAGATGAAGAGGTAAACACCGTAGAAGTAATCTCGGAGGAAGCTCATGTTTGGAAGATGTTCTTTGACGGAGCCGTGAACACCAAGGGTATAGGGATTGGGGCAATTTTGATCTCACCTGCCGGTCAGCATTATCCCGCCACAGCTAGACTTCATTTCTTCTGCACAAATAATACAGCTGAATATGAAGCCTGCATTATGGGCATACATATGGCAATCGATCAGGATGTCAAAGACTTACTGATTATGGGAGATTCTGACCTGATCATCCGGCAAGTTCAAGGCGAATGGGAAACTCGGGATGTCAAACTTATCCCATACCGACAACATGTGGAGGACCTCAGGAAGCGTTTTACCTCAATAGAATTCAGGTATATTCCGAGGTGTCACAATGAACTGGCAGATGCACTTGCTACCCTGGCCTCTATGCTACCCTACCCGGGCGACGCCCACGTCGATCCTTTGGAAATCCAAATCAAGGAAAGACACGGTTACTGCAGTGTAATCGAGGCGGGGCCAAATACGCAGCCTTGGTACCATGACATCAAGAAATTCCTGAAGACACAAGAATACCCCGAGCATGCAACTGGAGATCAAAAGAGGACCATTAGGCGACATGCAAGTGGTTTCTTTTTGAGCAGTGAATTGTTATATAAGAGGACTCCGGACCTCAATCTCTTAAGATGTGTCGATATCGAGGAAGCGAGAAAGATCATGCACGAAGTACACGCAGGTGTGTGTGGACCTCACATGAACGGGTATGTCTTGGCAAAGAAAATCCTTCGAGCAGGTTATTACTGGATGACCATGGAAAAGGATTGCTTTAGTTTCGTTCGGAAGTGTCATCAGTGTCAGGTGCACGGTAATTTGATTCATGCACCTCCCACGGAACTGCATCCCATGTCCGCACCTTGGCCATTTGTCGCTTGGGGCATGGACGTCATTGGACCAATTGAACCAAAGGCTTCGAATGGACACAGGTTTATACTGGTTGCCATCGATTACTTCACAAAATGGGTAGAGGCTGTCACTCTCAAGTCGGTCACCAAGAAAGCTGTAGTGGATTTTGTACACTCAAATCTTATCTGTCGCTTCGGTATTCCTGCGACTATCATTACAGATAATGCAGCAAACTTGAACAGTCACTTGATGGGAGATGTGTGCGAGCAATTCAAGATAACACACAGGAATTCCACTCCTTATCGGCCAAAAGCCAATGGTGCTGTGGAAGCTGCAAATAAAAACATCAAGAAGATTTTGAGGAAAACAATACAAAGTTCCCGACAGTGGCATGAGCAGTTACCTTTTGCATTATTGGGGTACCGCACTACGGTACGCACATCGGTGGGAGCGACTCCTTATCTTTTAGTTTATGGGACCGAGGCCGTAATACCGGCAGAGGTAGAGATTCCTTCACTTCGAATCATTGTCGAAGCAGAAATCGAGGACAGCGAGTGGGTTAAGACTCGACTGGAGCAATTGACGTTGATTGATGAAAAGCGGATGGCTGCAGTTTGTCATGGACAGTTATACCAACGAAGGATGGCCCGTGCTTACAACAAGAAAGTCCGACCTCGGAATTTCGAAGTAGGACAATTGGTACTGAGGCGTATTCTGCCGCATCATGAAGAAGCAAAAGGAAAGTTTGCCCCAAATTGGAAAGGCCCATACATCGTAAGGAAAATATTGCCAAGAGGAGCATTGTATTTAGGTGATATCGAAGGAAATGACCCTGACACAGCAGTGAATGCAGATGCAGTCAAGAGGTACTATGTCTAGATCATACTCCAAGTGGTCCTGACACGTTGAAAAGGGCGAAGGTGTTTATTCCCCACTACTCCCCAAACACTACCCAATTCTCTCTACCAACTTTTGAGCTGTAAAAAAAAAAAAAAAAAAAAAACAAATTTGATTGAGGCCTGAACTACGTTTGACTTGATTCCGAAAGGATACGTAGGCAGCCTCTCCCTGAGGTTCAGTCACACCAACAATAAAATCCCATTCACCCTGAAATTGAAACTGGGGCACGTCGAGCAGTTTAGGAGTTAGTATCATCTACCTCTCTTTACCAAGCACAAACCTTCAAATCAATTACCAAATATGATGGGGAATCGATAAGCGCCACCAAAAAAAAAAAAAAAAAAAAGACCATCACACTCTGAATTGAGAGAGATAAAATGAGAGAGTCTCGGCGGTGAAAACCTTCGGGCACCACGAGGCGACGGGAGTAGAGAAACCAAAAATGAGAGAGCTTGTTTAGTAAAAACTCGCAAAGAGTGCTATCAAGCGATGACAGGAAGAGAAATGAGAGAGGTCAGCCAGTTGAAAACCCGCAAAGGGCACTGTTGGCCGAAAAGGAATGACGCCACCCCAAGAAGGTCTCGGCAAAGTTCCACCGGTTTTGGAATCACAGACCTGTTCTGGTTCAGGAAAACGCAAGTTCATGGAAGGTCGGACGTCCAGTCCAAAGAGCATGTCATGTCATTTAAAGCCAGCGTTATCTTCCTCAGATAAGTCTTTCTCGTCCCGAAAAGGGTATTCCTTTTCTGATTTGTTTTCCCCTGCTTTGTTTCTTTTCGAATCCCTTTTTGCATTTTAACCCCGAGTTCAGGACACACCGGAAAGAGTAGGTGGCATGGTTTGTTTGCACGGAATCCCGTCTCATGAAGGAAAGCACCTCATCTCGTTGATATGATTACCCAAGCATGATGAATCATGACGTTTGATGGTGTTCCGGAGTAAAGGAAAAAGAGAGAAATCTTGAAATCTTTCCCAGCAAGTCCACCTTCGGACAAATCCCCACAGAGTCTCCCCCCTGTACAAATCCCAACAGAGTCTTGTACAATCTCCCACAGAATCTCCTCAATATAAAAAAAAAAAAAAAAAAAAAATGGAATCTCCCCAGCACACCCCAGCGAGTCCTTTTGTAGACATCCCCAACAAGCTTACCCCAACAAATCCTAGAAATCCCACTTTGAAATAAATCCCCAGCATGCCCGTTGTACAAAATTCCACACAAAGAATCCACTTTGTAAATATTCCCCACAAAGCTTCCCTTCTGTACAAATCCCCACAAAATACCTCCAATAAAATCCCCGTTGAGAACCTCCAAGCAAAACGGGACACAAAAAAAAAAGAAAAAAAAAAAGAGCCTTACGAGGCAAATCATCACAGAATCTGGAAATACAAGCCTGAGCGGTCTAAAGGGTTTCGGCATATGAATCAAATCAATGGCAGGACTTCACAACAGGAATAAAGACGCAACAAAGCAACCGGGAACGATCAAGGTCACCAAACCGACCGTCATTTCCGAACTAACAATTGTCCTTTGTCTGAAAAGTTGAAACAGGTGTAATCCAAGACAACCGTGCAAGGAGCAGGTGTCGCCCAAAGAAGAAGGTACATGGGTGCAAGAAATATTTTGGCAATAAGGAATTCACTCGAAAGGTAAGTTTCCACGAAACTCCCTTGTATTTTCTACTAAAACAAAAAAAAGAGAGGTCGCTTAGTATTCTTGAACTTTGCCCCCAACCAATCAGCATTAGGGTTTTAAACCTTAAACTGAATTTTCCTTTTAGTCAGCATTAGGGTTTTAAACCCTAAACTGAACTTTTTCCTTTCAGCCAGCATTAGAGTTTTAAACTCTAAACTGAGCTTTTTCATGCAATCAGCATTAGGGTTTTAAACCCTAAACTGAATTTTCCTTTTAGTCAGCATTAGGGTTTTAAACCCTAAACTGAACTTTTTTCTTTCAGCCAGCATTAGAGTTTTAAACTCTAAACTGAGCTTTTTCATGCAATCAGCATTAGGGTTTTAAACCCTAAACTGAATTTTCCTTTTAGTCAGCATTAGGGTTTTAAGCCCTAAACTGAACTTTTTTCTTTCAGCCAGCATTAGAGTTTTAAACTCTAAACTGAGCTTTTTCATGCAATCAGGCACTAGGGTTTTAAACCCTAAACTGAATTTTTCCTTTTAGTCAGCATTAGGGTTTTAAACCCTAAACTGAATTTTCCTTTTAGTCAGCATTAGGGTTTTAAACCCTAAACTGAACTTTTTTCTTTCAGCCAGCATTAGAGTTTTAAACTCTAAACTGAGCTTTTTCATGCAATCAGCATTAGGGTTTTAAACCCTAAACTGAATTTTCCTTTTAGTCAGCATTAGGGTTTTAAACCCTAAACTGAACTTTTTTCTTTCAGCCAGCATTAGAGTTTTAAACTCTAAACTGAGCTTTTTCATGCAATCAGCACTAGGGTTTTAAACCCTAAACTGAATTTTTCCTTTTAGTCAGCATTAGGGTTTTAAACCCTAAACTGAATTTTCCTTTTAGTCAGCATTAGGGTTTTAAACCCTAAACTGAACCTTTTTCTTTCAGCCAGCATTAGAGTTTTAAACTCTCAACTGAGCTTTATCATGCAATCAGCACTAGGGTTTTAAACCCTAAACTGAATTTTTCCTTTTAGTCAGCATTAGGGTTTTAAACCCTAAACTGAATTTTCCTTTTAGTCAGCATTAGGGTTTTAAACCCTAAACTGAACCTTTTTCTTTCAGCCAGCATTAGAGTTTTAAACTCTCAACTGAGCTTTTTCATGCAATCAGCATTAGGGTTTTAAACCCTAAACTGAATTTTCCTTTTAGTCAGCATTAGGGTTTTAAACCCTAAACTGAACTTTTTTCTTTCAGCCAGCATTAGAGTTTTAAACTCTCAACTGAGCTTTTTCATGCAATCAGCATTAGGGTTTTAAACCCTAAACTGAATTTTCCTTTTAGTCAGCATTAGGGTTTTAAACCCTAAACTGAACTTTTTTCTTTCAGCCAGCATTAGAGTTTTAAACTCTCAACTGAGCTTTTTCATGCAATCAGCATTAGGGTTTTAAACCCTAAACTGAATTTTCCTTTTAGTCAGCATTAGGGTTTTAAACCCTAAACTGAACTTTTTTCTTTCAGCCAGCATTAGAGTTTTAAACTCTCAACTGAGCTTTTTCATGCAATCAGCATTAGGGTTTTAAACCCTAAACTGAATTTTCCTTTTAGTCAGCATTAGGGTTTTAAACCCTAAACTGAACTTTTTTCTTTCAGCCAGCATTAGAGTTTTAAACTCTCAACTGAGCTTTTTCATGCAATCAGCATTAGGGTTTTAAACCCTAAACTGAATTTTCCTTTTAGTCAGCATTAGGGTTTTAAACCCTAAACTGAACTTTTTTCTTTCAGCCAGCATTAGAGTTTTAAACCCTAAACTGAGCTTTTTCATGCAATCAGCATTAGGGTTTTAAAACCCTAAACTGAATTTTCCTTTTAGTGAGCATTTAGGGTCTTAAAACTGGATTCTTCCTTTGTTCGGCGTTAGGGTTTTAAACCTTAAACTGAACCTTTCCCCAGCTAGTCGATATTAGGGCTCCAACCCTGAACTGAGCACGCATATCCTCTTTCATCAATTTTATGAACTTCCTGGTGAATAAGTAACGAAATTTTCCTAGTGAAACTGGGGCAGAAAATTTCGTTTGTTTGTTTCTTTTCTCCCGCAGGTCTGACCTCGAGCCACATGGATCGAAATGACCCACGAGATAAATCCCAGTTCGGAATCAAAGAAGAAAAAAAAAAAGACAAAAAAAAAAAAGAGATATCCCGAGATATCAGAGTAAAGGGAAAGCAAATCGACTCCAACATTTGACTAAGGTCCTGACCTCTGCCAGTCACATTTTATTCGGTATCCCGGAGATTAAAAACAAGTCGCCGCAACTCGCAAGCATCAAGATTCGGATCAGAGTCTACAAGCAGAATCAGCTAAGACCCAAGATCAAGTCGTAAAAGAATCATAGATAGGAATCTTGTAACTAGCAGTTGACATGCATATAAGTAGTTAGTTCAGTTTCCAATTTTCGTTTGGTTGTAATAAGGCGGTCAGTGACGTAGCAGTGACAACAGCAGCAGCAGTAGCAGCAAGCATTGCAGTCCCATGGTAGCCCCAGCTACCAAAACTTCTCGAACTACATTGACCTGATTCCTGTTTAGCCCAGGATATGTAGGAAATCTTTGAAGCAAGATTCGGTCAGATCTTTCGAAAAAAAACATGCTTCATACGGAGTGGTCCATAGGCAAAAATCGTTCATACACGCTCACTTTATCTTTGCACGAAAACTCTTCGTGTTTCCGAACAAAGAGGGGCAGCTGTGAGCACGTGATTTTTGTTTCACACGACAATCACTCCAAAAAGAAATAAAAAACAAATATAATTGGCCCTGCTGTACAATTTCGGATTTTTGTGCGACACTTTGTTGATTTATTTATGACTTTGGCCCATTTTTATTTATTTACTTTATTAAAATAAAATTCAAAAAAATATGTGTCCTGCATAATTCAAACCGTAATCCGGTCGTTAAATAGAAAATCGTGATTAGGCATTTTCGTCCGTGATTTTATTTGGTTTGACCTTACCTGTTTTGAAATATTTTAGTATGTGTGCAAATAATTGTATTTGAGTGTGTATTTAATTTTAATTTGATTTTTGGCTTAGTTTTGTTTTAAAATAAATAAGAAAAGAAATAAAAAAAAGAAAGAAAAGACCCCTTCCGGACTTGGGCCAATTTGTTAAAATTGGCCCAACAAACTCAGCCCAAACGGACAGCCCAAGCCACCAGTCCAAACAGCCCACCCCCAGGCCATGAAACGACGTAGCTTAACACCAAAACTACGTCGTTTCGATGCCAACCCATCACAACCGTTTAAACCAAGCCGATCCAACGGTCAAGATCAATCCCCCGTAACCCACCAACAAACCCGACCCGTTTACACCCGGACCAAACCCAAACCCTCAACACTTGAAACGACACCGTTTCACTTAAGACCATCAGATCCAAACCGTAGATCTAGATTGATCTAACGGTTGAGATCAACCCACCCACTAACTATATAAGCCCAGATCCTTACCCTACCCCCCCTATCCAACACCCCAGCCTCGTCGTCTTCACCCAAACAGCCCTAAAACCCTAGCCGCCCCTGCGTACTTCCGCCATGAAAGCCGGCGGCATGGATGCCGGTGACCTTCCCCTGAACACCATAGAACCCCCATGCCATCCTGAACCCAAATCTACCAACCCCATGGTTCGAATAACCCCCCAGGTCCTCGAATCTTCATTCGAAGATTCGAGTCAAAACTCGATCTAACCCAACCAACCCCAGTTTCATACCAGACACTCCCCAGACCCCCCTCGTGACCAAACCATACTTGGTTTGGTCCGAATCTGATCAGGGAAGCGTGAATCCCAGATCTGAGTTTTGGAATTTGTGGGTTCTTCGTCACTGGTCCATATCCGTTCGAACCGAAGAGGTTAAGGTCTAATGGACTTTAATCCAAGTGTTTCTCGTCTGAGAAACACTTCGTTTAAAGTCCGTTCAGCCTTAAGAAAAGTTTGACCAAGTCCGAGTTAAGGTTTTGATCTTTTTGCGGTTTAAGGTGAGTTTTCTTTCTTTTTTTAGTTGTTTGATTGTTGTAAGGGTCTGTTCGTTTGTTGTTTATGTCCTTGACCTCTATCAACTGTGCTTCAACCACTTCGCCTGAACCTCTGTTTGTTTGTCTAAATTCCCCCCTCCTATTCTGATAAGGCATTATGTATTTGTTTGTGCAAGTAGCTGATTTTCGAGTTTGGACTGACTAGTTGACTCCTCGAGTGTATTTCTGCTTAGTCAGTATAATGCGAACCATGTATCAATACTGTTTAAATGTCTGATTTTTGGTTACGATTGTGTATGTTAATACTAATATAGTCGAGTCGACATGTGTCGTCAATTAATTTCAACTGTCTGAGCATAGTAAATCGATTTGCTTCTGTTGAACATTTGTTGAAATCAATTCAGAACCAGTTTTGTTTACTTATAGCTGTTTGATTTGGATCAGTCAATGTGAAAAGGATTGTTTATGTTTAAATTCTGAATTGGAAGGCATGTGCACTCGTGCACAGCATGTGCATTGGTGCACCTCATGTGCTTTGTGCACAGCCTGTTTTTTTGCATTAAGAAGCTTTTAAGTATTAAACAATCTGACAGTATATGCTGTCAGATATATTCTACTGCCCATACTTGCTTTTAGATAATAAAATGAAAAGTTAAAGTCTGCCAAGGGGATGTCATGGGATTAATACTTAAATAGCTGAGTGGAAACTGAAAAGAGATGGGCACATGGGAGGGGTATCTGATTAATTTAACAGGCTGTAAAAGGTTTGATGTTGAGGCTTATAAAAGAGAGGCACATTAAGAGATAAGAGAGAGAAGACATCTGATAGGGGCACACACAGAGAGATACACATACAGAGAGGAGAGGAAAAGAATACCACCTGATGTTAGGAAAGGAGATAGAGGGAACTGGAAAAGGTTTCTTTTGATAATTCAAGCATAAGTTCAAAACTGAAAAATTGATTTTGGGTTTTGGAAAGAAAGGAGATAGAGAGTGGCTATACAGAAAGCATAAACTGTCTTTTCTTCCTGCTAATTGTTCGATTCCCAGTTTGTTTGACCTGTTTCAAATAAGTGTTGATTTCCTCTCAAGTATCAGTCAGGTTTCTGCTGTTTGGTTCTTATTGGTTTGTTTTCTTTTGGAGTTAGACCATTTGAGTTCTGAGCCTATTCCCCTGCTTGTTGCTCTCATTTTGTTATCTCTTCCCATTGGCTATAACTGCATCTTGCATTGGGATTTTGTACCTGCTGTTACTGCTGTTGTTTGGTGTTGCTTCTATTGTCCTGCTGACCCCTTGCTTCTGCTGTTGTATCCGACATCCAGGTACATACTAAGATTTCGCATCTGATGTAACAATGAAAGCATGAAATCAAAGATATGCAGGAGTTTAATCATTCGTTTGCTGCAGTTACAGTTTTACAAATGTTTAAGATCTGTGTAATTTGTTTAGTTTGTAATTCAATAAAGAAACACGTTAGATAGCCTTGTACTTAACCGTAGCTTAGTTCGTCCTAAATTGTGATTTCATGTGTTTAAGGGGTTGTCTAACGAGGAATGCGTGAGTGTTCTTTAACACATAGATAATTAGGTAATTTTAAACTGACATTCCGCATGTATAGAAAAGATTGCTTTAAGCCTGCCAAATATGATGCTTAGTTTTATTGAATCTTTGTAAATAGTTCACAGGATCCTATTCAAACTCTATTAGTAGTAGTTTCCGATAAGTTAATTCCACTGATTTGGTTTAAATAAGCAAGTTTCAAACTTAGATCTGAAGAATATTTACCATAAGCTTTTTAACGGCTTTATTAATCTTGTATGTTAATTTTCCCTTGACAATTTAGCAACATGCTCATCTATGAAATAAGGCACTAAACAATTCACGCCTCATGAAAATCAGATAATCAAGTAAGGATCCGAAGCTGGTCAAGCATGTAATTAGCACGTAACCCTTTCTTTTTTAGAGACAAATGCATTAGAAATGTAGCCACTTTAGGATACCTTTTCTAAAATAAAGATGAGCCTCGCCAAATAAAAATGCAAGATTGCGGGGCCCTCAATAAATAACCATAATAATTATTTAGAATTCAGGATAGGCCGTTTAGTGAATTTCATGGCCTTCTACAAAATAATAACGCGTTAGACCCTTTAGGCACGGCTTAATTAAATTACATTCTTAAAACTCGGGTGCACATTGATGTGACCCAAATCCAAATCTCAACGGAATCAAAATGTGTTGACGATCACGGGTGCATTGATTGTGACGTGGTTCGAGATGCATTTTCACGACGTTGCAATTCTATAAAAATAAATGATAATAATAAAAGCGGTTTTTTAAACTTAATAAAAGCACGTAAGTCATAACATGTATTTAAATCAGATATTTAGCCATTATAACAATTTAAGCGACCGTGCTAGAACCACGGGATTCGAGGGTGCCTAACACCTTCCCTCGGGTCAACAGAATTCCTTACTTAGAATTTCTGGTTCGCAGACTTCATTTGGAAAAGTCGAAAATTTCCTCGATTTGGGATTCAAGATGAACCGGTGACTTGGGACACCAAAAGTCAAACCTTTCCCAAGTGGCGACTCTGAATTAAATAAATAATCCCATTTTCGAATATTGTCACTTAAATTGGAAAAACTCCACCCGCGCATCTTACCCTTCGGGGCGGGCGCGCAAAAAGGAGGTGTGACAGCAGCAGTAATAAATTCAGCAGAATATGCCAAATAATTCAGCAAATTTGAGCAACAAACCAGGATCTGGGGAAACCAAATGAACAGTGACGATATTTTTAAAAGACACTGCAGATTTTAACTGAACAGTGGAATCAAATAAAGTTTAACAGATTCAACAAAAGAACAATATTTCAGATTTCAGTTTCTTTTCAATTTCAAGTTCCCATTTTTCTGATTTTCTGTTTCTGCTGATGTATCTGTGTGTGTGTGTGACTGTTCTCTTTGTTTCTTTTCTGTTTCTTCTTCCTCTTCAGATTCCGAGAGGAATCTGATTTTTCTGCTGGATTTTCTCTTTATCTCACTCTAGGTGTATTTAAACTCTCTTTCAAAATCTGTTCTCCTAAAGTCTCTCAGAATCTCTTAAAGTCTCCTCTAAGCTCTATATCTCTGTCTGAAAAACTCTCTCTCTGAAAAACTCTTCTATCAGATCCTGTATTTATACAGGTCTGCCCCCTTTCCTTTAGTGCTGCCTGGACCCTTTCCCTTTTTTTAAAAATCAGAAAAGTTCCATTGAAACTACTTTTGAATACTTTAAATCCTATTGAGTGCTATTTATCCTGTTTTTCAGCAGCCCATTATCCCTTGTTCCCCATTAGTATCTTAAATTATAACCATTAACTTCCACTTTCAGCACATTGCTATTAACATATTATCCTCATTGTTTTATCCCAGAAATGTCCCTGACCTACTGTTTTCTACTGGTATTACTGTCTTAGATTTTAACAAGTTGTCTGAATTAAAACTTGTTTAGCAGCTAACAACCAATTCCTAATGATTAACCTCCTAATACAATTGTATTTACCCAACCTTTGTGAACTTGAATTCAGAACTAACATCATAACAACATTATACTGAATTTAGCCTAATAATTCAACTGAACTCAGCTTTTGAACTAAGATCAAACAAACAGGAGCATTGTCAATATATTGACAATGTCCTGAACTTAATTTTCAGAAAACAACACACATATAACGTCCATTTGATGGATTTATTAAACAAGAACCAACTGATTAACAATAACTAATTAACTGATTATAGCAAAATAATCCATCCAAAACAGGTTATTTCAGTCAACATTTTCAGAAGCAGGATTTATGATATAACTAATCGACGAACTTAGTCGAGTCGATTACACACATTGTAAACAAACAAAATCAACAGAAACAATTTATTTGGAATCAAGCAGACGGGTAGGGGACAGTATAACAAAATTGACTAGAAAAATTATAAAAAATCAAACAAACTAATGAAACGAACATAGAATACACGCAGAATGCACATAAAAGAAACAGAAATTACCTCTGAACCTTTGAATTCAACCGAACTCAACTCAACTTGGATTCAGATTTTTTTTGAAATCAAACAGACCTTAGTCGAAGTATTTTCCACTGAAAATACTTCGACTAAAGTCGATTAAACCTCAATCTTTATTCAATCTAGACAGAATCCAAAAGTCTGGTATTTTTAGGGTTCTTGAAAGTTCGATTTGGGACTTAACCATTTCTGGTCAGATTCGAGGAGAACCAAATACGACAAAAGGGTGAGGGAAGCCTAGGGTTTATTTGGTGACACTTTGGAAAAGGTCTGGGTAAGTTCAGGTTTTACTCGAATCTTCAAATGAAGATTCGAGCAGTTCCAGTAGGATTCGATCCATGCAACTAACATATCCGTGATGAGGGTATCTAGGGGAGGTTGTGGTGTTATTTTGGAGGCCATCGGAGAAGATAAGGTTTTCAGGCCAACCTTCGATTTAAGATTCGAAGAGTTGGGGCCTGATTCGAAGGAAACCAATGTTAGATCTGTGTAGAGGATGTTCAGGGGATTCTAAGGTGTTATTTTGGTGACCGGCGGCGTTGATGCCGCCGGGTTTCAGGCGTTGGGGTCTTAGGGCGGCTAGGGTTAGGGGGGTCTGAGGAAGGTGATGATGAACAGTAGAGAGGGGGGGTGTTTAGTTAGGGGGCCGGGGTAGGGGTCTGGAACTTATATAGGGGAGGGGTGGATTGATCTTGTCCGTCCGATCAAGTAAGATTCACGGTCAGGATCATCTCACTTAACCAAACGACGTCGTTTGGTTTAACGTTGGGGTCGGACTGAATCGGGTCAATGGGTCGGGTTACGGGTTACGGGTAAGGGGATGAGATCTTAACCGTTGGTTGGATTTGATCCAACGGTTCCTGAGAAGCCACGACCAAACGCTGTCGTTTTGGTTCGTCTGGTTTGAACCGGACCTGGGCTGCCTAGATTGGGCTGTGGGGGGGAATTAATTCATTTGGGCCTGGATTTTAATCCAGGTCCGATTTTGTATATATATACATTTTTTCATTTTTTCTAATTTAAATTTTTAATTTTAATTATAAAATCATTTTAACTTCACAAAAATATATTAATTACTCTATAACAATTATTTAACACATAGACAAAACATCAATCACACAGTGGAATATTTAAAATAGAACTATTGCATATTTTTTGTGATTTTGTTTAAATTATCTTTTAAATACATAATTAAATCCTATATGCATGCAACATGTATTTTATTTTAATTTTTGTTTAATTATAACAAAGCAAACATTTACGGATAAAACATAAACAATTAATAAACGCAAAACAATTTTCTAAAATTGCACATTAAAAGAAATTAATTTTATTTTTGATTTATTTTGGAGTAGTTTTCGTAAGGCAAAAATCACGTGCTCACAAGTAGGAAGTACATCAACCGTCTCACAGCTAATTAATGCTCAGAACAGTGCATTTGTGGAAATTCGTCGGTTGAAGGCTAGGAATGCTATCTTAGAAGGTCAGCAAGCCCAAGGGTGTTTACCGTGAAAATGGTAACAATAATTAAATTTGTAAATAGGATTTTAAAAATACGTGATCTATTCCAGAGCTAGTTTTTAGAGCAGTTGATGCTAAGAATGCTAAGTATAATGATGAAAATGAGCTAAAATGAGGCAGTAACCAAACTGAAGGGGCCTGTTGACCGGGTGCATAGATGGTGGATGGGACATCGGGGTCGGCGTTAGTATCGATCTCGAACTATCGGGGGCAGTTGGGAATGGGATAACAGGCAGGGATATGATCGAGCAAGTCTCTATGTTACCAATATTGAGCAAAGTAGTGAAGAATAAATAAAAGAATTATAAATGCTAAAGCGGCCTCGGGCCAGTAAGAGCGAACAACTTAGAAGAAGAGAGAGAGAGAAAGAGATATTATTGCACTTTTGGATAAATGGAGAAACATCAGCCCTTTACAAGGTAGGGAGAGTCCCCTTTATATAGGAGGGAGACTCGGCTACAAGCAAGTGGAGATGAATTACAAAGTACGGTGATGGGATGGCTTGACGTAATTCCTCAACATAGGCTCCAGATAGGCCGAGCTTATCAGATGTAGCCATGATCCTGGGGGCTTCCCCCTCTGTCCTGACTTTGTTCTTCATTTCCTTCGAGTCGTGCTTTGACGAGCCCCTAGGCCGAGAACTCGGTCGCGGCCTCCCGCCCTCGGGATGCCGGGGCATGCTTTCGAAATGTCTTGATAGCGAGAAATCAAGTCTTCTGTTTCGCCGCATATAGATAGTCTCTGCATTTCCCATAACAAAGTAATGGGAAATGATTCTTCGCGGTGATTGGACATCCACGGGCTCATGCTTTTGGACCTCATTCATTGCACTCCCCTGGTGTACGTTTCGCAGTGATTGGACATCCACGGGCTCATGCATTTCGACCTTATTCATTGCACTCCCAGATTCTTGCTTCCCAAGGTGCAGGAACCACCGTTGGCTCGGTTTTCCATGGACACATTAATTGCGCCCATCGGTTAGTCTTCCAAAGCCTAGATAACCGTGTCATAAACCCCTATAAATAGGGGTGCCTTGGCTTTGTTTTTCCTATCTCAGTGTCTTCGTTGACTTGCTTGCCTTTTCCTTCTTATCATCTTCTCTGACGGGGATCCCTCGGGGGATTGAGCTGGGAACCGATGGGAGGTGAAGATTGAAGGAATCACCCTCGAGGATACGTGCTTGAGGGTGCGACACTCGAGGATGCTAATACTGGAGATAGACTCTCAACGGCGGACCGGGCGTTCGGGTTTTATCATATGTACATCCTTCCGTTCCTCCTCTTTAGGTGTAGACTCCTGTAGGCTTTTGTAATTGTATGTAACTACCCCTCGAGGGCTACTTGTACGCAAATTTTTATGAATAAGAATATACTTTGTTGACTTCTGCTTTCCTTACTTTGCTTTGTTTCTGTATGCTCTCATGCCCTTTAAGGCTCTTTGAATGCCTTCTTTTACTCATTGACTGCTGATATCTAACTTGAGCGCAAACGTTCACTCTGGTCTTCTATTGATCGACATGGATCTCCTCCGAACCCATCGTCATGCTTCGAATCAATCTTGGATTGATCTGATAGGTTCGGGCTATCGAGGCCCTTCGAGTTGTTCGGAGATCATGCGACAAATTCCGGGGCCTCCGGGAATGTTATCCTGGATGAAGGTCGTCTTTAGGTGCCCGGGGGTCCTTATTGATCTTGATGTAGATAACCTGTTTAGAATGTATAGGATTGACTTCTGCTGAGGAGTTTACTTATATTGGGGCGCTTCCTCGGACCTTCATGGAGATTTCGCGATCGGAGCTTCTTGTTTTTATTCCTCTTTTCAGAAAGAGGGGATCACGAGACAAGGTGCTTGTCTTGCATCGAGTGTCAGCGTTTAAAGCTTACCGAGGTCCGACTTCTTAGGGCCGGGGGTTCTTGATGTACAGTGCTGCCTCGAGCTTGGAGATAATACGAATGGCCCCTCGAGTCTTGAATTCTCATTGAAGGGTGCTTTCTGGATCGGGTATCGATCCGTCGATTTATTTCGAGGCTATTGGCTTCCCGGGGCTTGCCTCAGGCAGGAAAATCATCGCTGCTTCTCGCATATATGTGGGGCGACTTTAGCTCTTTTGCAAGACTTCACAATTTTTAGATCCCCAAGTGTTGGTGTGTGCCCTTACCTTGACCTGTTAGTTTCACCATAGTCATAGAAACTACTTCGAGGCCGATCTGGCAGGAGACGGGGGTCATTGCTCCTGATGCTCAGGAACCGAGGGATTTTGCTCTGGAGACGACATCCTTGATAAGAGAGGAACACCTGGGGATGGTGAGAAGGTACTGTAGGTGTAGTGAGGGGATGACACTGCAGGTGCTTTCCACAGATGAGGGCATCGTGGACTCCACTGATGGATTTTTGAGCGTATACCTATACCCTTTCGCATTTGGCCCCCCTAATAGGGTTGTGCTTGATTTTTGCTCGAACTATCGGGTTACCCTAGCACATATTCATCCGTTGTTTTGGTGAACTGCGTTGATGATGAGATTCTTCACGTGGAAAGCCGGGCTTGAATTCACGCTTGACCATCTTGTTAGGCTATATCAGCCCTTTCATCATCGAGGCCTACTAACTCTAAGGTGTCGTTCATCCACGCCCTTTGTTGTTGATGGCAAGTAAGGCAGGGATCGAGAGTGGGCCAATTGGTTTATCCGGGTCCAAACGACCGATATTATCCCTATGGAGTTTTTGCCATTTCCCGAAGGGTGGAATCATGCATGTGAGTGAGGCGTTTGGCACATTTTCAGATCCCGCATATATCGAAAACCAGCTGAGTAATGTTGTCTCCCTTGTTGCAGCAACTTCGTGGATGCCGGGTGAAGTCCATGACCTGCCCGGCTGGTTCTGGAGGCTGGTGACCCATTCGTCCTGCGACGAGCGCAGGTGGCGAGCTGTACTTCGTACCAGATGGGGAACTCAATATCAAGGTATGTGCGTATCCTGCCTTTGCCTTCGTATACCCGAGGTAACACTTTCCCCTTTCAATTGCACTGGATTCACCTTTTGCAGATATGGAGCGGTTTCTTGGGATGAGGTAATGTTTTTTGAAGAGGGGAAGGGATCATTGGTCTTCGAGCCGAGGGATGACGACAATAAGAGGGATCGGCACCCGCGGTGTGACAGAGCCTTTAGCGGTGTTGGTCGGGCTCACAGTTCTGTGGAAGGGGCATCACCCTAGTCTGCTGCTCCCGAAGTGCCTGACTCCCGATTCCTTTATGCTATCATGCCGTGCCCGAGGTCAGTTTTTCTGGGGCCGCATGGGCAGGATCAACAGGAGTGTGCTCTGACTTTGAGGAAGTTCGTCGACTTCACTTTGTGGTGAGTTTATGCACAGTTTACCTGTATCCCATGTCCTCCTCCCTCTATTGAACCTTTCTTGTGCAGGCCTGTGATAGGCTTAGGTCTGAGTTGCTTCGTCAAGGGGCCAAGATGCAGAAGATTCTGGATGAGGGCGAATCCCTTAGGCTTCTTAGCAAGGAGAAGGAAGTTGAGCTGCAACATTGGCGATATGAGGCATACCGGAGCTCAAACTATTAGAATTATTTGATGGAGCAGGTAACTTCCTGTAGTACGTGCTTCGCTCCTTTCTAACCTTAAGGCTAACTCCTTTTTGCCGTATAAGTTTCAAAAAAAGGCGGAGGCCTTGGAGTACCTTAAAGGCGACGTCAACCGCGTTAGAGTTGCTTGCGAGGAGCTAAGGTCTCAAGTGCAGGCTCGAGCATTAGAGGAGATGAGCGCCTTGGCTGAGGTCCCTGCCTTCGAGGTCCAACTTAGCTTGACTTATGACAACACCAAAGTTCAAGCGGATATGATTGGGAAACTTGAATCTGATCTCTCGAAGGTCAGAGCCGAGATAATTGATGCCCGGGCAGAAGCGGCATTAAGCTAATCCAAGGTTGATCGTAAGATGGCGATTCATATGAAAGATGTTATTGATTCCCAAGTTGAGCTAAAGCGAGCCCTCGACCGAGAGAAGAGGATCGAGGAATATGTTCACTGTAGATCCCAAAGAGAGGTACTCGAGGAGGTCGGTGCAAGGGGCTTCGTTGTCTCAGTGGAGTTGGATTGAGCAAGGGCGGACAAGCATTATGCTCGGTCACTTCTTGTTGACGCTGCAAAGGGCAAATTTTGACGAGCCGTAGCCCTTTTAGTGCGGAGTGTGGATTTTGCCACTTTGTTTCTAATATATGCAAGATACGCCTGTAGATTGAGATTGCGTTTTTTCGCGTATGTAATATATAAGAAGAAACTTGAAGCTTTACTTCTCTTGTACTTTTTTCTGTTGCCGCTTTTGATCGGGCAGGCTGGTTTTGGTGTTTGGCGAGATCTTCATAGGTCCAGAACTGATCGGACAAATCCGAGGGCTCTTAAGCGTGATTCTTAACGTGAGCAGGTGCTGGGGCCTCCGTGCTTGGCCCGACTGTTTAGGATTAGTTTCCGAGTCGGGCTCTGACTCAAGCCTTCTTGTCCTCAAATTTGTTTTGCCCATGCGGGCAGGTAGTAGTCATTTTTATCTCTTACCCTTGAGCATTTGTAGTTCCAACTGTTTTGGGTCCAGTCTTCGAGTGGTATTGTGACTCGAGCTTCAATTGACCCTCAATCTCTTTCCTGCCTGCATGGGCGGATGATGATGGCCCTTTGTGCTCTGGGTCGAAGTGACCGTACGGGCGTGTGGCCTGGAGGTTTACTCTGCCGGCAATAGTGGCACTTATGCCATGCCCTAAGGCATATTGCAACTTCCGGGTCCAGTCTCCGAGTCGCATTACGATTCGAGCTATAATCAACCATTAAATTTCCTTGATTTCTTGGCCGGCGATAGTGGAACTTGTGCCGTTTGGTCGTTGAGACCTTTTAGTATGTGGCCCGGAGGCTTGTATAGTTAAATATTTTTGATCCGGTCTCCGAATTGGGTTACGATTCGAGCTCATTTTAATCCTCAAGTTGTCAAGATTTTTAGCTGGCGACATTGGCTTTTACGTTGTTTGGTCATAGAGACATTCCAATACGAGGCTCGTAGGCTTGCTTAGCTGGCGACAATGGCTCTTATGCTGTTTTTGCCAGTAGGCTTTTTTGTAATCTTTGTTTCCACTCGTTAAGATATTTTTATAGTATTTTTGCCTGACCTGTCGTCAGTTCAGAGGAACCTTGATTTCAAGTCGTTGTCGGTGATGTTTTGAGCACCTCGTAAGGTTTATAGCTCATAGGTCGAGTAGATCGAAACTCTTGCATTTTGGAGCCGACATGGTCAGAGCTCGTTTGCCTGTTGAGGGAAGCCTGTTTTAACTGGTTCTTTTCAAAGTATATTCGGAGTAGTGGCCTGCGACTTTTAGCGACAGTCGGGCATCCCCGAGCTGCGTTATTTTGGCTGTATCATCCATTTTGATCGTAGTCATATACGTTTGGCTGTAGCCATTTTTTATCCCAAGTGAGAGCTTAGGCGTCTATGTCGAGGGTATGCCCTTTAGGGATTATTACAAATGTGACGTATAGCCTAAACTTTGGGATTTTCATGCCTGTTGAGGTCTTACAGTTTGTCATTCCTATTGAGGTCTTATAGTTTGTCATGCCTATTAAGGTCTTACAGTTTGTCATGCCTATTGAGGTCCTACATTTTGTCATGTCTATTGAGGTCTTACAGTTTGTTTGTCATGTGGAATAGATCTGGTTATGTCGAGGCTGCCCGCTAGGGGTCTTACAGTTTTGGGTTTTCTAGTCATATGGTGATCAACGATAGTCTCCGATTCATCGAGTTTGTTTTAGCTTAAAGACTACTTATCGTGAGCTCGGAGTTACCTTCTAAGGGCTTGATGAGCTCGGAGTTGCCTTATAGGGGCTTGATGAGCCTGGAGTTCTGACCATGGGGTTGTGGGGGCGCTGAATTGTTTAAGTCTCTGAGTATCTCGGGACATATTTGGCCGAGAGGCCTTCGCCGTGAATATGACAAAATAGCCTTTTTCGAAGTATGAAATGCCGAAAAGGTATTCTTTATTGCTTGGCATAAATATATGCTGCAAATACATGTTGTCCCGTTTTTGTGAGCTTGGCCCGCATGGGCACAGCTCCTCCGATAATCAGATCCATTTACATGATTCCGTTCTGAAACTTATCCCGCCATTTACTAGCCTTTCCGGGGGGACGGTGTCCCTAAAAGAAGGTCATCGCACGTCGTCTGACTGTAGAAGAAAGGACAGCGATCTTGCTGGATCCCTTTCTGGGGGGATGGTGTCCCTAAGAGAAGGTCATCGCACGTCGTCTGACTATAGAAGAAAGAACCGTGATCTCGTTAGATCCCTTTTTGGGGATTACGCTGCTCTACTAATAATCTTTCTGGTGGGACCTTCTTTAGGTTAGAAGCCCACTCGAAGATCCGGGGCCTCTGCAGATCTCCGAGTGGAGTTCATAACTTCTAAATGCCTCGGCTGATTGCCTACATATAGGTTAGTAAAAGAAAAGAAACAACAAAGGAGCGAAGTAGATCTTCCTTACTGCGGGATGCATAGGCGATGTTTCGAGGCATGAGCCCTAATACAACCTTCTGCTATGTTCAACCAGGCTTGGTCGAAGATGTCGTTTTGCTTACCCTTTGATCCCTTCGAGGGCGGAGGCATTGATGTCGGCGATGGGTCATGTGTTGAGGGATTTCCTCTCATCGCGTGTAGCTCCTTGTCAAATTCTTTATTCTCACCTCTGTCGGGGAGTTTCATCTCTTTGTCAAAGTGGGGTCGAAGTCACCCCCAAGCGGTGTGCCCGTTGTCATCTGAATAAAACATCTGTGTTTTGCGGGCTCTGCGTTCTAGCCCGAGCTCAGGCGGACTGTATAGAGGGAGCGACCTTCTAGATTGTTGTGGCGATCAACATCTGGAATCCATCAAAGATTCGAGGTATGAGAGTGATTTGGTTCGTTAGTCCGAACTGGTCTATTGGTTTTGCCCTGACATCGTCGGTATAATTGGTCGGACCACATGTATTCATGAAAACATGTTTTATTTGAAATATGTCAAATGAAGGAAGGGGTTACCAATGCGTTAATATGAGGCCAAGGTGAAATCTCGGCATCTCTTTCCTTGGATGCAAGGGTGTCCTTCGGGTATATTCGCCGGACCCGTCTTTTCCCAGCAATGCACACTTTCACTCTGCATTTTACGGATCTTTGAAGGGTGTCGCTGCCCATTTACTATCGTGGCAATATGCTGTGGCTTGTCAGCTTTGTTTTTCCCGATCTCCTTCCTCCCTGGGAGTTGGATTCGAGCCTGACCTCTGAATGATACTTGGTGGCGACATCTATTGAATAGGGTAGTTGTCGTTCTTTTGAGCCGGTGACCGCGCACGTCCTGCGGTTCCTGCGCCGGGCCATAGCTCTCTTGAAGGGGTTTTGATCGAATAGGTCCGAGCCGTCTGGCGTTCCTGGTTTGGCTTATGGTTATCATAATGTTTGGTATAACAATGCTGAAATCATACTCGGCTAGGCAAGAAAAAGTGTGAAAGATAACGTGCATTTGTGTAACGAAACAACAAGAAAATAATCACTATTACTTTTTAGCCCCATGGTGGGTGCCAAACTATTTACCGTGAAAATGGTAACAAAAATTAAATTTGTAAATGAGATTCTAAAAATATGTGATCTATTCCCGAGCTAGTTTTTAGAGCAGTTGATGATAAGAATGATAAGTATAATGATGAAAAGTGAGCTAAAACGAGGTAGTAACCAAATGAAAGGCGCCTGTTGACCGGGTGCAAAGATGGTCGATGGGACCTCGGGGTCAGCGTTAGTATCGATCTTGAAATATCAGGGGCAGTTGGGAATGGGATAACAGGCAGGGATATGATCGAGCAAGGCTCTATGTTACCAATATTGAGCAAAGTAGTGAAGAACAAATAAGAGAATGATAAATTCTAAAGCGGCCTCGGGCAAGTGAGAGCGAACAACTTAGAAGAAAAGAGAGAGAAATATATAATATTGCACTTGTGGAGAAATGGAGCAACATCAACCCTTTACAAGGTAGGGCGAGTCCCCTTTATATAGGAGGGGAGACTCGGCTACAAGCAAGTGGAGATTAATTACAAAGTACGGCGATGGGATGACTTGACGTGATGCCTCAGCATGGGCTCCGGATAGGCTGGGTCTATCAAAAGTAGCCATGTTCCTAGGGGGCTTCCCCCTCTGTCCTGACTTCATTCTTCGTTTCCTTCGAGTCGGGCTTCGACGATCCCCGGGGCCGAGAACTCGGTCACGACCTCCCGCCCTCGGGGTCCCGGGGCATGCTTCCGAAATGTCTTGATAGCGAGAAAGCAAGTCTTCTGATTTCACCGCGTACAAAGGGGTTCCGACATCAAATGATTATGTAGCTAGTTTGGCAAAGGAGAATGTTGATCTCATGGCGCAAGTAGAGAACCTGAAAGCAGAAGTGCTCAATGAGCAAAAGTTGGCCAATGCCCGAATAGACCTTGTTCTCCAAACACTTGCTGCAACCTCCAAGCCTTCTACTCTTAGTGCCCCCTAAGTATCCCTTCGGTGACTAGATTCTGGAAATGTTCTTCAGTTTTTTTTGTTTTGGCAGATGTTTTGTTATCTTTTTTTATGTTATTAGGATGAAACACTACTGCTCCCATTTTAACAGTCCAATATTGCCTCTTGCTTTTTAAGCATAGGCATATTAAAATTTTATCAATATAAATTCTCTCCTCTTTTATTATATCAGTGATTTACTTCTGTGTTTCTATTCTCTATCACGTTTGTGTGCACATATGTGGCATGAGTTAGCTTGGCTGGACTTCTTTGTGTTGTTCTTCTATTTATGTATTTTTAATGATGCCAAAAGGGGGAAAATAATAGTATAATATGACCATAAAGTCAAGGGGAACATAACATGTGTAATAAAGGACATAAAGTCAAGAGTAACTTGTGTTCTCCTGTTATTTAATCTGGTTCTCTTAGCTCTCCACGTTATCAAAGTTTAAGTTTGCCATCATCAAAAAGGGGAAAATTGATAGGTTTTCAATATCTTTGCCTTGTGTTTTGATGATCTAACAAACTTAATGTCAAGGACCAGATAGGGAACCTGACTCACTTGGACTACACTGCATTTAACGAATTCTCGCTAAATGTGAACTACTACAACTTAAGGAGCTAGGAAACTAATCAAGGACTTGATACCCTTGAGGTTCCCTCATAGCTGTACAAAGTCAATTGGACACATCTGGAAATGATGTGACTGCCTGTACTGTTTCCAGCACCCACTCACTTCTCGACCACCTAAAGTTCTCACATCATTTCAAGTGATGCGATCAAGGTGTACCAACATGAGTTTATATTGAAACATTACTTGAATGTTTCAGTTTCTTATTCAATCCTGTCACAAAAATCGAGAAATCAATCCTCACGAGCTTGAAGAACAAAGTTGAACACGACTACGGATCAGTTCCTAAAGGTAGCATGTTTTTGTCCTTAGTTGAGTTGGAACTTTGTGATTGTACTTATTGTATCTACTAAATTGCTTTGCTAGAAGCGTTGATTAGGAATCCTCTTGTAAAATTCGTAAACTCTTTGAGTTTATGTTGTGACTAGGTTTAGTCATAAGCAAAAGCCTTTGTAACTGTAGAGTGACAAAGTGTCTTGTGGTGAGAGCATCACAAATTATTAATAGTCTTTGTAACTAGGGAGTCACAAAATGGTTTGTGGTAAGAGTACCACAAGTTAATTGAGTTGAATTTTTTGTAATGGAGTCATTACAAAATGGCTTGTAATAGGTTTTTACAAGTTAGTGAAGTTGAAAGACTACTGGTGTAGGTCGTGGTTTTTGGTCCCCTTGTGTGGTATTTTTCCATGTAAAAATCCAGTATCTCATTTACTTACAGTTTATTAGCATTCTCAGAAGAATCTTGTAGAGTACCAGGTACTCTACTGTTTGGTGGACTCATACAAACTAACAGTTACGTTTAGAGCACACCTAAGGGTTCAGAGTTTTATACATGTATCATATATAGCCATAGAAGATTCTGGTATACGTTAAAAGAAAGAATTGAGTCCAGGTCATGAACGATGGATTAAATTATTAAAGGATTTTATCATGCATATTCCTCAACGCCCATAAACGTGAACCCCAGAGCGGGAGATAATTTAAGTCGACATAAAAGCCGATCAGAAGAAGGAGGAAACTAAAGAGTTACATCAATAAAGTAAATTAGGAATTCGGTTATTGGACCTAGAAATAATAGATATCGTGATGGAGAATATTGCAGAATTACTCTCAATATTAGAGGTACAAGAGAAATAGTACAGTAGCCACATTCTATAACGGCTCTATGATAGAGCCAGTTAGAAAAGTACTAGTAAGAAGCTGCTACCAGATTGCGTATACACCAGAGGTACAAGTATTATAGTAGACCTTCAAGTTGTGGACATAAATTACACCTAGGTGGAAAGGAGGTCATGAAAGAGATAGAAGATACGATGCGAGATTTTAAGGTAAGTAAGGTAATGGTGAAAAACATACGAGATACTCAAAGGCAGAAGATCGTAAATAGTCCATTCTTCGGATAAAAGGCTAGAAGTGCGGGGATTCAGTATCTAGGAATAATAGCGGCATCGTCAGTAGCATATCTTCTAGCCTATGGTCTAGGTATCGAAAGCCCGACTAAGAGAGTAAAGAAAAGTTAGAGACAATGTGATGTCTCGCTTGACGTTCCAAAATGACATAACGAAATCTATGATGCAAGAAAGTTAAAAGATTGCAACTAATATAAATAGAGGTGTGTAGGTCGCAAGATATTTTATTGTGAAGCGACAAGGTTCTAGAAGACAGGAGTCAAGATAAGAACGGGCGAGTGAGAAGGTAACGAAAATGGATAAGTCCTCAGCATTAAGCTCATGAAAACAAGAAGAGTAGATGATTTCTCTAAGTTATACAAAGCTCACTATAGCCAGAATAAACTCAAGGGGAGTCTAAGACTAATAGCATTTAGAAGAGATAGAATGTTGTCCTAGTAATAGAATAAGGGTGTTATTGTGATAAATAAAGGATGAAGTTTGGGCCTTCGATTTAGTAATGATTTGAAGAAAGGGATTCATGAATTATACGAGATCAATTTACTCACGTAAGGTGAATCACATTGGGATTCTAGGAAATACGGTTATGGAGGTACAGTATCTTCCCTAGGTGGGTCAGGAAAATCACTTCAAATATTCCTCAATTCCACGTGAACCCTAGTGAAAACGTAAGAAGTTCCAAGTTATCAATGGTAAATTGTAGATCAATATTGAGGTGAATCAACAATGGATGGAGAAAAGTCATAAAGTATGAGATACGATTAGGCCGTCATTCTTATAATAAACAATAATGAGGGAGTAGTAAAGGACTTGGATTTTTACATATGGGATAAGCAACGAAAGTAACTGGAAGTTGGTAGCAGACCTCAGTAAGGATAAATTGAGGTACGAGTTATGTAATAGTATAAGCTACCTAGGTGCAGTAAAGCCAAAAGGATGGATGAACAAAATAAGGTGTAGCAGTATTCGTGAGTTCAACAAAGTACCGAACGCAGAATTTCGGTATACCCATAGATGACCAAAGGGACATCTTATCAAGCTCAATATATGTTTACCAAGCGAGGCCTAGATGTTGGCTAAAAGCCATAGGAAAACAAAGAAGAGTCACATAGGCGTACTTACAGCAAAAAGTCGTACGAACTGCATGACAAAAGGTAGCAAGAGTTATGAGATTGGAAGAATCCTGATTATAAGCCATGGTGTAAGAAAGAGACAAACATGTAGGAATACCCTAGACTTTGGATTGTTCACAGAATAACTTCCTAAATGGCAAGGAGAGTATTATGGTATTCACAAGAGCTATAAGCTATGAAAATGATAAGAGCATTAATCAACATTTGAGGACGAATGTTCCAAAGGGGGGAATGATGTTACGCCCCGCAATATTACGTCGATATTATGTCCTGCAGTATTATATTACGATTATGTTACCTCTTGCAGTATTTTATTATAGGGATGTTACGCTTCGCAATGTTAAATTACGAGCGATGTTGCACCCTGTAGCATTGTATGTTGAATTTGTTGTAAGGTAATTGACATCAGTCCAAGGAAATGGCTATTTGAAGATTATAAGGATTATGCTACTCAAACAAGTGATGAGTAAATTCATGAAAGTGAGAGGGGAAGCAAGTCAAAGAAAATGAATTTTTGTCCAAGTTTGACATGTTGGGATAAAATTCGGGCCGAGCGCTAATACCCGATATTTATGGACAAGTATCGTACGAGGTACCATATGGCCATGGTAGTAAGGTATATAAAGTATATTAAAAGTGAGCAGTATTTTATGTAATGTGAGATAATTTTTGATTATGTAGATAATTGGTTAATTATTGGTTAATAGGGGAATAGCAAATTAATTAAGGATGATTAATCTTCTAATGTGGAAGCCAAGGTTTCCTAATTTTATAGCCCAAATAAGTGACTCTTAAGTCACATTATAAGGTGAACATGGAGGAGTCTTTGGCCAACTAGCAAACAAGTAGGTCGCATACCAAAAGACTAAATAGAGCTTTTTTACTTCATTTTCTATCTCTATAATTCAAAGATAGCTTTAGTAAGATAATGTTACAAGTGTAACATGTGTTCTTCAACAAAAATTCATACGAAACTATTTATCATAATAGTAATGGGATTTTGCGATTCTATGGGAGTACGGTGTAATCTTTCTTAAGAATATCATACGGATTCTCCCCTACTTCGGTCCGCTGTTATGTTATTGTTGCAATTGACGCATGTTAGAGGGCTTGTCAAGAAAATCAGCTCAGGTATGTTAAGGCTATCCCTTCTTTCTTTTGTCATGATCCATGCGACACAAACGAAACGTGAAAATGCACAATTTCCATACATGACTCTATTCATAGAAATATTAGACATGCTTATGTTCTTGATTCCCCATGTGTCATATTATTCTATCATCTGTTCTTGGGTCTCAGAAAAATACGTAAGTTGAAAAAGTTTACTTCATGATATTATACAAAGGAATAATGGTCTTATGACACTCCAAGAGATTTTATTGACGTACTTCTTATGCATTGCATTAATGTACATTGACACATGACCAGATGGAGTTATATAGGTTTATATATATATTATATGTATGTGGGATATATGAAAAGGTTACAGAATTATATACGCACCACCACCTGATACGCTGGTATACGTTGATGATTTGCCCACAGTGGCCGAGATGATATGATTGGATGCTCTCAGAGGCTGATGATGTTATGAAACATGTACCTATGCAGGAAATGACTTTTATACGCATATACATGACACTATAGGTTGAGTCATTTACTCTATATTTATTCCATATCTGTTATGTACTAATTTATGTGCCTTACATACTCGGTACATTATTCGTACTGATGTCCTATTTGCCTGGGGACATTGTGTTTCATGCCCATAGGTCCTGATAGACAGGTCGAGAGCCCTCCAAGTATACTATCAGCTCAGTGGAATATGTTGGTGCGCTCCATTTGCTTCGGAGTTACTTGTTTGGTTAGTATGATTTAGATGCGTATTGTTTGGTATGTCGAGACTCTGTCCCGGCCTTTATGAAGATTATGTATTCTTAGAGGCTTGTAAACAGATGTTATGTACGTAAAAGATTGTATGGCCTTGTCGGCCTATGTTCAGTATACGAGTGGTTATTTTGATCTTATAGGCCATATGTCTTATGCATAAGTTAGTATCACATGTTGTATTCTAGTTATCTCATGGCCGCCTTCCAGATCAGTTAACTATGATAGTATGAGATGAAAAGATATGTTATCTTGGTGCCCGATTAAGGGTGCCCGTCTCGGCTCATCAGTTTGGGTCGTGACAAAACATACAATTTTATCAACCAAATATAGCGAAAATCTAAATTTAAAGACGAGATAAGTTGGTAAAATACCCTCTTATCAAACCCCGAACTTAAAATATTGCTTGTCCTCAAGCAATTCAACAACTAAGGACATCCTTCATTAAAATCATCAATTATGCTCAATGTAATACCAAACATCATTTGAAGTCAAAAAGGTTAAAATTAAACACAATCTAGTGACTTCGGTTGGTACCAACCGTTAACCCAAAGCATATGAATTGCCAAGAAATTTTCACAAATTTCATTTCAATTCAAGCGCTCAAACACCAGATTAATCAAAGTGGCAACCAAGTCATGACACTAAAGCTTCCAAATTTGCCTCATTATCACAAACAATTTTCTTTTGTTCATTCCTCCCAATTGGAGATTGGATTAAATTCACAACTCAAAATTTTAAAGT
The DNA here is from genome assembly GCF_000715075.1 of Nicotiana tabacum. Classification (NCBI taxonomy): domain Eukaryota; kingdom Viridiplantae; phylum Streptophyta; class Magnoliopsida; order Solanales; family Solanaceae; genus Nicotiana; species Nicotiana tabacum. Next base: position 27,449,344 of record NC_134082.1, on the reverse strand, counting down.
TCCCTCACACTTAAGAGAGAATCCCAACTTCTAAATTGCAATTTAAACACATATGGGATATCAAATGGAAAGAATTAACTCTCTCTCTCTCTCTCTCTCAAAGATGTTCAAATGAACAAAAGTAGTGCCATAGGCTTGCCCTTGATGTATTTCTCCAGTAATGTAGACACACTTGGTGTAAAATCAAGTAGGACTTAAGGGATTATAGTGTAGGTTTTGGCTAAGGTAGGGCACAATTTTGATAAGAGTGACTCAAAACCTCCCTAAGCACTATACTTTGAAACAATTAAATCACACTTCCTTCAAAAGTATTTTCCAACCTTTCTTTACTTTTGATTCTACACCTATTCTTCCTTTATTCATGACTCCTTATTTTTCCTTATTTTTTTTTACTCATCATTTGTTTTATAAACCCTTTCACCTTTTTAGCAATTTCCTCATCACAACTTTTTCCAACCTTCACCCCCAAACTTAGGATTTTAGCCTATGTATACACTTTCAAAGTACTTGGGAAGGTAGGGTGCCAAAAGCTAGATAAATAAAGAACAAAGGGATAAAGCTTGTAACATGGTTGCCAAAGAAAAAGTTTAAAGGCTCAAAAAGTGTTGACTAGGGAAAATATGCAAGGGGAGGAAATTTAAGGCACAATAATGGTCCAAAGAAGGTCTAACATCATTTTTTAAACCAAGTTAGTCTAGGATTTCGCCTTGAAGCACATTACGGGCAAGTTCTAGACTACAAAATGCAAAAGAACTTATAACAAATTTCACCACTCATGGCACATGCAAACTCATGACATATAAATCCAAAATCCAATTAAAACAATGAACTCGAAAAAAATCACATAGAGCCTAAAATGCTATTTAATGAATCAAAGAGCCAAAAATAGAACCTAGAAGTCACAACAAGGATTATTACTTCAATCATTTTTCATTTTAAAGATCAAAATTTCATATGCCAAAGTTTAAATTATGTTGGTACCAAACAAGCCACACATTGGTTTATGGACACACGATCACACCCAAAAACCAGTTTATTCCCAATTAGCTACTAAACTAAAAAAAATATTTACCTAAAAAAAGAAAAACTAAACAAGACTAATCCCTAAAGCAAGTTGTCACGCCATCCATCATAGGGAAAAGTCACCCTGTTTGACATAAATTATTTCTTTGGAAAAGAACTGCAGCGTAGAGAAAAACCAAAAATTTTAATTAATTCTACTACAATTAAATAAAATAGCAAAATAAGAAGATAATAAATACTGGAAAAAAAATCTGATGCTAACATTCTAGAATTAAACTTTAAATTATTACTACTAAACTAAAACGTCAACCAATCTATACAAGTTTACAAAAAAATGTTCATGCTCCACATACATCCATCATATATAAATGAAATCATAATCCAACAACATCATATATAAATGAGTCACCCTCAACTGAAAGTGTTTCACTATCCTCAATGCAACTAAACAAAATAAGATAAAATGAAGGAGGTACTTCTTGAAATTGCATCAGTCGGAGCTGGAGGTGGTGGGAAATTTGAGCTCCAAATCCTCATCATCATCATCATCCTCTGATTCATGTGAGCCAAAGAATAAACTCAGCTTGTGCATCATCTTGGAAAAAAAATTGCTTTTTCTTTTCTCATGCTCCCTGAACTTTCTCTGCCTCTTCTCAATCTTCCGTTGCCGACGACTCATATTCTCCAACCCGGTGTTCATGGACTCCATCTTGCCTGTTATTGCTTTTTTCTCTTTGACTACATCATCCATGGATAGTGGGGCAGCATGGCCAGTAGATGTGCTAGCCCCAGGTGGGCCAATAGGAAGGCCAGCTATAAGCTGCCTAATATGTGCATCTACTCCATGTATCTTACTGCTAAATGGAACATAGTATGAGGGCCGGATTGGAGTGGTCCCATGGGATCAAATGACCCTGGTGCAGATTAAAAGGATCTGGCAGGATCAGTGGTGGCCTCGGAGAACTGCCCAAATGAAGAGGATGCAACATCAATCCTAATTTTTTCTGCTTGTCACTGGGTCCCCTTTTTAGCATAGGATGGATCATCGACTTTCTTGGAAGTTTGTCAACATCATTTGGGCATTTTAGCATCCCATCATCATAGCATAGTTGAGAGATCAAGTATGGGAAGAATAGTCTCTTGGACCTCCCATGAGTGGCTTCCTTGGTTTCTCGAACAATGTGCTCCCCCACGTTCACAGGTAGTCCATCCATGATAGCAGCAATTTATCAGTGCCCTCTCTGGTGTCACATCAGTGTCATTTATAGAGGGCAAAACTCTTGCATAGATAATAGAGAGCCATGTCTTTGCCTCAGCCGTGAAATCATGAGAATCAACTCCCTTGTGCACTGTCATCCACTTCGGGGTCACCCCATCATATAATTTGTCCACTAACCACTAGTTTCCTCCTGCTTTAGCTCTGTCTCTATAGACCTCATTATCAATATTGGGAAGGCCATAAATTCCGTTGATTATCTTAGGGATGAAATAGACTTGCACGCCCCAAATTGTAGTAACTAAGGTACCTTAGAAGTCGGTCCTCAAGGCATTTGCATAAAACTCCAAAACTACTATATGGTTGGCATCATTTGGTTGCTCAGCGAAATAAATCCACCTGCTTTCTACTTATCTTGTGTAGAAGCTCAACATTTTAGCTTCAACCTTTTCCATGTTTATGCCTATTTCCTGGACGATGGTCTTTGAAAAGAGTTCATCCTATTGCCGCTCACATCTTACAGATAAAAACCGGTCATGATCAAAGGGTTCATCTTGTTCAACTTCGAAGACATGTTTTTGTTCGATTTCATTGTGTTCTGGATTCATTTTATGCCCAAAGTACATGATGATTCGTGTTCGCAAGGGCGGAGATTCCTAGGAAAAGGGTAAATCTGGCCAACTTGTCTCGAACGCAAAGATTTTGAAAAGGCCAATCATCGCGAACGGGAGGAGCTATCGCGAACGAGAAGCTCTATTTCTGCAATTTCCACTAGCTACTGGTTTGGACTTCCCGTACCATGCAACCTGCTCAAAACTACTCAAAAAATGTGAAACATGGTAGATTAGTCAACAACATTATACTAAGCTATTCTAAAAAAGAAAATTCAAAAACGACTAAGAATTTTTAAAAACCAATAGGTTGCCTCCCTCCAAGCGCCGCATTTAACATCGGTGCACGACACAGATCAAATTTACCACTTTTCTCACGACATGGATGATATGAACTCGACACCTAACTTGGAATCTAGCTTGTGACCACGAGCGGTGGGTGGTGGTAAGTAGATGATCAAGCCAAACATTAATTTCTTCATTTTGCATTTCTTGGCTGTCATGTGAGGGATGTAATTTTGCCTTCTTGTTCCCTCAAATTGTAAGATGTATGGTCTTTTCCTTTCCTCCTCGCAATCCCTCATTGACTCATGTAGTTCGATTCCCATATCACCACACAATTCCAATGTTGAAAAATGCTTGGAATATGACATCAAACCTCCAAATTGCAATTCTTCCCAGATTTTAACATCCTTTTTTCCCCCGGACTAGAGTCAATCTCAACCATATTTTCATTTACACCGGTTGATTCTAATTCCATATTTTACTTGGCATCACTAACACTCATGGAGTCGGTTGACGGATGTTCAATTCTTGATTCCTCAAAATAAAGCTCACTTTCTTCCTCAAAATCGGACTCTTCTTGATCTCTTTCCACACTCTCAAGTCGGTGGGTAAAGTGACACTCAACCAATACTTTCATTTGATTTTCCAAAGTGTGGATAATGTCATCATTTGGAGTCAAAACTTGCTTTAAGTCCTCCAGTGCAAAGTTGTGCTTCTACTCATTTTCAAGAATGGCCTCCAAATGAGCATCATCTTGTCAATTTGAGCATTTGAGAGTTCTTCTTGGTTTGGATCAAATGCCAAGGAAGTATTTTCGGCTTCAACCTCCAAAGAAGATTCTTGGCTATCATTAACTTCTGAGGATTTTTGGACCTCTAAAGCTTCATGCATTTCTCCCATTTGTGAGTGCAACCTTTCAAGCGCCAAATTATTTTGTAGACTATTTTCCAAAAGCTCCTCCAAGGCACTTTGCTCTTTGTTTCATCCTTCAAGTAAGCATTTTAACATAAGCTTAAACTCTCTATTATGACCATGCTCAACTTCTTCCACCTCCATATCCCTATAAATTTCATCGCGAAAATTAGAATCATCATAGTAGGGGCTTGGGGAAGGGAAGGACAAATAAGCACAATACTCCCAATGACCATTCTGACCACCAAACTTATTACAAATACTCCACTCATGGATTTGAGATTCTACCCACAATTCCCCCCAACCCCGAAGAATTTAAACAATTTTGGCACGAGTGTGGTCCTCCAAAATAAGGACAAGGGTCATCAAAGTATGAACAACTACCATCCAACCAATTTTCATTATATGATGCCATTTTTCAAAACTAAGAAGATAAACAAGAAAAATAGTCTAAGGTAAGAAAAATTAATTACACAAATATTCACAAGTTTGGACTAAACCACTTACACTTATTTCTCAAACAACCTAAATTACGCCAAATTGTTCTCCGACAACAGCGCCAATTTTGATGACGTCCAAAACCATTACTAAAAAGTAAATGGACATGGTAGCATGCAATATAATTTACCCATCTATGAGTCGGGGTGGAATCCCATAGAGAACAATATGTAGGCAATTAGGAATGTATGAGAATTATTACTTGTTATGCAATGCGAAACACTTAGAATGGTGATTGTAAAATATTTATAACTAAATTCGAAAATATAAACTAACCTAGAAAGCAAGTAAGATGATCAATGGCTATAAGTATGGATACACAGGAATTACACTCAAGTAACGATCCAATGTACTTCACGATTTAACAAATATGAGCGAGTTTATGTTAATTAGCCTCGGGTATAATTCTATGTTAGGTTCTTTCGAAGACTAACAATACTTCCTAATTGAATTATCCCTAAAACAATTAAGATATTAAGCACACCCAGATATGGCTACAAGTAGTTCAATCCTATCCCTAGGTAGAATCTATAAAATAAGGGCTAAAGCCTCAAGTTCTTGTTATTTAATCTTTCCCAACCCCAAATAATCTTTCCCTAAATTAATTCGAAGTTAATGGGCAAGTCCTAGGGTTAGCTAATCCCTTTGGAAACATTAAAGAACAAGAATAATTAAAGAAACAATAACTCACTTCATAAAAGATAAAAAAAACATTCAATACATAAGTAAAACAAGATATTTAATCCACACTTTAAACATTAATATTTCCATAAACAAGATTCAAGTGTTGGAATAAATACTACACACTTAGATATACAATACAAAGCAAGAAAATGATTAAATGAACATAAATTGATAAGAAATTCTCAACCAAAAGCTTCAAAACTTCAAGACCAAAGTGTATGTGCAGGAACGCTAGCTCCAAAACTTGTGTTCTTCTCTCAAAATAGGTCAAAGACTGCCCAAAGATGTCCAAAGTTATTTTACAAATGAGATGGTTTGTGTATTAAATTGTTCCGGGTCAAGGTCATGAAATTCCAGAACTGCCTAGTTTCTTCTTCGCGTTCGCGACTACACCTTCGCGAACGCGAAGGTTTGTTTCCTTTAGCTTCGTGTTCGCAATTGTCACTTCGCATTCGCGAAGGTTTGAGTTCTTCTTCTCCGTGTTCGCAATTGTCACTTCGCATTCGCGAAGGTAAATCATTGGGCATATTTCCATTGTCCATTTTAGCTCCTTTTTGACTCGTTTTCACTTTGTTTCTTCACCATCACTTTTAAATCACATACAACTTGTAAAATAGAAGTAAATGACATTAAACATATGATTTTATCAACCAACATAGCAAAAATCTAAGTTTAAAACGAGATAAGTTGGTAAAATACCCACTTATCAGTAAACAAGAAGGAGGGACTTCTTCAGAACCTATTCCCCCTACTGAACTGCTATGTCCTTCGAGATTGCATTTCTGAAGATCTGAGTACAAGCTCCCTCAACACTAGACAACCCTTTAGTAGGCACACCAAAAATAGATCCCAGCAAGGTAGAGTCAATTACAATATCAACTTGTGAACAAGTGTGTCCATTGTTGGAAATCACAAATCTTAATCAACTGTCTCATACCAACCTCCTCCAAGACATCAGAGGAAAATGTGTGTCCCAATAGTACCTTTTGACTTCTCAGTCTCTCTTTCCTAGCACTCCCCGGATCACCAACTCTGGCCTTCTTTAAGGAACCAGGTTCCTCATCAGTATCAACCTTTCTCTTAGCAGTCTTGCAAACACTCTTCTCCTTTTTATCAGACATTACAGATTTTTCACCTAATTATTTCACCACATTCTTAGTAGCAACATCATCATCAGACTTAGCAAACTTTTAGCAGACATAGAAGATCCCCCTTTTGGCTTGAGAAGACCATGCTTTTGTGATAACTTCCTAGTCAACATACTAGGTTCCTCCATTTCTTCTTAATCTACATTAACAATAAGCACTATCTTCTCATTTACAACTTTGCCATCTTTGACTAATTTTGTTCACCTTGACTTAGCATGACTGTTCTTAAGCGCAGACTCAAGAGCATCCTTCTTTTGCAACCTTGTTGTGGGTCGCTTAGGAGTTGGCTCTTCACTAAAAGCTACTCAACGCCTATGCAGACTGGCAATTAGTAAATCGTCAGAATCTTCTTTACTATCCTTATTTTGTTCTTCAGACACAAGGCTTGTCTCAGGCATAATCACACTTAGAGGCTCAACATCTAAATAAGGAAAGGGAACATGGTCAGTACTGACCTGGGGTTCCTGAGAGAGACCCGGAGTTAGATCATCCGAAGGCGGATCAGGTCCTCTAGCAGGTTCCCCAATAGCACCTTTCTATCCTGAAGGTTCAACAGGCACAAGCTCATTATCCTCTCCAATAGGCTCAGATGCTTCCCCTTGAGTCTTAAGACCATCCTCGCTTCCTCCAACAAAAACCCCTTCTTGGCGATGGACAACATATTTTCTATAGCTTCCTTTTCTTATAGATCCATGACAAACTCAGGTGGAGTAGGAGAGGTACCTGTGGACAAGGGAACAGGAGCAGTCTTTATCGGGTCAACGATTTCATTTCCCTCAGTCTGGTCTACCTTTGACCCTTATTCTATAGGAGAACTTCAAATTTCCCAATTTTCTTCAATCTCAGCAATACTCGTTTCATCCCTCTTTTCTAGAAAGGTAAGAGAACAACTCTGGGCAACACCTCTTGTGGAAGTTGATGCTTTATGACGCTTTTGAGAACTGGAACTCGAATAGGTAGGTGAGGAGATGAAGTGTGGGGGTGACTCTGTTCTAGGGTTATGGTTAGCAATAATGTGAGAAGGGGAGTCTTGTGTTGGTGTTTCAACTGGTGAGGACTCGATGAGACTAGAAATTATTTGATTTTCAGTCATGTTAAGAAGAATATAGAAGATTTGGTGAACTGGAGAGAGAAAGAATAAGAAACAGACTTGAAGTGTTGATGTGTGGAGTGTGATGATAGAGATAGATGTATTTATGATGAAAGAGGGATCGATTAGAAATGGCGGCAAGTTTTAGGGAGTTGGGTCGATTAATAAACAGTGAGACGTTTTGGTTCAAAAGACACAAAACTAAAAACTGACATGCTGATGATGTGGCACATGTTTTAATTGTTCAGAAATGTGCATGAGAGAACAGAGAAACTACTAACATGTGTCAGGAGAACTAGGTTCCCTGACTAATCTCTTATCTGTAAGCTTTGCCCTTTTTACCAGTGTATACAACCTCAACTTCTTATTTGCTCTGTAATCATCAAGTGTGTCTACCTGTAATGGTATAGAAATGAGTTAGACTTTTGAAGAAAACACATTTTAGCTAAGTTTACCCAAACATTTATTCCCTAGCCAATCATTGAGTGACCAGGTCATTAATTGGGTTTTATCAACCCCAATGCCAGAAGATTTTGCTCGAAGTGTTATCTTCTCATAGCTTTGGTAAATATATCTGCAATTTGATCTTAAGTACTGCAGAATTTCATGCATATAAGCTCTTTCTCAACATTGTCTCTGAGGAAGTGATGACGTACATCAATGTGCTTGGTCCTCTTATGTTGAACTGGATTTCTTCCCATGTTTAGTGCACTTGTAATGTCACATAAGAGAGGCACACAGTTTGAGAACACTTCAAAGTTTTCAATTTGTGCACGGTGAAATTGGAGGACCAATTTCTCATTGACAAAATTGTTTCAGTAGGCCACCTCGGAGGCTCGGGACCTCGAGCCGATCATTTTCCTCAAGATCTGTCGATACCCGTCCAATGATAACATCGGCCTAAACCCCAGCGAACACGGGAAGTTACCAAAGAATGCATCCGTGGTTGATTGAGTCTATTTGAGCGGCTCGACATCGACCCATGCAGACGTCATGAAGCTAGTTAGCTGTCCCATCCCATATTTCTTTATCACTTGACGTATCTTGTACTAAGTTTGGGCTCCCCCTCTTATAAAAGGGGAGTCATTAACACTCTGTAAGAGAAGAGCTCCATGTACTCTACACAATATCAATAATATCTCTCCCTTTCTTCTCTCTAACCTACTCGCTCGAGGTCACTTTAGCGTTTATTACTTTCTTACTTATTCTACATTTATTGCTTGGTATAGGCCATAAATAGCCTTGCTTGATCATACCTTAACTGTTATCCCATTCCTGACTACCCCTGATAGCTCAAGCTCGAGCCAGATATCGACTTCGAGGTCCTTCATCGACCAGTCTGAGGCTCGGTCTACAGGAATCTCAGTTTGATTACTACCCCATTTTAGCTTGTATTTCTTCATTAAACTTCATACTCTTAGCATCAACTGCTCTAACAACTAGCATAAGAAAAGATCACGTATTTTTTGAATCCCATTTACAAATTTAATTGTTGTTACCATTTTCACGGTAAACAGCTTGGCGCCCACCGTGGGGCTAAAGATAATAGTGATTATTTTCTGCTGGTTTCATTACACAAGTGCAAGTTATCTTTCACTCTTTTTCTTGTCAAAGATCTCTTGATTTTAGGTCGAAATGTCTGGCTTGAAAAAATAGGGATAAAGCAATAACAGATCAGTACATGACCTTGCCATAGCAAAAATGCTTGGGGATCTCTCTGAAAGGGTCGAATCAGGTTCGTGGAAATTCGTGCAACGGTCGTTCCCCGAGGAAGCGGCCCCAGAACCAATTTTACTGAAGTCCAGAATTCTAGAACTCCCTAAATACAAAGGAACCTCAGATCCCAATGAACACATCACCACCTATAAGTGTGCAGGAAAGGGACGAAACAAATGATGATGAGATCGAGCACATCTTGTTGAAGAGGTTCAGGGAAACACTCTCGAAAGGAACCATGATATGTCATCATAACCTAGCGCCCGACCCTATAAACCCGTTTACCATACCGACAGGCTCGTCCATAAGGACACACGCCTATGCCATCGAAGAAACGACGAGGGAGCCCGACACATTCAGGGCCGAACAAAGGGGGAATGAAACGCCACGAGAATTTGCACCTCATTCCCTAATAAAACGAATGAGATTGCCCCGGTCTCAGATAACTGGGCAATACAAGCCTTCACTCAAAGCCTAAACAAACCAGGCTCGATGATTTCGGGGTAGTTCAAACAAAACTTAATTAGGTACCCAACCAAGACCTGGTCGGATGCCCGTACCTAGCATCGATCGCAAATCAGGGTCGTGGATGACAATCCGGGAGCCTCCTCGGGCTCAGCTTACCTAAACAGGCTCCTGACAAAGAAACCAATGCCAAATAGAGGGAGGTACCACCCGTGCACCGCAAACAGGAGGAATGCCCCGAGATGCAATCTACGTTGCAACGATCGGAGAATGGCCTGAGGATAATATCCTCGAGAAATCATTAACAAAGCCAGATTCGACGAGGACATATGGTCGACAAAGGCTCCTCTCCCATTAGAGTACAATTTCCACATCGCTAAACAAAACATCGTGTTCGCCAAAGGCGAAGTCAGGGACGTCTAATGGCTCCAACCAATTCGGTCGAATTCCTCTTAAAGGGATCACAACCTGGCGCGGGAACTACATAGCAAGTGCAGATGAGGGGACAAAGATAGCCATCAACTCCGAAAGAAAGATGCCAAGCCGCTCGAGAATAATCACCATCGAGAACTGACGAGTGACCGAATTCAAGTTCAGTTCCCAGTATGGAAGGCGACTAGGAGGAACAAAGCAAACAGGCCGCATCGCATTGCCACGCCAATAGAGGATCGACGACCCTTTCCAAGAACCTATAAAAGGGAGAGCAAAATTTCTCGTCACCGGAGAAAGGCAGATCTGGGTATATACCCTCAACGATGCCCTTACATTCAACAAAGAGTATACCGAGGCCTCGTCTAGACCTCACAAAGATGTACTGGTAACCTTCTTCCTCACTCAATCCGTTTTAAATAAAACATATGCACATGAGTGCAGGTGGCTCGATCAGCACTATCGGGCCAAGGATGATGGGGCAGCTCGTGCCGTCGGGTCAAAACACTACCACTTCTCGAATCTTTGACAGATTCTGAATGGCAATCACTACGACAAGGAGAAAGACCATTCTCTTAGTACAGCATGACTGACCCAGACCGGAACGCCGAGTCCCGTATTATCAAGGGAGGCGCAAGGCATGAATGCCTTATGCAGACGACCGCGGGCATATCGCCCGAAGACAGGGCCGCCCCCACTTCGCCAAAAGGATGAAATTCCACGCAAGGTACGGAATTAAAACCGTCGGCAGGAAGCAATACGCGACAAGGGGAAATTCCGCAACACGTCATCCACATGATCATGGGGGCGCCGATGCAAGAACCCATAATGAGAAGAACAAAAATATCCATCACCAGATAAAAGTGGTGTCAGGATATATCCTCGAAGACGCCCTCACATTCAGTGAAGAGGACAGCAAGACCTTGTCCCAACCCCACAACGACACCCTAGTAATCTCCATCCTTTTATATTCTTTTCAAGATAAAACGTGTACTGGTAGATCCAGGTAGCTCAGCCAATATTGTCAGGTCGAGGGTAATAGAATAGCTCAGACTACTTAACCAAATCGTGCCCGCCACTCGGGACCTCAACGGATTCAACATGGCAAGTGAAACGACGAAAGGAGAAATCATCCTCCCGGTTACAGTGGCCGGCACGACCCAAGACACCAAATTGCATATCATCGAGGGAGACATGAGGTATAGCACCTTATTCAGACGACCATGGATACACTGCATGAGAGCAGTGCCATCCACCCTTCACTAGATGATAAAATTCCAAACAAAGGACGGAATTAAAACCGTCTATAGGGAAGAACACACGACAAAGGAAATGTTCGCAATACAGGACGTGGTACTAATGCCCGTACCTACGCCCCCAAGTAAAAAGGGCAAATGGGCCTCACCCTTAATCGAACTTGACAGTAAGAAGTAGAAATCCATACCGTGTTTTTCACCTCAGCCAATTATAACAAATCAATCCCGAGGCATCGCCAGCATATCTATTTTCAAGGTACGACCGTCTCCTTTTTTGTTTCAAAAATAACCCTTATGCAGGCCCCGACCGGAGCTGTCGTACTGCTAGCACTGCTTGAAAACCTCAAGGCTCTGAAAACACATCTGTTGCACTCTTTTCCTTCTATCGAGTTTTAGTCCCAAAATAAGGGTTTTACCGACAAAGTTTTTAACGAAGCAACGTCTACGAGCTGCCTAAGGAAAACTCCGCAAATGCTCAAAACTTCTCTTGTAGAAAACTTTTGAACAATGAGGGGCACTCCCCCTGAAAGCCACCTGTTCGAAAAGATTTTGAAACACCGAACGTGGTTCTTGTAGGGAAGCAATGTACCAGGCCGAAAAGTCGAAAGAACCGTGCCTGTATAATCAAGCTCCCATCGTCAAATATGTGTACTATCATACCAAGCAATCAAAGAATATCTTTATTCAAATACTCCTTCGCAAAGTAAGATAAAAATTCTTCCACCAAAAATATCCCGAACACTCGGGGATTGACTCCATCAAATCTCCGCTCAAACGGCCTCTGGGTCGAAACTTCGAAATCACAAAACCTTCAGGTAAGGCAACACAAAAATCGCCCAGCATTACAACCATCAGGGGTAACTTGAGTATTCGAAGATCGTCTCCAGTCCCCACGCGCTTGAAAATCCGAAGCCATAAAACCCCGAGCAAGCAAACTCAGTCTAGCAATGATCTATTCAACACAACAACATATAGTTACAACAGTAAGATCAAGGGGTATCTGTCATCGAAAGCACCTCGTACTCCAAAAAGAAAGCGCAACATGCTTCCGGCAGGGGTCCCTCTACCAAATGCGTCCTAAAATACTCAGAGACTTCGTGTTAACAATTTGGCACCCGCACAACCCCAGGGTCGGAACTATAGGTTCATAATGCCCCAACAAGGCAACTTCAAGCTCACAGATAATGGCCTTCGAGCCTAAACAAGCTCGATGACTCAGAGACTATCGTCAATCACCATAAACTGGAAAACCCGAAACTGTAAGACCCCGAGCGGGCAGACTCGGTACAACCAGATCTATTTTACATAGCAACAAAAACTGTAAGACCTCAACAGGTATGACAAACTGCAAGACCTCAACAGGCATGGCAAACTGTAAGACCTCAATAGGCATGACAAACTGTAAGACCTCAACATGCATGAAAAATTTGTAAGACCTTACTAGAGGCATAAAAATCAATCCCGAAGTTTAGGCTATACGTCGCATTTGTAAGAATCCCGAAAGGGCATACCCTCAGTGTAGACGCCTAAACTATCACTCGGGATAAAAAATGGCTTCGACCAAACACATATGACTACGGTCAATACGGCTGCTCCAACCAAATTAACACGACTCGGGGACGCCCAACTGTCGCTAACAAAATCACTGGCCATTACTTCGAATATACTTCAAAAAGAACCGGTTAAAATAGGCTTCCCTCAACAGGCAAACGAGCTTCGATAATGTCAGCTCCAAATCACAAAGGCTTTGAGCTACTCACCCTATGAGCTAAAAGCCTTCTGAGGTGCTCAAACATTGCCGCTAACGACTTGAAGTCGAGGTTCTTCCCGAACCGACGACAGGTCAGGAAAAATCATTTCAAAGAGACCTTAACGAGAGGAAAACAAAGCTAACAAACAAGCCTCCAGGCCGTGCATTAAGAGGTATAACAACCAAACAGTGTAAGAGCCACTGTCGCCAGCTTGAAAAATTGAAAACTTGAGGATTAAAATTTGCTCGAGTTGTTACCCAATTCAGAGACCGGATCCACAATAGTTAACTACAAATTTGTAAGGGTACAACATAAGTACCATTGTTGCCAGCCAAACAAGCCTCCAGGCCGCACACTTAAAAGGTCGCTTCGACCCAAAGTGCAAGAATAATCATCATCCGCCCATATAGGCATGATAAAACATGAGGGTCAATTAAAGCTCAAGTCGCAACGCAACTCGTATACTGAACCCAAAATACTTGGAAAAAAAAACCCAAGCCCAAGGAATAAGAACAATTATCTTTCGCCCATGCAGACACAGGAGATTGGAGGTCAGGTAAGCTCGAGTCAAAGCCTGACTTGGAGACTAGGCCTAAACAGCTAGGCAAAGCACAAAGGCCATGACTCATACCCGCGTCAAAAATTGCACTTAAGAGCCTCCGGGCCTATCTAGTGAGCTCCGGATCCACAGGGCTTCCCCAAACACCAAAGCTAGCCCGCCTAGTCAAAAGCAATGCAGAAAGTGATACCAAAAAGATAAAGCTTCAAGTTTTCTATTATTTACATACGCTAAAGGCGCGCTCTCCATCTACATATAAAGTGGCAAAATCAATGCTCCGCTATAGAAGGTTATGGCCTACCGGCCCCAACTTCACTCGAACTCTTCCAAGAGGACCAAACCTTGGCGGTGATCTCTTCAGACATCCCTCCTCGAGATCCACAACGAACATATCCCCCGATCCTTTCCTCACGATCGAGGGCCCGCTCCAGCTCAACTTGGACATCAACAACGTCCTTCAAATGGATCTCCATTTCCTTATCGACCTTGGTCCGACCTAATGCTACTTCAGTCCAAGCATCAATTATCTTGACCCCAACCTTCGGGGGATCAGACCCCAGCTTCGTGATCATCTCCATTCGAATCGAAGTTTGAGCCTGCACGTGAGCCCTCAATTCCCCGCAAGCGTTCTTAACTCGGTCGGCTTGGCCCCCAAGGTTAAAAAAGCAAAACGCTTACTACGAGAGGCCATATGCCCCCATCAAATAGCTCTCATAACTCAGGCTCCGGTATGCCCCATATCACCAGTACATCAACTCAATATCCTTCTCCACGCTAAGGATCCTAAGGGACATATCTTCATCCAGAGCTCTCCGAGGTCTAGCCCCATGGTGGAGCCACTCAAACCTGAGCCTATCAGAGTCTTGTAGAGGGAAAACTTGACAAAAAAAAAGGGAAAACGCGAGTTGCGGAAGAACTATGCCAAAGCTCACCACGAAGCAAAACCGGCAGACTTCCATGAAGGCCGAAGCACATTCCTATTATCCTAACCCCCTCGACCTTGGAAAGAACCTACCTCGGTAAGCATGATCACTCAGAGGAACCACCGCTAAGAAATCAAAAACTTCAAGAACAGCAGGCTCAGACGATGTTCTCTCACCAGAGACACAAACCAATTTAGCCCCGCCGAAAGCTCCATCGCACTACGAGTGTGTACCCCATTTATCTCCATCATCTCCTGGCTCAGAAGCCTACAATTCCTCCCCCTCTCCGGAGGAGAACAACCACGCCCATAGGGGTCCATTCGATACCTACAAACACCGGTCTAAAAATGATGAATAGAAGGCAGAACTGGAAAAGCACAGGGCGTGCCTCCTAAAGAGCATTGTTCCATTTTTGAACCAAAAATACGGGTTCCTATGGTATAATACCTGCGGTCAGCACTCGAGCAAAGTGACTCGTCCATGCCCGATCACTGCCGTCCCCGACAACAGTGATTAAGGGCGTGATCAACCGGCACCATGGAATCAGCAGGCCCCGATGGCCCCGAAAACTAAGGGAGGAGCTTCTCTCCCCCCCCCCCCCCATCAGATTAATCCTGTCATTGCCACAATAGCAGTCGTAAAGTTGAAATACTAAAAGGAGGAGAGACGTGCAAGCGTGTTGATACTAGAAACATGGCGCAGAAAATGGCAACTGTGTGAGACAGGTTAACCCCTAGGAGCGGAATTAGCCTCATGTCATACAATGGAAGAGCTAAGACGATTCGAAGCCGATCGAAGACGCCAACCAATAGCACCATCTCCAGCCTCGAGGTGATACTTAACTTCGAAAATCTCCGTCAAGAGAAACCAGCATGTATATAAATAAGTGTTTTTGAATGACACCCATACAAACCAGACTCCGGGTACTGTCCAGAATGGTCCAAGTGCGAGCAAGCTTCCACTCAGGGACTGCTTTTAGAAAATCACCAGCATCCCCCACCCACGGGTCCCCGAGCAAATTTCTTCTCAAAGGTCATTATAAGGCCATAAAACACTATCCTCACTTTCACATGAAGTTAGGATCCCGGCGACCCGAGGTTATTGGCCTTTTTCGTGTTCGGTCCTAGGAATCGCGAAAATCCCCATTCTAGGCCGTTTCCATCAACCGAAGGCCGAAAGGAATACTCGCGTCTGGGTTCAGTGTTAGCAACGTCAAGACAGGATCATGCATTCAGATTTGCCGCAAACATAAAGAAATACTGCATGTATCAAAGGCAGGAGGCAAGGAAATATCTTTGAATTCATAAAAACGTCTTCTTACAACGGCCCTCGGGGGGTCCTTAGATATGATTACTGTCACACCTCCTTTTTACCACCTGAGAAGGGTGTATGGGAGTTTTTTCCAACTTAAAGTGACAAGCGAAATGGGATTATTTATTTATTCAGAGTCGCCTCTTGGGATAATTTATGGTGTCCCATGTAACCGGTATAAGATCCCAAATCGAGGAAAGATTGAGTTTGTTTTACAATCCGCGAACACAAAAATCTAGGTAAGGAATTCCGTTAACCCGAGAGAAGGTGTTAGGCATTCCCGGGTTCCGTGGTTCTAGCACGGTCGCTTAAACCATTATAATTGACATATTATCTAATTTTAATACATTTTTTAACCTATGGTATATTTTAACTTATTAACTGATTTTAATCACTTTTAGAAAGATTCAATGTTATTTAAAATACGCCTTGAACCACACCACATGAAATGCACCCGCGCTCTACGATACATTTTATTTAACGTTGTTTAGAATTAGAGTTGGGTCACATGAAATGCACACCCGAATTTAAGGAAATGAATTTAAATTGTGCACCTAAAGCAACTGCGTACTTTCAAGTTTGCGAGGGCCATGGAAAATTCAACTAAATGTCACACCTCGATTGCTAAAGGATTAAAATAAATTAAATGAGGGTCATGGGTTTTGTGATTTGATTTGGCATGGCATGCCCCAAATTATTCTAACAAAAGGGTTTCTAAATTTAATTTTGAGGGCCATAAACTATATCTTACTTAATATGGCACGCCTCAAATCTAATTGCTTAAAAGATTTCTTATTTAAAATTATGAGAGCCATAGACTATTGGTGTTATTTATTATGGCAAGCCTCACTTAAGCAAAAGAATTATAACAACATAATTAGCACTGTTCATTGTGTGAATACTAGTTACAAAGGAGCATTTGAATTATGGGCTAAACTCAGCCCACAGGTACGAACGGGCAAAAAACAGTCCAAGCGATGGAGTCCTTTCACCAACTGGGCCGGCATTAGGCCCAACTCTTTGAATCAAATAATTTGTACCAAAGCATTTAAGTACAAATCAACTAAGACTAAATGAAAGATGAAATTGAATTAATATTTTTTAACTTCTGAATGTTAACTATTTAAACACGAATCAACTTAATTGAACTTCTGAATTTTAACTTTCATGCATTTTTGGGCTAAGTCTACTAGTGGAAAGAATCCAGCAACAACAAATAAACGAACCACTAGGCTCGAGCAGCAGGCCTATGCAACAAGTAGTAATGGAATTCTCATTGGCTAATGCCTTCAAAGTCTAAGGCCAAAAGGGACCTGAACCTTGCAGAAACCAAGGCTGAAGAGCAGGAATCCTGGATCGAATCCATACGAAAACAGAATTAATATTTTTTTGCACTAAAAATAACCAATAAGCCCAACAGACTTTTCAGCAATAGATAGTGGTTTGATACACAAAGAAAGCTTCAGATGTTGTTGACTTACGTTTCACCCCTAAAAACAACACAGTCTCGAATTCAATTTTATTGATAACAAAAACTATCAAGTGATCATGCTTTGATTCAATTCTAAACAAATTTACAAATAAACATATAAAATCTAACCTCAACTAATTCCTTTCTCAATACCAATAGTAACAGAATCCAGGAAATTAACATATCATTCAATTGAACCCAAAATCATACTCAAAATCTCAACAGCATGGATTCATTGTCACAACATATGAATAACAGGAGAAAAACTGAAATAACATGTATAATATAGGATTTGCTATAGAACACTAAAGAAGTGGAGGAAACAGAAGAAATGAAATTCAAATGCAACTTGTATTCAATTAGGCTTCAACTCGAAATACATGTTCTTAATCACTTATTGTCCATGGTTTGGAAAAAATACCTGGAATGCAATAGAAAAACAAGAGAAATGAGGAATTAGCTGCAGCATCAACACCAACTCAAAAAACCAGTAATACCAAACGAAAAATCGGCTTCTTTCAACCAACCGAGAACCCAAATGAACAACAAACTTTCGAATCACAAAAACCCTGATTAGCTAAGAAGTTTCAAGGCAGAATTGAACAAGTTTTCACCAAAGAAATATAGAGATTTCAGTGTTATTTCAAAGTTCTTTTAAAGCTTAGCCGTTTTTAATTTTTCAGTATTTTTCAGTCTCTCTCCCTGAGAGTGAAGAAACAATGCCTTTAAAGGGAGTTTTAGGGCAGCAAAAATGGGTAAAGTTATTTGCCCTTTACTCCCTTTGGAATTTTTGTTTTTGCTACTAAACCCTTAACTTAAAATCAATTTTCTAAACCCACCTTCCTAGAAGTTTCCCAGTTAGTTAAAATAGATTCCTCTTATTAAATTCCCCCAAATACCCGTACAAGACTTACTAATTACCTTCACACTAAGGCTTGAACCAAGTTGTCCAAATGCCTTTGGGCTCCCTGTAACGACGAGCTTCAACAACTCTTTGGGCTTCTTGCTTTTATTGGGCCCTAGTTCAATTTTAGACCAATGAATTCTCAGTCAAACCCAGAAAACCAACATAACCCCATTTCTGAATTTTAGAGAAAAAAAAGCTCGCACGAAACAGAACTAAATAAATAAATAAAAATAAAGTAAAAAAGAAAACTAGCAAATACTAATTAGAGAGATTAATCTAAATATTATGCACTGAAATGACTCGATCCTAATCACGCAAACAAAATGACTTTAAAGCAGTAAACAAGAGAAAAAAGAGAAGAAACAGAAGGGATGGGGACGAGAAGAAAACCAGAACGGAGAAAATGAGAAAAGAAATGGAAGTACCTAAATAGGTAAACAGACAGGGCTTGACAAACCTTCATGCAGACCCCGAGTTGAGCTGAAATTGGTATTAGTCGCATGTTCTCATCGAAAACAAACAAATAATACAAGTTTCAACCTTAATCATTCTTGGAAGCTCGAAGACTTGAAAGATCTTCTTTCTTCATTTTTAGATTCAACACTGGTCCGATTCGGTGAGGATTTGGGGAGAAGTGGTGGTGGATTGGGACTCAAGGATGAGTGGTGGTTGTGTGGGTAGATTTTGGTTGTGGTTTGAGCTCCACTGTCGGCCGGAGATGGTGAAGAAATTCAGGGCGGCGGGTCTAGGATTAGAGATAAGAGAGATTGAGGAAAAAAAGTGGAGATGGTACTATATTCTCTGAGAATATTTGGACAACTTTAAATGAGATTGTAGAAATATTTTGGGCCCTTAGATGAAATGAGATAAAAGTCTAGGATTTGTTAAAGCCCCCCAAACTCAAAACGACGTAGTATTGACTCAATACTGCATCGTTTTGGTTGTCTCAATGCCTGAAATAAACGAACCGTGTAATGGTCGAAATTGGACCTAGCATTCATTTGGGCCTAGATCGGGGAATGTTTTTGGCGGATTTTGAGTTAAAACTGGCCCAATTCCAAGGTTTTATGACAAACTCTCAATTTCTTTTCCCCCTTTTTTTGTTTTCCTTTTATAATTAATTAACAGCCCAAATAACTCCTAAATTAAAATAATTTATCAAATTAGGTTAATTACTCATCTAGTATCTACAAAAATTAATTAACTCCTAATTTAAAAGAAGAACTGCAAAATTTAAATTTAGAAAGTTAACATGCAAAATGAGTTATTTTTTGTGATTTTAATCATTTTTATAAGACAACTAAATTGCTAAAAAACCTAAAAATGTAGAATTAAATCTTAAATGTAAATATAATGTATTTTTGTATTTTTATGAATTAAATAAAACATGCACAGACAAATGCAAACAATTAATCAAAATTCTACAAAAACTACGAAATTACAAATAATGGGAAAATTTTATTTTTTTCTTGAATTTATGGGAGTAGTTCACATAGGGAAAAAATTACGTGCTCACAATTACAAAAGCCCGCAAGGGGATCCTTACACAGAAATAAAGAAGTTCGAAGTTATGCATACAACAAGAGCCTAAGATTCTAGCGTATTCCCAAAATGCGGGATCTCCGGCATCATCTCCCCAGGCGTATGACATCAAAGACAATATCTTCCAAGTCCAATCCCCTCGGAGACCTCATCCCGATCCTCCCAGAATGACATCTTCAAAAGGAAGGATATAGAAGAGGAAGGCGAGGGAGAAGAAACAAAATGACGAAGGAGAGGCCGGAAGAAGACAAGAAGTGGCTGGGTGAAAATTTTGGCTAGTATGAAGTCCACCAGTACTACCAATATAAGGCCACTTCTTGAGATGTTTCCTCGGCCCAGGGGGGCAACAACCAATAGAGATTGTTGCCATAACCCCTGGAATCCAAAGAGGGTGTAACACGCCAAACCGAGGAATGAGGGTGAGCAACAATGTATAATCTGAGCCCCCTCTTGAGCAATGGTGCATAATCCAAGTATCTCCCCGGGTTAGAGGAAATCGGTCCCCTGCTTCATCGCCTTGAGCCAACGGAGACAGAAACAACAACAACAACATCACCATAAAAATATCCACAACTTCGTCCAACCGAAGAAAGATCGAGAGTTGGGCCATGGCACATATGACGTAAGATCTTGAGGCCATGGGCCTCAAATATGATGAGGTGGCAATGATTAAAAATGGCAGGAAAGGATGGGTATCAAATGAAGCTTGGATGAAAAACTGATTACAAGAAGCCTCATTTATAAGGGGAGGGCAAAGTAACTGATAGTGCCATTATTGCCCTCGAAAAGCGTAACGACCGGCGTAATCAATGCATTCATAGGAGCTAAATCAATGGCAATAATATGACCCCGAAGAACGAAGAGTCACAATACATCAGATGATCCTGAAGAAACGAAAGGTTGAAACACCTCAGCACTTGTAAAAAGGGGGTTGCGCCATTAGCATGACGTCATTACGAGAGCCCATGAAGTGGGGGGTCAAAATCATTTCTTATTGCTTCCCTCTAAGAAATGATTAGCAGACTATCTATGCATGGTGAAATCGGAGGACCGATTTCTCATTGATAAAATTGCTTCAGTAGGCCACCTCAGAGGCTCGGGACCTTGAGCCGGTCATTTCCCTCAAGACCTGTCGATACCCGGTTGAGGATAACATCGGCCTAAACCCCGGAGAACATAGGAAGCTTCAAAGAATGCATCCGGGGTCAATTGAGTCTATTTGAGCGGCTCGATGGCGGCCCACACAGACGTCATGAAGCTAGTTAGCTATCCCATCCCATTTTTCTTTATCACTCAACGTATCATGTACTAAGTTTGGGCTCCCCCTTTTATAAAATGGGATTCATTAACACTCTATAAAAGGGGGCTCTAAGTACTCTACACAATATCAATAATATTTCTCTCTTTCTTCTCTCTAACCTGCTCGCTCGAGGTCACTTTAGCATTTATTACTTTCTTACTTGTTATTTATTTATTGCTTGGTATAGGCCATAAAGGGCCTTGCTTGATCATACCTTAACTGTTATCCCATTTCCGACTACCCCCGATAGCTCGAGCTTGAGCCAGATATCGACCTCGAGGTCCTTCATCGACCAGTCCGAGGCTCGAGCTGCAAGCATCTCAGTTTGATTACTGCCCCGATTTATCTTGTTTTTCTTCATTAAACTTCATACTCTTAGCATCAACTGCTCTAACAACTAGCATAAAAATAGATTACGTATTTTTAGAATCCCATTTATAAATTTAATTATTGTTACCATTTTCACGGTAAACACAACTGTTGCTTGATCCACAGAAGCTTAGCATAACAAGAAGCAGATATAAGAAATGTGCCCCATGAGATTTAAGAGCCTATGTGTTCCACAGGGTTCTACTTCCTTGTACCCCATGAGATTAAGTAGGAGCCCAGGAAATGTGCCATTCCAGAAGTGTTTTTCCTATACACTAGATATCCTGCATAATCAGTGCCAGTATACAATACGATCAAAGTTGTCACCTAAGGGATAATAAAGGACTAGGTCATGCGTTCCTTTGAGATATCTCAGTATTCTCTTGAAAGGTGAGATCCACGATGAAAACAATGTCTGGTCTACTTGCAGTGAGATACAGGAGTGACCCTATGATCCCTCTATACATGGTCTGATTAATAGGGGAACCAGGTTAATCCATGTCTAGATGGGTAGTTGTGGCAATGAGAGTGTCGATGACTTTGGATGCTTCCATATCAAACCTTTTCAACAGATCCTTGATGTACTTCTGTTGACTTATCAATGTTCCCTTCAAAGATTTCTTCACTTGATGTCCTAGGAAGAAATTCAGTTCACCCATCATACTCATCTCGAATTCACTCCCCATGAGTTTGCGAATTCTGCACAAAGAGAGTCAGTTGTGGCTCCAAAGACGATATCATCAAATTGCATTGCTATGATCCAGTCTGGATCTTTCAATGATACTTTTATGTTTTTATGCTCCATTTGGAAAAGAAATGCTGAGAAGGCAAGTGAGTTTCTTTGTTTTGATCTTGTTTGAAATCCTGAGTCAAGAGGAGTGATTATGTTATCAAGAGGATGTGAACTTTTGAACCTCCAATTTGGTTCCTAAGTCTCATTGGTAGAGGAACCAAGTATGACTGACTGAGGTTCTTTGGCATTTCTTACTTCAGAAAGTGGAGTTCCTTGGACTGCATCGACAACTCTATTTTCAGCTTCAGCTGTTGTAATCGGGGGACCAGGTTCATCTCAAATGGATGGAGATGTATTTGCATCATCCTTACTGGATTCCTTTACATGGATCATCATGTCCGCCTTTCCATTTTCCATGTCAATTACTTCACCTGGAATAGATAAGGGCTCTCCATCTTGATCAACATGTTTGTTCTTCTCGTAGGAGAGGTGAGCTTCATCAAAGATCACATGTATGCTTTCTTCGACACATTAATTCCTTTTGTTGTATACATTGTAAGCTTTCTTTGAGATGGGGATCTCAAAAGAATTCCTTCATCACTTTTGGCATCGAACTTTCTAAGATCTTCCTTTCCATTGTTGTGAACAAATCATTTACACCCAAAAGTTCTTAGATGCATCAGCTTGGACTTCCTTTTATTCAATAGTTCATATGGAGTTTTGTTCAACAGTGACCTGATCATTAACCTGTTCACGAAGTACCACGCAGTATTGACAGCTTCTGCCTAGAAATAATTTGCGATCCCACTATCAATTATCATTATTCTTGCCATGTCTTCAAGAGTTCTATTCTTCCTCTCCACAACACCATTTTGTTAAGGTGTTCTTGGAGCTGAAAAATTGTGAGTAATGTCATTTTCAGTGCAAAACTCATCGAATTTGACATTGTCAAACTCCGCCCCATGATTAGACCTAATGCAGGCTACTTTATTAACCATCTTCTCTTGGATCTTCTTGACAAAACCAACAAACACTTCAAAGTTTTCATCTGTGGAATTGAGGAACAAGGTCCAGGTGAATTTGGAATAGTCATCGACTATCACAAAGATGTACTTATTTCCTCCTCTTCTTGGCACCCTCATAGGTCCACATAGATCCATATGAAGGAGATCGAGTTGCCTTGCAGTGCTGACTTCCTTTTTGGGCTTGAATGAGAATCTGACATGCTTCCTTTTACACATACATCACATACTTTGTGATCCTTGAAGCTTGAATTGGGCATACCACGAACCAGGTCCTTCTTAACTAATTTGTTCAACAACGTGAAACTTGCATGACCGACCCTCATGTGCCATAATTCGACATCATCATCAACAACACTTATACAGCTTAGATCACAATTTTTCAGAGACTCAAAGTCACCTACATAGATGTTCTTGTATATTTTTGCCACTATCACCACCTCACTGGTTACCAGGTTTGTGACTGTACAGGTTTTTGAGACAAATTCCACCTTGTTTCCCTTGTCACAAATTTGGCAAACACTTAGTAGGTTATACCCATTCACATAGTACACATTTACAATTGAGTAGGAGAGAGACTTCCCAATCCTTCCGCCTCCCAGAATGTATCCCTTATTGCCATTTCCAAAGGATACAGTCCCTACTTGCAGGGCCTTAAGTGAAAGGAATTCATTTGTGCTTCCAGTCATATGCTTTGAGCAGCCATTGTCCATGTACCAATATATGTTGCTTCCTTTCACTGTTTCGTGCATAAGAAAAATTAGGAGTTAGCTTTAGGAACCCAAACTAATTTGGGTCCCTTGCAATGAGGAAAGGAGTGAATAAGGGATATTTTTGTCCATGCAGGCATTATGCATTTTTTATATGAGGATCCAGGTTCTCTAACAGTAGTTACTTTTACAGAAAAAGATTTGTTTTTCTGTTGTGACTGAAATTTGGCCTTATAATTTTCTTAAAGGTGCAATTGTTACCACATTAAGTGCAAAGCCAATTTTCAGGTACTGTAATGTACTTGTAATAAGGGTTGTAGGGAATCTTTTCCCTTTGAAACCCAATCCCCTGCCTGTTTCCCCCATTGTTGGTATACATGGCAGTGATAGCATCAGAGGACCACGTCCACTTGAGTGATTTTTCAAGATCACTCTTCACTCTATCTAGTTCTTCTTGAAGTTGTTTGTTTCTCTCAAGCTCAGCACAAAGACTAGACTTCATTGAATTTAACTCACTTTCAAGCTTAATGAATGCCTCGCTTGCAACTTCCTTTCCTTTTTGAGAACATTCAGGCCTACACTCCATTTCAAGTTCCCCAATTATTTTTTTCAAATCCAGTACCACTACTAGGAGGTCATCTCTCTCCTACTCAATACTAGCAACTTTCGCAATTAAGGCATCTTTTTCCATACTTACACTCTCAATGGTCTCTTTTAGGCCCATCATACCAACCATAAGATCATCTCTTTCTTGTTCTACATATGCAATTTTTTTATCTAAGACATCTCTTTCTTTCTTCATGTTCTCAATTGTCTCCTTTAAATCAACTGCAACTACTGCTAGGTCATCTTTAGACTATTCTGCTTCTCCTAGTTCAACTGTTAAGGAATCTTTGTCATTTATATGACTATGATAAGCGTCAATTAACACATTTTCCAAAGACATGAGTTTCTTAGGAGAATAAGATTTCATATTTCTCTGAACATCAAGAAAATTTACCTCATCATCATCGTCGTCTTCATCATCAGACTAGGCCATCAAAGTAAAAATTGAATAATACTCGTTGCTTCACTTTCTACTACCATCATAGAGCTGTTACCTAGTTCATCATCTTCTCAATATTCTCTTGATGAATCTTCCCATGCAGCAAGAGCTTGTCTTACGACATTGTCAGCGGCATTTTTTTCTATTGAAGCGTCTATTAGGAGCCGGGTTCCTTTTGGCTGCTTTGTCAGAGTTGTTCTTGTACTGATCCTGCTTTAGGAGAGGGCAATCCTTGATTAAATGTCTTGGCTTTCCACATTTATGATAGAGGTCATAATTCTTTCGCTTTTTAGAACTTCCCCTTTTTGAAATACCTCCATTCCTACAAACCATCTTCTAGAATATTCTTGTCAGGTATGCCATATCACCTTCCTCACCACTTGAATCATTACTTTCCAGGTTTTTCTCCCTTTTGGGCTCTCTTCTTTCTTTGTCCTTCTTCTTCTTCATTTCATATGTTTTTAGATTTCCAACAAGCTCAACTCATCAATAGTTAGTTCCTGCAAGTCATTCACCTCTGTAATGACGTTCACTTTGCTTTCCCAAGAACTGGGCAGCACACTAAGGATTTTTCTAACTAGCTTGTTTCTTGGAATAGTTTCACCGAGGGAGTAAAGCTCATTAATGATGGAGGTGAACCGAGAATGCATATCTTGAACAGATTCATCGTCTTTCATCCTGAACAGCTCATATTCAGTTGGAAGCATATCGATTTTGGATTGCTTGACTTGTGTCGTTCCTTTGTGAGCTATTTTAAGGGCTACCCAGATTTGTTTGGCCGACTGACATGCTAATATCCTGTTGTATTCATCAGGACCAATGCCACACACAACAAAATTTTCTTTTTATGAAAGTTCTTCTCTATGGCCTTACTATCAACAACATTGAATTCTTTCCTTGTCTTGGGAATGGCTATAGCTGGGTCGCCAAGGATTTTGGCAAGGACAAACGTTCTATCACATATGACATCCCATAGCTTAGAATCTTCAGCCATGATGAAGTCATGCATACTAGTTTTTCACCATCCATAATACTGTCCATTGAACCTAGGTGGTCTGTAAGTAGACTGGCCTTCTTCAATGTTTGGAGGAGCAGCCATGAGGATTATTTATAAGTGTTAATCTTATAGAAAAAACCTGCTCTGATACCAATTGATAGTATATAAGTGTCCACAAAATTATATAGAAAACCAGGTTCTGTATCTGGTTCAACAGTACACACGCACATTGTAGTAAGTATAATGACAAGAGGAATTTTACGTGGAAAATTCCCATCTCAACGGGATTAAAAATCACAAACTACCCTTGTAGGATTTCAACATCACTATTGAGCAACTTTTAGATCATAACCTATGCAACCTAGGAATTAACCATTTAATCCCTCACTAACTTGTAATACTCTATTACAAGCCACTTTATAGTAACTCTATTACAAAGACTTTAAAACATAACTAACTCTAGCCAAGACTCAAACACACAGGTTTAAGGTTTACAAAGGGGTTCCTACAGAGTGCTTCTAAACAAGCTAAGTAGGAAATACAATTGAAAAACTATTATACAGTTACTGTAAGCACGTGATTTTTGCTTTACGAGCAATCGCTCCAAAAGAAAATAAAAATAGTAACAAATGGTTTCGCTGTACAATGTTTGAGTTTTCATGACATGTGTTGTTAGTCATTTGTGGATCTGTCCATTTTTGCATTTAATCATTGGCAAACAAAATACCAAACATGTATGTCAGGATGATTAAACCATAATTCGGTCAGTAAAAGAAAATTCAAAAAAATATATATATATGTGTGCATCGTCCGTTCTAGGCTTTTAGCTAACTTACTTAAATATTTTTGTGATAATTGTGTTAAAATGTTGCATTGTTGCTTAGTTTTAATCTCGTTATTTTATTATTTGTTATTTTTATTTTTGTTTTAAAAGAAAAGTGAAATTAGAAAACAAAAAGTGAAAGAAATTGGTTTGGGCCAAAAGAAATTAAACAAAAATAATAGGCCCAACCAGCACTCAGACCCAGTCCAAGTCTGGCTGCCCAGGCCTCTTCTGAAACGACGCCGTTTCAGGCAAATCAATCTGGGCCGTTCAAACTCTCGATCCAACGGCTCAGGACCTCTATCAGTAACCCGCTTCAAAACCCAACCCAGGAACCAATCCGATCCAACCCCTCACTTAAACCAAACGACCCCGTTTAACTACCAAACGACCCCGTCTCATTTCTCAGCATCAGATCCAAGCCGTTGAGATCATCTGATCTAACGGCTCAGATCCAATCAACCTCCCCATATATAAACTCAGCCCCTTTACCCCGCACCCCCTATCCGAACCCCCCCCCCCTTCAGTCATCTCCTTCCCCGAACCCTGAAACCCCCAAACCCTAACGCCGCCCTAGTTTCCCTTCCACCAAAACCCGGCGGCATGAACGCCGGTGGCCACCCCCCGAACACCCTAAGACCCCCTCACTCTCCTGAACATGGATCTGTTACTCCCTAGCCTCGAATCACTTTCGTTCGTCTCGAATCTTCATTTGAAGATTTGAGTCGAACCCGGATCTATGCCAAACCACCCCATCTTCATACCAGACACCCCCCTGACCTTCCTCGTGACCAAACCAAGCTTGGTTTGGTCCGAATCTACCCACAACTCCTTAAAAATCAGATCTGGAAATCCAGACCTTAGGACACATGCACCTGGGGAACCCGGCCAGTCTTGACAAGGGTTTGAGGTCTAATAGACCTTAATCAAGGTGTTCTCATGTGAGAACACCCTGATTAAAGTTTGTTCGGCCTCAAGGGTTCGAAGTTGAATCAGAATTTGGGTCATTTTTTATTTCAAACCTTTTTGGTAAGTTTTTCTTTCTTTTGTTTTAGTTCTAATTAAGTTGTCAGCATGTTTTGTTGTGTTTGTTTGTTATGTTGTTATTTTTATTTCGGATTTCTTCCATCTCTGTTAAAGGCCTTTTATTTGGTCGATTGTCTTCTGTTTGTTCTGAATACGCTATGTGATAAACATGATCGTCAGTTAGATTAATCGTCAAATGAACTAATTCATATAGGCCTAGTAATTTAACAAAAGTTGTCTGATACCCCTTAGGTCCCTGAACGTATTGTTTATACGAGCGACTGATTATTACCTGCTATAATTAGTATAGTCGACTCGATAAATGTCGTCGATTAGTTTTCTATAACTAATGAATCGAATGAGCTAATAATGTCGCATGACTAATGAGCCTGTATTGTGATTTGAATGTTGGGCATTACCCATGAATGGTAGTTTGTAACTACATTGTAAACAATTAGAGGCCAGGTTGGGGCAGTTCTGAAATCGAATGTTCAAAGCCCAAAGTGCCCTGATGCTGCAATAGGCAGGGCAGTAATAATCCAGGGTTAACAAGGGCATTCTGGGGTGTTGAAAAAGACAGAAAAGATTAGTATAAATGGGCTGACAAGTCGGGTACTAATTTAGGATTAAACTAATACCAATGGGGAACAAGACACAAGGGTATGGGGCTTAAATTGAATAATAAAAGGATGCCCATAACTCCTGATTAAACAAAATCAGGCGTGGGGAACAAAAGGGGTTGGCACCAAAGATGCTTAGGCATGGGCTTTAACAAGGTATGGGCAGGCTGCAAGTTGCAGCATGAGGGCAGCCTAGCTGCACCGAGTCATTTGGCTTATAAATAGGCCATTTGAGAACTTAAAAGTGGGGACATTTTTAGTCTTCAAAAAAGAAAAACAAGAAACATAAAGTCTCAGAATATTGTAACCAAACACTGTCTGAAAATTACATAAGAGTTTATGTTGGTTTAGCTGTCTTGGCCAATTACTGTTGGTTGCCTATTTGAGCTGCTTGTGGTTGTTGAATTGCTGGGGCATTTACATTGAATACTCTGCTGTCTCTGCTGGTTCATACTCTGTTTTTGGGATTGTTGTTTGTTGCTCGACTACTCGGGAGCTTCATCTTTGTTGGCTGTTTGTTTGTTGCTGTGTTGTTGCTGTGAATCTGCTGATTGCTGTTGTTTGCTGTGTGCTACTCAGCTTATCCCTTTTCTTCTTCTTCTGTTCCTCTATACCAGGTACACACCTAAGACACTATCAGATGTAGCTGGAAATTTGAGCATGAATGTAAAGGAAAGACCTGAAGAATGTTTTTTATAGATATAGATTGCTACATTAAATATTCATGCAATGTGTAATAGTTTTACATTTTTGTTCTGGGTACTAGAGATAGTCTTCATGCCTATAAATGTCAATGTATGGTAGTTGAATGCTAGAATGTGCATATAGGTTGGTGATGAGAGTATGCCCAAGGCAGTAGTTTGTATCTCATATTTAGTTCAAAAGTGTAGTATAAGCCTGTAATGTATGCCAAGCATGAAATTTGTACACTAACTAAGTTCTTTCCTTTCCAATAAATTGCTATATATGACTCTTAAGACCATGTTTTAAGATCCGGAACACAAATTCAGGGCCTCAACCTCACAAAGGTCGAGTTCAGGCCAAAACAGGCCAAGCCGGCCTGCTTCGAACAAGCAGTGGCCCAGGTCTGGCCAACCACGCTTGGGCTGGATTTGGGCCCGTGATTATTTGTTCGGACAGCCTCGTTTCTGATTTTAGGCATTTCTGAATGTTGTTACAAACAACTTGCAAGCATGTAATTAATTAGGACTATCTACTGTTTTCAATTGATAAGGACAAACGCGATAAGAAACGTAGTTGCTATAGGATATCCTTTTAAAATAAGAACGAGATGAGCCTCGATGAAAATAGACAAAACGTGCAGATGCGGGGCCCTTGTTTAAATGTATAATATCGAAGCATTTAGGTTCCAGGACGGGTTGTTTAGCAAATCTCACAACCCTCCTAAAATAACAATACGTTAGACTCTTTAGGACGCGCCTTAATAAATCTTACCTTCTTAAACTCGGGTGCGCATTTATGTGACCCAAATCCAATTCTCAACGGAGTCGAAATGTGTTTCTAATCACGGGTACATTGATTGTGACGTGGTTCGAGATGCATGTCCATGACGTTGCAAATTCATAAAAAATAAAGAACGAGATGAGCCTCGCCAAATAAAAATACAAATTGCGGGGCCCTCAGTAAATATTTGCTTTAAAAATTATTTGGATTTCGGGATGGACCGTTTAGTAAAATTCCACGGTCTTACCCAAAATAAGTACGCTAGTCGCTTTAGGCGCGTCTTTAATAATTTAATTTTCTTAAACTCGGGTTAACAGAATTCCTTATCCGGATTTCTGGTACGCAGACTGTAATATAGAGTCATTATTTTCCTCGATTCGGGATTTAAATTGGTGACTTGGGACACCCTAAATATCCCAAGTGGCGACTCTGAAATTAATAAACCATCCCCGTTTCGATTGTCCTTTAATTGGAAAAACTCCCCTGCGCCCCTCAGGTGCGGAAAAAGGAGGTGTGACAGCTCTGGCGACTCCGCTGGGGACCGGTAACCCAGAACCACTGGTTCAGGGTTAAGAATTCGAGCTGGAAATAATTGTTATTATTTGGTTTTTATCTGGTTTTTTTACGTGTTTGAGCCTAATGTGCTAAATGCTACTTTTACTGCTTTGATATTATTTGGACTGTATATATAAACTGTACCGAAACCCTTCTCTTCTCTCTTGAGGAGCGCACGCTGGTCGTGGCTTCTTTCTGTTAGTGTCATATGCCAAAATAGAACGAGGATTCGGAGGAGTTGCAAAATCGGATGGCCTTTTGGTTACCGGTACACAGCTCCCATCCTTGGCTCGAGTTGTCCGCTCGGGTAAGCCAGGTCTAGAACAAACACCCAGGTTCTGAACTTAGTATAACAAAGCCACATGCCAGGATCCCTAGTAGGAAAGTTTATTTGCATCATGTGCATTTGACTTAGGGGACTCAACACAGGGGTTGGGTCCGTCTAGGACTAGCAACCTGATATGAAAAGACCATCCTGCTGCATCCTGCTTGCTTTATGCATTTACTTGTTTCAAGGCTTGCATGCTGACCGGTTTCGGAATAACGGATAAGGAGATAATTATTTTTGAGAGATCGATATCCAGAAAATGGCTAGGACTCTGCCAGAATTTTGAAAAAAAAATATAAAAAAAAAAGAAAAAAAAAAGAAAAAAAAAGAAAAAAAAACAAATAGTGTGTCTTATTAATTTGTTTTAGCAAGGGTCTTTGATTCATCTCTAAGAGAAAAATAGTGTGTCTCCAAATTTCGGCTTATGCCTGAACTACGCCAGTTCAATTCTCGCAGGGTGCAAGATACATAGGCAACCCCCATCGGGCTCAACTCGTTTTTCAAAACATAGGTACAAACCAAATAACGAAAGTTTTAAGGTAACATCGTACTTTTCAGAAACAACCAAAATTTCGTTTTTCTAGAAAAATAGTGTGTCAATTTGTGTATTTGAGTCCAATGAGTCTGGATCTTTGCCTAATCACCCCAATAAACATGCAGAATGAGCATGAGTCCAAGATTGCCGGTAACAGTTAGAAGCAAAATCCCCTTGGAAGTGCGATTATGGTGGGAGGATTTGGAAAAGTCAGAGCAAGACAAGGTCAAACTGCACCTGGGAGGTTTGGTTGATTTGTTAAAAGTCAGGCCTCGGTGCGACATCATAAAGGCTTTGGTTACATTTTGGGATCCGGCCCACAACGTGTTCCGTTTCTCAGATTTTGAACTCACCCCAACCTTAGAAGAAATGGCGGGTTACATGGACGTCACTGAAGGTCTGAGACACAAATACCTGATCGCTCCAAGGGCTGTGAATTCACACAAATTCATGGATCTGTTGAAGATAAGCAAAGGAGTCACATACGCTGAACTGGATAGAGGTTTTTCTACCCTACAATTCATATACCAGAGGTACGGGAGCAAAGGAGGATTTAATGACCCACAAAGTGGTATTTGCAGCAGGGGAAATCTAGTAAAATGGAATGAGCATAGGCGGTTCGCTTTTATGGTGGCATTTTTGGGCCTTGTGGTGTTTCCCCGAAAAGATAGAAATATCGACCTGAAGGTGGCTGGAATCGTCAAAATCCTGATTACCAACGATAAAAGCATCCTTGCTCCCATGATAATGTCAGAAATATACCGAGCCCTCACGGCTTGTAAGGCTGGAGCAGACTTCTTTGAAGGGTGCAACTTGTTGTTACAGATGTGGATGATCGAACACTTGTGTCACCACCCTCAGTATATGCGCTACATGTCTACAAATGGGGGCTGCATCGAGGGCTATAGCCTAAGGGTTTCAGGTTTTCGATCACCGGGAGGGTTTGAAGAGTGGATATCCTATCTCCGGATCATCACCGCAGACCAAATAAACTGGACTTTGGGTTGGCTCTCTATGGAAGAAATCATATACATGCCCGACACTGGTCCTCACTTCCTCTTGATGGGACTCAGGGGTATTCAACCTTATGCCCCTTATAGGGTAATGAGACAGTTGGGAAGATGTCAAGTACTACACCCGGACGAAGATCTCAGCACTTATGCAGTCGAGGTCAGCAGTGACGGCCAATTTCCTGAAAAGACAGTTCGTTGCATATGGAGTGAATGCCAGTACTTGACGGTAAATACCCGGGTAAATGATGTGTCTAGGGGTGAAGTCTCGCCGGCCTATCTCACTTGGCAGAACAAGAAGAGCATCATGAAACGGCCAACCAAACGGCCTCACCTCCGAAGTTTTGTTGAGTCATCGCAAGAACAATGGGACTGGCTCGCAAAAGAGGAAGGTTACCTGGTTGAAATTAGGAAGTTGAAACGACAAATTGAAAGGATGGTATTCGAAAACAACGTGCAAGTCGCCCAAGAGCAGGCTGAAAAAGACAAGTTAGCCCAAGAGAACCAAACCCTGAGGGCCCGCCTTCGCCAAGCCAGTAAGAATAACATCGACCAACAGAAGCGCTGCTCCGACGAAAGATTGATAGCCAGTTTGAGAAATCAGGTCATCCAGAGCCAAGATGAATTAGACCAATCAGACGCTTGCATAGCAAGGATGAGGGTCAAATGGGCAGAAGGTACAATGGCCCGGAGGAAACGCCTACAGCAGGTCATGAGGAATTGTAAACTGAGCGTCAAAGCAGCAAAGGAAACAAATTCCGCCCTACAAGAGCGGATCTTCAAGCAAACACAAGATGCCCAAGCCGACCGAAGACGCTATTACAATGCAATGACAAGGATGGAAAGGCAAATGGATATGTTCTAGGATCAGCTCGCCACCAATGCACAAACGCTAGGATTGAAAAGCCGACAGATAAGGCAATTGTTCGCAGAAAGGGACAACATTCGAGCAAGAATTGACGAAATCGGGCATTACATCTACCTAAAATGTTTGGCATGCGAGCAAACACCTCGGGAAACCCTCATTGCTTCCATCATGGTCTGCGTCCACCGGATTATGAACGAGTTGAAGAGCTTGCAAAGAGGCCTTACACCTAGGGCCGCGAAAGGGCCGAAAGATGCCTCGTGGGTCCCTAAGTTGGAAAATTAGTTAACCGAGTCCTGGTCGTTTTGTTTGTTGTTTCCCCATATGTTGTTTTCTTTTCCTCAAACCAAGTTTAAAACCGAGGAGTCTGTACTGTTGCTATTTTGTTTGGAGTAATGTGTAATAGCAAATTTTGATAATGAAATTAAGTGACTCCGGAAGAATTTCTATGTGTCTTTACTTTGAGGCAGAACTACGCCTGGTCTGATTCACGCGGGGACGTGATACGTAGGCAATCCCCATAAGATTCGACCTCTTTTAATAAATAAAGAAAAGAAAATGTAAATAAAATAAAATGCAGGGTTTCGCAAAATACTTTAAAGAGACGAATGAGCAAACCGGGATGACGCATGAAGCAAAGCATGTAGAAACTGTTAACTGCCTAGGTGCATTGCATCATCTATGTGTTATGATCAAATCTGTTAAGCTCTAACACTAACAAAGTTGTTGTTGTCTGATACCAGACAGTTAGTTGTTAAAGAATTCTGGCAACACATTCATACCAAACCAGATCCAAAGGACCGATAGCATCAAGCATGACTACTTCGGAGAATAGCAATGAAGAAGAAAGGCCGATGAGCCAGTTGTTAAAAGAAGCGATGGAAAAGATTGAAAGGATGGGACTAGAAATGAATGCAATGCAACTAGCCCTAGCCAAAACACAAAAGAGTCCTGAAACACTGGGACACATGCCGGAGTACCCTCACTCTGGCCCTTCCACAAGCCGCCCAAATCCCCTCTATCATCAAGAAAGAAGCCCTCATGATTCCCAAGCTCCACCACCCCATCAACCTCTCCCAACACCCAATATTCCCATTTTTGTGGGACCTGCATCAGCCCCTTTGCAGCGAACGACCAGTGAGCCATTGTTTCAGGCTCACGATACACAATACTATCCCCCTGAGCCTACATTCCATGCACCCGAACCACAGGCTTACAATCCCCATTTGGAAGTACCGGCAGAGGTTGAGAAGCCGGTTAAGGCCCCTGAACAGGATGAAGTGTTGAGAAAGTTCAAAAGCCTGGAGCAATCCTTCAGGAACTTACACGGGCTGGGCAATCAAGTCAGCGTGGCATACAAAGATCTGTGCCCTTTCCCAGATGTCCAACTCCCGGCTGGGTTCAAGATGCCCAAGTTTGATTTATATGAAGGGCACGGTGATCCCATGGCACATTTGCGGGGATTCTGTAGCAAAATGAGAGGGGCAGGAGGCAAGGATGAGCTTTTGATAGCTTATTTCGGCCAAAGTCTGAGCGGATCTGCACTGGAATGGTATACCAGGCAGGATTTCAGCAGGTGGTACACGTGGGATGACCTGGCGCAGGCTTTTGCAGGTCATTTCCAATACAATCTGGAGATAGTCCCTGACCGTCTCACGTTATTGAGAACTGGGAAGAAACCCGGGGAAAGTTTTCGCGAGTTCGGGTTCCGCTGGAGAGAACAAGCAGCTAGGGTCGATCCTCCCATGAGAGAGGGAGAGATGGTAGACTATTTTTTGCAGACATTGGATCCAACCTACTTTGGTCACTTGGTGACAACGGTTGGAAAATCTTTCAACGAGGTGGTCAAAATAGGGGTCATGATAGAAGAAGGTTTGAAGTCGGACAAGATCTTAAACTATTCGGCACTTAAGGCCACAACCCAGGCTATTCAAAGCGGCACGGGAGGTGCGCTAAGAAGAAAGAAAGAAGAGGTTGCCACGATCGAGGCAGGCAGTTGGTCCAGGGCTGGCAGGCCGCACTACAACCAACCCAGGCCTCACAGGTCAAACTACCCATACAACCCACCACAAAATTTCTATCCACCTCGAGAACCACATTGTTCCGTACACCAAGCCCAGGTATACACTCAGCCTCCGGTCCGCCCACAATGGCGCGCACCGGCTCCCCAGAACATATATGCACCACCACAAAACACCTACCCTCCACTAAGGGCATATAGAAATCCTTCAGGGGCAGGTTTCTGGGGAAATCCAGATGCCAGGAATGACAGGTTGCGGAAGCAAAGAACCTTCACCGAGCTGGGAGAAACCTACACCGCTGTGTTCCACAAGCTGCGGCAATTGGGTTTGGTTAGTCCTGTCCATACTCGGGAACCAAATCCCCCACCTCAGAATTTGGATCGTTCAATCAGTTGTGAATACTGTTCAGGGATGCTCGGGCACGATACCGAGAAGTGCTGGAAGTTAAGGCATGCCATACAGGATCTTATTGACACCAATAAGATCGAGGTCCAGACACCGGAGGCTCCTAACATCAACCAAAACCCACTGCCAGCACACCACGAAACTCACATGATTGAGTTGGTGTGTGAGGGAGGAGAATTAAGAAAACCCTCACAAACAGTGATGATGATCCAAGCCGCCCCGAAGGAAGTCTTAACCAGTGGAGGAACAAGTGTACAGTCGCAGGGAGAAGGCGTCAAGCCGGTAGTAATATTGGGGAAGAGCCCGTCCGTCATAGCAAGCAAACCCGAGCCAAGCAAGTTGGTAATACCAGGGATCCTGCCCACACCGGCAGTCATGTTGAAAGGGGTATGTAGAGAACGGGTGACCATAAAACCGGTGGTCCAACTGCCGATGATTGACAGCAGGGCTGTGCCCTGGAAATATGAAAAGGCAGTGGTGACGTACCAAGGAAAATAGGTGGAAGAAGTCAGTTGTGAAGCGCAAGGGCTGACTCGATCAGGTCGATGTTTTGCTCCGGTGGAGTTAAGAAAAACCAACCCAGTGGCAACCAAGAAGCCAGTGTCAGAAGAAGAGGCTGAAGAATTCCTGAGGAAGATGAAAGTACAAGACTATTCTGTGGTTGAGCAGCTGAGAAAAACACCTGCCCAGATCTCACTATTGTCATTACTCCTCCATTTCGAGGAACATCGCCGGGCCCTGTTAAAGATATTGAACGAGGCTCATGTACCCAGTGAGATTTCTGTAAACCACCTGGAAACCATTGCCAGCAAGATCTTCGAAGTGAACAGGGTAACATTCTCAAATGATGACCTGCCGGTGGAAGGTACAGAGCATAACAAAGCTCTATACCTAGCTGTCAAATGTGAAGACTCGGTGGTAACTCGAGTATTGGTGGATAACGGCTCAAGCGCCAATATTTGTCCATTATCCACCCTGGACCAGTTAAAGATCGGCCGTGGAAGAATCCGGGAGAATAGCATCTGTGTCCGAGGGTTTGACGGAAACGGAACAGCCACTGTGGGTGATGTTGTGCTTGAACTGACCATCGGTCCAGTCCTGTTTACCATGGAATTCCAGGTATTAGATGCCACAGTTTCTTACAATCTGCTGTTGGGACGACCCTGGATTCATGCAGCCAAAGCGGTGCCTTCCACCCTACATCAGACAGTGAAGTTCGAGTGGGAAAGACAAGAGGTCGTGTTACATGGCGAGGATACAACATGCACCATGGGCGGAACCATTGTACCTTTCATAGAGACCGCTGATGACAAAGGTCCTTGGGTCTACCAGATTCTCGATACAGGGTCGGCCAACAAAATTTCTGAAGGAGAAATCATCCCGCACCCTAGGGTAGCTGCCGCAACAGTCATAATGGTATCAGAAATGCTGGGTAATGGGTTTGTGCCGGGAAAAGGCCTGGGAGTTGAACTTCAAGGGATAGTCCAACATGTCTCCCTTCCTAAGAATCTGGAAACTTTCGGGTTGGGGTTCAAACCAACCGCAGCAGACAGGAAGCAAGCGCGAAAAATGAAAAAGAGGGTCTGGTTTCTGCCTAAACCAGTGCCACGCCTCTCAAGGTCTTTTGTTAAAGCAAGTGCCAAGGGGTCAGCGATCCCAAAGATTCGAGGACCTTTGATCGGTATAAATGAAGACCTGAATCAGAGTTTTGAGAGGCTGTTCGCGGATGTCAGTGTGGTGGAAGCTGGAAAGGTTCCAGTAGAGCAGAGATACAATTTGTGGGGCCTGAGGCCAAGACCAACAATTGGACGGTTACTCCTCTTCCTGTCCGAGGGGAGTCTTGGTAGTAGGCTTTGATTAATGTTTTGTTTGTTTGTTTGTTTGATCGGATTATTCAAGGGTGTAATCCAAATTACTTTCGTTTTGTAAAAGTGTGAACCCTTTTTATCCCGCAAATTTAATAAAGTTCTTTTCTTTTGTCTCATTTTAATTTTTGTCTTGTTCTTTTTCTTTCTGAACAGTTCTCTTTTTACTGGTTCTAATGACATGGCATGCACAGCGGATCTTCGACCTAGTCTAATAAATCAATCTGAAACCGACTCAATGATGCAAAAGGTCGTTTGTG
Organism: Nicotiana tabacum; assembly: GCF_000715075.1. Classification (NCBI taxonomy): domain Eukaryota; kingdom Viridiplantae; phylum Streptophyta; class Magnoliopsida; order Solanales; family Solanaceae; genus Nicotiana; species Nicotiana tabacum. The sequence goes on along the minus strand of NC_134082.1, from coordinate 27,411,594 downwards.
ACGATGAATCTGAATGTGACGAAGGTGAAGCCTTCGAAGAAATAAATAGAGAATTGTGCCAATTTGAAGAGAAACCCAAGCCTAACCTAAATGACACCGAGGCTGTGAATTTAGGAGACGCTGATAATGTCCAAGAGACCAAAATTAGTATCCACATTGAGCCGAATGTCAGAGCAGAATTGATCAAAACTCTCAGGGAATTCAAAGATGTTTTTGCATGGTCATATGATGATATGCCTGGATTAAGCACCAATTTAGTGGTTCACAAACTACCCACTGACCCGGCATACCCTCCGGTCAAGCAAAAACTAAGGAAATTTAAAACAGAAATGAGTGTAAAGATCAAAGAAGAAGTGATTAAGCAGTTGCAATCGAAGGTCATTCGGGTCACTCGATATCCCGAGTGGTTAGCTAATGTGGTACCAGTCCCAAAGAAGGATGGAAAAATCAGGGTATGTGTCGACTACCACAACCTCAACAAAGCAAGTCCCAAGGACAATTTTCCGTTACCCAACATTCATATCCTGATCGATAATTGCGCTGGGCGCGAGATCGGATCCTTTGTGGATTGCTATGCGGGTTATCATCAGATCCTAATGGACGAAGAGGATGCTGAGAAGACAACGTTTATTACGCCATGGGGAACCTACTGCTATCGGGTAATGCCGTTCGGGTTAAAGAACGCTGGGGCAACGTACATGCGAGCAATGACTGCTGTGTTTCATGACATGATACACAAGGAAATCGAGGTGTACGTCGATGATGTGATCATCAAATCTTGGCGTCAGGAGGACCATGTAGCAGACCTAAGGAGATTTTTCCAAAGACTCCGGAGGTATGATATCAAGCTTAACCCGGCCAAATGCGCATTCGGGGTTCCATCAGGAAAGTTGCTAGGATTCATCGTCAGTCGACGGGGGATTGAGTTAGACCCGTCCAAAATTGAATCCATCCGAGATTTGCCACCGCCAAGGAACAAAACAGAGGTAATGAGTTTGCTGGGTAGACTCAATTACATCAGCAGGTTCATCGCTCAACTCACAGCAACCTGCGAGCCCATATTTCGGCTGTTGAAAAAGGATGCTGCGGTAAGTTGGACGGCAGAATGTCAGGAGGCTTTTGACCAAATCAAAGGGTATCTGTCTAATCCACCCATATTGGTCCCACCTAAGCCCGGGAAACCCCTAATCCTTTACCTGACGGTCTTGGAAAATTCATTTGGTTGTGTACTGGGGCAACATGATGACACAGGAAGGAAGGAGCAGGCCATCTACTATCTCAGTAAGAAATTTACAGTGCATGAGGTCAAGTACACTCAACTCGAGAAAACATGCTGCGCCCTAACTTGGGTAGCTCAGAAATTGAAGCACTACCTGTCTTCATATACTACGTATCTCATATCCCGTTTGGACCCATTGAAATATATATTTCAGAAACCTATGCCCACGGGAAGGTTGGCAAAATGGCAAATTCTGCTCACCGAGTTTGATATCGTCTATGTGACGAGGACAGCCATGAAAGCCCAGGCACTGGCAGACCATTTGGCAGAGAATCCCGTTGATGAAAAATATGAGCCCTTAAGAACGTATTTTCCTGACGAAGAGGTGATGCATACGAATGAGTTGGAATTACCCGAGGAACCGGGTTGGAAGCTTTTCTTCGATGGAGCTGCAAATGCAAAAGGGGTTGGAATAGGAGCAGTACTCATTTCTGAAACAGGACGGCATTATCCTGTTACGGCTCAACTACGCTTCTATTGCACCAACAATATGGCCGAGTATGAGTCTTGCATTCTAGGTCTGCGCCTGGCTGCTGACATGGATGTCCAAGACGTCTTGGTCTTGGGAGACTCGGACCTCTTGATACATCAAATTCAGGGAGAATGGGAAACACGAGATCTAAAACTCGTACCATACCGACAATGCTTGCATGATCTGAGCAAGCAATTTCGATCGGTAAAGTTCAAACACATCCCGAGAGTTCACAATGAGGTTGCGGATGCCTTAGCCACCTTAGCATCAATGCTGCACCACCCTGACAAAATGTATGTTGATCCTCTGCACATCCAAGTCCGTGATCAGCACGCCTACTGCAATGCCATAGAAGAAGAAGCGGATGGCGAACCCTGGTTTCATGATATCAAGGAATACCTCAGGATGGGGATATATCCAGAACATGCCTCTGGAGACCAAAAAAGAGCCCTTCGGCGTTTGTCGAATGGTTTCTTCCTCAGTGGGGGAATATTGTACAAAAGAACCCCGGATCTGGGATTGTTGAGATGCATAGATGCCAAGCAGGCAACAACGGTTATGGCAGAAGTACATGCTGGAGTTTGTGGGTCACACATGAGTGGATATGTATTGGCAAGAAAAATCCTTCGAACAGGGTGTTATTGGATCACCATGGAACACGACTGTATCACTTTCGTGAGGAAATGCCATCAGTGCCAGATACATGGAGACTTGATTCATTCTCCGCCAACAGAGTTACATACGATGTCAGCACCCTGGCCGTTTGTAGCATGGGGCATGGATGTCATTGGGCCCATCGAGCCAGCAGCGTCCAACGGTCATAGGTTCATTCTAGTGACCATTGATTACTTCACCAAATGGGTTGAGGCTAAAACCTTCAAATCAGTAACCAAGAAGGCAGTGGTGGACTTTGTTCACTCCCATATCATCTGCAGATTTGGGATCCCAAAAGTGATCATCACGGATAACGGTGCGAATCTTAATAGCAGCTTGATGAGAGAGGTATGCCAACAATTCAAGATTACACACCGCAATTCCACCCCATATCGTCCCAAGGCGAATGGAGCAGTCGAAGCAGCCAATAAGAATATCAAGAAGATACTGCGAAAGATGGTGGAAGGTTCCAGACAATGGCATGAGAGATTACCCTTTGCTTTGTTGGGTTACCGCACCACCGTCCGAACTTCCATAGGCACAACTCCTTATTTGTTGGTGTACGGAACTGAGGCCGTAATACCAGCGGAAGTCGAAATTCCGTCCCTCCGAATTGTCGCTGAAGCCGGGATTAATGATGATGAATGGGTCAAAGCTCGATTGGAACAGTTGAGCCTGATAGATGAGAAAAGATTGGCAGCAGTGTGCCATGGTCAGCTGTACCAGAAGAGAATGGCAAGAGCGTATAATAAGAAGGTGCGCCCTAGGAAATTTGAAGTAGGGCAGCAGGTATTAAAGAAGATCCTCCCACATCAGGTCGAGGCAAAAGGCAAATTCGCCCCAAATTGGCAAGGGCCTTATATCGTGACCAGAATATTGTCCAACGGTGCTTTGTGTTTGACAGATGTCGAAGGTAGATGTGTCGACATGGCTATCAATTCAGATGCAGTCAAGAGATATTATGCGTAACTTCTTTAATTACGGCAATTTTTGGTTTATTTGTTTGTATTTGGCATTTGTTGAATAATGAGATGACGGAGGCAATTCTTTCTTCTATCCAAACACTTTTAACCCTCGCTTCCCCCTTTGAGCCTTAAACAATTCTTTCAATACCCCTCTTTTGGAATCACTAATGGGAAAGATATGAAAAAAAAAGAGAAGAAAAGAAAGGAAAAGAAAAGAAAAAGAAAAAGAAAAGGAAAAGAAAATGAAAAGAAAGAAAAGAAAAATCAAGGAATATAAAACCGTGGGAACTACGTTTGACCTGATTCCTCAAAGAGGATACGTAGGCGCTTCACGGCTCGGTCATAGTATACATCATAGCAAATATAGGATGCATAATGTACATAGTGTGCATAATAGGCACAATGTGCGTAACGCACATAGCTCAACATAAGCATAAAAAATAAATTCCCCAAGCAAGAAAACTGGGGCAGAGGTTATGTTTTAAGTTCCAACAAAGGTTTGATTCCAAAAGTTGTAGCACATCACCCTTCAAATTGTTTTCATTTTTGTAGCCTTTCTTCAATCCCACACCAAAACCAACATCAACATCCAAAAGACCTCCCGATCAATGTTCGAGAGATGCCAAATTCGGCAAATAAGGCCGAGAATAATACACTGATCCCCAGCAAAGAAGAGGATCGTAAGACTAGGAATGAGTTGATAGTCAAAAGAATCCCCGGAAGAGAGGGTCGCATCTACAACACCCCGGATCCTCGAAAGAAATAAAATGAGAGAGTCTTATCGGTGAAAACCTTCACAGGCACCGAGAGGCGATGTAAGATGAGGGATATGAAATGAGAGAGTCTTATTGGTGAAAACCTTCACAGGCACCATAAGGCGCCGGGAGAGAGTCTCATTAGTGAAAACCCCTCGAAGGGCACTATGAGGCGACAAGACGAATCAACAAAAGCTACCACATTTGCAACAGCATGGACAGTCATTTATCATCCCCAGCAAGTCAGACCATCCGGCAAATCGATTGATACAAATAGACTGGGTCGGGAATCTATGGTGCACGTCATGATCACGGGGACCAGTCATGTCCTCCAGATAAGTTCTTTTGATTGTCTCCTCCCACAAAAAATATTGGTTCAGAAAGATTTTCTCCTTTCCGTATCTTTTATTTCTTTCCTTAAAATGTGTCTTGAAAGGATTTTTCAAAGCTTACTACCAGAAACCAAAGGGGAATTCATCCAATGCAGGATAATACAAACAGTCTTAAAGGCCGGTCCCAGGCAATGCAGGGATTGTGCCCGGAAATTTTGGAAGAAGTAAGCTCCAAAAGGGAGTGGTTTCGGGAGTTAGAAGCAGACTCCCACATCATGTGTTTAAAAAGAAAGCAGAAAAGGGGATAAATTGAAAACCAATCCCCAGCAGGCTAGAGACCCCCAACAGGCAACTTTGCCCGCCAACCAATTATGGGGACAAAGAGCAAGAAAAGGGGAAGAGAGAAAAATTGCTCGCCAGAAAGGCACCCTCTACCACCACGATTAAAACTGACTAAATCCTTTTGTCTGTTGCAGGAGAGCAAAGAATTGATGATGGCAACAAGATGCAATGCCATGGAAGTTACCCAAAACCGGGGCAGAAAATTTTCTGCCGATTGTCGAAAATTTTCTCGGAAGAACGGGGAAACAATTTCAATACATTTATGTTCTAGGTCGCCCACCAGTATAATGCGGGAATACTTTTAAGTTCTAGGTCGCCCACCAGTATAATGCGGGAATACTTTTAAGTTCTAGGTCGCCCACCAGTATAATGCGGGAATACTTTTAAGTTCTAGGTCGCCCACCAGTATAATGCGGGAATACTTTTAAGTTCTAGGTCGCCCACCAGTAAAATGCGGGAATACTTTTAAGTTCTAGGTCGCCCACCAGTATAATGCGGGAATACTTTTAAGTTCTAGGTCGCCCACCAGTATAATGCGGGAATACTTTTAAGTTCTAGGTCGCCCACCAGTATAATGCGGGAATACTTTTACGTTCTAGGTCGCCCACCAGTATAATGCGGGAATACTTTTAAGTTCTAGGTCGCCCACCAGTATAATGCGGGAATACATTTAAGTTCTAGGTCGCCCACCAGTATAATGCGGGAATACTTTTAAGTTCTAGGTCGCCCACCAGTATAATGCGGGAATACTTTTAAGTTCTAGGTCGCCCACCAGTATAATGCGGGAATACTTTTAAGTTCTAGGTCGCCCACCAGTATAATGCGAGAATACTTTTAAGTTCTAGGTCGCCCACCAGTATAATGCGGGAATACTTTTAAGTTCTAGGTCGCCCACCAGTATAATGCGGGAATACTTTTAAGTTCTAGGTCGCCCACCAGTATAATGCGGGAATACTTTTAAGTTCTAGGTCGCCCACCAGTATAATGCGGGAATACATTTAAGTTCTAGGTCGCCCACCAGTATAATGCGGGAATACTTTTAAGTTCTAGGTCGCCCACCAGTATAATGCGGGAATACTTTTAAGTTCTAGGTCGCCCACCAGTATAATGCGGGAATACTTTTAGCTCTAGAGTTTGGAGTCAGTAGCCCCACCTGAAGACGGAAGGTTACAACAGAGAGCCCCAAGCAGGAAAAACAATAAAATCCCCAGCGCCAAGAAGCAGAATTCTGCCAAAGCAAGCGCACATTCAAAAGCAAGAAAGAACGCGTCTCAGAAGAAGCAGTTCGGAAACATTGTAGCATGCCCAGTATGACGATACTGATGAAGAGACATACCACTGAAGAAACTAGTGGAAGATTTAAAGAAGAAAGCCATGTTCCCAGCAAATCAAACAAAGTGATGAAAACTGGCATTCAGAAAGGCGGTGGACCAGCATCATCTCCAAAGGTCACAAAATAAAGGCATCAGAAGAAAGCGTTAGCCGACAAGAAAGCGAGACAACAAGAACAAGTTGGAGATGGATAAGATCTCATACTCTAGCTTAACTTCTTGTTTTTCCTTTTAGAGCAATGTAACAGGGAGATCGGTTGAGCAGTAGCATCCTACAGCAGCATGCGACAGCGCACAACAGCAGCAAGCAATACAGTCACACGGTAGTCCCAGCTACCAAAATTTCCCGAACTACATTGACCTGATTCCTGTTTTAGCCCAGGATATGTAGGAAACCTCTGAAGCAAAGGTTCGGTCAAATCTTTTTCAAAAATGCTTCACACAGAGTATTCGGACGGGCAAAAAAAAAAAAAAAATCACTCGCTTATCTTTGCGCGAAAAACCCTTCGTGTCTTCGTGCAAAGAGGGGCAGCTGTAAGCACGTGATTTTTGCTTTACGAGCAATCGCTCCAAAAGAAAATAAAAATAGTAACAAATGGTTTCGCTGTACAATGTTTGAGTTTTCATGACATGTGTTGTTAGTCATTTGTGGATCTGTCCATTTTTGCATTTAATCATTGGCAAACAAAATACCAAACATGTATGTCAGGATGATTAAACCATAATTCGGTCAGTAAAAGAAAATTCAAAAAAATATATATATATGTGTGCATCGTCCGTTCTAGGCTTTTAGCTAACTTACTTAAATATTTTTGTGATAATTGTGTTAAAATGTTGCATTGTTGCTTAGTTTTAATCTCGTTATTTTATTATTTGTTATTTTTATTTTTGTTTTAAAAGAAAAGTGAAATTAGAAAACAAAAAGTGAAAGAAATTGGTTTGGGCCAAAAGAAATTAAACAAAAATAATAGGCCCAACCAGCACTCAGACCCAGTCCAAGTCCGGCTGCCCAGGCCTCTTCTGAAACGACGCCGTTTCAGGCAAATCAATCTGGGCCGTTCAAACTCTCGATCCAACGGCTCAGGACCTCTATCAGTAACCCGCTTCAAAACCCGACCCAGGAACCAATCCGATCCAACCCCTCACTTAAACCAAACGACCCCGTTTAACTACCAAACGACCCCGTCTCATTTCTCAGCATCAGATCCAAGCCGTTGAGATCATCTGATCTAACGGCTCAGATCCAATCAACCTCCCCATATATAAACTCAGCCCCTTTACCCCGCACCCCCTATCCGAACCCCCCCTTCAGTCATCTCCTTCCCCGAACCCTGAAACCCCCAAACCCTAGCGCCGCCCTAGTTTCCCTTCCACCAAAACCCGGCGGCATGAACGCCGGTGGCCACCCCCCGAACACCCTAAGACCCCCTCACTCTCCTGAACATGGATCTGTTACTCCCTAGCCTCGAATCACTTTCGTTCGACTCGAATCTTCATTTGAAGATTTGAGTCGAACCCGGATCTATGCCAAACCACCCCATCTTCATACCAGACACCCCCCTAACCTTCCTCGTGAACAAACCAATCTTGGTTTGGTCCGAATCTACCCACAACTCCTTAAAAATCAGATCTGGAAATCTAGACCTTAGGACACATGCACCTGGGGAATTCGGACAGTCTTGACAAGGGTTTGAGGTCTAATAGACCTTAATCAAGGTGTTCTCATGTGAGAACACCCCGATTAAAGTTTGTTCGGCCTCAAGGGTTCGAAGTTGAATCAGAATTTGGGTCATTTTTTATTTCAAACCTTTTTGGTAAGTTTTTCTTTCTTTTGTTTTAGTTCTAATTAAGTTGTCAGCATGTTTTGTTGTGTTTGTTTGTTATGTTGTTATTTTTATTTCGGATTTCTTCCATCTCTGTTAAAGGCCTTTTATTTGGTCGATTGTCTTCTGTTTGTTCTGAATACGCTCTGTGATAAACATGATCGTCAGTTAGATTAATCGTCAAATGAACTAATTCATATAGGCCCAGTAATTTAACAAAAGTTTTTTGATACCCCTTAGGTCCCTGAACGTATTGTTTATACGAGCGACTGATTATTACCTGCTATAATTAGTATAGTCGACTCGATAAATGTCGTCGATTAGTTTTCTATAACTAATGAATCGAATGAGCTAATAATGTCGCATGACTAATGAGCCTGTATTGTGATTTGAATGTTGGGCATTACCCATGAATGGTAGTTTGTAACTACATTGTAAACAATTAGAGGCCAGGTTGGGGCAGTTCTGAAATCGAATGTTCAAAGCCCAAAGTGCCCTGATGCTGCAATAGGCAGGGCAGTAATAATCCAGGGTTAACAAGGGCATTCTGGGGTGTTGAAAAAGACAGAAAAGATTAGTATAAATGGGCTGACAAGTAGGGTACTAATTTAGGATTAAACTAATACCAATGGGGAACAAGACACAAGGGTATGGGGCTTAAATTGAATAATAAAAGGATGCCCATAACTCCTGATTAAACAAAACCAGGCGTGGGGAACAAAAGGGGTTGGAACCAAAGATGCTTAGGCATGGGCTTTAACAAGGTATGGGCAGGCTGCAAGTTGCAGCATGAGGGCAGCCTGCAAGTTGCAGCATGAGGGCAGCCTAGCTGCACCGAGTCATTTGGCTTATAAATAGGCCATTCGAAAACTTAAAAAGGGGCTGGACATTTCTTAGTCTTCAAAAAAGAAAAACAAGAAACATAAAGTCTCAGAATATTGTAACCAAACACTGTCTGAAAATTACATAAGAGTTTATGTTGGTTTAGCTGTCTTGGCCAATTACTGTTGGTTGCCTGTTTGAGCTGCTTGTGGTTGTTGAATTGCTGGGGCGTTTACATTGAATACTCTGCTGTCTCTGCTGGTTCATACTCTGTTTCTGGGATTGTTGTTTGTTGCTCGACTACTCGGGAGCTTCATCTTTGTTGGCTGTTTGTTTGTTGCTGTGTTGTTGCTGTGAATCTGCTGATTGCTGTTGTTTGCTGTGTGCTACTCAGCTTATCCCTTTTCTTCTTCTTCTGTTCCTCTATACCAGGTACACACCTAAGACACTGTCAGATGTAGCTGGAAATTTGAGCATGAATGTAAAGGAAAGACCTGAAGAATGTTTTTTATAGATATAGATTGTTACATTAAATATTCATGCAATGTGTAATAGTTTTACATTTTTGTTCTGGGTACTAGAGATAGTCTTCATGCCTATAAATGTCAATGTATGGTAGTTGAATGCTAGAATGTGCATATAGGTTGGTGATGAGAGTATGCCCAAGGCAGTAGTTTGTATCTCATATTTAGTTCAAAAGTGTAGTATAAGCCTGTAATGTATGCCAAGCATGAAATTTGTACACTAACTAAGTTCTTTCCTTTCCAATAAATTGCTATATATGACTCTTAAGACCATGTTTTAAGATCCGGAACACAAATTCAGGGCCTCAACCTCACAAAGGTCGAGTTCAGGCCAAAACAGGCCAAGCCGGCCTGCTTCGAACAAGCAGTGGCCCAGGTCTGGCCAACCACGCTTGGGCTGGATTTGGGCCCGTGATTATTTGTTCGGACAGCCTCGTTTCTTATTTTAGGCGTTTCTGAATGTTGTTACAAACAACTTGCAAGCATGTAATTAATTAGGACTATTTACTGTTTTCAATTGATAAGGACAAACGCGATAAGAAACGTAGTTGCTATAGGATATCCTTTTAAAATAAGAACGAGATGAGCCTCGATGAAAATAGACAAAACGTGCAGATGCGGGGCCCTTGTTTAAATGTATAATATCGAAGCATTTAGGTTCCAGGACGGGTTGTTTAGCAAATCTCACAACCCTCCTAAAATAACAATACGTTAGACTCTTTAGGACGCGCCTTAATAAATCTTACCTTCTTAAACTCGGGTGCGCATTTATGTGACCCAAATCCAATTCTCAACGGAGTCGAAATGTGTTTCTAATCACGGGTACATTGATTGTGACGTGGTTCGAGATGCATGTCCATGACGTTGCAAATTCATAAAAAATAAAGAACGAGATGAGCCTCGCCAAATAAAAATACAAATTGCGGGGCCCTCAGTAAATATTTGCTTTAAAAATTATTTGGATTTCGGGATGGACCGTTTAGTAAAATTCCACGGTCTAACCCAAAATAAGTACGCTAGTCGCTTTAGGCGCGTCTTTAATAATTTAATTTCCTTAAACTCGGGTGCGCATTGATGTGACCCAAATCCCAATCTCAACGGAGTCAAAGTGTGCCGACGACCACAGGTACATTGATTGTAACGCGGTTCGAGATACATTTTCACAACGTTGCAATTCCTGATAAAAACAGTAAAATGATAAAAGCAGTTAAAAGTTAAATTTTGCACATAAGTTCACACTTGTATAAACTCAGATAATCAAGCCGAATATGATAGTTAAGCGACCGTGCTAGAACCACGGAACTCGGGAATGCCTAACACCTTCTCCCGGGTTAACAGAATTCCTTATCCGGATTTCTGGTACGCAGACTGTAATATAGAGTCATTATTTTCCTCGATTCGGGATTTAAATTGGTGACTTGGGACACCCTAAATCTCCCAAGTGGCGACTCTGAAATTAATAAACCATCCCCGTTTCGATTGTCCTTTAATTGGAAAAACTCCCCTGCGCCCCTCAGGTGCGGAAAAAGGAGGTGTGACAGTAATCCCATTTCGAATATCGTCACTTTAATTGGAAAAACTCCCTCGCGCATTTTAACCCTTCGGGGCGGGGCGCGCAAAAAGGAGGTGTGACAGCTCTGGCGACTCCGCTGGGGACCGGTAACCCAAGTGAATGTTTTACCTCCCTTGATGTTAATAATACATGTATAACATTACATACAATGATGTAATCAAGGTGGGTAAACAGCCTTTCACAGAAAGTTGACTGCTGCATTGTTCTTGTACTGTAGCGTGTGTAGACGGCAACTTTTCAACTAGAGAGTTGACTTCGTACAGTCTCCTCGGAAACTGGTAGGGATTTGTTCCCTCAGCTGTTCCTTCCACTATGAAGAGTTAAATCATGTCTACATCCCAACCTGGAACCTTGTGATCTTAAGGTCTTGTAAATGTTTAACAGGTTCCTTATCTAGTTCTTGATAGTAAGTTAGTTAGATCATCAAAACATAAAGCAAAGTACTTATGACCAAAGTACTTGTAACCTATTAGGATGCTCCGTCCATAAATAAGGTCCAACCCCCCCCCCCCCGACAAAAGGGACGTTAGTATTGTCAAGTAGTACTAGTATGTAAAGCTAAAACACTATCTCCGTAGAATGAACAATAATACAAGGCGGAAAATAGTCATGAGTTCAATAAGAGCTTCAAAAAATACTAAAACATCATGTAGGGATCACATAAGTTCTCAAGTCAATTTACATCTTATTAGGTTGGGTAATCTTTAGTAACATGTGCCACAGTCCACAATATCAAAGTGTTCTTACACGGAGTCCGATCTCGACCTAATCGGCTATGTCATCTCATTTGAGACATCAACCATATCCAACATTTCAATCAATTATTTCCAGCACAGTTACCATTATGTGTACGGTATTTCATCTGATCAATGCCCGATCGGCTAGGCTATCTTACTTGAGACATCAATCTTTCAATCAAGCATCTCACTTCAAATTTCTATCCAATCATTCAATACATTGGCACGAGTGGCCTCAGTTATTAAGTCATTTGTGACACTTGGCCGTATTTCACTATTCAAGTTTTCCCTTTTTACACATTCAAATAACATTATCATCAGTAATAATGAGGTCTATTATGTAAGTCATTTGCACACATAAGGGAAAACTTGGAAATCCCAAGCACATAGAAACTTTTCATACAATTTTGCATAACAACCTTTATTCGATTTTTGCATGAAATCTTAACCTTTCTTAACACATATTCACATTTTTAAACACATCTTCAACAAGATGACTTGATAAGCATATAGAAAAAATATTGAACATATATTATTCAACACAACACATTAGGGATACTCAATTCTAGTATGATCAATTTGGGGACTTACACCAACTACACGAACGCCAGAGGTTTCGATTCTAAGAAGAAGGGTGTTTACACATACATGCCTCGATTGAGCTCCTTAAATATTAATATGTTTCAGAATATTAGAAACTTTAATCTATTCTAATAATATAGCAAAATTGAACAAAAAATAGGAAAGTGATCATGATTCTAGCTCACTTGAGCACTTTATCTAACACTATATGTGTATTAAGGTTTCATGGCCCTTTTTATGAAAGACTACACGAACCCACAACCCATTCTTTTCCATCTTTTACTCACAACCTCCACATATACCTTAAGAATACATACATGCAAGGTAAGCACTCCCATCCCTATGAATTACCTTACTAATGGCCCATTTTACTTACATTTTGAAATTAGGAGTTTTGGTGATAGAACCTTGCCTCTTGGGAAGAAAACCTAGGTGACTCTCTTGATAATCTTCAAGGTTTAAGCAAGAATTGAAGAGAATTTTTTATGAAGAACACTTTCACCCTCTAGGACCTTCTTTCTCACTCTGAAGATATCAGAAAATAGGCTCAGATAGTCTAAGGTGTGTGTTTTAATGGAATATGGTTGGGTTTAAAAATTAGAAAATAGAAGCCCTGACAGAGATCTACGGTCGCATATCCGCAAATGGGCCGCATAATTGGCCCTCAGGAACTGGTATTTTCTGCTTCAATCTATGACCAGATTGCGTATTGTCTCATCCTTAACTGTGTTGTGTAGTTTGGAACAAGTTTTTATTTTATATGAGGTATGTTGTTGGTATCAAATTTGGTAATGAGCAGCTATTATAGTCTGAAGATATTACTATGAGTATATGAGTTATATGGTACATCGTGTGATTTTATCTTCGAGTAACTTATGTAGCTTATATGCAAGAATCAAATCTTATAAGGAATTTCAGATACTAAAATTTGGTTTTAAGGCTTATGGACTAAGGTTGAAGAAAAAATCTTTAGTAAGGTTATGTTGACAGGCTTATATGGTTAGATATTATGTGGGATCATCCATGGGTATGGGTATGGTGGTGTTATACAGAGATTTGAGGTTTTTGGAATGACTCTTGGCATGTTCGAGGACGAACGTATGTTTAAATAGGGGTGAATGTAACAGCCTGATCGGTTATTTTGAGCATTGGCCTTCCGTTCGGTGGTTTGATATCTTGAGTATCTTTATATGATGTATTACGACTTACATGTATGGTTGGTTTCGATGTTCAAGAGGCTTGAAATTTATTTGGAAGAGAAAATTTCATGTTTGGAGGCTTAAAGTTGATGAATTCACCAAGGTTTGAGCTTTGTTGAAACAGTCTTGAGTTCACATTTTGTTGGTTTGAATAGGTTCTTATGATGATTTTGGACTTAGGCGTATAAGTAGATTCGTATTTGGACCTTTCTAGAAGTTTTTGGCTCTATTTGGCAAAAGTTGAATATTTGAAGGTTTGAAAAGTTTAGAAATTTGATCGAGAGTTGACTTTGATGTTATCGGGTTCAGATTGTTGTTCCGGGAGTCATTTGGAAATTGTGTACAAAATTTGTTGTTCCAAGTTGGTTAGACGTGGTTCGACATAAATTTTGAAAGTTGGAAGTTTGATTAGTTCATTAAGCTTCAATGGAGGTGTGATTTGTAGTTTTGATATTGTGTTGTGTAATTTGAGACCTCGAGTAGGTCCGTGTAATGCACTTTGACTTGTTTCTATGACTGGACGGGTACTCAGGGGCTTCAGGTGTGATTCGGGGAGCTTTTGTACCATTTTAGTGATTTTTGGAGCTTCTGGTTTCTGAAGCCTCAGATTTTCTTCGCGATCATGAAGGTGTTATCGTGATCGCGTAGTGTATGTTGCAAGCTGGGGCTTTGTGAATCACGTTCGTGACAAGGTTTAGTGTACGCGAAGGGTCATCGCTTAAAGGTCTTCACGTTTGCATGGACGTAGTGCGTTCGCGTAGGGCTAAGTTGACCAGTGGTAATTTTGTCGATCGCACTCGCGTTGAGCGTCTGCATTCCCGATGTTAAAGCGTATTGTCTTACGCAATCGCGATTGGCCTTGTGAGATTTTCTTTTTTGGTTCTAAGGAAGGTAGTCAACCCGATCGCGTGGCTATTGGCCACGATCGCGAAGGTTACTCTTGGAGCATATCTATAAGTTATTATATTCGAGGGTTTTTCTCATTGTACCATATTTGGAAATTGGGAGATCGAAGTGAGGCAATTGTTTTTGAAAATTTTCACACACTTGTATTGGGTATGTATTTTTGACCTGGATTTGACTATTATACATGATTCAATCTTTGACATTGACATTTGATTGGTGGATCTAAAAGAGAAATTGGGGATTTTTGGAAAACTTTTCTAAAGTGAAAAATTGAGATTTGAATATCGATTCGGAGTTGGATTTGGGTGAAAGTTTTCTGGTTGGACTTGTATTTTAATGGATTGTTGGAGTTTATAAGTTTTGTCGGGTTTCATGGTGTGGGTCCGGGTTGAATTTTTGGTTGTCTTTGAGTATTTGATTAAAGTTTCAACCTTTATCATCTCGTTTGATTCCTATGGCATTATTTGATGCTATTGAGTTGTTTTTGGCTAGATTCGAGCATATGGAGGTTGATTCGCGTGGGGAGGTATTTTTAGAGTATTGATTTTGCTCATTTCAGGTAAGTATCTTACATAACCTTATGTGGAGGATTACACCTTAGGATTTGAGCGTAATTGCCTATTTGTTTTATGTGAAAAGCGACGTGTACACATGGTGAATGTGTGATTTGTTACCACGATAGACCTTAATTTGAGGATGTATTGTCTATGAAACATGATTAATGACTTTGTGGCTATATGAACAAAATCACTACACTTGTTATTAACTTTAGCAATGCTTTATTTGTTAAATACCCATCCGCATTTTACTATCTTCTATGCCCTTCTTCACTTTATTGATAAATTATGAATTCATATCTGTGATAAATAATTTGGCATTATTGTTAGTTATTTAGTGGCAAATGTAGACATGTTGAGCAGATTGTTTGGGTATTGGCACAAGGTCTTTGTCGTATGGGAACGGGGTCATTGTCGTGCGAGTGTGATTTATATTAGCACGAATTCTTTGTCATGTTGGCACGAGGTCTTTGCCGAGTATGATTATATGTGGCACGAGATCTTTTCCATGGAGGCACGAGTTCTTTGCCATGGGAGTGTGATTATATGTTGCACAAGGTCTTTTCAGTGCGAGCATGAGGTCTCTGTCGTCCTAGAGTGATTGATATTGGCATAAGGTCTTTGTCGTGCGAGTGTGATTATATGTGGCACGAGGTATTTGCCTTGTGGGAACGAGGTCTTTGTCGTATGAGTGTGATTATATATGGAATAAGGTCGTTACCGTGCGAGCACGAGGTCTTTGCCGTGAGAGTGTGATTGATATTGACACGAGGTCTTTGTCGTGCGAGTGTGATTGATATTGGCATGAGGTCTTTGCCGTGCGAGTGTGATGCTTTTATGGGACCAGGTTTTTGCCGTGCGAGTATGACTTATAATGTAGGAACGAGGTGCCATATGTGCACGTTTCTAGTTGATGACTTGTTAAATCTGAGCCTTTACTTGCATTGAATTGTTATCACTAGTTCTGGTGAATTATTGTTATTGTATTTCATCTATATTTTTTGTTTCCCCTTTTTGATATATTGCACATATTATTTAATTAGTTAGTATCACATGACATGAACCTTAACACTACTTTACTGATGTTAGTCTTGATACTTATTGGGTACCGACTGTGGTGTGCTAATACTACACTTCTGGACCTTGCGTGTAGATCTTAAAGCTGAGCTATTGTGGATAACAGAGGCTATTATTGAATATGTATCTACTTTCCGTATATATCTACCACTTGTCCTTGACAACTTTGGATTTGTGCTTCTGTTCATGTATATTCCAAACAGATGTATTTATTTTCGTACTAGCTTTCTAAATTTAAATCTTAGTGATTCGTGACTTGTACTACCAATCTTTGGAATAGTTATATTGAATTCTGTTGCAACTTTTAGTAAACATATTGCTGAGTTCTCAGTTTAGTAGTAACTTATATTGTTTGGCTTACATAGCAGGTTGGGTTAGGTGCCATCATGACTTGGTGGGGCTTTGGGTCGTGACAAGTTGGTATTAGTATATCAGTATGATGACGTCCCTACTTATCTTCGAGATTCTACAGGGAATCTAGGAAACTTCCCATCGTTCTTTCCGTATCGTGGGACTTTATTTTAGCTTGAAGTTTATATCTCTAGTTTCTTTCTATTCAAGCGTATGTGAAGTTAAGAACTCGATATCAGCTGTGCATCAACGACTTGTGATGTCGTGGATGAGGTGCACGATGTTACACCCCGTGCATTCATGATAGAATGCATCTTAAGTTAATCAATATAAGTTGGAGAACATAAGGACCTTTACGAAGATAATTATGGGTTAAAACAAGTGTTAATGAAGTATTGTGAGGGTTGGAGGTTGAGCAAATGAAAGATATTATAACCCATACGTTCTAGGTAAACTAGGAGTGATTAATATCCTGAGGAGGTCATGTTTTAAGGTAATTTAATTTGTATGTTTATTTTTTAAGTCAAACAAGTTGTTAAATAAAGCACGACAAAAGTTGTCGCAAGCAACATTTATAATTTTACTGAAATTTCGGTCTAATGTTACTGAGTTTTTCTCTCAATATACTTGGAATTATGGCATGATACACTCACTAAATTGAAGATCTATGAGTACTCATTAAACCGTTCATCGATTCAACGTCAAAGCAGAGTGATATCTGCATTTTCGCGAGACTACGAAAGCAGCTCCCTTGGTACCTACAAAGTCAGTGGAATCTTACCTTGTTATATATAGAGTGGTGGCTTTCATTTTTAAGTCTCATTTTCGACCAAAACAGACCTCCAAGCACCTCTAAACTCTCTCTAAGCATATTATTTATCGTGAAAATGTTAATAACAATTAAATTTGATTTTGTTTGTGGTTCTTAAAATACGTGATCTATTTTTATGCTAGTTGTTAGGCAATGGATGCTAACTAAAAGGTTAGAAAGCAACATTATAACTTAGAGGCGATATGATAATTGAACCAAATGGCTGGAGATCGGGACCTCGAGCTGTCATATATGAGGCCTCGAGGTCGAGTTGGGTGGCCGACTTAGAGCGACCAAGGGAATAATACCAGTTATGAGAGCTAAAATGATGGCTCTTTATTATCAATGATAAGCAATAAATGAAGAACAATAAATAGAACACAATGGATATAACCAATAAAAGGAAGTAATGAAATCAAGAGAATATGTTAGAGAGCATAGAGAATGTTCTTGTGTATTTAATATTGAGCATCAGATGTCTACAAAATGACAAGGATCCTCTTTATATATGAAGGGGAATCTCAACATAGTACAAATGCATTTACTACAAAGACATGGGGCTGATACAGCCAGTTAATGCCATGATGCGGACTTAGACTAGCCTAACAAACTTTGTTAGCTCTAGGTATGCACCTTGGGAACTTCTCACTTTTTCACCATAACCGCCGATCTATATTGCCCTGAGGTCAGGCATCGATGGCCCTCGGGGGTGAATCTTGACCATAGCCTCCAGCCTTTGAAAATGTGCTTACGAGGCATCGTAAATAAGGGAAATTTAGACCCTCTGGTTTTACCGTATATAGATAGTCCCCGCATTTCTTAGAGAGGAACGATAAGAAATGACTTTGATATCCATCTCTTCGAACTTCCCGTGATGATGTCACACTTATGACGTAAGCCTTTGTGATAACTGAGGCATCCCGTCTCTTCATCTTTCTAGAATCATTCAATGCATTGCCGATTCTTATTCTCCAAAGTGATAATACCGCTACCGGTCCAACTCCCAAAAATGCATTGGTTGCGCCCGTCGATACGTCTTTAAAAGACATTGATGGCACCGTCAGCTACGCTGCCACCCGTTCTATAAATGGAGGCCTTCTTGAACCAATTCTTCATCCAAATGTTTTTTAACAACCTTTCACCCCTTCATTCTCTTGATCCTCATCTATTGGTATTTCCTATGCTTGAGGCCCGTGAGCTTAATGTTACATGGCGGCGTTTTCATCAGTCACGCCATGGCCTTTTTCCAAGGCATTCCCTTACTGGGCAAGATTATATTAATTTTTTGTTGTTGTTATTGTTGACCCGAGGTGTTGAGAGAAATATCAAATTATCCTTGCATTGGAGGATATGCAGACTATGGACTTCTACTCATCTCTCCTGACTACCCGGTGCGGCGCCTCACTCCTTTTGCTTTCCGTGGAGTGAGGTGGTACTATCTACTAACTATTATATCTCACACCGGTGTAATGTCTTAACAAGTGGCTTCACAATAGTAGTGCTAGCGAGACCTATACTCGCCAGATTTTTCACCTAGCCACTTCTTCATCCCTCTTCGCTCCTTCATCTTTTCCTTCTTCTTCTTCATTGTTTTCGGCTTCATCTTCATCAATTTCCTCTTCTTCATCTTCTCATTTGAAGATGCTGTTTTGGAAGATTAAGATGAGGCCCCCGAGGAGATGGTGCTCGAAGATACTGTCGCCGAGGATGCACCCCCGAGATTAGATTAAACTCTTGGCTTTTATTATATATGTACTTTTTTGCTTCTTTATTTTTGTGTAAGGACCCCTCGTCGGTTTTTATAATCATAAGTTAGGACCCCTTGTGGGCTTTTGTAATCATGGTCTATTAATACAAGGATATTTCTTTGATTTGTCTCTGATTTATGTTGAATTCCCTCTTTTATTTGCATTTGTGAAAATTCTGAGCATGTGACTCTATCGGTTGGCACGAGTATCGAGCCTAGGTGTAAGTATTTCTTCTAGCTCTTGATTGATTCACACAATTCCCCATAGAACCCTTTGTCGTTCGTTGGACCGAGCCCGGATTGCATTGATAAACTCGGGTCATCGGGACCCCGAATTCGAGTTGAATGAGAGCAGGGCTTCAAACTTTCAGAACGAAACTTAGCCTTTTAGACCTCGCGATAATCTTCAATAGGGGTATTTACTCAGATGCATGAGAATAAACATAACCTTTAGACTTTTGAGAGTAGTCCCCGAGTGGGGGTTCGCTCAAGCTCGGGCGACCTGGAAACTTGTTTTGAACTCAGTGTAAATAGACTTAAGGCATTGCAGATAGATTCAGAATGAGGGCTTACCTGAGTTTCAATGGTACCTGGGTTAAAGTAATTGAGGGGACAATTATAACTCGACCCGAGGACTCAGGTAGCTCGAGGGCCAGAGGGTCAGGTAAATGGCTCGTAATTACAATAGTAGAAATCCTTGAGATAGGGTACCACCTCTAGGCCAAGCCCATTTGAGTATGTTTTTAGAGCTTATATTCTTTTTGAGAGAGGTCCTCGAGAACGGGCATCATCTCGAGTCTCGTAATGATATTAATGGCTCCTTAGAGCCTATCTTCTTCTTGATAGAGGACCTCGAGACCAGATACCCTCTCGAGGCTTATGATGATGTCAATGGCTACTTGGAGCATATCTTTCTCTTGGTTACCATCTTGGGACGTGTAGTGATGTCATTGGCTTCCTGGAGCCTATCTTCTTCTTGGTGGAGGTCCTCGAGATCGGGTACCATCTCGGGATTTGTAATGATGTCAATGGCTTCCTGGAGCCTATCTTCTTTTTAGTAGACGTCCTCGAGATCGGGTACCATCTCGGGACTTGTAGTGATGTCATTGGCTTTCTGGAGCCTATCTTCTTCTTGGTGGAGGTCCTTGAGATCGGGTACTATCTCGGGACGTGTAGTGATGTCATTGGCTTCCTAGAGCCTATCTTCTTCTTGGTGGAGGTCCTCGAGATCGGGTACCATCTCGGGACTTGTAATGATGTCAATGGCTTTCTGGAGCCTATCTTCTTTTTGGTGGAGGTCCTCGAGATCGGGTACCGTCTCAAGGCTTGGTTAATGCGGGGGTCTCTTACCACAAAACATCATTTGGTTGCGTCAAGTGTATGACATGGTTATGAAATGACCAAGGCAATCCCGCCGACACATCTTCTCAAAGCGATAAAAACTTTAGACAGTATGTTTAATTGGCCTTTGAGGTAGGCAGACAGTCGTCGCTTTCTCCATATATAGGGTTGTCTTCACCCTTTTGAAGATTGCGCTATTCTGAGTAGTTATCCTCTTTTATAGAGTTCTCCTTTCCTGCGTTAGGTCCTCCACCATTTCAATTTTGATGCCCTTTCTCAAATTCCCTCTCCAATTCTCTATCTTTACCACAGTCATGACCGCTACGTCAGGGTTTGCTCGGCAAGGAGATGGGAGTTCTGCCTCTGGTTCCCGCCTGGTTGGCGGTATGCCGTCGGTGCTAGGCGAGTCATCATCTAGGAATTTTGTTTCGAGGGGGGATCTCCCATCAGAAAAGTCTCCCAATGTTCGATGTTATTGGGAGTATGCCTCCGTGTTTATTTCTTTAATAGGAGAGGAGCCCTTTGAGTTGGCAAGGAAGGATTGTGGATGGGGGAAAGGTAGTATTGCGGGTACCTTCACCGGAAGAGAGCATCATGGACCATGCTGAGGGGTTTTTGAACGTATACACATATCCTTTTATGCTGGGCCCCCTTGACAGGGTTGTGCTCGACTTCTATCAAAAGTACCAGGTTACATTGGCGCAGATTCACCTACTATTTTGGCGGAAGTATTGATGATGAGGTTCTTTGCAGAAGATGCATGTCTTGAATTCATTCTTAGTCATCTCATCAGGCTATATCGTCCTTTTCACCATCGAGGTATTCTAACCTTGCGATGCCGATCCACCACGCCTTTCTTCATTGATGATGAAGAAAATAAAGATAGGGGGTGGATGAGCCGATTCATCCGAGTATGGACTATCGATATTATCTCAGTGCAGTTTCTGCCATTTCCCAAGAAATGGAATTTTACACGTAAGTGGTACACTCATGCCTTCGTAGTTTTGCTTATGGCGAAAGCGGGATTTGTAAATGCGCCTTCCTTTCCCTTTCTGCAACAATTTCATGGATGCCATGCGAGGTCCCCGACCTGCCAGATTAGGCTCGGAAGTTGGAATCCCACTCAACTTATAATAAGCATATGTGGCGAGCTTTGTCTAGGGGTAGATGGGACGCAAAACACCATGGTACGTGATATATGATTTTTCTAAGGGCACTTTCTCTTTATGCGTACTAACTATACCATTGTAGGCATTAGGAGTTCTTTGAAATAAGATCACGTCCTCTAGGAGAGGAAAGAGGACCGCTGGCTTTATGACTGAGGGATAATAATAATAACATTAAGCAGAAAATGTCTTTGCAAGACGACAGTGATTATAGCAAGACGAGTCCGGCCCAGAGAGGGCGTGTCAGCCGAACCTGCAGCACCCAAGATCTCTGACATTAGAAAAATGGTCCCTCCTCTATTGCTATATTCCTTTTTCGTCGAAGGTACTTCGATAAATGAGGGTTTTCAGCCACTGAATTCTTCTCCCATCGAAGGTACTTCGAGGGCGTTCGAAACTAGGGCCACATATGTCGGATGACCGTATACCAACTTGGAGTGGTTCTGTTGGGGTTGACGAAGCCGGCTAGCAAATGTGCATTCGGCTTTCGAGGGAGCTCAGCGGCTCTACGCTGTGGTAAGTTTTAGCTGATTGCATTGGTTTTGTAGTTTTTGCAATTTTCGCTCTTTTATCATATTTCTCTTCCATAGGATTTTAACAAGCTCAAATGTGAGTTGCTTCACCGCGAGGCTAGGCTACGAAAAGCCATATATAGGGAGAAATCCCGCAGACTTCTTTGCGATGAAAGGGAAGATGAGTTGGAAAACATGCGGTATGAGGCGAGTCGCAGTTTGAACTATGAAAGCTACCTCGAGGAGCAGGTAACTTTTGTTTCAAGGGAGTGTGTGTTTCTTCTTCTATCTTCTGAGGCTAATGTTTCATTTACTTCAGCTGCATAAAAAGACTGAAGATGTGGAATGCCTTAGGAATGGAGTTGGTCAAGCCAAGCGCGAGTGTGATGAGCTAAAGGCTAGAGTGGACATCTAGATATCGGATAAGAAAGATGCTTTGGTAAATGCTTTCACCCACAAAGTGCAATTTCGCAACGCTGATGAGAACAACTTGGTTCGAACAGACATGATTACAAGACTCGAGTCCGAGCTCCTGATGATGAAGGCCGAAGTTGTGGATGCCCGGGCTGAAGCCAAAATAATCTGGGCTGAAGCCGAATAATCCGAGCTAAGGCTGATAAGAAGTTGGTTGCCTCTTTGAAGGATGTTGCGAATGCTCGTGCTGAGCTAAGGAGGCTCTCGACTAGGAGAACATGAATAAAGAGTATGGGAGGTGCAAATCTCGAAAGGAAACCCTCGAGGAAATTCATGCCAGGGGCTTCGATCTCTCAGAAGAGATAAAGCAGGCGAAGGCGGGAAAACATGATGCTAAGTTCCTTATGTCTGATGCCGAAGATAGTGAGCAAGAAGCGGACAAACCATAGCCCCTAAGGGGGATGTAGATTAGATTAGGCCTTTTCTTTCTTGTTTTGCGTAGAGTTCTTTCAAAGAACTTTGTAAATGAATCTTGTAATCCCTCGCATATATGTATAAAAGGAAGCCTCTCGGTTTTAGTTTTCATATATTTCCCTTTTACTTGATTTTAGCCAAACAAATTGGTCTTCAAGTTAAAGGGAATCCCTATATTCGTTGTATGGCCCTGGGGCTCATTGGGCTAGGCCGTAGGCTCTTACGCGCTTGGTCGGTATGACCTTTTAGTATAAGCTGACATTTGAACTTTTATGCTTTAGCTTTTAGGCATATTTAGTTAACTATTTTGGGCTCAGTCTCTGAGTTGGATATTGACTCGAGCTCATTCGACCCTCAAGGTTTTTAAATTTAAAGCTGGATCTTAGGCTCTTACGCGTTGGGTCGGTACGACCTCTTTTATGGGCTGGCAGCAGTGGCTCTTACGCATTGGGTCGGTACGACCTCTTGTATGTGCTGGCGGTAGTGGATCTCACGCATTGGGTTGGTACGACCTCTTATATGGGCTGGCGACAGTGGCTCTTACGGATTGGGTCGATACGACCTCTTATATAGGCTTTATGTTTCCCTCGTTAAGGACTCTTTGAAATTGTGTTTGCCTTGCCCTTTGATGGTTCAATAGAAACCTCGATTATGAGTCGTTATATGGTGATGATCGATCACCTCGGGAGGTTTGGTTCGATGGCTGAGTATCTCGAAGCCTTATAGTTTGGAGCTGACATGGTTGAAACTCATTGGGCTGGCCCGTTGTTGCTTGATCCTTCTGTTGCCTGTTAGGTTTGAGGGGCTGTTCCTGGGGCCGTTGTACTTGGGGGTTTTTAGTGGCTCTATAGCTGAGCGATTGCTAGCTGTTGTGCCTGCAACATCTCAAAAATAACATGAAGGCTGACCTTCTCTTCCTCCCGAGCTAGGGGTTTTTTGGACTTTTTGTTGATCTTCTTGATGTACGCTCCTATTAGTGTGGGAGCTTATATCGACGTGTTGGGCATCACGTGAAACCGCTTTCACGTGAACTGGTTCTGATTCATTCTCAGGGTTTTGTGCTGGTACACCAAAACCTGGAATATCCGCACCATTCTCTCCATGGTTCTCAAGATTGTTGTTTACTGAGTTACACATTTTGACCTAAAATCAAAGATATTCGACAAGAAAAAGTGTGAAAGGTAACCTGCGTTATGTAATTAAACCAGCAAGAAAATAATCGCTGTTATTTTTAGCCCCATGGTGGGTGCCAAACTGTTCACCGTGAAAATGGAAATAACAATTAAATTTGATTTTGTGGTTCTAAAAATACATGATCTATTTTTATGCTAGTTGTTAGGCAATGGATGCTAAGTAAAAGGTTATAAGGCAAGATTATAGCTTAGAAGTGATATCATAGTCAAACCAAATGGCTGGAGATCGCGGCCTCGAGCTATCGTATATGAGGCCTCGAGGTCGAGTTGGGTGGCCGGCATAGAGCGACTGAGGGAGGACTAACAGTTATGTGAGCTAAAATGATGGATCTTTATTATTAATGATAAGCATGTGTACAGTGAAATCGGAAGAGCATATTTCCTGCTATTTCTCGCCACTCAGGTGGATTCGGGGGGGTCATATCAGTATCTCGAGGCTGCAGGACTACGATCGAGCTACCTCCCCTGATGTTCGCCCGCGACCCAACAAAGGTTTCGAGGATGGGGAATTCCTGAGGTAAGCAGCCAGTATCAGCAGGGTCTAGCATCATGCCTAGCCGTCCCAACCATGCAACTTTGTAGAGGGCTAATTTTGCTACAACTATTCTCCACAAGATCAATAATATATATCTCTCTCTCTCTTCTTTCTAACCTGCTCGTTCTTATTAGCTCGAGGCCACTCTTAACGTTTATAGCTTTTATACTTTTTCTTCATTTATTGTTTGGTATTAGCCATAAAGAGCCTTGCTTGATCATATCTCAACTGTTATCCCATTCTCGACTACCCCCGATAGCTTGAGCTCGAGCCAGATATCAACCTCTAGGTCCTTCATCGACCAGTCCTAGGCTCGGGCTGCAAGCCTCTCGGTTTGATTACTGCCCCGCTTTAGCTCGTATTTCTTCGTTAAACTTCATACTCTTAGTATCTACTGCTCTAACAACTAGCATAAAAATAGATCACGTATTTTTAGAGTCCTATTTACAAATTTAATTATTGTTACCATTTTCATGGTAAACAGTTTGGCGCCCACAGGAAGGGCTAAAAATAATAGTGATTATTTTCTTGTTGGTTTCATTCCACAAACGCGAGTTATCTTTCACACTTTTTATTGTCCAAGATCTTTTGATATCAGGTAAAAATGTCTGGCTCGGTAAACAGAGTCTAGAACGACAACCTCAAAAACCACAGGGAAGATGGTGTGGCTATTCCGGCTATTGGGATGCAGCCACAAAATCTTGATAATTTGCCTGGACCGATTCTGGCGGACGTGGACTCACAGGACGCACAACAGGTCGACTAAACCTCACACACCCCGGAAGCATATAGCATGGCGACCAACTAGAACCCCTAAAAATCCCGTCTCGGGAACCACATGAAGTTAGTCTTCACGATATTTTTTAAATGTTGCAGGCACAACAATTGGCTATCACTCAGTTACAATGATATGCGAAGACTCCCAACACAGTAGCGTTGGAAACTACTCCCCCAGCCGAACGGGTACCGGAAAGATCAAGAAACGACAGATCGGTAGCCGATCATGATATCGTGAAATTGCTGGATGATCTCACCAAAAGGATGGAGTCAGGCGAGAAAGTGATAGCAGCCAATGATCAGAAGGTCAAAACTTTTAACTTCAGAGTTGACCATACGTGCGCTGTGAAGGGCAACGACATAAAAAAGATGAGATCGAGTCAGTCCTACTGACGAAGTTTGGAGAAACGCTCTTGAAGGGGGTCATCATGTGGTACCACAACCTAGCTCCCAACTCCATAGATTCATTTGCCATGATGCGGACTCCTTTGTAATGGCGCACACCGGTGCCATCAAGGTAACAACAAGGTAGTCCGACGTATTCAAGATTAAGTAGAGGGAGAATGAAATGCTGCGAGAATTTGTGTCTCATTTTCAGATAGAACGAATGGAGCTACCCCCGGTCTCCGATATCTGGGCATTGCAGGCCTTCATCAAGGTTTAAATAAATGAAGGTCGGTGGCATCAAGGCAGCTTAAGGAGAATCTGATCGAGTATCTCGCCGTAACGTAGACGGATGTCTACAACCGATACCAGTCCAAGATCAGGGTCGAGGACAACCAGCTAGGAGCCCCTTCGGGCTTAGTATACTGGAGCAGGCTGTTGGCGAAGGAGCCAAGATCGAATAAAGAGAGGTAGTAGCCATACCCTGATGATAGGAGAAATGCTCCAAAGCGCAATCCACCTCGTTATGACCAATTGGTAAACCAAGGATAGAACCCTCAAGGACCCCTTATTGGAGGTGACTTCGATAGGTACACGGGACCAACATGGGTGCCCCGCCAATCAGAGTACAACTTTAACGCCGATGTGTCGGACATCGTGTTCGCAATTAGCAAAATCAGGGACACCAGATGGCCCAGACCAGTACACTCAGATCCTTCCCAAAAGAAATACAATTTGACTTGCGATTTCAAAACTTGCACAGGCACTGAACCGAGGATTGCAGGCAGCTCCGAGAGGAAGTGGCCTGAATGATCGATAATGGGCACCTTTGAGAATTTCTCAGCATCCAGGCTAAAAATCAATCTTGGGAAAAATAAATGGTCAAAAGGAACAAAGCAGACGAGCCCCAACACATCGTCCAAACAATTTTTTATGGTCGCCCCAGATGCATTCAAATAGAGGATCACCTAGCAACCACCAAACAAATGTCAGAACTCGAAAGCACCATCGCCATCAAGGTATAATCACCCCTCCCCTTTTCTATCTTCTACTTCACTATAACTCTTGCGCAGGACAGCGACCAAGGATATCAGGAAGCCATTCCGGCTCGAAGAACCTAAGGTTTCAAAGTGTCCGTGGCACTCTTTTCCTTTGATCGGTTTTTTATCCCGAAACAGGTTTTTACCGGCAGGGGTTTTTAACGAGGCAACGCCCAAGCACTTCCCAATAAGGATTCAATGAGCCTACATGACTTTCTTTGCAACCAGCCCCACTCTGGGAAATGACGAACGAGACTCCAATCGGCAATGATGTGCCGGACCAAACGATCCAAGGAGCCGCGCCAGCGCAGGCCGAGTTCATAAAAATGAAATAGCATGTATGCATGCCAAGCAATAAAGGAAATCTTTCAGCATCTCATATTCCAAAGAAGGAAAATTCAGCATGCTCACGACAGGGGTCCCTCCACCAAATGCGTCCCAAAATACTCGGAGACTTAGCGTTAACAATTTGGCACTCGTACTACCTCATGGTCAGAGCTCCGGGCTCATAAAGCCCTAACAAGGTAACTCCGAGCTCACGAATAATGGCCTTTGAGCCTAAGCAAACTAGATGACTCGGAGACTATCGCCAATCGTCGTATACCAGAAAACCCTAGGCCGTAAAACCCCGAGCGGGCAGACTCGGTATAACCAGATATATTCTACATAGCAACAAAAACTATAAGACCTCAACATGCATGACAAACAGTAAGACCTCAACAGGCATGAAAAATTTGTAAGACCTTACTACATGCATAAAACTCAATCTCGAAGTTTAGGCTATACGTCGCATTTGTAAGAATCCCTAAAGGGCATACCCTCGGTGTAGACACCTAAACTATTACTCAGGATAAAAAATGGCTCCAGCCAAATGCATACGACTACAGTCGATATGGCTGCTCCAGCCAAATTAACGCAACTCGGGGACGCCCGACTGTCGCTAACAAAATCGCAGGCCATTACTTCGAATATACTTCGAAAAGAACCGGTTAAAACAGGATTCCCTTAATAGGCAAACGTGCTTCGACCATGTCAGCTCCAAATTACAAGGATTCGAGCTACTTAGCCTACGAGCTAAGAACCTTTTGAGGTGCTCGAACATCGCCTCTAATGACTTGAAATCGAGGTTCTTCCCGAACCGACGACGGGTCAGGCAAAATCATAATGAAAACTTGAGGATTAAAATGAGCTTGAGAAGTAACCTGATTTGGAGACCGGATCCAAAATAGTTAACTATGCATGCCTAAGGACCACATACATAAAAGGTCGCTCCGACCCAAGGCGTAAGAGCCATTGTCGCCAACCCATGCAAACATAATAAATACGCTATTGCCGGATCCCATCTCGGAGACTAAACCCGAAGACGGTTAAAGTACGCAAGCCTAAAGGAAAAAAATAAAAGCCGCTATTTCCGGCCTAATAAATATAAGGGCCATATTACAGATTCGGAGGTTTCTGTTAGTGCAAAGGTCGAATCGACCTGATTGAAATCCCGACAAAAAAGAGTATAATAGATATAAATTGCAGGGTTCCCCTCTTGTTTTTACATATGGGCAATGAAGCACAATCCAGCCTCCAACATATTATGAAAGCTATACACACAAAGAGGAAAGCAGGGAATAGACATTCCCCCTTTTGTCAACTATGGCCCGGTGGCCTCCTCCACACCGTTCTCAGCATCGGACAGAAGGAACATATGAAGAATAGTAAATAGAACACAATGGATATAAGCAATAAATGGAAGTAATGAAATCAAGAGAATATGTTAGAGAGTAGATAGAATGTTCTTATGTATTTAATATTGAGCATCAGATGTCTACAAAATTACAAGGATCCCCCTTATATATGAGGGGGAATCCCAACACAGTACAAATGCATTTATTACAAAGACATGGGGCTGGTACAACCAGTTATTTCTATGATGCGGGCTTAGACTAGCCTAATAGACTTTGTCTGGCCTTGGGAACTTCCCACTTTTTCACCATAACCGCCGATCTATATTGCCTCGAGGTTGGGTGTCGATGGCCCTCGGGGGTGAATCTCGACCATAGCCTCGAGCCTTTGAAAACGTGCTTATGAGGCATCGTAATGACAGAAAATTAGACCCTCCGGTTTACCGTAAACACATATCTTAAAGGTTCATACACAAAAACAAGGCCAAATCACCTAAGTGCTTTTTTAGAAGGGGTTTAGAAGTGATGTAGATCACTTATATGATGTTGTTGATGAGTGATGAGTTCTTTAAAGTTTAAGGAGAGTTGTTCTTGGCCTTTTCTTGGATATTTAAAGGTAATATTTTCTTCTCCAACATGAGTTTGATCATATCTAAGACCTAGCTACGTTATTTGAAGCTAGAAGATATGAGCTGACGGTCAAAAGACGTATAGAAGTTGTGATACCATGTTGGACTGTTTTGAGGTGTTTTTAGCGTAGTTGATATATATATATATATATATATATATATATATATATATATATATATATATATATATATATATATATATATGTATGTATGTATGTATGTATGTGTGTGTATGTGTGAGAGAGAGAGAGAGAGAGAAAGTGTGTGTCTATGTGTGTGTGTATTGTTAATATGTAACATGAAGAGAAGAAGTATAAAAGATTGTTGTATTGCTAGTTAAGGACCGAGCTTGTCGCTTTGATGTATCATAAGCTAGCTATTACTTAGTTTAACATTGGACCTATTATTTTTGTTGTATTGTATTGTTGGGTCGTTCTCGTGTTGTTAAGGTTCTGGATATATGGATTAATGATGGCCTGTTATTGTTGATGTTGTGACCTTGAGAGAGATGAAAGAAACGGCGGAGATGCTATCCAATTTGTCGTAGAATGAGCTTGTCACGTGGTAGCTAGTTGGTGTGTTACTCTTGTTGATAGTAGTGTTATTTTAATTGGAGTAGATTATCTTGAAGAGGAAATTTTCCCACCATCTTCATCGAAGGATCGACTTAAACATATGTATGGCTTTCCCGTTCTTCCTCAGCCATGATTCCAAAGTGACGTCACCCTTATAAGTGGTTCTAGGAGACGAGTCCTAGCGTATGTTCTATGTTGACGGGTTAAGAAATTCTAATAGTTTAAAAGAGAATGTAGATAAGAAATGAGTTACTCATAGTTGTAATCCGCAGATAATCCTTAAAAATAAGTAGAGACCTCAGGGAACTTATGTTGAGTCAATGGCAAAAAGTATAGACTTTTTTTTAATGGTTAATTATAAATGGCTCACAAGTAGAAATTACGTATAGAACCTATGATCTTAAGAAATGGACAAAGTAGTTTTCATTGATTAGTGAAGGTGGCTACAAAGAATACCTAATTCTAATAAGAGCGAGATGTAAATTAAGAGACGTGATACATTGCTTAACAGTAACCTCCCTGCAAACTTAGAGGCTATGAATGGGCAAGCTACCAAATGAAGAATAGTACGGGTATATAGACAAATGTAAGGTCACATAGGTTGTGAAAATCATTGTTCTACCTAACTAGAATAATCATGTGCATGTGGAAATAGTAATGAAATTCCCTACATTAAAGGAAATATGAGCCTTATGATTTACCTAATGAATTTGTAAACGTAAGATTATACAAATCTCGAAAGCCTTTTAATAGCATATCACGATGGATGTGTAAATTTGAGAATAGTTATGAGTTTCCTTAAAGCTAATAAGTATGAGTTGTCGAATATGAACTAAGAGTTACCGCAAGTACTAACAGATGTTATACATCATAGAAATGAGTACCTAGCTTGTAAGATAATGACTGTTGTATGTTGTTGTAATGTTATTTATGCATAAATAGGTTCCCTACAGACGGTTTACGAACACGTAGGTGGAAAATGAATTTTAGCCTATGGACAGTCTATGAAACGCATATGTAAGATAAAGATTGATTATGGACGGTCATATGTGTACGCATAATCCGACCCGAATATTATGAGCCATATGGACGGTCTACTTTGTTACGCGTACGTGCCACTAGATAGTAATGTTGTAGTGCGTCTTACGGAAGGTCTACCTTGCTATGCATAAGAGCCAATTTGTATTCTTATAATAAGTAACGATGACGAAGCAACAAGAGATCACTAGGCAATGCTTAATAGAAATAGTTCAAAATCTTATGATAGGTTGAATTGTTCAATCAAATAGAAGGACCAAGCGGTCCAAGTGATAGTGATCTAGTAAGCCGATCTAGAGTACGTGCCAAGCCCACTATTGTTCTTATCATTCAGTAGACTATTTTTGTATTGATTCATGCTTTTCAGTTTTTAGAATTTACTTATATGTAATGCTTTTTGTCTTACATTCTTGGTATATCTCATTGTACTAACGTCCCATTGCTGGGTACTTCATTTCATGTCTGCAAGTGCCGGTAATCAGTTTGACGAGCCCTCAGAGTAGAAGAGATTGATATTCGATGGGGGATCGGTAAGATTCCATCTCTTGGTGAGTACAACTGAATCTAGAGGTCATGATATCATATTTCGTTATAGACATATGGATAGGTTGGGGACCTGTCCCATTGATATTATGATATCAGATACTCTTAGAGGCTTTATAGACACAGATTCAGTATGTACAGTATGTTAATGGCTTTGCCGACCCTCATTTATGTTTTCCTTTTGGGTTATCCAGTATTGATACACATAATGGCCTCATCGGCTCAAAAATGTATTGATGTTTTTATTATGATGGCTAGTTGATACGATACTTGCGCGCCTACAACATTTTATATGGTCTAAATCGGAGAGCTCAATTTCAAAGACTTTATCATAGCCCGAGCAAGAGTTCGGAAGCTCGGAGTAAGAATCAGAAACTTGATCATACCCTGGCCGGGATGTGTGCACCTCGAGTGGCAAATCGATACCCGCCATAATCTGCCACGAGAAAAGTATAATTTCGATGACACTCAATAAAGAGCGGGAATTTTTCAAGGACACATGAGTCATGGTATAAATTATAGGATAAGATTTATACGAAATAGTACAAGTCCGTACTAGGTTGTTATATAGCTGTACCAATAGAATTCTTTACCATAATTGGGAATGTACCATATTGGGGTTTTCTCCTCCTATATAAAGGGGACCCCAATCATTTGTAAACAGGATTTCATTCGCTGCAATAGAATATTCTACTTTAGTTTTTTATTTACCGTGCTCCACAATTGTTCTTCAACTTTATTATTTTTGCTTTATTATTCATACTTTATTAGCTCTCAACAAACCTCGAGGCTTCCATGTCAGCCGAGCTCGAGGTCCCCGTCACACTAACAACGCTGGTTTGATTCATCAATTCGTCTTACTTAAACCTAATATTACTTGTATATTCACTAGTATTGGAATAAATCACATATCTATAAAACCACAAATCACCTTTAATTGTTACTCACATTTTTCGAGGTAAACAGTTTGGCGCCTATCTTGGGGCTAAATATAATAGTGATTATTTTGGTGCTAGTTTTCTGATAACACACATTATTATTCACACTTATTCTTGTCAAAGATTCTTCGATTTCAGGCTAAGATATGTCTAGCTCAACAAACATGCCCGTGCATGGAAACGACAGTCTCGGATCTCACGGAAAAAACAACGCCATAGCTGTAGGGACCGATGTGCCACTACTAAACTTTGGGGTAGTACTAACGCCAAACCCCGTCGATGTTGGTTCACACATTGTCGTGAACATCGATTTGGACGATGATGTCGAAGGAAGTGTATGCGGAGGGGATCAACCTAACGCTCAAAAGACACATGCTCAAGGAGAAATAGAAGTTAGTCTACAAGTGATTTTTTAGATATTGCAAGCACAACAAGTTGCTATCGCTCAGTTGCAGAGTCAGCAAAAGACCCCGCGCATGGCTGTGCTAGAAACCACTCATCATGTTGAGCCAACCCCAAAAATATAAAGCAACAACGACTCAGGAACTGACCCCACCATCACGAGAATGCTCGAGGAACTCATAAAGAGGATTGAATCAAGAGAAAAAAGCATTGAGGACAACGATAAAATGGTGGAAACATAAAACTCGAGGGTCGACCAAATACCGGGAGCACCTCCAATTTTGAAAGGACTAGACTCAATGAAGTTTGTACAAAAACCATTCCCCCAAAGTGCCGCTCCGAAGCCCATCTCGAAGAAGTTTTAGATGCCAAACATCCCAAAATACAATGGACCACTAATCCCAATGAGCACATCACCGCGTATACTTGTGACATAAAAGGAAATGATTTGGAAGACGATGAGATTGAGTCAGTTTTGCTAAAAATGTTTGGCGAAACTCTGTCTAAGGGTGACATGATTTGGTACCATAACTTACCCTCAAACTCTATTGATTCGTTTGGCATATTGGTAGACTCATTTGTAAAGGCACATGCTGGTGCCATAAAGTCACAACAAGGAAGTTCGATGTATTCAAAATAAAGCAAATGAAGAACGAGATGCTAAAGGAATTCATCTCTCGCTTCCAGTCAGAACAGATGGAGGTACTGCCGGTCTCCGATGACTGGGCCATACAAGCCTTCACTCAAGGACTAAATGAATGAAGTTCGATGGCTTCGAAGCATCTAAAACAGCACTTGATTGAGTATCCTGCCGTGACTTTAGCAGACGTGCATAACAGGTACCAATCAAATATTAGGGTCGAGGATGACTAGTTGGGAGCCCCTTGGGCTTAGTTTATCCAAGCAAGTTACTAGCAAAGGGATCAGGAAGTGTAGATAAGGGGCCAAGGCCGAATAAGAAAAGATATCAGCCATACGTCGAGTATCGAAGGAACATTTCAAGGTGTAACATGTCGGAACAATCGAGGTCAAAATTCCTAGGGACTCAAGAGCAAAAGAGAGTTTGATAGCCACTTGGGACCTGTATAGGCACCCCAATTATCGGAGTACAACTTCAACATCGATGCCTCGGGTACCGTCTTAGCCATTGGCAAAATTAGAGATACTAGATGGCCCAAGCATATACAGACCGATCCTTATTAGATGAACCTCATCTTGATGTGAAATTATCATGGTACTCATGGGCATAGGACAGAGGATTACATGTAAATTAGAGAGGAGCTAGTCCGGTTATTCAACGAGGGGTATCATCGTGAATTTATCAGCGACCGGACCAAGAACCATTTCCGAGAGAGAGAGATGAAAACATGAGAAATGAACCTAAAGAACCTCAGCATGTCATTCACATGGTCATTGGTGGGGTTGACGTCCCATAAGGACCTATATTCAACCATACCAAAGTATCCATCATAAGGGAGAAATGGACTCGGGACTACATTCCCGATGACGCCCCCACGTTCAGCGAAGAAGACATCGAGACCTTATCTCAGCATCACAACTATGCTGTGGTAATTTCTATCATTTTAAATAAAGTTCAAGTTAAATTTGTTCTCGTGGATCCAGGTAGTTCGGCAAATATAATTAGGTCAAAGGTCATGGAGCAACTTGGGTTGCTCAGCCAAATCATACCAGCATCTCGAGTCTTGAATGGCTTTAACATGTAAAGTGAAACGACGAAGGGTGAAATCATCCTCCCAGTCGACGTGGTCATAACCATAAAAGATACCAAATTTCATGTCATCGAAGGTGACATGAGGTATAATGCTCTGCTTGGAAGGTCGT
Source organism: Nicotiana tabacum (assembly GCF_000715075.1). Lineage (NCBI taxonomy): Eukaryota > Viridiplantae > Streptophyta > Magnoliopsida > Solanales > Solanaceae > Nicotiana > Nicotiana tabacum. The sequence goes on along the minus strand of NC_134082.1, from coordinate 27,377,279 downwards.
GGATCCATAACATGAGCGTGGTGCCATCAACCATTTATCAAATTATGAAGTTCCCAAAAAAGGATGGCATGAAAACAGTATATGGACAGCGGCATGCAGCTTAGGAGATATTTGTAGTACACGACTTGGAACCAGTATCGACACCATCCATATTGGAAATGTCAAAGGACAAACAGGCGTCCAAATAGCAATTACAACCCATACCCTCGATTGAGCCGGAGGGAAAGGTGATCGATATACAGGTGATTGAGTAGGAGGGAAGATTTCCTCATCCCCCGAGCCTTCGCTGCCCCCGAGGAATCGGATGCGACAAAGTCCATGGTTCCAGAATGAAAGGTATACCTGGGGACGGGGTTAACCCCTGAACTCGGGAAAAAGCTCATTCAATTTCTTACCAATAACATTGATTGCTTCGCCTGGTCCTACTTAGATTTGACAGGGATCCCACTGGAGATAACTACCCATCGACTAAGTGTCGATCCCAGATTTAAACCGGTGAAGCAAAAGAGGAGACCTCGGTCCGAGGTAAAGCATGCATTCATCAAAGAAGAGGTAACCAAACTACTCAAGATAGGATCCATTAGGGAAGTAAAATATCCCTAATTGTTAGCTAACGTAGTGGTAGTCCCTAAAAAGGGGAATAAACTTAGAATGTGTGTAGACTACAAAGTTTTGAACAAGGCATGCCCTAAAGATTCTTTCCCATTGCCCATCATCGATCGTTTGATCGATGCTACGGCCGGCCACGAGATCCTTACTTTTCTCGATGCCTACTCTAGGTAAAACAAAATTCAAATGAACCCGGAGGACCAGGAAAAGACTCTGTTCATCACAAAGTATGGTACGTATTATTATAATGCAATGCCCTTTGGGCTAAAAAATGCAGGAGCCTCATATCAACGCCTAGTCAATAAGATGATCGAACATCAAATAGGCAAATCCATGGATGTTTATATTGATCACATGCTAGTTAAGTCCCTGCGCACAGAGAACTATTGACCCATTTACAAGTGACATTCGATATCCTAAGAAAGCACAACATGAAGCCAACCTCGAGAAGTGCATTTTTGGAGTCGCCTCGGGCAAATTCTTGGGTTCATGCTGTCGAACAGGGTAATCGAGATCAACCCCGATAAAATCAAAGCCATCGACAAAATCACCGTAGTGAACAATGTGAATGTCGTACAACGGCTGACCGGACGGGTAGCTGCCCTAGGCCGATTTATCTCGAGGTCATCGGATCGAAGCCATCATTTCTTTTCCCTACTAAAGAAGAATAACAATTACACGTGGACTCCAGAGTGCCAACAAGCCTTGGAAGAATTAAAACGGTATCTCTCAAGCCCACCCCTGCTCCATACTCCGAAGGAAAGTGAAACATTCTACTTGTACTTAACCGTGTCTGAGGTGGCGGTAAGTGGATAATTTGTTCGAGAAGAGCAAGGTATGTAATTTCCTATCTATTATGTGAGTCGGACCCTAGGAGATGCTAAAACCAGGTACCCACATTTGGAAAAGTTAGCTCTTGCATTAATAAGCGCATCTAGGAAGATAAAATCATATTCTCAATGACATACTATATGTGTATTGACTACGTACCCTCTTCGAAGTGTCTTTTGGAAGACTTTGTGGCCCATTTTGCGCCTGCCCTCGGATCCGAAGTAGAAAAAGAACTCTTGCTGAAAACGTGTACATCATCGGGGGTATGTACCCTCTTCACAGATCCGAGGGAATACAGTGGCTTATGGGCCTTAAGATGATGTGGTTTCATGTTAGAGTATCTAACAGTGATCTTTGACTAAGGACCATAATATACTAGTAAGGAGAAGTGTTAACTTGAAGGCAAGTCAAGAGGAACTCGAAGAAATGGGTCAGTTTTATAGTAGTTTGGATCAACATAGCAATATAAATGATCAGTTTCTTTTCTATGGTGAAGCTTTACTGGTATTTTGAGGTAATAATCTTGGGTTAGGCAGTCTACATGACTTGGTTGAGTTAGATGGATTTAGTTCTGATATCTTGTTTATGTGCAAATGGGTTTCGAATAGTTCTCTATTTTTTCGACCATGACTTGAGACATATGTCTTATATAGGTAAGAAAGGTTTCTTATGTGTTGCAAAGTTCACTCCTAAACTAAGTTAAGTGGAAGGTTTTTGGTTGATGGAGTGATTATTCTACTTGTGATTTGGAGTTGATAATGAGGATCTGGTATTTTTAATATGATGGCATGATAGGTACAATGCATATTGTGTGACTGAAGATGAATGTACAAGGTTTGCAGTTCAGTTACAAAGGAAAGGTCATGAGTTCTAGATAGCATGGAAGGGCTCGAGTGTTTACAAATAAGTTGGAACTATATGGTATCACATGGGAAAGATGTGTACTTCAGAGGGCGCTTTGTGTTCTAACTTGCCGATGCTTGACCAATATTACAGTAAACGCCTTGTTGTTGGTTGTTGAGTTTCAGGTTTTTCTACGTGGCACAAATTATTTATGTGTGTATTTCTTACGAGATGATTTTGCTTGAGTGATGTGTAAGTCATTGAGTGGTGGAGTTGGGATCAGATACGGAGATTCTTGTATTTTCGAGGTTTAGAGACTGGATGTTGTTAGAGGCAGACTTTTCTTCAGTTATGGAGTATGAAAACATCTTAAAAGTTAGACAACTGAGGGCATGTGTTATGGAAAGGTTACTTGTTACATCCCGCATTTTCGTACGTTAAAGTTTCGTCGTATGTAAATCGACGTAAGTTCGAGAATGAGATTGTTTTCGGATTATGAGTATTATGCTATTTCAAACAAGTGATAAGTAAATTCATGAAGGCGAGAGGGCAAGAGAATCAAGATACCCGATATTTATGGATTAGTGCTATACAAGATATCACCTAACCATGACAGCGAGGTGTATAAGTTATGTTAAAAGTGAGTAATATTTTATGTAATTTGAGATAATTCTTAATTATGTGGTTAATTGGTTAATTATTTATTATTGTGGAATTAGCAAGTTAATAAAAAAATTGTTAATTACCTAATATATTTTGGATAAGTCTTGTTTATTTTTCATAGCTCTGATACCAATTTGGGGGGGGGGGTTGTTTGAGTTCATCTTATTTTTCATAGGATCTTTTTTATGTAGGAAATTTCTTTTATATTTTCAAGTGTGTATTCTAAGTATTTAATATCTTTAGTTTTTTGATATTCTTCTATATTTTTTTCTAATATTATTTTTGACATATTTATATGTTTTAGAATTTCTAACCAGTACTTAAAATATTTGTAACTATCAATTTTTGATTTGTTCATACTCAATAATTGGTCATAATAAATACTTAGAATTTGGGACGGGCTGTTTAGTGAATTCCACTCCCCTCCCCGAAGACAATAACGCGTTAGATTCTTTAGGCGCGACTTAATCAAATTACATTCCTAAATTCGGGTGCGCATTTATGTGACCCAATTTCAAATCTCAATGGAGTCGAAATGTGTTAACAATTACGGGTGCATTGATTGTGACGTGGTTCGAGATACATTTTCACGACGTTGCAATTCTATAAAAATAAATGATAATAATAAAAGCGGTTAAAACTTAATAAAAGCACATAAGTCACAACATGTATTTGAATCAGATATTTAGCCATTATAACAATTTAAGCGACCGTGCTAGAACCACGGGATTCGAGGGTGCTTAACACCTTCCCTCGGGTCAACAGAATTCCTTACTTAGAATTTCTGGTTCGCAGACTTCATTTGGAAAAGTCGAAAATTTCCTCGATTTGGGATTCAAGATAAACCGGTGACTTGGGACACCAAAAGCCAAACCTTTCCCAAGTGGCGACTCTGAATTAAATAAATAATCCCATTTCGAATATTGTCACTTAAATTGGAAAAACTCCACCCGCGCATCTAACCCTTCGGGGCCGGGCGCGCAAAAAGGAGGTGTGACAGCTCTGGCGACTCCGCTGGGGAATTGTACACCCAGAACCACTGGTTCAAGGTTCAAGAATTCGAGCTTAGAATAATTGTTATATTTGGCTTTATTATCTGATTTTTATTACATGTTTTTTGCGTAACGTGCTAAATGTTGTCTTTTACCGCTTTGATATTATCTGAACTGTATATAAACTGTGCCGAAACCTTTCTCTTCTTACTTCCGGGGAGAAGCTCGCTGGTCGGGACTCCCTATTCTGTTAATGTCAATACCTAAAATAAGAAAGAGGACGGACAAGTTACAAAGCCGGACGATCTCGCGGGTCCCCGGTACGTAGCCCCCTCCTCGACTCGAGTTGTCCGCTCGGGTGCACAGTCTAGAACAAATACCCAGGTTACGAACCTAGAATAACTTGACTTCATGCCGGATCCCTAGTAGGAACGCTTATCTGCATCATGTTGCATTTGACTTAGGGGACTCAACACAGGGGTTGGGTCCGTCTAGGACAGGCAGCCTGAAACGAAAAAGACCCCCTGGTGCATCCTATTTGTGTTGTGCATTTATTTGCTTCGGTTCCGCATGTCGACCGGTTCCTAAAAAGGGGAAAATAGCAGCGTAGGGGAGATAATTACTTATTTTTGGAGAATAAAACCAATGTCCAAGTAGTGTCAAAACCTCGCCGGAATTTTTTCTAAAAAAAACTGTCTTTTATTGAGAGTTATTAAAAAAAATAAAAATAAAAAAAAATAAAATTTCTTTTATAAAGTGTTTATTTTAAAAAGTAAAAAAATGGAAAATCCATAATTCAAAAAGTGTGTTGTTTCTTTTGTAGTACCCATTTTATAAATTCAGACTAATGATCCAAATATTGCATAAAAAAAATAAAAATAAAAAAATATTTTTTCTTGAGCCTTTATCTTTTTTCAAAATAATAATACTTATTCTTGATTTCTAGGTTTTCTCTATTGATGATATGCCCGAACTACGCCGGTTTGATTCTCACCGGATGTGAGATACGTAGGCAACCCTCGTCGGGTTCAACCCCATTTTTTCTAAATAGCCAAAAATCAGTAAATAAATAAATAAAAGATGTGTCAAATTTTTAATAGAGTCGTAAATAAGTCAGGTGACATTGTTTTATCATAAATAGCCAAATGTTCCCGAAAGGGACGCCGGAAGGCTGACTTTGCATAAACAGCCACCTTTGGGTCTTGTTTAGCGTTTTTTTAGACCCGCACAGCCTTAAAATCTTTGTCTCTGAAGTGTTTAAAGGCCGTGGGCAAAGCTTGATCCTCTCTAAAAAAATATATATTTTTTGAGTCAGTCAATTTTGTTAACATCACCTTAATAAATGTGCAGGATGAGCACGATGCAAAATGAACATTTTTCAATAATGACCAAAATCCCTGTCAAGTTACGGCTATGGTGGAATGATCTAGGTGTTGAAGGACAAAATGAGGTTAAGAAATATTTGAAAGGTCTTGTGGGTCTATTGGAAGTCCAGCCTCGGGGAGATATCATAAGAGCTTTGGTTACCTATTGGGACCCGGCGCACAATGTTTTCCATTTCTCTGATTTTGAGCTCACCCCAACTTTGGAAGAAATGGCCGGATACATCGGGAATACTGAACTCCCGTTGAAGGAAAAATACTTGGTCGCCCCAAGAGTCGTCACGGTACATCGGTTCCTGGATTCATTGAAAATACCTAGAACGGTCCACAACCCGGATCTAGCAGCCGGATTCTGTACTCCATGCTTCATATATGATAGATACGGTCACAAGGGGGGATTCAATAATCCAATCAACAAACTGTGCAGCAAAGGAGTTCGTCAGAAGTGGGACGAGCACAGACGGGTGGCGTTCATGATAACGTTTCTGGGTCTTCTGGTATTTCCGAGAAAAGATGGAAACATTGATTTGAAGATATCTGGGGTCGCCAGCACTTTACTCACGCAAAGTGGCAGCACTCTCGCGCCAATGGTGGTATCTGACATCTTTCGAGCTCTCACAACTTGTAAAGCTGGGGGAAATTTCTTCGAAGGTTGTAACTTGTTCCTACAGATATGGATGACCGAGCACCTCTGCCATCATTCCGGGGTATTGAGCCATGGTTCCCCGGAAAAAACCCGCATAGAAGAATCTTACACGAGAACCAGAGAGATCACTTGGCCTAAAGGAGTCCTGGCATGGACCTCGTTCTTGCAAGCTCTTACTGCCAGCCAAATACAATGGGCGTTGGGATGGTTACCTGTTGATGAGATCTTATATATGTCGGCGGCTAAAACTCATTTCTTACTGATGGGGCTTAAGAGCATTCAACCTTACGCACCCTGCCGTGTTTTGAGACAGTTCGGAAGGTGCCAGACAGTACCTCATGAGGAAGATCTTAGCACTCAAACAGTTGAGATAAGTCCTAACGGACAATTCCCAGAAGCGAAGATTCGCCAAATCTGGAATGAGGGTCAATATTTGAAATCAGATACTTGCGTGCGGGATCGAGCCAAGGGAGAAACGGCGCCAGGTTACCTTGCATGGTATAGAAGGGAACTCGAGCATGAAAGGCCAGCTAAGAGACCCCACATCCGGGATTTCACCGAGTCATCGAAAAGGCATTGGGATTGGTTAGCAAAGGAAAGAGGTTATTGTGCCTAAATCAGCAGATTAAAACAACAAGTAGAAGGCATGAAATACGAGCACAGCGTCCAAATTGCTACCGATCTGGGAGAGCGGAACAGGTTAACTCAAGAAAATGAGATGCTCAGAGCTCAGATCAAACAAATAAGGTTGGACGCAGATAGACAACCAAGGCGTCGATCGGACGAGCAGCTGATAAAAGGGCTAAAAGGTGAAATCAGGGAATGGCGAGATGGTTTGGAGAAATCTGAAAACATCATAGCAGAGTTCAAGGCACAGTGGGATACAAGAGCAGATAAGCATCGCAGACACCTGAATCAATTGGAAGGCGACCACGAGAAGACTGTTGCTAAAATAAAGAGAGAGATGGCAGCACTTGAAATCAAAGCAGCTAGTCAGGCCAAGGATTTCCAAATGGAAAGCAGATACTGGTATGACACAATAGCCCATATGAAATTGGAAGTACGGCGATTGAAGCATCAACACGTGCAAGATGTTCAAGTCTTCAAGATATGCAGCGATCAGATAAAGCACCTGCTTGTAGAGAAGAAGCAAACCAGAGATAGGATCAAAGCCGTTGCCCACGCCATCACCAGACGATGTCTACGATGTGAGAACATGTCTAGTGTTACCTTCCTCTCGGCAGTAATGGTTTATGTCAAGCAGACTATGCACAAGCTAGAGCAACTTGAGAGGGATCTCACGCCTAGGACCGCGGCGAGGCCGAACGACGCCCCGCGGAAACCAATTTTTAAAACCATAATGCATTCATAGGTCAAATCTGTATCTTAGCATCTTCTGCCTGTTTTTTCATCAGGGTGATTTTTAGTCTATTTTTTGAGTCTAGGTTTATTTTCAAAGTTTGCTTTTTCTTTTGCAAAATGTAGTTTGTAATAGACTGCTTCAATAATAAAGAGTTTGCTTCTTTCACGCTCATTTGTGTTTTCGAACTACGTAATGATCTGATTCACTGAGTATCGTGATACGTAGGCAATCCTCATCGGATCCGATCGCATTTTCTTTTGCTACAAAAAAAAATATAAAAGAAAAATAAATGTAAATAAAATAAAAGGAAAACAAAAGAAAAAAAAAGGGGAAATAAGAGGAAAAATACCGGAATGACGCATGCTCTCGTAGCAGACATATAGCAATCTACTTAACTGTATAGGTGCATCATGCCCAACGTGAGATTAACTATCCGTTATTTGCTGCAAATTAACCGTGCACTTGTCATTGAGCATTTTCCAGGGTTTTTGAAAAGACGGTTGGTTTGGTGAAAGTCTGGCCTCGCATTCATACTTCACGAGATCAAGGAGAGGTGTTCAACTACCTGTTGTTAGGACTAGAAGCAGTACTCACACTTACTTCACCAGGTCAAAAGGAAGTGTGGAAATGTCTTCGGAAATTCCATTGCAAACAGTCCCCGTCTCTGAGGAGAGCTCAATCTCAGCCGTCCTCACGCCTGAATCCGCAACTGCGGAAGAAAATAGAATCCTACGGCTCCGCATGTTGGAAATGCTGGATGACTGGAACAATGGGAAAGAGCCGCCAAGTGTCGTCCCCGGATTCCCTGAATTATTCTCCAGGTCAGGTGGGACTTCTAATGTCCCCATAAATTACCCTGCTACCCCATTCGGGTACCCAGCCAACTCCGCTTTCTCCGCAGGATCACCTTCTGAGCCTCATCCCCGAATGTCGGCCACTGAGGCAAGCATGAACATTTTTACTGCATCGCCTTGCCCAGCTACGGCACAGCCTGCCACATACAAGCCAAGCTTTGACTCATCCTCTTTTACATTCCAAGCACCATCGTTCTCAATGGAACCAACCAGGTTCGCTACCAACAATAATCCTCTACCGCCTCAGTGCGAACTCGCACCGGGACAGGATCAGAACCCCAGGATTGCAGAACAAAATGAGATTGCTAAGAGAATGAGAAGCCTTGAACAAAGTTTGAAGAATATGCAAGGGTTGAGCGGACAAAAGAGCGTCTCTTACGCCGACCTGTGCATGTTCCCTCACGTGCACCTGCCGACGGGTTTCAAGACCCCCAAGTTCGAGAAATACGATGGGCACGGTGACCCCATTGCACATCTTAAGAAATACTGCAACCAATTGCGGGGAGCCGGCGGAAAAGAAGAACTGCTAATGGCGTATTTTGGGGAAAGCTTAGTAGGGATAGCTTCAGAATGGTATATGGATCAGGAAATGTCCCGATGGCATATATGGGATGATCTCGCCAGAGATTTTGTAAAGCAATTCCAGTATAACATCGACATTGCGCCAGACCGAAACTCTCTGTCGAATTTGAAGAAGAAGCCTTCGGAAAGCTTTAGAGAGTATGCTATTAAGTGGCGTGAACAGGCGTCGAGAGTGAAGCCTCCCATGGATGAAGTGGAAATGGTCACTACCTTTCTCCAGGCTCAAGAGTCTGACTATTTCCAAAACATGATGTCGGCCATGGGTAAGCCATTCGCGGAAGCAATCAAGATAGGAGAGATGGTAGAGAATGGGCTGAAAACGGGTCGGATTCTGAGTCAAGCAGCCCTAAGGGCAACCTCCCAGGCCGTCCAAAGCGGGTCTGGAGGGACGACAAGGGGGAAGAAGAAGGAAGAAACGGCTATGGCAGCCTCTGAAGCAAGGGAGTATCGTCATCCCAGGCCCCATTTTCCGGAAAGGGCCCCACAACACTACTACCCCCACTCAAATGTGGCATATGCTCATCAACCTTATATGGTCATGAATGCCCAACCTTATAACCATTCACCACAACAAGCCAACCGAGGCCCAGCTCCACCTCCCAGAAATCAGCCTCCTTACCGCAACCACTATAACCCACAACCCCCGCAGAATAACTACTGCCCCCAGGAGCCACCTCGACGGTGGACTTTCACGCCCATTGGTGAACAATACTCCACATTGTTCCCTAAGCTAGTCCAGTTGGGTTTCTTGCAACCAATTCCCCAAACGAGGCAAAACCCGACATCTCCTTCTTATAAAGCCGGAGTCAGATGCGCCTATCATTCAGGGGCCGAAGGACATGATACAAACGACTACTGGTCATTGAAAAGAGTGGTCGAAAATTTGATAGAGCAGGGAAAAATAGTGCTAAGGGACGAAGAGATCCCAAATGTGACTAACAATCCATTGCCCGCTCACAATAATGGGCCGCTGGTCGGCATGATTTGTGAAGACAAAGAGTTCGAACCTGCCTTGAAAGCCATAATTGCCATTGTCGACACGGGGAGGAGGCCTGAAATAGACCAGAAATCAGAAAGGGGGGAGGAGGTCAAGGCTGCAGAAAGCAAGCCTGAAAAGAAGGTGGAGAAGAAAGTGGTACCAGCAAAGGGTGGAGTTCTTTACATACCGCGGGGTCAAGCCAAGAAGACGCAAAACTTCGGGATCAAAAAGACAAAACCTATGTACGTGCCAAAAGGGGCCTATGTGGTCCGGGGGATGATTCAACCACCTCGGCTGAATGAGCCAGTGGTTATCGGACGCGTGCCACAAAAGCCAATGACCAACCCGTCCACAGTGCCGTGGAATTATCAAAAGACTTTGGTAACATACAAAGGTAAGGAGGTCATGGAAGAACTTCCAGAAAATACTTTCGTTGGAGGGTACTCAAATACCCAAGAACTGAACAACGCCACACAAAGGCGCTTCCCTCCAAAGGAGCCCGTGAGTGTTGAAGAAGCGGAAGTGTTCTTCCAACAAATGAAGATGCCGGATTACGAAGTGATAGATCAGTTGCGCAAGCACCCTGAGCAGGTGTCCATGCTATCATTATTGACAAGATCGGCCGAGCATCAAAAGATCTTACTGAAGACCCTGAATGAGGCATATGTGCCGGTTGAAACCTCGGTGGAGCAATTAGAGCGGATGACAGAAAGATTCTTCGCCGTCAACCAAATCTCCTTCAGCAAGAACGATCTACCCCCGGAAGGAGCAGCACACAACAAGGCATTGCATTTAACAGTCAAATGTGAGGACTACTATGTCAAGCGGGTGATGCTGGATGGGGGATCAGGTGTTGACATTTGCCCGCTCTCCACGCTGCAAAGAATGGAAATTGAGACCGGAAGAATCCGACCCAACAACGTCTGCGTAAGAGCTTTCGATGGTATCAAGAGAGACACCATGGGAGAAATAGACCTGCTGCTGGTCATAGGACCAGTCAAATTTCGAGTTACTTTCCAAGTGATCGACATGGACACATCTTACAATTTCCTCCTTGGCAGGCCTTGGATCCATGCGGCAGGAGCCGTGCCTTCTACTCTTCACCAGATGGTGAAGTTCGAGTATGAAGACCAAGAGATCGTGGTCTATGGAGAAGATGAACATGCCATTTATCGGGACCCATCTATCCCGTATCTTGAACCAAGAGAAGGGAGCGAGCATACGGTCTATCAAGCTTTCGAGGTGGTATTGGCAGAGCAGCACGAAGAGGGAGTACCTTGCCCCCAGCCTTTCTTGTCTAACGCTTCGGTTATGGTGGCCAAAGAGATGATCCGACACGGAATTAGGCCAGGGAAGGGGCTTGGACGAACCCTTCAGGGAATGACGGAACCCATTACTTTACCAGTCATCAAGAAACCTTTTGGACTAGGTTTCAAACCTACTCCAGCAGACGAAAAATGGGCAAAGAAAAGGAGAAATGAGGGCTGGAAGTTGCCTCAACCACTGCCGGATTTACATGTGACTTTTGTCAGGCCAAGGTACACTGAAGAAGAAGAAGATGAGGTCTTCACAGTTGAGGAAATCGAGGAAATATGTGGGGCAATGAGGGAAATGCTCTACGAGGTCCACATGGTTCAACCAGGCGAAGGCACGAGCACTGCTGAGATGATGTACATGGGGCCAAACGCCAAGCTCCAAAACTGGGAGATCACGCCATTCCCAACTAGACGGAAGTCCGGGTAGACCTGTCCTGCCACCTTTCCTGTATCACAAGTTATCTCCGGGACATAACTTGAACGTTTTCTTCTTTTCAATTGTTGTTCCGAATTCCTAGTTGTAAACGTTGTTGTCTTCCAATTTTCCTAAGAAAATAAAAAAAAATCATCATTGCTTTCCTATTCTTTCTTTTGTTCTGATTTTATTACTTTTCCTCTTATCTTCCTTTTCAGTCCTAATAATGCGGCTTTAAATATGACATGCTTGCGGACTTCACGCCCAGATCACAACGAGCTATTTAACTGTGAATTAATGAACTCAGAACCAGAATATGACGAAGAAGAGGCTTTTAGGGAAATAAACCGAGAGTTGGAACATTTCGAGAATAAACCTAAGCCAAATCTGAATGACACTGAACCGGTAAATTTAGGAACCCCGGAAGAAATCCGGGAGACCAAAATAAGCATTCACACGGACAAGAAAACGCGAGAGGCGATAATTCAACTTCTTTTTGAATTTAAAGACGTGTTTGCTTGGTCATATGATGACATGCCGGGTCTAGGTGTTGATCTAGTGGTTCATAAATTGCCGATTCATCCTGATTGTCCTCCAGTTCAACAAAAGCAACGAAAGTTCAAAACTGAGGTCAGTGACAAGATTAAAGAGGAGATCACCAAACAATTGAAAACGGGAGTGATTCGGGTAGTCCAGTATACAACTTGGTTGGCAAATGTGGTTCCAGTACCGAAAAAGGACGGGAAAACTCGGGTATGTGTAGATTACCGAGATCTGAACAGAGCAAGTCCTAAAGATAATTTCCCGCTGCCCAACATCCACATCCTCGTTTATAATTGCGCCAAGCACGAGATACAGTCTTTCGTAGATTGTTACGCTGGGTATCATCAGATATTGATGGATGAAGAGGATGCCGAGAAAACTACCTTCACCATGCCTTGGGGCACCTACTGTTATCGGGTCATGCCATTTGGTTTAAAGAATGTTGGGGCTACTTACATGAGGGCCATGACCGCCATTTTCCATGACATGATGCATCAGGAAATAGAGGTGTACGTGGACGATGTAATAGTCAAGTCCAGGACACAGGATAATCACATCCAAGACTTGAGGAAATTCTTCGAGAGGCTAAAGAAGTATGACTTGAAGCTAAATCCAGCCAAATGCGCTTTCGGAGTTCCGTCAGGTAAACTTTTGGGTTTCATCGTAAGCAGGAGAGGTATCGAGCTAGATCCGACTAAGATAAAATCTATCAAAGATCTACCTCCCCCAAGAACGAAGAAAGACGTGATGAGTCTTTTGGGCAGGCTGAACTACATCAGTCGGTTTATTGCCCAGCTGACAAGCACGTGTGAGCCCATATTCAAGTTGTTAAGAAAAGATGCGGCGATTAAGTGGACAACGGAGTGTCAAGAAGCCTTTGATAAAGTCAAAGAGTACCTTTCGAATCCCCCAGTCTTGGTCCCTCCCGAACCAGGGAGGCCACTTTTCTTGTATCTGACAGTCTTGGAGAACTCTTTTGGCTGCGTCCTCGGGCAACACGATGTGACCGGGAAAAGGGAGCAGGCGATCTACTACCTGAGCAAGAAATTCACCAGCTACGAGGCCAAATACACTCTGTTGGAAAAGACATGTTGCGCTCTCACATGGGTTGCTCAAAAGCTGAGGCATTATCTCCAAGCCCACACTACATTCCTCATAAGCAGGTTGGATCCCTTGAAATATATATTTCAGAAACCAATGCCTACTGGGAGACTGGCTAAATGGCAAATCTTGCTTACGGAATTCGACATAGTTTATGTCACTCGCACGGCAATGAAAGCCCAGGCGTTAGCAGATCATTTGGCCGAAAACCCGGTCGATGAGGAATACCAGCCATTGGATACCTACTTTCCAGATGAAGAGGTAAACACCGTAGAAGTGATCTCAGAGGAAGCTCATGTTTGGAAGATGTTCTTTGACGGAGCCGTGAACGCCAAGGGTATAGGGATTGGGGCAATTTTGATCTCACCTGCCGGTCAGCATTATCCCGCCACAGCTAGACTTTGTTTCTTCTGCACAAATAATACAGCTGAATATGAAGCCTGCATTATGGGCATACATATGGCAATCGATCAGGATGTCAAAGACTTACTGATTATGGGAGATTCTGACCTGATCATCCGGCAAGTTCAAGGCGAATGGGAAACTCGGGATGTCAAACTTATCCCATACCGACAACATGTGGAGGACCTCAGCAAGCGCTTTACCTCAATAGAATTCAGGTATATTCCGAGGTGTCACAATGAACTGGCAGATGCACTTGCTACTTTGGCTTCTATGCTACCCTACCCGGGCGACGCCCACGTCGATCCTTTGGAAATCCAAATCAAGGAAAGACACGGTTACTGCAGTGTAATCGAGGCGGGATCAAATACACAGCCTTGGTACCATGACATCAAGAAATTCCTGAAGACACAAGAATACCCCGAGCATGCAACTGGAGATCAAAAGAGGACCATTAGGCGACATGCAAGTGGTTTCTTTTTGAGTAGTGAATTGTTATATAAGAGGACTCCGGACCTCAATCTCTTAAGATGTGTCGATATCGAGGAAGCGAGAAAGATCATGCACGAAGTACACGCAGGTGTGTGTGGACCTCACATGAACGGGTATGTCTTGGCAAAGAAAATCCTTCGAGCAGGTTATTACTGGATGACCATGGAAAAGGATTGCTTTAGTTTCGTTCGGAAGTGTCATCAGTGTCAGGTGCACGGTAATTTGATTCATGCACCTCCCACGGAACTGCATCCCATGTCCGCACCTTGGCCATTTGTCGCTTGGGGCATGGATGTCATTGGACCAATTGAACCAAAGGCTTCGAATGGACACAGGTTTATACTGGTTGCCATCGATTACTTCACAAAATGGGTAGAGGCTGTCACTCTCAAGTCGGTCACCAAGAAAGCTGTAGTGGATTTTGTACACTCAAATCTTATCTGTCGCTTCGGTATTCCTGCGACTATCATTACAGATAATGCAGCAAACTTGAACAGTCACTTGATGGGAGATGTGTGCGAGCAATTCAAGATAACACACAGGAATTCCACTCCTTATCGGCCAAAAGCCAATGGTGCTGTGGAAGCTGCAAATAAAAACATCAAGAAGATTTTGAGGAAAACAATACAAAGTTCCCGACAGTGGCATGAGCAGTTACCTTTTGCATTATTGGGGTACCGCACTACGGTACGCACATCGGTGGGAGCGACTCCTTATCTTTTGGTTTATGGGACCGAGGCCGTAATACCGGCAGAGGTAGAGATTCCTTCACTTCGAATCATTGTCGAAGCAGAAATCGAGGACAGCGAGTGGGTTAAGACTCGACTGGAGCAATTGACGTTGATTGATGAAAAGCGGATGGCTGCAGTTTGTCACGGACAGTTATACCAACGAAGGATGGCCCGTGCTTACAACAAGAAAGTCCGACCTCGGAATTTCGAAGTAGGACAATTGGTACTGAGGCGTATTCTGCCGCATCATGAAGAAGCAAAAGGAAAGTTTGCCCCAAATTGGAAAGGCCCATACATCGTAAGGAAAATATTGCCAAGAGGAGCATTGTATTTAGGTGATATCGAAGGAAATGACCCTGACACAGCGGTGAATGCAGATGCAGTCAAGAGGTACTACGTCTAGATCATACTCCAAGTGGTCCTGACACGTTGAAAATGGCGAAGGTGTTTATTCCCCACTGCTCCCCAAACACTACCCAATTCTCTCTACCAACTTTTGAGCCGCTTACAAAAAAAAAAAAAAAAAAAAAAAAAAAGAAAACAAAACAAAACAAAACATTGATTGAGGCCTGAACTACGTTTGACTTGATTCCGAAAGGATACGTAGGCAGCCTCTCCCTGAGGTTCAGTCACACCAACAACAAAATCCCATCCACCCTGAAATTGAAAACCGGGGCATGTCGGACACTTGAGAAGTTTAGTATCAGCTACCTTTCTTTACCAAGTACAAGCCTTCAAATCAATTACCAAAGATAGTGGGAAACCAATAAGCATCACAAATGGAAACCGGCACACCCTGAATTGAGAGAAGATAAAATGAGAGAGTTTCGGCGGTGAAAACCTTCGGGCACCACGAGGCGACGGGAGTAGAGAAACCAAAATGAGAGAGCTTGTTTAGTAAAAACTCGCAAAGAGTGCTATCAAGCGATGACAGGAAGAGAAATGAGAGAGGTCAGCCAGTGAAAACCCGCAAAGGGCGGCTGTTGGCCGAAAAGGAATGACGCCACCCCAAGAAGGTCTCGGCAAAGTTCCACCGGTTTTGGAATCACAGATCTGTTCTGGTTCAGGAAAACACAAGTTCATGGAAGGTCGGACGTCCAGTCCAAAGAGCATGTCATGTCATTTAAAGCCAGCGTTATCTTCCTCAGATAAGTCTTTCTCGTCCCGAAAAGGGTATTCCTTTTCTGATTTGTTTTCCCCTGCTTTGTTTCTTTTCGAATCCCTTTTGCATTTTAACCCCGAGTTCAGGACACACCGGAAAGAGTAGGTGGCATGGTTTGTTTGCACGGAATCCCGTCTCATGAAGGAAAGCACCTCATCTCGTTGATATGATTACCCAAGCATGATGAATTATGACGTTTGATGGTGTTCCGGAGTAAAGGAAAAAGAGAGAAATCTTGAAATCTTCCCCAGCAAGTCCACCTTCGGACAAATCCCCACAGAGTCTCCCCCTGTACAAATCCCAACAGAGTCTTGTACAATCTCCCACAAAATCTCCTCAATATAAAAAAAAAAAAAAAAAAATGGAATCTCCCCAGCACATCCCAGCGAATCCTTTTGTAAACATTCCCCAACAAGCTTACCCCAACAAATCCTAGAAATCCCACTTTGAAATAAATCCCCAGCATGCCCATTGTACAAAAATCCACACAAAGAATCCACTTTATAAATATTCCCCACAGAGCTTCCCTTTTGTACGAATCCCCACAAAATACCTCCAATAAAATCCCTGTTGAGAACCTCCAAGCAAAACGGGACACAAAAAAAAAAGAGAAAAGAAAAAGAGCCTTACGAGGCAAATCATCACAGAATCTGGAAATACAAGCCTGAGCGGTCTAAAGGGTTTCGGCATATGAATCAAATCAATGGCGGGACTTCACAACAGAAATGAAGACGCAACAAAGCAACCGGGAACGATCAAGGTCACCGAACCGACCGTCATTTTCGAACTAACAACTGTTCTTTAAGTCGAAACAGGTATTAATCCAAGACAACCGTGCAAGAAGCAGGTGTCGCCCAAAGAAGAAGGTACACGGGTACAAGAAACATTTTGGCAATAAGGAATTCGCTCAAAAGGTAAGTTCCCACAAAACTCCATCTTATTTTTCTATTAAAACAAGAAAACTCAGAAAGATGATCGTATAGCATTCTAGAGCTCTATCCCCAGCCAATCAGCATTAGGGTTTTAAACCCTAAACTGAATTTTCCTTTTAGTCAGCATTAGGGTTTTAAACCCTAAACTGAACTTTTTCCTTTCAGCCAGCATTAGAGTTTTAAACTCTAAACTGAGCTTATCCATGCAATCAGCATTAGGGTTTTAAACCCTAAACTGAATTTTCCTTTTAGTCAGCATTAGGGTTTTAAACCCTAAACTGAACTTTTTCCTTTCAGCCAGCATTAGAGTTTTAAACTCTAAACTGAGCTTTTCCATGCAATCAGCATTATGGTTTTAAACCCTAAACTGAATTTTACTTTTAGTCAGCATTAGGGTTTTAAACCCTAAACTGAACTTTTTCCTTTCAGCCAGCATTAGAGTTTTAAACTCTAAACTGAGCTTTTCCATGCAATCAGCATTAGGGTTTTAAACCCTAAACTGAATTTTCCTTTCAGCCAGCATTAGAGTTTTAAACTCTAAACTGAGCTTTTCTATGCAATCAGCATTAGGGTTTTAAACCCTAAACTGAATTTCCCTTTAGTCAGCATTAGGGTTTTAAACCCTAAACTGAACTTTTTCCTTTCAGCCAGCATTAGAGTTTTAAACTCTAAACTGAGCTTGTCCATGCAATCAGCATTAGGGTTTTAAACCCTAAACTGAATTTTCCTTTTAGTCAGCATTAGGGTTTTAAACCCTAAACTGAACTTTTTCCTTTCAGCCAGCATTAGAGTTTTAAACTCTAAACTGAGCTTTTCCATGCAATCAGCATTAGGGTTTTAAACCCTAAACTGAATTTTCCTTTTAGTCAGCATTAGGGTTTTAAACCCTAAACTGAACTTTTTCCTTTCAGCCAGCATTAGAGTTTTAAACTTTAAACTGAGCTTTTCCATGCAATCAGCATTAGGGTTTTAAACCCTAAACTGAATTTTCCTTTTAGTCATCATTAGGGTTTTAAACCCTAAACTGAACTTTTTCCTTTCAGCCAGCATTAGAGTTTTAAACTCTAAACTGAGCTTTTCCATGCAATCAGCATTAGGGTTTTAAACCCTAAACTGAATTTTCCTTTTAGTCAGCATTAGGGTTTTAAACCCTAAACTGAACTTTTTCCTTTCAGCCAGCATTAGAGTTTTAAACTCTAAACTGAGCTTTTCCATGCAATCAGCATTAGGGTTTTAAACCCTAAACTGAATTTTCCTTTAGTCAGCATTAGGGTTTTAAACCCTAAACTGAACTTTTTCCTTTTAGCCAGCATTAGAGTTTTAAACTCTAAACTGAGCTTTTCCATTCAATCAGCATTAGGGTTTTAAACCCTAAAACTGAATTTTCCTTTGTTTGGCATTAGGGTCTTTAACCCCAAACCGAACCTCTCCCCAGCTAGCCGATGTTGGGGCTCCAACCCTGAACTGGGCATTCATATCTTCTTTCATCAATTTTATGAACTTCCTGGTGAATAATTAACGAAATTTTCCTAGTGTAACTGGGGCAGAAAATTTCGTTCGTTTGTTTGTTTTTTTCCCGCAGGTCTAACCTCGAGCCACACGGATCGAAATGACCCGCGAGATGAGTCTCAACTCAAAATCAAAGAAGAAAAGAAGATGTCCCGAGATACTGGAGAAAATGGAAGGCGGATCGCTCCAAGATTTGATTAAGGTCCAGAACTCTGCCAGTCGCGTCTCACTGAGTATCCCGGAGATTAAGCAAGTCGCCATAACTCGCAAGCATCAAGATTCAGATCGAAGTCTCCAAGCCCAATCAACTAAGACTCAAGATCAAGTCGCCAAAGAATCATAAATAGGGATCTTGTAACTAGCAGTTGACATGCATATAAGTATTTAGTTCAGTTTCAATTTTTCTTTGGTTGTAATAAGGCGGTCAGTAACGTAGCAGTGACAACAGCAGCAGCAGTAGCAGCAAGCATTGCAATCCCATGGTAGTCCCAGCTACCAAAACTTCCCGAACTACATTGACCTGATTCCTGTTTAGCCCAGGATATGTAGGAAATCTTTGAAGCAAGATTCGGTCGGATCTTTCAAAATGCTTCATGCGGAGTGGTCTACAGGCAAAAAATCGCTCATACACGCTCACTTTGTCTTTGCACGAAAACCCTTCGTGTTTCCGAACAAAGAGGGGCAGCTGTGAGCACGTGATTTTTGTTTCGCACGACAATCGCTTCAAAAAGAAATAAAAAAAAATAATAATTGGCCCTGCTGTACAATTTTGAATTTCTGTGCGGCACCTTGTTGATTTATTTGTGACTTCGGCCCATTTTTATTTATTTACTTTATTAAAAAAATAAAATTCGAAAATATATGTGTCCTGCATAATTCAAACCGTAATCCGGTCGTTAAATAGAAAATCATAAATAGGCATCTTCGTCCGTGATTTTATTTTTTGTTTAATTTTACCCATTTTTGAATTATTTTAACGTGTGTGTGAATAATTGTATTGGGTGTTTGATTTTATTTAGTTTTGTATTTCTTTTTATATAATAATAAAAAAAAAAAGGGGGGGCCTTGCCTTTCCGGATTTGGGCCAATTTATTAAAATTGGCCCAAACAAATAATGCCCAAACGGACAGCCCAAGCCACCAGTCCAAACAGCCCACCCCCAGGCCATAAAACGACGTAGTTTAACACCAAAACTACGTCGTTTCGATGCCAACCCATCACAACCGTTTAAACCAAGCCGATCCAACGGTCCGGATCTTTCACCCGTAACCCCACTACCCGACCCGTTACCCGAACCAATTCTGACCCCTACTAAGCCAAACGACGACGTTTCGTTTAAACCTTCAGATCCAAGCCGTCCATCTCGTCTCATCCAACGGTTGAAATCAATCCCCCCATTCCATATATAAGCCTCCTACCACACCCTGCCCCCTATCCAATACCCCAGCTTCCGTCTTCACCTCCTTCCCTACGAAACCCTAGCCGCCCCCTTATCCCTCGCCATTAATCCCGGCGGCATGAACGCCGATGACCTCCGCCTGAACACCATAGAACCCCCTCACCGCCCTGAACATCGATCTGTTGGCCGTTTAGTTCGAATCCCTTCCCACCTTCTCGAATCTTCATTTGAAGATTCGAGTCGGAACCCGAGTTACACCAATCGACCTCAACTTCGCACCAGACAGTCCCCAGACCCCCCTCGTGACCAAACCATGCTTGGTTTGGTCCGAATCTGACCAGGGAAGCACGAATCCCGGATCTAATTTTTGGAACTTTGAAGGTCTTCGTCGATGGTCCGTGTTTTGTTCAAACTAAAAGATTAAGGTCTAATGGACCTTAATCGAAGTGTTTCTCATCTGAGAAACACTTCGATTAAAGCCCGTTCAGCCTTAAGAAAGGTCTGTCCGAATCCGAGTTAAGGCTTTTGATTTTTCAAGATTTGAGGTGAGTTTTGATTCTCTTTGCTTATTTATGTTAGTCCATGTTCGTTTAAAAGATTTGTTCTGGTTTTGTTTTTAATCTGTGTTTTGAGTTTTATCAACTGTTCCTGTCCATCTCGCCTGAACCTTTGTTGTTTGATTGAGTCTTTCTTCTAATTGTTCTGATAATTTGTATGTATGTATTTGTTGTGCAATTAATTGGGTTTCAAATGTGAACTGACCAACTGATTCTTCCCATGTAATTTTGCGTAGTCAGTACAATTCGAATCATGTGTTCGATACTGTTAAATGTTTGACTTTGGTCTCGATTGTACGAGTTATAACTAGTATAGTCGAGTCGACATATGTCGTCAATTAGTTTCAGATGTTTGAACAATATACAAATTGATTTGCTCCTGTTTAGCATTGTATGAATCAGTTGGGAATTGAATTTAGCTACTTATAGTTGTTAATCTGAATCAGAAGTGTAAAGGGTTTGATTTTGTTTAAGTTGCAGTCAGAATTGGAGGGCATGTGCACTTGTGCACAACATGTGCATTTGTGCACTTGTGCACAACATGTGCATAAAGGCTTTTGTTTGATTTAAAAATGTTTTGACAGCATATGCTGTCAGATACATCCTGCTGCCCACACCCTACTTTAGTTTCAGAAATAATAAACATTACAAAAGTAAGCCTGCCAAGGGAATATGATGGGGTTTTGGTTAATACTTAAATGACTAAGTGGAACTGAAAAGAGGGCAGCACATGAGGGGGTTTCTGTTGGTCTAAACAGGCTGTAAAAGGGGTAATGTGAAAGCTTATAAAAGGGAGGACATACAGAGATAAAAAAAAAGAGGGATACCATCGGATAATAGAGGTCAGAGAGAGCATAGATAGAGGAGATTTGAAGTTCTGGAGATACAGACAGAATTAGAGACAGGATTGAGAGATAGAAATACATACACACACACACAAAAGGATAGACATTGAACCTTAAGAGCTGAATAGGAAAAACACAAACAGAGATAGAGAGAGGTTAAGGGATAGAAGCTATACAACCAACAATCAGAAACCTTATTCCTCCTATTGTTATTGGGTTTTCAGTTGTTTCAATTTGTTCAAGCCAATTTTGATCCTTTGAAATCTCAGTTGTGTCTATTAGTTGAGTGCTTTCATTGGTCTACTACTATCTGGAGTTTCTGATTCTACTCCACTGGGTGTTGCTGTTATTTGGCTATTGCTTTCTATTGGCTATATTTGCATCTCTGCACTCGAGCTGGGTTCTTGCTGTATTGCTTTGTCTGCTGCTATTTCTGCCCTGCTGCTACTGATAGTGCTGTGATTGCTGCTGCATTTTGTTGTCATTATATTCTGCTGACTCCCCCTTTCCTTCAATTGTCAAATATTTCCAGGTACACAACCTCTGAAACTTTGTATTGTTGAAAGTTTGAAGTTGAAATAAAGAAAAGAACAGCTGTTCATGTTATAACATTGGTGTTAAAAATAGGTCGAATGTTAGTGGGATTGTATTTTACTGCAAACTGCAAACACTTTGTATAAAACTAGCATACATTCTGCTGAGATGGACTGTTAGATAGCGCTGTTCAATAGCAATAACAATATGATAGACAGCATGTTTGATTTGGGATACGTTCAGTTCAGTATAATACTGTTTGGTTTAGTTACGACTGTATAACATAGAGTCAGGGCAAACACTTGTATGTATTTCTGCCTAGACCACTGAATCGACAAATCTGTGGTATTAGGTCTGGGATAGATGTATCCCAAACAAACTCTCATGCAGTCATATTAAAAGTCTGGCTATGAATGCCAGTTTCGCTTGTCAGTTTATTTGTTCCAATGCCGGTTTGATATCAGGTTTCGGTACAGATTCTTCGTTTCGAAATGATGTAATGATTGTTGAGAAAAACTAATAATCATTTTTGAGTTCAATTAGTAGTAATTTTTCCTAATAATACAGCCGATTTCTTTATCAATTTCAAATAAGTTAGAGTGTTAAGAATAGAACTTGGAGGTCGTTAAAACATAACTCAATATATGTTGTTAGTTTGTTTGCAATCTCACTTAGCGAATTAATAAGCATATTCACTTGTTGAAGACAAAGAATGCCGTAGCTTTCA
The DNA here is from genome assembly GCF_000715075.1 of Nicotiana tabacum. Classification (NCBI taxonomy): domain Eukaryota; kingdom Viridiplantae; phylum Streptophyta; class Magnoliopsida; order Solanales; family Solanaceae; genus Nicotiana; species Nicotiana tabacum. The sequence continues at coordinate 27,354,870 of NC_134082.1, read as the reverse complement.
CCTCATGAACAATCCATCAGGTAATCAAACAAGTTTAGGTTCGGCAAACATAATAAGGATTCAGTCCGTATTTGTCTAAACCAGCAAAATTCGGCATCATCCTTCCCTTTAAAGATAAATGTAGTAAAAATGTAGTCCTTGTAGGGTACCCTTCTAAAATAATGAGACGAGCCTCGCCGAATCAAAAGGCAAATTGCGGGGCCCTCAATAATTGGTCATAATAAATACTTAGAATTTGGGACGGGCTGTTTAGTGAATTCCACTCCCCTCCCCGAAGACAATAACGCGTTAGATTCTTTAGGCGCGACTTAATCAAATTACATTCCTAAATTCGGGTGCGCATTTATGTGACCCAATTTCAAATCTCAATGGAGTCGAAATGTGTTAACAATTACGGGTGCATTGATTGTGACGTGGTTCGAGATACATTTTCACGACGTTGCAATTCTATACAAATAAATGATAATAATAAAAGCGGTTAAAACTTAATAAAAGCACATAAGTCACAACATGTATTTGAATCAGATATTTAGCCATTATAACAATTTAAGCGACAGTGCTAGAACCACGCGATTCGAGGGTGCTTAACACCTTCCCTCGGGTCAACAGAATTCCTTACTTAGAATTTCTGGTTCGCAGACTTCATTTGGAAAAGTCGAAAATTTCCTCGATTTGGGATTCAAGATAAACCGGTGACTTGGGACACCAAAAGCCAAACCTTTCCCAAGTGGCGACTCTGAATTAAATAAATAATCTCATTTCGAATATTGTCACTTAAATTGGAAAAACTCCACCCGCGCATCTAACCCTTCGGGGCCGGGCGCGCAAAAAGGAGGTGTGACAGTAATCAGACAATCTATAAAAACTGCAAAATTGACTAACAATGAAGCCAAGTACGAGCCTATGATTGCTAGTTTAGAACTGGCCAAAGGCTTGGGAGCCGAGACCGTCGAGGCGAAATGCGATTCACTCATCGTATTAAGGCAGGTGAATGGGAGCTACGAAGCTCGAGAAGATAGGATGCAGAGATACTTGGAAAAAATCTAAGTCGCACTACGTCGCTTCAAAGAATGGACCTTAGTCCATGAACCTCGAGAGCAGAACAGCAAGATCGATGCCCTCGCAAATCTGGGATCTTCTTTGAAGAAGAGGACCTAATCCACAGGGTTGTTGTCCAATTGTTTAAATCAGTGGTCGAGGAAGGTCACGCAGAGATTAATTCCACCAGCATAACATGGGATTGGAGGAATAAATATATTGATTATTTAAAGGATGGGAAGTTTCCAGCAAATCCAAAAGAATCAAGGACCCTACGAAACAAAGCAGCCTGGTTCTCACTCGACGAAAATGAGACTTTGTGCAGGAGAACTTTTGATGGCCCCCTGGCGGTATGCCTAGGTCCAGGTGACACAGATTATGTACTTCGAGAAATTCATGAAGGTACTTGTGGAAATCATTCTGGAGCCGACTCCTTAGTCCGGAAGGTGATCAGAGTAGGCTACTATTGGGACAACATGGAAAAAGACACCAAAAAAATTGTCCGAAAGTGTGACAAATGCTAGACATTCGCTCACGTGATTCACCAGCCTGGTGAGCAACTGCATTCCGTTTTATCACCATGGTCATTCATGAAATGGGGAATGGACATCGTCGGTCCTTTGCCGACGATACCAGGTAAAGATGGATTCATTTTATTTGTGACTGACTACTTTTAAAAATGGGTGGAAACGCAGACTTCAAAAAAATAAGAGAAAAGGAAGTCATCAACTTCATATGGTATCACAACATATGCCGATTCGGAATTCCATCCGAAATAACATGCGATAACGGGGGGAAGTTCATCGAGAGCAAGGTAACACAGTTCCTTGAAGATCACAAAATCAAGAGAATCCAATCGATGCATTACCACCAATGTGCAAACTGCTAGGCTGAATCCACAAATAAAACCATCACTCAGAACTTAAAAAAGAAACTGGAGAGCGCCAAGGGAAAATGGAGAGAAATGCTGCCCGAGGTGCTATGGCATATCGAACAACTTCAAAATCAAACACCGGGGAAACGCCTTTCACTTCGGTAAACGACGCTGAGGCTTTGATACCAATGGAAAGCGGGGAGACGAGGGTCAAATTCCATTATACTAATAAGGGCTCGAACAACGAGGCCATGGAAATGGCCCTCAAACTACTAGATGAAAAATAAGAAGCCTAAGTGATTTGGATGGCCGCCTAGAAGCAGAGAATCAAAAGATATTATAATAGGAGAGCATATCTTTGATATTTCGGGATTAGGGACTTAGTCCTAAGGAAGGTCAGTCTCAACACCTGAAACCCTAATGAAGGGAAACTAGGCCAAAATTGGGAAGGATCGTACCGTGTCCTCGGAGTAGTCGGCAAGGGATCTTATAAGCTCGGCACCATGGAGGACGAACAACTTCCGAGCAACTGGAATATATCGATGCTAAAATGATATTACTGCTAGGGCATTCGATTGAAAATTCAGTAAATACCCTCGAGCAAGCATTGCACTCTTTTCCTTCGACCGTATTTTGTCCCAAAGAGGGTTTTAACCGAACACTGGAGGGCACCCCCTCGAAAGGTCACCCACTCGGAAGAACCGAAGAACGCCAAATAGGATTCCAATAGGAAAATGATGTACTGGGCTAAAGAGTCGAATGAACTGTGCCCGTATGAGCCGGACCCACGGCAACAAAATGACATGTACTTGTGCCAAGCAATCAAAGAATGTCTTTTGCCAAAGCACCTCATACTCCAAAGGAAACTCAACGTTTTCTCAACAAAGATTCCTCCACCAAGAGAGCCCCAAATACTCAGAGACTGGCATCAATAACTCGGTACTCGCATGACCTCATGGTCAGAATCTCCAAAATTGTAAGCCCTCAATGAGGCAATTCCGAGCTCACGAGTAAAGGCTCCTGAGCCAAAGCAAACTCGATAACTCGGAGACAGTCACCAATTGCCATTCGTTAAACAACCCGAGGTCGTAAGACCCTGAGCGGGTAGACTCAGTTTCGTAAAACTTGTACCAAGTATCAACAACACAAACTATAAGACTCAAGCAAGGCATGAATCATACTCGTACCAAATATCAACAACACAAATTGTAAGACCTCAAGCCATGCATGAATTATACTTGTACCAAGTATCAACCAAAACTATAAGACCTCAATCAAGGCATGAATCATACTTGTACCAAGTATCAACAAAACTGTAAGACCTCAAAAGGCATGAAAATTTTGTAAGACCTTACTACAGGCATAAACTCAATCCGACAGTTTAGGCTATATATCGCATTTGTAAGAGAATACCCTCGATATAGACGCTAAACTACTACACTCAAGACCTAAAATGGCTACGACCAAACACAAATGACTACTATCATATGGCTGTATCGGCTGAATTAACGCGACTCGAGGACGCCCGACCATCACTACAAAATCATAGGCCATTACTTCGAAGCTACTTCGAAAATAATCGGTTAAACAGGCTACCCTCGATAGGCAAAAGGGCTTCGACCATGTCAGCTCCAAATCACAAGGCTTTGAGCTACTCAGCCTACGAGCCAAACCCTCTGAGGTGCTCGAACATTGCCGCAAATGACATGAAATCGAGGTTCTTCCCGAACGGATGACGGGTCAGGGGAAATTATTTCAAAAAAGTCCTTAACAAGAGGAAAACAAAGCCTACATATTCCCAATGGCAAAACGTATGAGCCATTGTCACTAGCCTAACGAGCCTCAGGGCCATACATATAAAAGGTCGCTTCAACCAAAAACGTAAGAGCCACTGTCGCCAGCTTATAACTTGAAAGCTTGAGGGTCAAAATGAGCTCAAGTCATAACCAGATTCGGAGACCAAACCCAAAATAGCTAATTATCCATGCCTAAGGGCAAAGCGTAAGAGCCATTGTTGCCAACTTAATGAGCCTCAGGGCCGTGCATAAAAAAGGTCCCTTAGACCCCAGGCGTAAGAGCCATTGTCGCCTGCCCATGCAAACACAAAAGCTTGAAGGTCAAATGAGCTTTAGTTGAAGCCCGACTCAGAGACTAAACCCAAAATAGTTGAGCAAAAGCATAAGAGCTCTAACGCCAGCTTACACTAAAGGTCGTATCGACCGAGCACGTAAGATCCCCCGAGCCTGCCTAATGAGCCCAGGGCCATATCATGAATCTAAGGATTCTCACCAACCTTGAAACAAGTTCACCTAGTCAGAAGCGAAGCAGAAAGGGGTATAGAAGAAATAAAACCTCAAGTTTACTTTATTTACATCCGTAAAAAAAGTGCATTCTCTAACTACAAGCACGCTCTGAAGATATCGCATACAAAATGGCAAAGTCTATGCACCGCCCCTGAGGGATACGGCCTATCTGCCTCATCTTCACTCTCTTCGGCATCAAATAGGAGTGACCAAGTACCACGCTCGTCTGCCCTCGCTCACGCCAACTCTTCCGAGAGAACAAAACCCCTGGCACCAATCTCCTCGAGAACCCTTCTTCGGGATCTGCAGTGAGCATATTCTTTGATCCTCTCTTCACGATCAAGGACCCTCTTCAACTCGGCTTGGACATTGGTAGCATCCTTCAAATAAATCACCATCTCCTGATCAGCATTAGTCTGGCTCAGTACTGCTTCGGTTCGAGCATTAACGATCTCAGCCTTGACCTTCGAAAGTTCAGATTCGAGCTTCGTGATCATATCCGCTTGAACTAAAGCATTATTACGAGCTAAGCGGATTTGGACCTCGAAGGCAGAAACTTTAGCCAAGTCACGTTTCTCCTCTAAAGCTTGAGCCTGCGCCGAGCTCTTAGCTCGCCATAGTTATTCCTGATTCGGTCGGCTTCAACCCTAAGGCGTTCCAGGGCCTCCGTCTTTTTTTTTGCGGATGGGATAGGCAAAGAGTTAACCTGAGAAGTTAAAAAATCAAAACGTGTAGTCACCCAGGATGGGAAGTTACCTACTCCATCAAATAGCTCTCGTACTTCGAGCTCCGGTACGACTCAAATCACTAGTGTGCCAACTCAACTTCCTTCTTCTTGCAAAGGAGCCCAAGGGACCTACCCTTATCGAGAGCTTCTGAAGCCTAGCCCCATGACGGAGCAGCTCAGACCTAAGCTTGTTAAAGGCCTGCAAAAGAAAAACTCAATAAGGAAGGGAAGATGCGAGATTCGGAAGGCCTGTGCCAAAGCTCACCGCAAAGTGAAGTCGGCGGACTTCCTCGAAGGCCGAGCACACCTCTGTTAATCTAGTCCCCTAGGCCCTGCAAGAATCAACCCCGGTCGAAGCACGATCTCTTAGAGGAACCACCTCTCCAGAACCAGAAACTTCGGGTGCAGCAGGCTCAGACGATGTTTTCTTCTCAAAGACACGGCCCTATTTCGCCCAGCTGTGAGCACCATCGCACTGCAAATGCATAACCCGTTTATTATTGTCATCCTTTAGCTCGGAATCTGTTAACCCCTCCCCCTCTTCGGAGGAGCACAGCTTCGCCCTTGGATACCCTACGATACCTATGACAGCAAGTTTAATACATGAAAAGGGAAAATGTCTTGCCAAATGTACGAGGTTCAAGGAAAAAGAAGTATACAAACATACCATGATATTTTGCTTCCCATCTGCCCCGGGACACAACTTGCCACCTATGCTCGTCACAAGTCGAATGGGTCGCCAGCTTTCGGACCTAACCAAGCAGATCGGGAACTTTGCCCAGCGCCCATGAAACTTCTATATAAAAGAAGAAAACACAATTACTAAACTAGCTTCCACCATGAGCAAATCTCAAAAAGCATCACTCGGAGGAACCACCGCTTCGGAACCAAAGACTTCATGAACAACAGGCTCGGGTGATGCTCTCTCCTCAAAGACACGGACCTGTTTAGGCCCGCTAAAAGCTCCATCGCACTGCAAGCGCAAATCCTATTTATCACCGTTGTCCCTTAGCTCAAAGGTCGATGACTCTTACCCCTCTTCGTAGGGACAGAGCCTCGCCCCAAGAAACCACCCGATACTTGCAACGGTGAAGCCAGTACAGAAGAAATAGAAAGATGTCATCTCAAACATATGAAGACCAATGTAAAAGCAGCATACACACATACCTTGATGTTTCACTTCCCATCTACCTCGAGACACAGCTTGCCACTTATGCTCGTCGCGAGTTGAATGGGTCGCCAACCTCCGAACTCATCCGGGAAAATCGGGAATCTCGCTTGGTGTCCATGAAGTTGCTGCAGAAAAAAGGAAATAAAATTACTCAATTGGTTTTTGATATAAGCAAGTCTAAGAAGGCACAAGACACTCCACACAAGCACGTAGTTCCATCCCTCGGGAAATGGCATGAGCTCCACGGGGATAATGTCAGTCGTCCGAACCTGGATGAATTGACTAACCCACTCTTGATCCTTATCTTCCTCATCATCAACAACAAAGGGCGTGGGCGAACGTCACCACATCATCAGCACCACTTGCCAAAATGACAGATGTATTTGAGCCAAAGTAACTCGATACTTCAGGCAGAAATCAAGCACGACCCTATCAAGTGGGCTTAGTGCGAAAGGGTATAAGTATACGATCAAGAATCCATCAGCGGAGTCTATAATTCTCTTATCCGGGGAAAGCTCCTACAATGCTACCCCCTCGTCCCATCCGCAGTATCTCCTCACCATCTGCAGATGTTCCTCTCTTATTGAAGACATAGTCTTTAGGATAAGCTCCCGAAGATCCTGAGCATTAGGAGTGGAACTCTTCCCTCCCTGTCGGGCCAGTCCTGAAGTAGCGGCCATGACTATGGTAGAATTGATACACTGAAGTAGGGGCCTACACCAACACTTTTTGTGCTTAAGTTAACGAAGGACCCGATGCCAAGGCGAAAATATAGCTATCTAAAATAATGAGATCCCCCAAAGAAGCAAGAGCCACCCCACATATATGTGGGAAGCAGCAACGATTCGCCTATCCAGGGTAAGCCCTAGGAGGCCAAAGGCCTCGACACAGATCCCGATGTGTTACCCAACCTCGAGGATCTGCATCAAAAAGAAGTTAGGCTTTGGAAATCCTTCAGCACCATCGTAGAGCTCGAGGCGGTATCCGATACCATGGTTTTCCTTTCTAAAAAGAAAAATAAGCACTTCAAGCTCCACCCACGAGGGCTCGACCGTAGAAAATCGCCTAAATATGAATAGCCCCTTCCTCAGAAGCCTGCCTAAAACACCTCAAAAGGTAATCTACGCCAAGCTCAAAGTAAAAGCTCTGAGCGCCCGAAGTCGACTTTCGCTTCGGTGCTCTATCTCCATGGGACTCAAGGGCCCCGATGATCCAGGTTTATCGGACCGCTTCGGGCTTGATCCCAGTAATAGCAATGATCTCGGAAAGGAGCCATTTATGTCGACTATAGGCTGGAAAAATATCGTTAATCATCAACAGAGGCATACATTCAAAATCTCCGCAAATGCACAAGAATATACAAGAACACGGAAAAAATCAAAAGTAGAAGTAAAGGAAACATCTTCATATTTGGTAAATATCGGCTACAACGGCCCTCGAAGGGTCCTTACATACAATTACAAAAGCTCGCAAGGGGTTCTTATGCAGAAAGGAAGAAACAAAAGGGTGCACACGCGTGATAAAAACCTAGAAACTGTTCTACTCTCTAGGGTCCATCTCCTGCGACAAGCTCCTCCGGGCAAGCATCCTCAGAAGCCCCATCCTGGACTTCCACACTGATATCCCCAAATGATAGGGTGAGAAGCAGGAAGGGATGAAAAAATTCCATAGCTCGCCGAAGATCGAGGACCCTTGCTGGCTAAGAGAAGGGAGCAGACCAGTTGAGCCTCAGCCTTGCTTGCACGACTACTTAGAATCCATTTCTTAGAACACGTATTCGTGCAAGATGCCAGCTCGGGATAGAGTGCCACGTCAAGCTAGGGTACGAAGGTGAGCAGCGGTGTATAATCCGAGCCCCCTTTTGAGAAGCGGTATGTAATTCGAAGAGCTTTTCACGAGTAATGAAAGCTGACCCCCGTATGTCATCATCTTAAGCAAACAAGGGCAGCAATAGCAGACGTAACAACAACCACAATAGCGACAGGATGGCATGGTCGTGCTCGATAAGGGGAAGCTCCGGCAAGAGGTTGCGACACAGCCTACGGGAGCTCTGCCAAACGGCCTTGAGGCCACAAACCCCAAACATGATGTTCAATGATGAAGGAAGATGATAAGAAGAAATGGGTGAATAAGCAGATGAAGGTACTTGGATAAGAAAAAAAATACTAGAGCACCTCCATTTATTGGGGGCAACAACACGGTCATTGAGGTTTTAAAAAACTAACCGACGTATAGAATTACTGCATCCTTGAAGAGCCGAATCGACGACGGTACTTTCACCTTGGGAACGGGAGCCGACAGTGCATTGAATGATGTCAAATACACAAGTCCGTGAGACATCCCGATTGTCGCAAAAGCTCGCGCCACGTGTTGCATCATTGGAATGACGCCATCGCAAGAAGCTCGTAGAACCAGGTGTCAGAATCATTTCCCATCGCTTTGTTCTAGGAAACGCGTAGACTATATGTATGCAGTGAAATCAGATGGCTTAATTTCTTGCTACCAAGCCATTTTGGGAGAACACCTCGAGACCCCGAGGACGTGGAGTTGCGATCGAGTCCCCTCCCTCGGGGCATGTCGAGGCCCGCCTAAAAGAAGACAAAGATAGAGGCTAGAGCAAAAGGGGGAATTCCCAAGACTCGCGGCTAAGTCTCATAGATCAGGCCTACCCAAAGCCTGTGTCGAGGAGTCACGTCTAACTGTCGCATCTCCATGATTTTATAATTAATGTATGTTGTACCATAACCGGGTTCCCCTCCTCCATAAAGGGAACCCTTACCACCCTGTAAGGGACTTCTATTGCTCCAACATTTCTACACAAGATCAATAATATCCCTCTCTCTTTTCTCTCTAACTCATCTGCTCGAGGCTACTCTCTTCATTTCTTGCTTCTAATCTTGTTCTTCATTTATTGCTCGGTATTGGCCATAAAGTGCTTTGTTTAATTATATCTTAACTATTATCTCTCTCCCGGTTACCCCCGATAGCTCTAGCTCGAGCTGGATAGTGACCCCCAGGCCCATTATCGACAGACCGAAGCCCGAGCAGCAAGCCCCTCGGTTTGATTGCTGCCTCACTTTAGCTTGTGTCTCATCGTTAAATTTCATATCCCTAATATCAACTGCTCTTACAACTAGCATAAAAATAGATCACGTATTTTTAGAGTCCCATTTGCAAATTTAATTGTTGTTACCATTTTCAAGGTAAACATGTTTATTTACTGACTTAGTTCATCAATCCTCATTTCATTCATGCTTCTGTTTACTGCTTACCTAGTATGCCAAATACTGCCTTATTCAAATATATGATTAGTTTGTCTTCACTTTATGTGTTTGTTTACTGCCTTAACATGTCTTACACTGTCTTATTCCACATGTAACTAGCATGTTTGCCTGACACACCTAGACATGAAATTGGCTATGAAACTTTGGGCATTTTAGACTACTGAAGACTTGGAAATTGCTTTGGGCCTGCTTCAGTCTCCCTATAGCTTAATTTCTATTCTGTTTATGCAATTTTTATTCAATCATTAGTCTGTAATAATTAATTGTAAACAGATAATGGGGTGACTAGTGAAAAGGGAGGGTAGTTGTATACTGTGGGTAAAGTTGGGTAGATAACATGCCTATAGGGTTCATTTGGTTCAAATATGCTTTATTAGATTGCATGCCTATAGGGTTAATTTGGTCCAAATGTGTTTTATTAGATAACATGCCTATAGGGTTCAAATGGGTTTTGTTAGATAATATGCCTATAGGGTTTAGCTTTGATTCAAACAAATTCTGCTTGCTTTACTTTACATAATTAGAAGTCATGCCTAAAATAACCTTTAATCATAAAAATCATGCCTATAGGATCTAAAACTAGCTTATTTAGATCTAAAATCAGTTTAAATTTAACTCACGCTTGTATGTTCTGAATCAGGTTAACTTAACCTACTTGTTTCTTTAATAGTCTTCAACACTGCATTAATTAATATTGCTAGAAAGCATGCCTATAAGATCCAAATTGCCCGCTTAAAAATTGTTCACTGGTTTATTGCATTCCCAATTAATGGTTAGATACCATTCTCGTAGGATACCACTCTTACGCGCCTAGGTAATCCTATAGGGTGATTAAAAATCCTGCAAACTGTAAAACTATGCTCTGTTATCAGTGACTGCTTATATTCAACAGGTTTAAAAGTAGTAGGAAACATATTAAGTTATTTTCACTTTGTTTCTAACACAATACTGCATATTCTCTGCTTACCTAGATATCTTGTTCTAGGTCTTCTCATAAATATCTAAAACTATGTTTAAGACGTGCACTTGCTTGCTCTGTTTGTGGAGGTAAAACTTGAGCCTTTAATTGTTCCATCTGTGGTCCAGTCCTAACTATTTTGGTTGTCGCCTAGATTTTTCTCCTTTATGTACCTTAGGATAGTCTAGAACTACCCAAATTAGAGGTCCTAAATACCTTATGGCCACAAGGAAGGGACGGGTAGTGCACACATAGGGTATCTTTCAAGGTTGCTAGAACGCTTTAGGCTAGGACCAAGGGGAGGGAATTGGGTAGTAAGGATATGATGACTGCACGCTAATGTCATGTGTATCCCCTCATTGAGGAGTGATTTTTGGGCATTGCATGGGTATGATCCTGTAGGCTAACCAACCTAGGACCACTCTTTCCCAATTCATATGTGTTTAAATGAACTTCCTTTTCTTTTTATATATATATGCAAGTTGTTCAGACCTCTCCCTTGCTTCCATTACTTGAATCATACATGTGTTTAGAATGTGATTTATTTGCGAATATGTGTTGAAATTGTTTACTTGTAAAATGACTAATTCACATAGTTTATGTTCGGTCGGGATCCACCGTTGTGGACCGCGAGGGGTGCCTAACACCTTCCCCCTCAAGGTTATTTTGAGCTCTTACCCTAATCTCTAGTGATGCAAACTAGTTCATGAGTTAATCGCTCTAGGTGCCCTAACACACCATTATCCGTTAGGTGGCAACTCTTCAAATATCCAATTCCCAAAAGGAAACGAGTTGTTCCCCCCTGAATGTTGAAACCCAGACTTCTCTGTCAAAAAGGGAAAAAAGGGGGCGCGACAGCATGGCGACTCTGTTGGGGACATTCTTAGGCTCTTACCATAAAAAACTTATTTTCTGTGAATTAGTCCAAGCATGCTCCATCCCATGTACCCTTTCCCCTTATTTGAATCTAACTGTCTATTCTTCAAAGCATTTATGATTCTTTTGTTCCTGAAACTGACTTGTCTCTTTGTTTTCTTTTCTGTAACTGTCTTTCAATTATTTAAATACTGCATTTATTATTTTCTTACGTGCAAATACCTGACAACATGCTATTTATTGTTGCATAAATCATGCTCGACATCATATACTCGTGCGTAATTATTCCTATAGCAATGCTTGATGAGTGTTTGCACTCTTCCAATATATCACCCTTTAAATTCGAAAGGCATATTTGCGGTAAAACTAGTTGATCAGCGGTGAGTTCGACGGTTCTGTGCCTTTCCCCCTCAAGTTATCCGCTTGAGGGTCCCATTCTAGACCTCTATAATAGCTTTATTGTGATTAATTGTTCATGCATCATGGTCAAACTTAGCCGGGTTAAAATGTTGTCCGCACAATAACCCTTTTAAGACAAGCCTTGTCCAAAAATCCATCGGATTTTTCATTATACCAGCGGATGTAACCACGATTATGTGCATTAATTTGGAGAAAATAAGTGTCACTATGCTAATTATTACCGTTTAAATAGACCAACATGGAGGGGGAAAGTGCCTAACTCTCTTTGTTTTGCAGAAAATGAGGCACAATGTCCCCAGATTCGGTATGGTTGGTAGCATACCCTCACTCTTGCTAGATTGGTGGATGTATCTTCCTTCATGTGACCAAAACCATGTGAAACTAGTCTTAGGAATCTAGCGTTCTCTGTTGGACCTTCAGCCCAACAAAATGTTGATCGAGGCTACAACTATGTTTTGTGACAAGGAAAGGGATGTGTTCTATTTTGGGAACATAGAAATGACTCCCTCTAGAAGAAATAGGAGGATTTGCTGGGTTGCCTTGGGATAGGCCTAATCTGTTAGCACCTGAAAAACGCACTGCTAAGGGATTCCTTAAGATTATGGGGCTAAAGAAAAATGGCAACTTAATATGCCTAAAGGACTCATACATACCTTTTGAGTTCCTTTATGAAAGATACGGTCACAACAACTCTTATCATATTTTTGATGATGAATTGTCAATCACTTTTTTAGGTTGGATTCATCGTAGGGTCTTCATTTTTATTATGTGTTTTTTGGGCATGTTGGTATTCCCAATCCAAGGGGATAGAATCCATACTAGGCTGGCCATGGTGACCAAACCTTTGATGGACAAGGTCGAGGAGGAGACATACTCTATCGTCCGTATGATCGTCCCAGACATGTACCCGGCTTTGGAGAGATATCAAAAGGGGTTTAGGTTCTTCTAGGTTTGCAACTTACTGTTACAGGTCTTGTTGTTAGAACATCTCCAAAAGGGAAAATACAGTCAAGAATTTCCACGAAGGCCGTGGAATTATCACATATCCTTCCATCATCCCAAAAGAATGAACTATATTCCTGACATGTTTGCTCAACCGAAGGACACTGTGGGATGGGTACAACTTTTCGAAAATTTGACTGATGATCAAGTCCAGTGGATGTTTGAGTGGTTCCCTACCGATGATTTCATCATCAGATCCAGATATTTTCCACACTTGCTATTGATTGGGTTGAGGGGAATATACCCTTACACTCCTCTCAAGATTATAAGACAAGTAGGTAGGAGACATATCATACCACGAGTCGCTAAGATGTGTCACTTCAAAGCCAATTTCCAAGGTGACACCATTCCTTATAAGAACGAAGCACAACACATGTGGACCTTGAAGATTATTGTGGAGAAGGATACTATTGAGCTAGACCGATATCATGTAGGGTACTCGTACCTTTACCTTTCGTGGTTGGAGGATAAGATAGTTGGGTTCTTTGAGCCGATGGATGGGCTAGGAAACAGGATCATAGACTAGGTTGCTAAAGTAGAGATGAAGTACAATAAGCTACAGAAAAGAGTTCGAGAGTCTAAAGCTGAGCATATGCCACTACATAGGCTGATATGGAGATGTTTAACGAGTGGAAAGAAAGAGCTGTTAAATCCTGAGAGAGGTTGGAATATCTAAAGTATATTTTAATGGAGTTGGAAGGGAAGATGAGAAAAAGGGTCACTGACTGCCAGAACGTTGAAAGAAATGAAAGAGGGCATCTGGCAAGACCATTCCTACTGCTAAAACTACGCGAGTTGGGAGAATTGATCGACAGCAGGATCCGGTCTTATCGCCGACAGAGAAAGAAGAATACATCTGTTTTCTAAAGGAATATGGGGACATTTTTGCATGGTCATATAATGACATGACTGGTTTGAGCATGTCCATAGTGGCTCACAAGTTCCCTACTAATCCCATACGTCTGCCGATGAAGCAGAAACTCAGAAAATTCAAACCAGATATGAGCCTAAAAATCAAGGAGGAAGTTACTAAGCAGATCAAAGCAAATGTTCTTAGGGTTTTTGAGTACCCAACTTGGTTAGCCAACATTGTACCAGTTCTGAAGAAAGATGGAAAAATCAGAGTATGTGTTGACTATCGGGATTTAAACAGAGCAAGTCCCAAAGACAACTTTCCACTACCAAACATACATATCCTGATCGACAACTACGCCAAGCATGAACTCCAATACTTTGTGGATTTCTTTGCATGCTATCACCAGATTTGGATGGACAAAGAAGACCGCGAGAAAACCATTTTTATTACACCATGTGGGGTATACTACTATAAAATGATGCCACTTGGTCTAAAGAATGCTGGGGCTACTTACATGAGAGCCATGAAAACAATCTTCTATGATATGATATACAAAGAAATAGAGGTGTATGTGGACAACGTCAGTATCAAATCCAAAAGGACCAGAGATCACATAGCGGACTTGAGAATGTTCTTTGATAGGCTAAAGAGGTACAACTTGAAGCTGAACCTCGCAAAGTGTGCATTCAAAGTTCCCGTAGGAAAGTTAGTGGGATTCATTGTCAGTATTCGTGGGATCGAGATGGATCCATCTATAGTCAAAGCTATTCAGGAACTGCCACCACCTAGGAGCAAAAAGGACATGATGAGCTTCCTAGTACATCTCAACTATATCAGTCGCTTCATAGCACAATCCATAGTTATATGTGAACCTATCTTCAAGATGCTGAGGAATGACACCGAAACAAGCTAGACTGAGGATTGTCAGAGAGCTTTCGACAAAATGAAGAAGTACTTGTCCACACCACCAGTCTTGGTCCCGCCAGAGCCGGGACGACCTTTGCTGCTCTATTTATCTATATTGGATGGAGCCTTCTGATGTGTTCTGGGACAACATGATGAGACAGGAAGAAAGGAACAAGCCATATACTACTTGAATAAGAAGTTCACACCTTACAAAGCATGGTACTCTCTACTAGAACGCACTTGCTTTGCTTTGACCTGGACGACCCAGAAGTTGAGGCATTACTTCTGTGCATGTACAACATACTTCATATCCAGAATGGACCCTTTGAAGTACATATTTCAGAAACCCATGCCAACTGGGAAGCTAGCCAAGTGGCAGATACTGTTGAGTGAGTTCGATATCGTCTACATAACTCAAAAGGCGATCAAAGGGCAAGCATTGGCAGATCGTCTTGCTGAAAATATGGTGGGAGGAGAATACATACCCTTGAAAACATATTTTTCTGATGAATAGGTGTCATTCATAGGAGAGGACATAACCGAAGTATATGACAGTTTGAGGATGTTCTTTGACGGAGCTGCAAATTTCAAAGGAGTGGGCAATTGGAGCAGTTTTGGTATCAGAAACATGTCAACATTATCCGGTATCTGCTAAACTCAGATTTCCCTGTAGCAACAACATGACAGAATATGAAGCCTGCATACTAGGACTTAACATGGTAATTGACATGAATATTCAGGAGCTACTGGTAATCGGTGATTTAGATTTGCTTGTGCACCAGGTACAAGGAGAGTGGGCCACCAAGAATTCCAAGATATTGCCATATCTACACCATGTACTGGAATTGAGAAAGTGGTTCACGAATATAGAAATCCGGCATGTGCCCAGAATTCAGAATGAATTTGCCGACACATTGGCCACTTTGTCATCCATAATACAACATCCAGATAAGAATTTCATTGATCCTATACCAGAGAGAATTCATAATCAGTTGGCATATTGTGCCCATGTTGAAGAAGAAACAGATGGAAAACCTTGGTTCCATGACATCGAGGAGTATTTGGCAAAACGAGAATATCTGGAGCACGCAAACCACATCAAAAAATGCACACTCCGAGGGAATTTCTATAAAAGAACTCCTGATATAGGATTGCCAAGATGTGTCGATGCAAAAGAAGCTTCTAAACTACTTGAGGATATACATGCTGGGACTTGCGGCCAGCATATGAATGGTTTTGTTTTTGCCAAAAAGATACTTATGGCCGGTTACTTTTGGATGACCATGGAGACAGATTGCGTCCAGTATGTCAGCAAATGCTACCAATGCCAAGTGCATGCTGATATGATAAAAGTGCCGCCAAATAAGCTAAATGCAACAAGCTCACTTTGGACATTCGCCGCCTGGGGAATGGATGTCATCAGCCCGATTGAGCCCACTGCTTCAAACGTCATAGGTTTATTCTGGTAGCCATTAATTACTTCACAAAATGGGTAGAGGTTGCATCCTACAAAGTTGTAACTAAGAAAGTCATCACATACTTTGTCGAAGATTATATTGTTTGCCGATACGGAGTTCCCGAGTCAAATGTCACTTATAATGCAGCCAATCTCAATAATGATCTGAAGAAAGCCATGTGTGAGACTTTCAAAATCAATTAGAAGAATTCCACAGCCTATAGACCTCGGATGAATGGAGCCATAGAAGTCGCCAACAAAAACATCAAGATGATACTAAGGAATATGGTAGAAAACCACAGGCAATGGCATGAGAAACTACCCTCTGCTTTGTTGGGATACCGCACTACAGTATGTATGTCAACTGGGGGAACTCCCTACATGCTGGTTTATGGTACCAAAGTTGTTATCCCAGCTGAGGTAGATATTCCTTCTTTAAGAATCATACAGGAAGCTGAACTCGGCGATGCAGAATGGATAAGGAGCCGCTATGAACAACTAGCCATTATAGATGGAAAACGGATAAACGCAGTAGGTCACGATCAGCTTTACTAGAATAGAATGTCCAGAGCTTTCAACAAAAGAGTCAAACCGAGGCAATTCGCACAAGGACAGCTGGTGCTGAAGAAGATCTTCCCACATCAAGATGAAGCTAAAGGGAAATTCTCTCCTAACTAGTAAGGTCCTTACATGGTTCACAGGGTTCTAATAGGAGGAGCACTCATACTTGCAGAAATGGACGAAGAAAGCTTGCCAAAACGAATCAATTTAGACGCAGTCAAGAGATACTATGCTTAGACTATTTACATTTCCTCATCTGATGTAATTGAACTATGCTTGATCTGATTCCCGTTTAAGAGGGGATACGTAGGTAGCCCTGTGGTTCGGTCATATCATAATAAAATTTCCATTCCCCCCAGGATCAAAAATTGAGGCAGAATTTTAAGGACCCTCAAAATTCTGGAGAAAGTCCAGCCAACGCCCTCGCATACCAGAAAGTAAGAAATTGGTTAAGAAACTGGGGTCCTTCTCAAAATTCAGAAGAAGGTTCAACAAGTTCCGTCACTCGCAAATGGCCGAAGGATCATCCACCCAAGCTGGGGCAGAATTTTGAGGAGGACCCTCAAAATCCTAACATGAGAAAGCTGCAATGTCTCTGAAATGTGTTACAACCACTAGTTCGTCTAAAAACTACTTGATACTTCAATATGTTTCTAAAACAACTTTATCTTTATCAATAATTGCATATTTTTAAAAACTTTATTTTTTCGTAACAACCAGGTGTTACCCAGGGAAACTCAAACGAGGCCTCCAAACGGAGTAAAGCAAGGCCAGCGGACAAAGGCACGAACCAACCTTCTCCTCGCAAAACTCACAATTTTTTTGGACCGTAGGCACATTAGACGTAGCGGTAAAATTCGAAAAAAATATATACACGTAACAAGATCACTATCAATCGGGCCAACAAACACCGAATATATCTCCAGCTAAGAAATATGCTATCCTTATTTGCTACTCGTTATTTGCATAGTACTAAACATTGTCCCGCATATCTGCATGAAGCCAATCCTTGCCTCCATACTTGCATGAGGCTAATCCTTGCCTTCATACCTGCATGAGTCAAATCCTTGCCTCCCTATCTGCATGAGGCTAATCCTTTCCTCCATACCTGCATGAGGCTAATCCTTGCCTTCATACCTGCACGAAGCTAATTCCTGCCTCCAAATCTGCATGAGGCTAATCCCAGCCTCCATACGTGCATGAGGCTAATCATTGCCTCCCCACTCGCATGAGGCTAATACCTGCCTCCATACTTGCATGAGGACAATCCATGCCTCCATATCTGTGTGAGGAAAATACTTGCCTCCATATCTGCATGAGGCTAATCCTTGCCTCCGTATTTGCATGAGGCTAATCCCTGCCTCGATATCTTCATGAGGCTAATCCCTGCCTCCATATCTGTATGAGGTTAATTCTTGCCTTCATACTTGCATGAGGCTAATCCTTGCCTCCATATTTGCATAAGGCTAATCCTTGACTCTATATCTGCATGAGGCTAATTGTGTGTGGTGAAATCAGGGGGACAAATTTCCCCTTGACATAACTCTTCGAAGAGTGACCTCGAAAACACGGGATCTCGGGTCAGTCGCTTCCCTCGAAACCTGTCGATTCCTTGCCAAGAATAACATTGGTTGAAGCCCTAACGAATGCAGGAACCCCCCCCCCCCCGAGGAATGCACCTGGGGTCAATCAGATCTACTCAAGCGGCTCGACGTCAGCCCATATGCGACGTAAAGCTAACAGGCTGCTCATTCTTTTTTTTATACTACACATCTTGTACTTAGTTTGGGAGTCCCCTTACTATAAAAGGGGGTTCACCAATATCTTGTAGAGCAGCTCCGATCATCCTATTCAAAGGCAATAATATCTTCTCTCTTCCTCTCTCTCTAATTTGCTTATTCCCCTTGGCTCAAAGCCATTTATCTTTGGTCATTCTTCTTGTTTATCACTTAGTACTGACTCGAGGCCGTCTACGTATTCATCGCCTCTTAACTTGTTCTTCATTATATATCTTAATATCGACCGAAAGAGCCTTTTCTAATTACATCTTTAACTGTTATCCCATCCACGACTATCCCCAATAGTTCGAGATCGATACTAACGCTGACCCCGAGGTCCCATCGACCATCTCTACATCCCGGCAACAGCCCCCACCTTCGATTTGGTTACTGCCTCTTTTTACCTCGCATTTCATCATTAAACATAGCATTCTTAGCATTAACTGATCTAACAACTAGCTCGAGAATAGATCACGTTTTTTTAGAATCCCATTTACAAATTTGATTGGTGTTACCATTTTCACGGTAAACAGTTTGGCACCCACCATGGGGCTAAAAATAATAGTAATTATTTTCTTGCTGGTTTTGATTACCCAAATACACATCAAATTTCACACTTTTTCTTGTCCAAGATCCTTTGACTTCGGGCCAAAATGTCCGGCTCTGTAAATGGAGTTGAGAACGACAACATAAAAAATCATGGGGAAAATGGTGTGGTTGTCCCGGCCGTTGGAGCACCTCCACGGAATCCTGATATCTCTCCCGGACCGATCCTAGCAGACGCAGATTCATAGGACGCACAACAAATCGATGAAACTTCTCACACCAATAGAAGCGTATGACACACCGACCAATAGGAAGCTCAAAAAACACTGGCCCGTGAAGAACAGGAAGCTAGTCTTCATGTTATTTTTGAAATATTGCAGGCACAACAACTGGCCATTGCTCAGCTGCAAAGCCATCCGAGAACCTTCCGGATCGCTGGTATACCTAGGAATGGGGCTGACCCCACGAACTCAGGACAGAGCTTATCCAATTTCTTGGTAACAATATCGACTATTTTGCTTGGTCCCACCTAGATATGACAGGTGTCCCACCAGAAATAACCTCTCACTGGCTGAGCGTCGATCCTAAATTCAAACCTGTGAAGCAGAAGAGGAGACCACAGCCCGAGGTAAAATACGCTTTTATCAAAGAGGAGATAACAAAACTTCTTAAAATCGGATCCATTAGGGAAGTAAAGTATCCTGAATGCCTAGCTAACGTAGTGATACTACCAAAAAAAGGGAATAAGCTAAGGATGTGTGTAAATTATAAAGATTTAAACAAATCATGCCCCAAAGATTCCTTCCCGCTGCCTAATATCGATCGTCTGATTGATGCCACGGCTGACCACGAGACATTCACCTTCCTCGATGACTACTCGGGGTACAATTAGATCCAGATGAACCCCGAGGATCGGGAAAAGACCTCATTCATCACGAAATATGGTACATATTGCTATAACGTGATGCCCTCCGGGCTAAAAAACGCAAGGGTGACATACCAATGCTTAGTTAATAAAATGTTCGAGCATCAAATAGGTAAATTAATGGAACTATACATTGATGATATGCTAGTTAAATCCCTACGCGCAGAGGACCATTTGACCCATTTGCAAGAAACTTTCAACATCCTCAGAAGCTACAACATAAAGCTCAATCCCAAAAAGTGTGCCTTCAGAATAGGCTCGGGCAAAATCCTGGGTTTCATGGTCTCAAACAGGGGGATCGAGATCAACCCCGACAAAATAAGGGCCATCGAAGAAATCACCGAGGTGAAAAACGTAAAAGTCGTCCAACGGCTGACGGGGCAGATCGCGGCCCTAGGCAGATTCATATCGAGGTCTTCAGACAAAATCCACCACTTCTTCGCCCTACTCAAAAGAAAGAGCAACTTCGAATGGACTCCGGAATTCCAACACGCCCAAGAAGGATGAAACGCTATACCTATACCTGGCCGTGTCCGAAATAGCAGTGAGTGTTGTATTAGTCCGAGAAGAGCACGGTATGCATCTTCATGTGTATTATGTAAGCCAATCCTTGGGGGACGCCGAAACCCGGCAACCCTATATAGAAAAATTGGCGCTCGCACTAATAAGCCCCTCGAGCAAGCTGAAGCCTTACTTTCAGTGCCACCGCATTTGTGTCCTATCGACTTATCCTCTCCGGAGCATACTGTACAAACTTGAGTTGTCGGGTCGACTGGCCAAATGGGCCATTGAACTCGGAGGATATGATATCAATTATTAACCTCGGACGGCCATTAAGTCCCAAATACTGGCGGATTTCGTGGCCAATTTTTAGCCATCCCTCGTCCTTGAGGTAGAGAAGGAACTTATACTAAAATCAGGCACGTCCTCCGGGGTATGGACCCTGTTCACGGATGGTGCCACAAACGTTAGAGGATCCGTACTCAATATAGTCCTAAAGTTGCCCGTCGGCGACATAATCAGACAGCCCATAGAAACAACAAAGCTTACTAACAATGAAGTCGAGTATGAGGCTATGATTGTAGGTTTGGAGTTGGCTAAGGGCTTGGGAGCGAGGTTATCGAGGCAAAATGCGATTCGCTCCTCGTGGTAAGTCAAGTGAATGGGAGCTACGAAGCCCAAGAGGACAGGATGTAGAGATATCTGGATAAGAATGGACCTTAGTCCATGTACCCCTAAAGCAGAACAGCGAGGTCGATGCCCCGCAAGAACCCGTGATGAGGAGAACAAAAATATCCATCACCAGGGAAAAATTGGACTCAGGGATATATTTCGGGACCAGGTCAGAGTGGATGGCCCTCAACAGAGGTTCAAATGGGTTAAAGAATTAAAGTGCGATGTCGAAGGATTTTGGGTTTGTTATGTAGCTGAGGACTGGATTTTGCAGCAAAGTGTGAGGAATGTTGATACCCAATTTTTTTCCTATATATTTTTAATATGCAAAATACTTTCAAAATAGCATATATATGTATGTATAAGTATGTTCAAATGTTTTATCATTTTTTCTTAATTTTTAAAGATTTTTAAACCAATTTATTCCCCTATTTTATTCATAAAAATCCAATAATAATTCCCAAAATTATCATTTTGGTGATTTGTTTATTGGATTCTCATATTTATACTAAAATATAGCTAATATATGTTTTGCATATTTTTATAAATTGATTTAGTATTTTTAAAGCTAAATTGCATATAATGGCAATATTAGCCTCTTTTAGATTTAATTGCGTTTATATCTATAAAAATTAAGTCCAGTATTTTTAATTTGATAATTATGTACTATAAATCATTTTAGAACCTTTAATTTATTTATAGAAATTATTTTATTATTTTTTATAAATCAAATAGGGAAAATTAGCTATTTAAATTTTAGCCCCATTTTATTTCAATTATAGCCTGATTTGAACCCAAATTGAAGCCCAATTTCCCCTACCCAATTGCAATCTGAACTGACCCAAACCCTATCTCATTAAAACGCCCACTTACCCATTTTAATCTAGGCCGTTGATCCTTCAAGATCAATGGCCAATATTTACCCTTCCCTTTTTTAACCCAAACGACCCCTTCACCCTAACTCATTCCTCACAACACGCCGCCTCTGATACCCCTCCTCTCCCAAATCCTCTCTACAACACCCTTTAACCCTAGCCGCTGCTACCCTAATTCGCCCTAATCCATGGCCTTCCAAGGTCATCGAAGACCTGTATCAGCCTCTCATGGCTTCTACGTGTTCGTTTCTGTGGTCTCATGACCAGATCATGAATGGGCTTGGTCCAGACTTTGCTCGATGACTGTTCTTCGGTCATCTTTGATCTTTCTCCAGCCAACCATGGCCATTCGAGTCAGGCCTTTGACTCTCCTGCTTAGATCAATGGCTTTCAATGCCTTTCTCGTCACTTGGGGTTCTTTTACAACGCTAATCTCTAAGGTTCTTTCGATTTCTTTCAGATCTGCTTCAGATCTATGTTTTCTTTGAACTTCTAAGCATTTTTCTCAAAGTTTCTTTTAAAACTTTGCTTTCAAAACTCTTTACCTTTTCCGATTATGATTTTCTTGTTAAGTTATTTCAAAACTTTTCTCTGATTTTTGACATGTTTTGCTATGTTTGCTCATATTGTCCTTCTATCTGAGTTTGCATGATAAAAGTCCTGATTTCTTTTGGGGTTTCTGAGTCGATTTGCTAGTATTTGTTTGATTTACTTGTTTATTATCTCTAGACTCGATTGGTGTTGAAAACCCTAATTTATTTTGGGTTCATTCGAGTCTCTTTAGCAGTCTACTAAGTATTTGTGTAATCTATTTGTTCATCATCTTTAAACTCAATTGGTTTCGAAAACCCTAATTTCTTTGGGGTTTATTCGAGTTCCTGAAATTGTTTGTGCAATTCATTTGTGTGAAATTGCTCGACTTAATTTGAAATTCCTTTGTTTCAGCATATTTTTTCTTTATGTGATTCATTTGGTTATGGTTTCTTACTATCTTCAAAACTCGACTATGCTTTTTAGAAGGGTTTTTCACTTAACCCGTTGCATGCTTCTGATGCTCTATTTTTTTCTCTACTACTAAGTCAATGAAACTTGACCTACGTGACTATCATGTTTCGAATGTTTGCTGTCTACTAACTTTGTGCTATTATTGCATGTTGTTTCCTTTTGCCAATAGTTTGGCCTCGCATGTCTAGTGTTTGTGCACTCTTTATATGTTGAGTTTCCTTCTTTGATTGACCTTCAATTGTGTGAATGATTTCAAACTTTTTTTTTTGTGAAAATCTTATTTCACTCGCCTGTTAAGGTTACTTGATTTATTTCCTTGTTTTGCCTTACTGAATCCTTTCCAAAACAAGTATATTCATGTACTTAGACTTAATCACTTACTCAATTGTTTTACTACTTCTTTTATAGCAATAATCAGTCTTCCTATAAATTGATTTCTTTCCTTATTTTGAACCTGTCACTGCCCGTTAAGCAAGTGATCCTTTAATTAAAGGCAATTACTTGTGTAATTGATTCTGAATAGTGATTGTTTCCATGTCTATGGCTTATTACTTCTCTTTCACTCGTTTTCAAAAAGCTATAAATACCCTGTACTTCTCTTCTTTCAAAGACACGAACACAAGGCATAAAATACTTGAGTTCAGACACACACTCTACTAAAATATCTCTCTTTTCTCTGTTGCTACTTGTATTGCTGCCTTACCTAGCTGGCTGAAAGCCAAGGCTAGGCTATGGGAAACCTGCTTATTTTTCTCTACATTTGCATTTTACTGGTATGTTCTAATTAAGCTTCTACACTAACAACAACATGTTTCTTTACTGTCTCTTTCATCCTTGTTTGTCCCCTATTTGTATTTAACCTAGTACCATTATTAAGCATTCTTTAATCTGCCCTTTCCTGTTCTGAATGAATGTTTTGTCCACTACTTACTATAACTTGTGAATCCTAAATGCCCACCCCAATGTGTACTTGTGTTTGGTTTGGGGCTTGACAGCATTGGACATTGTTGTGCATGACCCAAACCCGATTACCCTAGGATCATAACCCCTATGTTTCTTCCAGATGTTATGTGTTCTGATTGGTTTATAAGTATGTCAACACCTTCTATTGATGTGCATGCCCAAAACTGATCCACGCCTAAGTGCATGGGCTCCTTGCAATGGATTCCCAACCCTTGACCCCCCTTTTGTATGAAGTTATTAACTCTATGTGTTATTGATTACTGTTTCCCTATCACCCTTTAGCCCTCTCTTTTATCCCCCTCAGTTTGTTAAACTCTGTTCCTGCACTTTCACTATCCTCTTAGAACATAAGTTCTGCCCACCTTGTGTGAGCCTTGCCTTGGGACCCATGAGCTTCCTCTGAACTTGGACACATAAGGGCTGGCACTTCCACACTGCACTCATCTCTATTTTGGTTATGTAAATTGTGTGTGAGCACTGCCCGGGGTCCTATTGAAACCCTTAGGGAACTTTGACACACTCAAGTCTGAGAAAGGCTTTGAATCAATGGCATTTGAGGTAGTTTATTCCATAACTCAAAGAGGAAGTCAAGAATTAGGCTTCCTCTGGTTGTAACTTTTCTTTGAACTTTTTTGGTATAATTCATTATTTCTGATCTGTAATAATTTGTAATAAACACTTGGAGCTGGCTAGTGAAAAGGGTTGGGTAATCATGTTTGCTCAAGGGTAGAAAGCATGCCTATAGGACTTTTTCTTTTTATTCTGCGTGTTCAATTCTACATTTTAGACACCATGTCTATAGGGTTTATCTTAATTTCTTCACGATCAATTTCACATCTAGATAACCTGCCTATAGGACTTATTTAAAATTCTGCCTATTTGTTGTCACTTAGATATCATATTTTAGGTTCTAAACGGCTATAAGTATCATGTTCATAAGGTTGAAATCAGTATAATATATAGAAATCATGCCTATAGGGATTTCCAAGAAAATCCTATTCGTTTCCATTAACATTCAATGTTAGATATCATGCTTATAGGGATTACCAAGAAAATCCTGTTCGTTTCCATTAACATTCAATGTTAGATATCTTGCCTATAGGGACTAAAATCATCAAATATTAGATACCATCACCTACAGAATCTGAAACTATTTCAATTTCAAATCAGTTCGATTCTGAACCAGTTCGATTCCGAACTAGTTTTAAACAACTTTCCTTCTTTATTTAACGAGGTTTAGCAAGCATGCCTATAGGATCCCAGACAATTCGTTTTAAGTTGTTGCTGCTTTGCCACACTTTGAATCAGTAAATAGGTACCATGTTCCTAAGAGCTCACCCAAACACTTAGGCAAGCCTTAGGTAATAACAACAATAAAATTTTAATCTGCTTTTGTTGGTTGCTACAACCAGCAGGCAGACCTGATTCGGACTTCTTATCTGAGTTATATAATAAACTGATCTATCTCAATAATTAAACCCCCCTCTAGTATTTTAATCAGACCTAAAATGTATATGCAAGTCATGTTATTTATGTGTTTTTTTTTGTTTGAGGAGGAATACATGGGTCTTTATCTGTTTATATGCTTCCCCAACATGCAGTATTATGTGTTTTGTATATCGCCTTAGATTTTTTCCCTTTGAAACCAAAATCAGCTTAATATCCCTCCCTTTTAGGAATAGTAGTCCTAAGCTCCTCCAGGACTGATAGAAATGGGACGAGTAATAGCATGCAATAGTGATCAAGACTTATCTGCGCTTTAAACACCTTAACGGGGTGTGAAGGGTAGATATGGATATGATGACCGGTGCACTAATACAATGTGTATCCCCTCTTTTGAGAAGTGTCATACCGGGTATCGCATTGATGTGATCCATATTAAATACAAACCAAGGACCCCTTTACATTCATCAACATGCTTAGTTATAACTCTTTCAAAACTTTGCTTTATTTTATCATTTCTAAACACTTGTGTATTTAGAATCCCCTCTTATGTGAGCCTTGTTTGTCTACTTGTTAATTGCACAAATTCATAATCAGCTATCTTACCAGGAACCACACTAGTGGATCCTGAGGGGTGCGTAACACCTTCCCCTTAGGATAATTTCAAGCCCTTACCCTATCTCTAGTTATTCAAACGAACTTAGAATTAAACCCTATTGGTGTCCTAATGCACCTTAAATCATTAGGTGGTGACTCTTCAAATTGCAAAACCTAGTTCCCAAAAGGAACGAGCTATCCCACACCAAATGTAAGAAACCCGATTTTGCGAGAAAAAGGGGGCACGACAACGTGTACTCGTAGATCTAGGTAGCTCGGCCAATATTATCAGGTCGAGGGTGATAGAACAGTTGGGACTGCTCGAATGGATCGTGCCCGCCACTCGGGTCCTCAATGGGTTCAACATGGCGAGCTAAACAACAAAAGGAGAAAACGTCCTTCCGATTACTGTGGCCGGCACAACCCAAGACACTAAAGTCCATGTCATCGAGGGAGATATGAGGTATAACGACTTGTTTGGGCGACGGTGGATACACTGCATGAGAGCAGTACCATCCACTCTCCACAAGATGATAAAATTCCCGACGAAGGACGGGGTCAGAACCATCTATGGGGAAATGTTTGCAATACATGACGTGTTATCAGTGCCCATACCCCCACTCCCGCATAAGAAAGCAGGTGAATCATGTCTCAACCCCGGTCGGGCTTGACTCAAAGTAGAAATCTGCATCGCATGTCCGCCCTTGGGCAGTAATAATAAGCCAATCTCAAGGCGCCACCAGCATATCTCGTCTCAAGGTACAACCATTCCTTTTGATTTATTTCGGATTAAGAACTAACCCTCGTGCAGGCATTCGACCATAGATACCAGAACGCTAACACTATCAGAAGGCCTCGAGACCCCCAAAAGCGTGCCCGTTGCATTCCTTTCCTTCGACCGAGTTTTTATCCCAAAAAAGAAGGGTATTAACCGGCAAGGTTTTTTCTACAAAGCTGCCTTAAGGGGAAGCTCCACAAATTGCTCGAAGACACCCTTACGGCCAACTTTCAAGCAGTGAGGGGCATTCCCCCTGGAAGCCACCTGATTCGAAGGAGGTGGGGAAACAACAAGCAAAAGGGAGACGAGGTATCGGGCCAAACGGTCAATGTAATCAGACCCCGCCAAAGCAGGAGCATTTACTATTATATCGGGCAATCAAACAATACCCCTTTTTCCATGTAAAAAGAGAAAGGCTCCTTCTCAAACTACGGCAACGTGAAAATCATTGAAGCAACAAAACTCGACCTAAAAATTGATCGACTCGACACAACAACATGTGTATTAAGCCAATGGATCAGAGAATATCTTCTAAACATCTCATTCTCCAAACGGGAAAATCACAGTATACTCTCGACAGAAGCCTATCCGCCAAATACGTCCCGAGATACTCGGAGACTTAAACAATTTAGTGCCCATACGACCCAAAGGTCAGAACCCCGGGCTCATAAAGCCCTCACAATGCAATTTTGAGTTCGCGAGAAGCGGTCTTTAATCTTAAACAAACTCGATGACTCAGAAACAATCGCCAATCGCCGTACACTGGAAAATCAGAAACTGTAAGACCCTAGCGGACAGAATCGGCATAACCAGATCTATTCTACATCACACAAACTGTAATACCTCAATAGGCATGATAAACTGTAAGACCTCAATAGGCATGACAAACTATAAGACCTCAAAAGGCATGAAAATCCCGAAGTTTAGGCTATACACCGCATTTGGAAGAATCCCTAAAGGGCATACACTCGTTGTAGATGCCTAAACTATCATTTGGGATCAAAAATGGCTACAGCCAAATGCACATGACTGGTCAAACCGGCTGATACATCCAAAATAACGCGACTCGATGACGCCCGACTGTCGCTAAAAATCGCAGGCCACTACTTCAAATATACTTCGGAAAGAACCGGTTAAAACAGGCTTCCCTCAAAAGGCAAAAACGAGCTTCGACCATGTCGGCTCCAAATCGCAATAGCATCGATCTACTTGACTTACGAGCTATGAACCTTACGAGGTGCTCGAAACATCGCCAACAACGTCTTGATATCGACGTTCCTCTAGAACCGATGACGGGTCATGCAAAAATACTCTAAAGCACATTAACGAGCAAAAACAAAGCCTACAAAAAACCCCATGGGCAAAAACAGCGTAAGAGCCATTTTCGCCAGCTAAGCAAGCCTACGGGCCTCATATTGAAAGGTCTCTATGACTAAATAGCGTAAAAGCTATTGTCGCCGGCTAAAATTTTTTTTGACAACTTGAGGATTAAAATGAGCTCGAATCGTAACCCGATTCAGAGACTGGATTCGAAATAGTTAACTATACAAGCCTCCGGGCCACAGACTGAAAGGTCTCAAAAACCAAATGGCATAAGTGCCACTATCGCTGTCCAGGAAATTGAGGAAATTTAAGGGTCGATTACAGCTCGAATGGCAATGTGACTCGGAGACTGGACCTGAAAACTGCAATATGCCTAAGGGAATGAGTGCCACTATCATCATCCAGGAAATCAAGGAAGTTTAAGGGTCGATTACAGCTCGAATCGCAGCGCGACTCGAAAACGGGACCTGAAAACTGTAATGTGCCTAAGGGCACGGCATAAGTGCCACTGTTGCCAGTCGAGTAAACCTTCGGGCCTCGCACCCATAAGGTCACTTCAACCCAAAACACAAAGGGCCATCATCATCCGCCCATGCAGGCAGGAAAGATCTTGTGGGTAAATTGAAGCTCGAGTCATAATGCGACTCGGAGACTGGAACCAAAATGATTGAAACGGCAAATGTCCAGGGGACGGAGATAAAAGCAAATACTACCTACCCGCACGGGCACAAAAAAGGCAAGGGTGAGGAAGCTCGAGCCGAAGCCCAACTTGGAGACTAAGCCTAAATAGTCAGGCCAAGTATGGAGGCCCCGGCACCTGCTCATGTCAAGGATCACGCTTAAGAGCCCCATGACCTGTTTGATCAGTCCCAGATCTACGAGGATCCCACCAAACATCAAAACCAGCCTGCCTAATCGAAAGAAATAACAAAGAAAAAGGTACATAAGAGATAAAGCATCAAATTCCTTCTTATATATTACATGCACAAAAAGGCGCATTCTCCATCTACAGGCATATTCTGCATATATCAGAAACAAAGCGACAAAGCGGCAAATACACTCCGCACTAAATAGGCTACAGCTTGTCAAAATTTGCCCTTTATAACTTCAACAAGAAGTGACCAAGCACCATGATTACTCCTCCTTACTCGAGCCAATTCCTCCGGGAAAACGGAGCCCCTTGCACCGACCTCCTCGAGTGTTTCTCTTCGGGATCACCAACGAACATATTCCTTGATCCCCTTCTTTCGGTCGAGGGTTCACTTCAGCTCAACTTGTGCATCAGCAACACCCTTCATACGAATCGCCATCTCCCGATTAGCCTTGGTTCAGCTTAGTGCCACTTCGGCCCAAGCATCAATTATCTCATATCTAAAACTTCGGAAGATCGGATTCGAAGTTTCCCAATCATACTAGGATGAACTTTGGCGCTGCCACAAGGAATTGGACCTCGAAGACAGAGACCTTGGCTGAGGCATTCCTCCCCTCCAAAGCTTGAGCCTGCACTTGAGCCCTTAGCTCCCCATAAACAATTCTAACACGGTTAACGTCACCCTTAAGACTTAAAGGTAGAAAGGGGTGAAGTGCGTACACAAGAAGTCACTTGCTCCATCAAATAGCTCTCGTAGTTTGGGCTCTGATACGCCTCATACTGCTAATACTGCATCTCATCTTCCTTCTCTTCACTAAGGAGCCTAAGGGATTCGCCCTCATCCAAAAAATTTTGAGGCTTGGCCCCTTGACAAAGCAGCTCAAACCTAAGCCTATAATAGGCCCACACGAGGAAGGTCTAGCAGAGGAAGGAAGGCACGACTGCTAAATTCGCCATCGTCATTGGTAGAACCGGCGAAGCGTGAGGCACACCGCCTGAAGTGTATCTATAAATCTCTTCGAACAAATAACAAGGGTTTCAAAGGTGTGGCACAAGAAGCTAACTCCTAGGAGGAACGATTCACCCAAGCCCGGTCTCTACTTCCCCAAATATGCAGCCAGTAAAGGCAGGCTCCGACGAGCCCCGAGGTGGCGAAAGTAGCCTCACATTGCGTTTGGGAAAGGCTGCGACAATTCTAAAACAACCAAGAGCACCAGCCATCAGCACCATATCCGGCGCCGTAGTAATAGTCAACCCCGGAGGCCTCCATCGTGGTAAGATAAAGCCCTAGAAGGCCAACAACGCCTTCGTCAACACAAGATCAACGCACGGCCTCAATGGCTTCTGCCAAAGGAAGCCAGCTAGCAAATGCAGTTGTTTTTAACATACACTCATGCGGAACAGGCCCCGGATGTCGATCTGGATGGTCTAAATGCAGGCAGGCCTCTACCGAGACCGCATTCAAGAAGCCATCTGCATCCCTAAACATGCGCCCTTGGGCAAGCCTCCTCTCAAAGGCCACTATGAAGTCCAAAAACACTACTCACGCCTTTACGGTAAGGATCCGGTGGCCCGAGGTTACTAGTCCTATTCAGGGTCAGAACACAAAGGACCCTACGTGAAGCCATTTTTATCAATCAAATGCTCCAGGAATGATCGAGGTAGCACCTAAGCATGGGTAACTCCTCAACAGAAGTCAATCACATATTCTCCAAAGGGCAATCTAAAATCAGTCCGAAAAGGCCCCTCAGGTACCTAATAATTACCTTCACTCGAGATACAATTCTCGAGAACCAGGACTCCACCAACTATCTCCATGCGATTCGAAGAACCCGACGGCCCGAGCCTATCAGGTCAACTTAGGATCGATCTGAAGTATAACAACAAGCTCGGGAAGAAGCTATACCAATCAATAGAAGATCAAGAAAAACGCTCGCGTCCGAGCCAAGCATCGGCAGCTAACAACGGAGGAAGACGTCCAAGGGCCTCGAAGGGCATGAGAACATACAAAAGCAAGGCAAGAATTGAAAGCAAGAGTCCATAAAAGGTATATTCAGATTCACAAAGATCCATGAACAATGACCCTCGAGGGGTCCTTACATATGGTTACAGAAGCCCGCAAGGGGATCATCATGCAAAAAAGGAAATCCAAAGATATGCATACAGCAAAAGCCTAAGAGTCTAGCCTACTTTTTATATGGCATCTCTTTTGTCATCCCCTAAGGCATATGACCTCAAAGACAATATCTTCCAAGTCCGAGGCCCTCGAGGACCTCATCTTGATTCCTTAGAATGGAATCTTCAAAAGGAAAAAATATTAGGGAAGGAGACGAGAATTGGCTGGGTGAAAAATCTGGCTATCATGAACCCCGCCAGTATCAATCCCACCAAGCCACTTCTTGAGACGTTGCCTCGGCCCGGGAGGAAACAGCCAGCGGGTACCTATGCCACACCCCTAAGAATCCAAAAACGGGTGTAACACGTCGAGCCAAGAGATGAGGGTGAGTAGCGGTGTATAATCCAAGCCCCCTTTTAAGCAGCAGTGCATAGTAAAAAAAATACCTACCAGGGTTGGAAGGAATCGGCCCTCTGCCTCATCACCCCGAGCTGATTGCAACAACAACAACAGCAATATCACGATGGCACAACTCCGTCCAACCGAAAAGAGACCAAGAAAGGAGTCAAGGCGCATATGGCCTCACGCCTCAAAGACTACAAGATGGTAGAGATGCAAGGCAACAGGAAAGGAAGAACAAATAGGAATCGAAGGGAATTTGAATAAAAAAGCCAACCGCAAGGAGCCCAATTTATAAGGGAGGCAGAGCAACCAATGGCATCATTACCACCCTCGAAAAATGTAACGACAGGCGCAATCAATGCATTCATAGAAGCTGAACCCATAGTAACAGTACGATTCCAAAGAGCGAAGAGTCGTAACTTTTTGGGTGATCCAGAAGAAGGGTAAAGGTGAAGCACTTTAATACCTGTTAAAGGAGAGCAGCATCACAGGCATGACGCCGCTACAAGATATCGAGAAATAATATGTTGATACCATTTTTTATCACTTCCCTCTAAGAAACGTGGAGACTATCTATGTGCGGTGAAATTCGGGGGACCGATTTCCCCTTGACATAATGCTTCAAAGGGGACCCCGAAAACACAGGATCTTGGGTCAGTAACTTCCCTCAAAACCTGTCGATGCCATGACAAGAATAACATCGGCTGAAGGCCCGACGAACGCAAGAATCCCCCCGAGGAATGCACCCGGGGTAGATTAGATCTACATGCGACGTAAAGTTAACAGGCTATCACATCTCATTCTCTTTTGTCATACTACACATCTTGTACTTAGTTTGGGCATCCCCTTCCTATAAAAGGCGGGTCACCAGAATCTTGTAAAGCAACTCCAATCATCCTACTCAAGGGCAATAATATCTTCTCTCTTCCTCTCTTCTCTAATTTGCTTATTCCCCTTGGCTCAAAGCCATTTATCTTCGGTCATTCTTCTTGTTTATCACTTGGTACTGGCTCAAGGTCGTCTCCGTATTCATCGCCTCTTAACTTGTTCTTCATTATATAACTTAATATCGGTTGAAAGAGCCTTGTCTAATTATATCTTTAACTGTTATCCCATCCCTGGCTATCCCTAATAGTTCGAGATCGATACTAATGCCGACCCGAGGTCCCATAGACCATCTCTACATCTGGGCAACAGCCCCTACCTTCGGTTTGGTTACTGCCTTTTTTTTACCCCGCATTTCAGTGTTAAACTTAGCATTCTTAGCATTAACTGCTCTAACAACTAGCTCGAGAATAGATCACGTATTTTTAAAATATCATATACAAATTTAATTGTTGTTACCATTTTCAAGGTAAACACTAATCCTTGCCACCATATCGAGGCTAATCATTGTCTCCGTATTTCGATGAGGCTAATCCTTACCTCCATACCTACATGAGGTTAATTCCTGCCTTTATATCTGCATGAGGTTAATCCTTGCCTCCATATTTGTGTAAGCCTAATCCTTGCCTCCATATTTGCATGAGGCTAATCCCTGCCTCCATATTTGCATGAGGCTAATCCTTGCCTCCATATTTGCATAAGGCTAATCCGTGCCTCCGTATTTGCATGAGGCTAATCCTTGCCTCCCTATATACATGAGGCTAATCCCTACCTCCATATTTGCATAAGGCTAATCCTTGCCTCCCTATTTGCATAAGGCTAATCCTTGCCTCCATATTTGCATGAGGCTAATCCCTGCCTCCATATCTGCATATGGCTAATCTCTGCCTTTATATCTGCATGAGGCTAATCCTTACCTCTGTACTTGCATGAGGCTAATCATTGCCTCTGTATCTGCATGAGGCTAATCCCTGCCTCTATCCTGCATGCAGACTAATCCCTACCTCCGTATTTGCATAAGGTTAATCCTTGCCTCGGTATCTGCATGAGGCTAATTGTAACGACCCGACCGGTCATTTTGAGCTTTTGTGCGTCGTTCAACAGTTTGAGTCCATGAGCAACTTCACTTCAGGTATTATGACTTTTATGCATGGTGGGAATTGAATTCCGGGAAGTTCGAAGTTGATTTGGAAAGAGAATTCTCATTTCGGAAGCTTTAAGTTGAAAGAATTGACTAAGGTTGGATTTTTGAGTAAATGACCTCGGAATCGGGATTCGAAGGTTCCAGCAAGTTTGTATAATGATTTCGAACTTGGGCATATGTCCATACTGGGTTTTGAAGAACCCCGAACATTTCAGCGCCTATTGTGGAAGTTAGCACTTTGGAAGAAATTTCATAAGTTTGGGTTGAAGTGCATTATAGTGTTATCGATGTCCGTTTGGGATTCCGAGTCAGGGAATAGCTCCGTATGGTTATTCTAGAATTGGGAGTGTGAACGGAAGTGAATTCAGAGGTCCGTGGGTCGTTTTAGAGTCATTTGGCTAAAGATAAAATTTGAAGGTTTTGGGGAAGTTTGACCGGAAGTGGACTTTTTGATATCGGGGTCAGAATATAATTCCGGAAGTTGAAGTAGGTCCATAATGTCGAATATGACTTGTGTGCAAAATTTGAAGTCAATCGGACGTGATTTGATAGGTTTAAACATCGAAAGTAGAAGTTTGAAATTCTAAAGTTCGTAAAGCTTGGATTGGAGGTCGATTCGTGGTTTTAGCATTATTTGATATGATTTGAGGCCTCGAGCAAGTCCACAATGTGTTTTGGGACTGGGTGGTATGATTGGTTGGGGTCTCGGAGGCTTCAGGTGGATTTCGGGTGATTAACGGATCGAATTGGAGCTTGAAGGATGGGCTGAAGGGGTCTGGTTGCTGGTGCTTCTGCGGAGGGTTCACCGCAGAAGTGGCGTCGTAGAAGAGAAGAAGGGCACCGCAGAAGCGTTTAGAAGTGAAGGATTAGGGACCGCAGTTGAGAAGGAATTCCTGCATCTGCATGATCGCAAATGCGGTTGGTGCGGCGCAGAAGCGGACTAGGGCAGCTGGAGGAGGACCACAGAAGCGGTATCTGAACCGCACATACAGAACCACAGAAGTGGCTAGGTGACCGCAGGTGCAGAAATGCTGGAGGTAGTGAGGTTCTTTTAAATCGAGGGTTGGGTTCATTTCAACCCCATTTCTTCCAATGGAGCCAATTTTGGAGCAACTTTGAGGTGTCATTT
Source organism: Nicotiana tabacum (assembly GCF_000715075.1). NCBI lineage: Eukaryota > Viridiplantae > Streptophyta > Magnoliopsida > Solanales > Solanaceae > Nicotiana > Nicotiana tabacum. Next base: position 27,320,485 of record NC_134082.1, on the reverse strand, counting down.
TCACTACCAAGCATGAGGTAAGTAATTTATGCTAGTGTTTAGTTAAATACAAGATTATATACGGATTTGAGCATGAAATTGGTAGAAACTTGGGGTTTGAGGGAAAACCTAGAAAATTGATATTCTTGGAATTTGACCACGATTTTGAGTATGAAATGGAGAGTAAATTATATATTTGAGTTTGTGAGTTTATAGGTAAAGTTTATCTTCAAAAAATTTCGGAATTCGGGCACATGGGCCCGAGGGCCATTTTGTCAACTTTTCGATCAGGGTTAGGAATTGTTACAAAATTGGATTATAATGAGTAATTGAACATATATTAATGGATTTGCATAATTATTGGCTAGTTTTGGAACATTGTGCATCGATTTGAGTCTTTGGAAGGGCGTGGAATGCCGGCTATGGATCTTCCGAGCGAGGTGAGTCTCCTTTCTAACCTTATAAGAGAGAATTGTCCCCATAGGTGAAATAATTGGTTGTGTGCTCCTATTTGTGGGGGCTAAGTATGCACAAGGTGACGAGAGTCCGTGCGTAGCTACTAATATGTGTAAGTCTGGGTAGTCTAGGACCCAAAAGCATGCTATACTTGGAATATCTGTAATCTTATTGGCAGTTGAATTGCTTAAAATCCTATCGAACTGATAAATGAATTTCTAAAAGGATTAGACTTCATTTTCTTAAATCATTAAAAGAGAATTGGCTTTTATTTGGATAAATATTCCCCGATAAATTCTTAATTGACTGTTTGAGCATATATTTCTATGTGTACCTGCGTCGCATGTATGATTCGCGAGCAGGGTGATTGTTTATTTAAATTTGACCGCGTCGCATGTGTGATTCGCGAGCGGGGTAATAGATGTATCTATGGTTCGCGTCGTTCCACCCTCGGCAGTGTACATTTTACATTTCTGTTGGATTGGGCCGTACGACCTCGACATGATTTGCGCATGCTTGTATTGCTTGCCTTGAAACTTATTGAAGTTGTTAGTGCCTCTTCCTGACTTAAGAATATATGTATAAATGATGAAAAGGAATTTGGAAATTTCCTATAAGAGAACGACTTGTTTACTTGCTTCAACCTGTGGAATTACAACCATAATTATTAAAATCCACGATTTAAAATATTATTGATATAACATTAGGGGACCACTAGTAAGTGTCGAAATCGACCTCTCGTCTCTACTTCTTCGAGATTAGGTGGGATACTCATTGGGTACACATTGTTTTCGCACTCGTACTACACTTCTGTGCATTTTTATTGCACAGGCACATGCATTTCTAGTGGCATAGTGGGCGTAGCAGCATGATACGGAGACTTAGGTGAGCTGCACTTCTCGAGACGACCCGCAACCAGCAGAGTCTCTTTCAGATTACTGTATTTATTTTCTGTCTAATATTTTATTCCGGATGGTTATTGTGTTACATTATTTATTATAAATAGCTCATGCACTTGTGACACCGGGTTCTGAGATGACTATGGGTTTATTTAGAAATTTTAAAAGTTGTTAGATGTTTCATTATTTATTCAGAGTAATTTATTGTGCATTGTTTAAATGTAAAAGAAGTGATTTTGGAAATATTTAAAAAGATAATTTAATTAAGTATTTTGGTTGGCTTGCCTGATAGCGGTGTCCGGCGCCATCACGACCCTTAGTAGATTTTGGGTCGTGACAAGGATTGTCCTTTTATTTCGGATGCACCTGTCCTAGACGGACCCAACCCATGTGTTTAGTGCCCAAAGTCAAATTGACATGATGCAAACAAGCATTTCTACTAGGGATCCGGCATGTGGTTATGTTATTCTAGGTATAAAACGTGGGTGTATTTATTCTAAACCTGGCATACCCGAGCGGACAACTCGAACCGGAGGGGGGAGTCAGCGTACCAGGAATACAGAAGCTTCACCAGCTTTGTAATTTATCCGAACCTTGTTCTAAAATTGGGATATGACTCTAACAAAAAAGAAGTTACATGAAATGCACACTTTCCAGATGATTTAGATGACCTAAAGAGAAGAGGGTTTCGTAACAGTTTATATATATGTTTACCTTGAAAATGGTAATTACAATAAAATTTATTTTGTGGTTCTAAAAGTATGTGATCTATCTTTATGCTAGTTGTTTAGGCAATAGATTCTAAGTCAGGTACTTAGAAACTAGATAAGAGCTTGAGAGCAAGGTGATAATCAAACCGAATGGCTGACAACCGGGGCCTCGAGCTTGCTTATTTGAGGCCTCGGGGTTGAGTCTGATGTCTCGCCGAGGGTAGTCGATGTATGACTAACAGTTATAATAAAATTAATGATGGCTCTTTATTCTCTGCGAATGGAGCTGTCATCGTCCCGAGATCTCTTGAAGAATGCCAGGGAGGAGATTGTTGCGCTGTCGTTGGCTAGGTCAGTGGTAGAGGAAAAGGCGTCCTCGTATAAGAAAGATGCCGCTACTGCGAATGAAAAGGCTGGAGACATACTAGCGAGGGTCGAGCAGAAGTTGACTCGAGGTATTTTTCATGCTTGTGCGCAAGCACGGAAGCGGGCCTTTGAGGAAGCAAGTGGCAAGGGCATCGATTTCTCAGTCGAGATCGAGGAGGCCCGAATCATAGAGGAAGAAACTGCCTATTCGGGTGCAACAGATGAGGGTTCCGATGATGACTATGGGTGTGCAGAGTAAATTTAGGTTGTCCTATTCCCTTTTTGTGCCAGGGTTTCTTAAGGAAAGACTTTGTAAATGCTCCCCCGTTGTAGATGTATTTTTTGGGAATATAATGTTTCTTCTTTCCGCTTCTAGTTTTTATGTTCTATGCTTTATTGCTTTTGTCTTCAAATTATGATTGTTGGTTCTTCGGAACATATGCTCGGAGCAGTTGAGGCCTTTGAGATTGGGTACCATCTCAAGATAGGGCTGAGAGTTTTACAGGGTCAATGCCCTTTGAATGTCGAAAGCCCTCGGGGTTGAATGACTCCCGAGTGCTGGTGCGATGATATCACTCAAGTGATATGACTGTGAAATGACCGAAGTGGCCTCACTAGTGCATTTCCCTACAAAATGGTACTGGCATGGTCAGGTTCCATTGTTCCTTAGGGCAGGCGAACGGTTTCCACCTGCTCTATATATGTACTTGCCTTCCCTTTTTTTGAAAACACTACTGTACTAGGTGACCATCTTTTTATAGGGTTTCTCCTCCATGCGCCAAGTTTCCTTCAACTCAAAGCTTTTGCCTGTGTCTTTTTTTCCCATTTCTTTGTTTCACCTTAGCCATGGCCGTTGATCCCAAATCCACTTTCCAAGGAGAGAAGAAATCCGTCCTAACCTCGTACTTGGTCGGTGGCACACTGCCGGCGTCCGGTGAGCGAACGTCGAGATGCTTAGAGATTTTACGTTAGCGAAACCTCCTAATGTTCCGAGCTGCTGGGAGCATACATCAAGGTATATCTCTTCGATAAGGGAGGAGCATCTAGAGGTAGTCAGAAAAGAATGCGGATGCGGAGAAGAAGCGGTGTTGCAGGTACCTTAACCAGAGGAGAGCATTATGGCTCATGTTGAGGGGTTTTTGAACGTGTATATGTACCCCTTTACATTGGGCCCTCTTGATGGGGGTCGTGCTCGATTTTTGTAGGAGGTATCATGTTACCTTGGCACAGGTTCACCCGTTCTTTTGGAAGATAGTGCAGATGATAAGGTATTTTACGGACAAGACTGGGCTCGAGTTCACCCTTAGACATCTCATTAGGTTATATCAATCTTTGCATTACTGAGGCTTGATTACTCTACGACGTCGATCCACTCAGCCCCCTGCCGTTAGTGATGGAGAAGACGAGGACCGAGGGTGGATGAGTCAATTTGTTCAAGTGCGAATAGTCGATGTTATACCTAGAGAATTTCTATCATTTCCTGAGAAATGGAATTTCGTACGTAATTAGCACACTCATGCTTTTACTATTTTTGTCCATTATGAATGTACGTTTTGTGAAGATATTCTCCCTTTTGCCTTTTGTAGAGATCTCCTAGCTGCCGAATGAGGCTCCCGATCTGGCAGAATGGTCTCACAAGCTGGCAACTTGCTCGACTTATGACAAGTGCAAATGGCGAGACCTGTCCAAGGGGAGATGGGAGGCCAAACATCATGGTACATCATGGTAGGTTCTTAGTGTCTTGTTCTCTTAGAAAGGTATAGTGCACTGACTCTGCCAACATAGGTGTTGGAGAATTTTTCGAGGTGAGGCTGTGTCCCCTGGGGAGGAGGAGAGATTGTCGGCCTCAGGGTCGAGGATCAATAATAAACAAAAAGAAACTTCGAGATGTAAGGATGCTCGCAGCGGGGTGAGTCCTTATTTGAGGTTCAAAAGAGACGAATCAGCCGAGCTTCTGACTTCGGAGGCCTACACTCTTGAAAAAACATTTCCCGTTCCCGTCGAAGGTACTTCGATGGATAAAGGTCATCCGGCGCCTCCCTCTTCTCCTACCAAAGGCACTTCGGGGGGAACTAAGCCATCGGATGTATGCTCAAACTTTGGCGAGGCTCAGCGACTTAGATTCATGGTAAACTTTTGTAGCTGGTATGGGCCTCTTTCAGTTTCGTGTCTTCCTTTTCTTATTGAGCTTTATTTTGCAGGCCTTTGACAAGCTTAAGTCCGAGCTACTTTGCCATGAGGCAAGACTGCGGAAAGCTTTGGAAGGGGAGAAATCCCTCAGGCTTCTTTGCACGAAAAAGGAAGATGAGCTAGTATACCTGCGGTATGAGGCGGATCGAAGTCGGAACTACGAAAACCATCTCGAAAGACGAGTAACCTTCATTTCGTGCCGATGTATGCTCCTCCTTCTACTTTCAGAGATTAATATTCCGATATTCCATTGGAGAATGAACGGAAGAGTTGGAACAACTTTGGAGCGAAGTTTGTTACGCCCCACAATATTACGTCGATATCACGATCCGAAATTACACTATGGTGATGTCACACTTCCAGTAAAGTTACGACAATGTTGCACCCTGAAGTATTGTACGTGAAATTTGTCGTAAGGTAATTGACATCAGTCCAAGTAAAAGATTATTTGGAGGTTATAAAGATTATGCTATTTCACAAGTGATCAGTAAATTTGTGAAGGTGAGAGGGGAAGCAAGTCGAAGAAAATGAATTTCATTAAAAAGGGCCAACTTGGGATAAAATACGGGTCGAGTGATAATACCCGATAATTATAAACAAGTATCATGCAAGGTACCATATGACCACGGTAGTGTAATATATAAAGTATATATGAAGTATTTTGAAAATAAATAGAATTTTATGTAAATTGTGATAATTCTTAAATAATGTGGGTAATAGATTAATTACTGGGTAACGAAACATTACCTGGTTAACTAATAAGTGGATAAAAAATTTACGAAATTACACCCCAATAAAATGTGGCAGCCCCTCCCTTTTAGTTAAGGTGACTAACTAGTCACCTTTATGTGTCAAAAGGATCCTAATCTTAAAGTCTTAGTAAGACTTGTGAAATGACATTAGTAGAAATGCATTGGAAACAAGCTTAAGACCATAATCTGCTAAGGACGTTGAAATAGAAGCAAATTCCATTGTCAAAAAAACCAAGCTTCATTTTGGTGACTTTAAATTCACTTCATTCCGTAGACGTCAATCTGTTCTTGGTTTGAAACAAAGAACGTGAACGTGAAAGGAACTATTTCGTTCAAACACTTCAAAAATTTCGATAGAAATTTCAGTCCAAATTTTCCAAGCTTCAAGCATAGGTTTCGTTCAAGAATTTGGCAGAAACAGGTATGTTAAGGCTATCCCTTCTTTCTTTTGGGATGATCCATACAATATGAACGAAATGTGCAAATACACAAATTCCATAAGTGACTCTACTCATAAAAGTAATAGAAATATCTATGTTCTTTAATTCTCATGTGTCATAATATTTTATCATCTGTTCATGGGTCTTAGAAAAATACGAAAGTTGAAAAGATGTTACTTTATGATATTGCTCAGGAGGCAAAGTGGTCTTATGACCTTCCGAATGATTTTGTTGACGTACTTTTCATGCATTGAATTCATGTGCATTGACCCATGACCAGATGGTGTTATATACGCGTATATATGTAAATATATATATATGGAATGGGAAAAGGTTATGGCGTTATATACACACCACCACCTAATCAGCTGGTATATGATGATGATATTGCCCATAGTGACCGAAATATGATTCAAACGGCGTTATATACGCATATATATGTAAGTATGATTCAAACGGCATTATATACGCGTATATATGTATATGGGATATGGGAAAGGTTATGGCGTTATATACGCACCACCACCTGATCAGCTGGTATACGATGATGATTTTGCCCACAGTGGTCGATATGATATGATAGGAGGCCCTCAGAGGCTGATGATATTATGAAATATGTACCTATGCACGACATGACATTCATACGCATATGCATGATGTTAAAATTAATTTATGATTTACAAAGTTATTCAGGCTTACAGGTTGAGTCATGTACTCTATATGTCTTCCACATCTCTCATGTATTTACTTATGTGCCTTACATACTCAGTACATTATTCGTACTGACGTCCCTTTTGCCTGGGGACGCTGCGTTTCATGCCGCAGGTCCCGATAGACAGGTCGAGAGCCCTCCAAGTAGGCTATAAGCTCAGCGAAAGATGTTGGTGCGCTCCATTTGCTTCGGAGTTGCTTGTTTGGTAAGTATGATTTAGACATGTATTGTTTGGCATGGCGGGACTCTGTCCCAACCCTTATGACATTTATGTATTCTTAGAGGCTTGTAGACATATGTCGTGTACATAAAAGATTGTACGACCTTGTCAGCCTATGTTTTTAGTTTATAAAGGATCATGTTGGCCTATTAGGCCCGTATGCATGTGTATATGATGATGTATTAAGAAAGATACGTTAGGTTGGTACTCAGTTAAGTAAAGTACCAGGTACCCATCCCGGCCCATCGGTTTGGGTCGTGACAAAAGTGGCATCAGAGCAGTTCTGTCCTAGGGAGTCTACAAGCCGTGTCTAGTAGAGTCTTGTTTATGGGTGTGTCGTGCACCACACTTATAAGTAGGAGGCTACAGGGCATTTAGGATTGTCACTCTTTCTTCTTACTCTAGATCGTGTGGTAGAGCTCACTTATAAGAATACAAGTTCTGAAATTCTATTTTATTCGTAATAAGACGATGCCTAAATCCGAAAAGAAGGTTGGAAAAAGAGATTGTTGTGGAAAAGCTAAGTGAGAGGAATTGGATTTTTTTATGATGCCTACGATAAGTAAATGTGAGGTCTTTAGCAGATCATGGGTGTACTGAAAGATGTAAGCTTCCTGATAAGAAGCCTTAAGGTAAGAATGCCTATCCATCTTTATGGTGAAAGACAATGAGAGATTAAGAAGATAAATACAAGTATCAGCAAGCAAAAGAAGCAAGATGAAGAAGGGTACGAGGCGCCCAGTTAATAAAGGTTAACAACATTAATAATTGAGGCAGAGGAACATATGCTTTTTGAGTTATATTCAATAGTAATAGAGGTATATACAATTGGTTGCACCCATTCCAGATATGCCCTATGGGGATTAACAGAAGTAGTATAAGAAGATATGATGGATGAATTGTTTGTGTCAGTTGACATTTTCGAAAAATATTGCAAATATGCTAATAGATATCTTTATGAGACACCGGATGATGCCCTCTGAAATAGTGCAGCCAGTTATGAGTACCACAAAGACATGCACTATAAGCCTTAACGGAATAAATATTACCTTAGTGTGGCTCGTGTCTCTAGTAAAGAGAGAACGTTAAGCAACTTGAAGAGTCATTGGATAGAGCAAAGGGAAGCTAAGAGCAAAAGAATCTTTTGTTCAAGTTTTTATAATAAAGTGATAAACATAAATGTTAGCGGGAAATAAGAAAAGAGTTAATAAAGAATTATTAGTAAGATGTGACACATGTATGACAACGGTATATCAAAAGATGACAATGTTACAAAATCTATAGTCAAGTGAAGGGAGAAACGAGAAGTGACATGCCTTAGGACAAAAAAAGAGTATAGGCCATAAAGTCATATCCTCACTTCGAGAAACAAGTTTGCGACGCTAACGTGATTCAGAAGAAAAAGTTAGACCCCAGAGTAATTGAAGTCAGCATGGACTGGTGGAAAAAGATGAGCTAAACATGAATTAGGGACTGAGTAATTTGATAGTGATCGGCATCATGAGAACTTCATATTGCTTTCCGGCGATAATAGAATGGACCACAGAGGACGTTTCATGAGAAACTCAGAGAATGGTTATTCAGGAAGATGCTTCCCTATAACAAGCAATGCGAGCAACGTTCATCTTAAGGGACTGTATATGCCAGCTATACTAAATGTCACCATCGCGAGTGAGTAACTTTGTTATCCTTGGTACAGAAGGATTGTCGCAAGGCGAGTAAGGGTCATCGATGATGTGAAAAGACACCAATAATGAAGAGGTAACTCATCTATAGGTAGATCCTCGTGGCTTCAACTCTTAGTACTTCCCTAAAGAGGGGAATATGGAGTGATGTGGTGTTAAGTCAGAATTAAGTAGTTCCAGTAACTACGAAATTGTAAAGGAAGAATGCAATAAAAATAAGAAAGGGATGAGATTACACTTGTCCAAATGCAATAGATATGCTACGATTCCAGAACATTATGCAAACATGACGTCACGAAGAGGAAGTAAAGGTTCCTTCCCGAGTTGTTATTAATAAATAAGGAGCCAGTGCGAGACGTAAGTTAAGAAAAAGAAAATAACCCAAGAAAGATTATGAGGAATATTGATATGAGAATGGGCCAACGAGTAGTTAGTAATTGGTCAGGAAGATCCCAGTTATGGCTAAACAGGAGGTTATAGACGAGTCATCAGATCGTGTAAGATAAACATAGCTTCAAAGAATATCATTATAATACTTGAGATATATTCAAACAAGAGTCCGGGCAGTTAAAGGTATTGTATGAGTGTTACGGGCATAAAAGAAAGTCCACTGGGAAGGCAGTCAAAATATCATTTCAGAAGCAACCATACAAGCACAAGGGCATGGAAATAAGCAACTACGGATGATTATAGTCAATAAGGACATCAAAAAGGTCCCTAATAAGCTCACAGCTTTACGAGAGTTAAGGGTTCTCCCTAAACGAAAGACTAGCTGAGGAGATAAGAAAGAAGGTTTTAACCTAGGCACATCGATCTAAAAAGGAAATGGTCGTGTAACAACAATCTCGCAACCACATTGTAAGCATTCCAAAGGAAAATGGCACCTACCGTGGCTAATGAACGGAAAGTAAGAATTAAAAGTAATATTCGAGATCATATGAGTTGTATGAAAACTCTAGCAAGTGTGGGCACTAAGATAAGCTAAGTATCGACGTAATAAGGGGGCACAAAGACCAGGAAAAGTAATAGCTTACGTTGAAAGAAAGCTAAGAGGGAACGAAAGAATCATTCGATCAATGATCCAGAGTTAGTACATTATGGATACACTCAAGATTTTGGAATATTATCCAGGCAGCATATTTGTTGACAACCATACAGCCATAAAAGACTCTGATATAAGTTAAAAGAAATAATTGAGCCCAAGGCATAGACAACGGATTGAATTGTTAGAAGATTATGTCATGGATATTCCATAACATCCATGAAAGGTTAAGCTAATAACTGATACCAGGAACCACAGATCGTAAAATAGCTTAAGCCGACGTAAAAGCCAATCAGAAAGAGGAAACTAAAGAGTTGCATCACCCAAGTAAATCAGGAGTCTGATTATTGGACCCAAAAGAAACATTGTGATCGAGAACATTGCAGGATCTCCCTTAGAATCAGAGGTACGAGATATATAGTACAAAAACCATAGTCTATAACAGCTCTATGATGAAGCTAGTTAAAAAAAAGAGTAACAGCCTCCGAAAGGAGTCAGCATGAAGCTCCCACCGGATTGTAGTATTATAATAGAGCTTCAATTTGTGGTGTGAATCATACCTATGTAGAAGGGAGGTTATGAAAGATGTAGAAGATATGATGTGAGATTTTAAGTAAGTAAGGTAAAGGTGAACAACGTACGAGATACTCAAACGCAGAAAGCTGTGGATAATCCTTATTTCGAATAGAAGGTTATAAGCATGTGGATCCAATAACTGGGAATGATAGAGGCATCGTCGGCGGCATGTCTTCCAGCCTTTGATTTCTAAGTACTGGGAGATCTAGTTAACAAAATAGAAAAAAGTTAGAGATGATGTGATGTCTCGCTTGACGTTCCAAAATAACATAAGAAAATCTATGGTGCAAGAAAGTTGAAGGAAAGTTTACAAATGGATATGCATAGGTCGCAAGCTAAAGTATGGTAGAGTGATAAAGTTTTAAGGAAGCATGAGTAAGGATGAGGAAAGACAAATGAAAAGGTGACGAGAATGGATAAGTCATTAGGATTAACCCCTAGGGGCAAAATATTACGTAAGAAGTTTTAAGTTATCAATGGTATATTGTAGATCAATATTGAGGAGAATTAACAATAGATGAAAAAAAGTCACAAAGTATGAGATGAGATTGGATCGTCATTCTAAAGATGAGCAGTAATGAGAAAGCATTAAAGGACTTAAATTTATACATATGGAATAAGCAATGAGAGTAAGTTGGGATTTGGTAGCAGACCTAAGCAACGATAAATTAAAGAGTTATGGCAGTAAATTCATACGGATGGCTAAACGGACCTATGCGATGAGATATAGCAATATTTGTGAATTCAACAAAGTACCGAGCGAAGAACTTCAGTATACTCATATATTCCCAAAGGGACATCTTATCAAGCTCTACATATGAATCCTAGAGATTAGGCACACTTACAAAGTCAAAATTGTACAGGCTGCATGATGAAAGGTAGTAACAGTTACGAGATTGGGAGGATTTCGACTACAAGTTGTGATGTGAGAAGGAGCCTAAGGGGGGAATGCCCTGGAATTTTGGATTCATTCACAGAACAGTCGCCTAGATGGCAAGGGAAGTTCTAAAGTATTCGGAAGGTAAAAGTTAAGAAAATGATAAGTGCATCACTCAACATTCGAGGACGAATGTTCCAAAAGGGGGGAATAATGTTACGCCCCGCAGTATTATGTCGATATCATGTTCCGCAGTATTACATTATGGTGATGTCACACTTCCAGTAAAGTTACGACGATGTTGCACCCTGAAGTATTGTACGTGAAATTTGTCGTAAGATAATTGACATCAGTCCAAGTAAAAGATTATTTGGAGGTTATAAGGATTATGCTATTTCACAAGTGATCAGTAAATTCGTGAAGGTGGGAGGGGAAGCAAGTTGAAGAAAATGAATTTCGTTAAAAATGGCCAACTTGGGATAAAATATGGGTCGAGTGATAATACCCGATAATTATAAACTAGTACCATGCAAGGTACCATTGACCACGGTAGTGTAATATATGAAGTATATATGAAGCATTTTAAAAATAAATAGAATTTTATGTAAATTGTGATAATTCTTAAATTATGCGGGTTATAAATTAATTACCGGGTAACGAAACATTACCCGGTTAACTAATAAGTGGATAAAACATTTACGAAATTACACCCCAAGAAAACGTGGCAGCCCCTCCCTTTTAGTTAAGGTGACTAACTAGTCACCTAGTTAGTCACCTTTATGTGTCAAAAGGATCCTAATCTTAAAGTCTTAGTAAGACTTGTGAAATGACATTAGTAGGAATGCATTGGAAACAAGCTTAAAACCATAATCTGCTAAGGACGTTGAAATAGAAGCCAATTCTATTTTAAAAAAAAACAAGCTTCATTTTGGTGACTTTAAAATCACTTCATTCCGTAGACGTCAATCTGTTCTTGGTGTGAAACCAAGAATGTGAACGTGAAAGGAACTATTTCGTTCAAACACTTCAAAAATTCCGATAGAAATTTCAGTCCAAGTTTTCCAAGCTTCAAGCATAGGTTTTGTTCAAGAATTTGGCAGAAACAGGTATGTTAAGGCTATCCCTTCTTTCTTTTGGCATGATCCATACGATATGAACGAAACGTGCAAATGCACAAATTCCATAAGTGACTCTACTCATAGAAGTAATAGAAATATCTATGTTCTTTAATTCTCATGTGTCATAATATTTTATCATCTGTTCATGGGTCTTAGAAAAATACGAAAGTTGAAAAGATGTTACTTTATGATATTGCTCAAGAGGCAAAGTGGTCTTATGACCTTCCGAATGATTTTGTTCACGTACTTTTCATGCATTGAATTCATGTGCATTGACCTATGACCAGATGGAGTTATATACGCGTATATATGTAAATATATGTATATGGAATGGGAAAAGGTTATGGCGTTATATACACACCACCACCTGATCAACTGGTATATGATGATAATGTTGCCCATAGTGGCTGAAATATGATTCAAACGGCATTATATATGCATATATATGTAAGTATGATTCAAACGGTGTTATATACGCGTATATATGTATGTATATATGTATATGGGATATGGTAAAGGTTATGGCATTATATATGCACCACCACCTGATCAGCTGGTATACGATGATGATTTTGCCTACAGTGGCCGATATGATATGATGGGAGGCCCTCAGAGGCTGATGATATTATGAAATATGTACCTATGTACGACATGACATTCATACGCATATGCATGACGTTAAAAGTAATTTATGATTTACAAAGTTATTCAGACGTACAGGTCGAGTCATGTACTTTATATGTCTTCCATATCTCTCATATATTTATTTATGTGCCCTACATACTCAGTACATTATTCGTATTGACGTCCCTTTTGCCTGGGGACGCTGCGTTTCATGCCCGCAGGTCCCGATAGACAGGTCGAGAGCCCTCCAAGTAGGCTATAAGCTCAGCGAAAGATGTTGGTGCGCTCCATTTGCTTCGGAGTTGCTCGTTTGGTTAGTATGATTTAGACGTGTATTGTTTGGTATGGCGGGACTCTGTCCCGGCCCTTATGACATTTATGTCTTCTTAGAGGCTTGTAGACATATGTCGTGTACATAAAATATTGTACGGCCTTGTCGGCCTATGTTTTGAGTTTATAAAGGATCATGTTGGCCTATTAGGCCCGTATGCATGTATATATGATGATGTATTAAGAAAGATGCGTTACGTTGGTACTCAGTTGAGTAAGGTACCGGGTACCCGTCTCGGCCCATCGGTTTGGGTCGTGACAAAGTTAGTCGGGTTAAACGCAAGCGTAACAAGCTAAAGGCTCAAGTAGATGCCAAAGTTGCGACCAAGGAGGATGCTTTGGCCAAGGCTTCCTCCCTAAAGGTGAAACTCCGGAATGCTCGGGCAAACAGTTCTGTCAGAGCGAATATGATTACAAGTCTCGAGTATGAGCTGTTGAAGATGAAGGCCGAAGTTGTGGATGCTCGGGCCGAAGCTGTAATGAGCCGCACTAAGGCTGATAAGAAAGTGGCAGTCTATTTGAAGGATGTTGCTGATGCTAGAGCTGAGCTAATAAAGGCTCTTGACCGTGGGAGCAGGAGCAAGGAATATGCTCGGTACAAATCTCGGAGGCAGACCCTCGAGGAGATCCATGTTAGGGGCTTTGACATCTTGGAAGAAGTGAAACAGGCAAAGGCGGATGAAAATGACGCTTGTGAGCAAGTGATTTTTGCCCTATATGAATTGCTCCTATAAAAATCAAAGAAAATAGATTTTTCCAATTATTTGCCATTTTATAGGATTTTGTAGGATTTTTATTAATTGTTTGCATTTTTGTGCACGTTTAATTCTTATTAAAATTATGAAAAAAAACAAAATACCATGCATTGTATTTAGATTTTGTTTTATACTTTTTTAGAATCAATTAGTTAATTAATTGTTGTATTAAAAATGAAAATCACAAAAATAGCTCATTTTACATTTTTACTTTTTTATTTTTAGATTATTAATTTTTATTGTGTTTTGATTTAGTATCAAGTAACTTTTATAATTAGATAATTAGTTAGTTTTGCAATTTAGATTAATTTAGGATTTTTAATTAAAAAATTATAAAAAGAAAAAAGAAAAAAGAAAAATAAGAAGAGAATTTGAAAGAGGGGGTTTTAATTCAAAATTGGGCTATTCTTATACACAAAATCTGGCCCAAATCACTCAAAGCTCAAAAACCCTACCCGGTCAAACCTGGGCGACCTTGTTGACCCGCCCAAATACCATTTTAATCTCAGCCATTTACTCAATTCAATCCAATGGTCTAGATTTCTCCCCATCCCCATATAAAAATCCACTTATAACACCCCAAAACTCTAAACCTAATTTCCCCATCTCCCAAAACGGCACCCTCACTCCTCCTCCACCTTCTGTCGTGCCACCACCGCCCATATTCACCGAAAAATTCCCCTCTAACCATCACATAGTCTCTCCTCTCATTCCTTTCCATGTGGCTTGACAAATAACGGATTTTGTACAAATCGAATCTTAGTCCTTCTCCCTCACGCACTCATCTTATTTGAAATAAATTTGAAGACGAGATTAGGATAAATGGGAGGCGTAGGATTGAGTCTCACGCGATCTACTCCCTCCACTTGTCTTTTACTCGTTTCAAGAATTAGAATTTCGGATTTTTCTAAAGAGGGTAAGATTTTTTTTCATGAGGGAGATTTTTCTATATATTGGGGGTCGTCCTGCTGTTTTGGAAGAAGAAAAATTGGAGCACTTGGAGAATCCTCAGATTTTTTGGACTAATTTTTTTTTCAGTTTTTACCAGCGAAAAAAAAAGAAAAGGAAAAAAATTGTTTCAATCATCTTCTTCTACTTTTGATTTTTTTTGGTTCTTAAGTCTGGAGTTTCTCAGCTTGTTTGAAAGTTGAAGGGAAAGCTGTGGTTGTTTCCTTGCTAGTTTTGTTTTCACTTTGTGGCTGGATTTCATCATCTTCTTTTGAGTATCTTGGTTCGTCTTTGTTTGCTGCTAGAGGTTGAAATAGCTTCAGGGTATATGGATTACTATAATGTCGTGATGTTCCTTTAAAGGTATATTTTCAATACATGTACATTGAAGTAAAAGAATAGTTCATATTCAATATGTAACTAGACCAAAATTTCTAACGTCTTATAGGAATTGCTTTTATACTTGAAATTCAACTTTCCTCTCCTTAAGCCTAAACAATATTAAAACATTTTCTTTCTTATTTTATGTGCTGCACACAAAAGGGGACATATTGTTTCTTCCTTTTTTCCTTTAATGTTGAATATTTATTGCATTTTATCTTAAAATTATTAGGTATAATGTTGCGTGATATGTTTCTGATTTCTAACTATTTTTTTTCTAATTAATCTGTTTGTTCTTTTCATTCTTTCTTGTAGTTTTATTTTTAGATATTGACTTCCGTAGTTTAGCATTTTAATCTCTTGAAATAGAAAATGAAATGTTAGGTGTTGATTTTGAATTAAAGCACAGTGCTTGAGACAAATAAAATTTACATGTTCAATATTTTCCAGTGAAGAGTCCATTATCCTTATTTTTTTTTCCTGAAAACAAGTTTTGTTTTGTTTTTTTATGGGATCTTCAATCCATTTGGAACGTTTGTTTGTTGCTGGGATTTTTTTTATTTATTCATTTTTCTTTTTAAAAAAAAGGGACAACCATTTGAATCTGGGGTAAGGTAAAAAATGCAATTTGGGTCTAGGATAGGCCAAGAAGAAATGGGCCTATAATGTGGTGGGCTTTAGGTTATGGATTGGACATAAATAAGGTAGGTTAGGCCTCCGTTAAATTCGAATCCATACCTCATGACCTCACAATAATCTCAAAGATTAGGAAAGTAAACGCTCGTAGTTTGCTTTAGGCGCGACCTAGACTATTGTTGTGATTATGTATTCGTTCGCGTAATATAATCATGAATTTCGTTCTAAAAATAAATCGAGGGATGCGTTCGTGCAACTTCGACCAAAATTTTTCCTTAATAATTAATAAAGCGCGATTAATTGTGGACAGATACGCGTGACATGATTTTTGACGCGCCAAAGGAAATGAGTATACGTACACGTAACTCAATTCTTTCATTACGAACAAACCAAGTGATTAAAAGTGATAAAAAGATAAATGCACATAGGTCCTAAAATGAGTAGTTAAACAATTTAAGCCAAGTATGAATGTCTAAGCGACCATGCTAGAACCACGGAATCCGAGAAGGCCTAACACCTTCTCCCGGGTTACCATAATTCCTTATCTAAAATTTTTGGTTCGCATACTTTTAAATAAAGTTGAAAATTTCCTCGATTTGGGATTTCAAAATAAACCGGTGACTTGGGACACCAAATAAACTATTCCAAGTGGTGACTCTGATAAATTAAATAAAATAATCTCATTTCGAGTAATGTCACTTTAATTGGAAAAACCCCCTTATATACCCCCTCGGGCGGGTGTAAAAAGGAGGTGTGACAGCTCTGGCGACTCTGCTGGGGAAAAAACTCTGAACTTCTGGTTTAGGGTTCAAGAATTCGAGCTTGTTAATGTGATTTTTACTTGGCTTTATTTATTGTTTGTATTACTGTATTTTGTGTACCTAATGTGCTAATTGCCGCTTATTTACCGCTTTGATATTACTTGAGCTATATTAAACTGTCTCCATACGCCTCCCTTCTGAGTCTTCTAAAAAATGGTGCACACGTTCGCGTGGCCCACTTTTTCTATTATAAGTTATACCAAATAGAACGAGGCTGGGCCAGCAACAAGGCCGGGTAGACTTTCATGCTCCCGGTACATTGCCCCATCTTCGGCTCGAGTTGTTCGCTCGGGTAAGCCAGGTCTAGAACAAAACCCCAGGTTAAACATAGAGTAACGTAACCTCATGCCGGATACCTAGTAGGAATGTTTATTTGCATCGCGTGCATTTGACCTCGGGGACTCAACATAGGGGTTGGGTCCACCTAGGACAGGTGTACCCAAAATAAAGACCATCCTAATGCATCCTACGTGCTATGTGAATATTTATTTATTTCGGCTTGCATGTTGACCAGCTATGGAAAGTAAATCAAGGGAAAAACCCAGTGTGAGGTAGGATAGAGAATTCACCCGACTCTGAAAATTCCGGTATTTGAAAATGCCTCGAAACTCTGCCAAAATTTTCGGAAAAAAAAAAAGAAAAAATTAAAATGTATTTCAAAAAACAAAAATGAAAGTGAGTCAATATCATGCTTTTTCCAATTATGTCAAAACTGACCGAACTACGCGGGTCTGATTCTCATCGGATGTGAGATACGTAGGCAAACCTCATCGGTTCCGACCCCAATTTTCAAAACTTAGAAATATTTTCCTTTAGTTCCTTTTTTAGAATTCTTTCCTTGGAAAATTCAAAAAAAAAAAGAAGTTTTTAAAAGTCAAAAAAAAGTAGTTTCCTTATTTCTAAAGTCTTTCATACGGAAAAATAAATAAAAAGAGAAAACAAAAATCAAAATCCAAAATACGGGTTTCCTTTATTTTGAAGTATTTTTTCCAAAAATTCAAAAAAAAGAATTAACAAAATTTATTCCTTGTTTAAAAAAGTCTGTCACTAAAAACAATATTTTGAAAAATCGAAGTCCAAAAATATTTTCGCTTTTCTTTAGAAGTGTTTTTGTAAATAAATAAAAACTCAGAAATCCAAAATATTTTCTTAAAAGTCCCTCTTTTGAAAATTAAGAGGTAACTTCCAAAATCCAAAAAATATTTTCTTTCTTCTTTAGAAAAAGAGAAAACAAATGAAAATTCAAACAAAAATATTTTCTTTTTAATTTAAAATTGCCAAAATTCAAATCAAAAGCAAATGAATTTTTAGAAGTCTTTCATTCAAAAAAGCAAACCAAAAATCAAAATCAAAATCAAAAAATCAAATAAATATTTCCTTTCTTCTTTTAAAGCATTTCTATCAAAAATTCCAAAAAAAAAAGAGTTAGCTTATTTACTCTATTCTCGATCTCCCCAAACTACGCAAGATCTGATTCATGCGGCGTCATGATCCGTAGGCAATCCCCATGGGATTCGACCATAGCCATAAAATTAATTGAGTGAAAAATAAACTGAAAAAAAAAAATTGAGTGAAAATAAAGAAAATTGAAAAAAGAAGCGACATAAAATAAAAGAGTGAACAAAAAGAAAAGAAAAGAAAAAAAAGTGCCAAAAAATAAAAGAGCAACAGAAACGAAATGAAAAAAATCAAGAGTGATTAAGAGAGGCAGAAATAAAAGAAAATGGATACATACTGAAAGGGTTAACTAAGGCCGGGATGAAACATGCAACCGTTCAAACACATGGTAGAAACATTTAACTATTTAGGTGCATTGCATCTAAACGTGCGATTTTCTATATGTTAAGCGTCACAAAACTAACAAGGTTGTTGGTTGTTCAAACTAGTCAGGTTTTGGTGGTTGGTTTTATTGGTAGTCTAGTGTCACGACCCAAAAATCCCTCCAAAGAAGTCGTGATGGCACCTAGTTTCTAAACTAGGTAAGCCTAACTTTTACTGTAATAATATGGGTATTTACTAACTTTAAATTAAATTACTCTGAACAAAATATAATTCCCAAAACCGGTAGTACAAGTCATCAGCTTTT
Source organism: Nicotiana tabacum (assembly GCF_000715075.1). NCBI lineage: Eukaryota > Viridiplantae > Streptophyta > Magnoliopsida > Solanales > Solanaceae > Nicotiana > Nicotiana tabacum. The sequence continues at coordinate 27,301,882 of NC_134082.1, read as the reverse complement.
TTCTAAGAGTTATACACAATAAGTACATCACTGTTCCGAACAAAAGGAACATATGGAAATAAGTACAATTGAAGGTTACTCCGAGGACCGCGAAGGCTGCAGTAGGTTTATCTCGAGTCTCCACTGCAATGAACAGCTACTATTGATCAAATACCTGGATCTATACACAAAAATGTACAGAAGTGTAGTATCAGCACAACCGACCCCATGTGCTGGTAAGTGCCTAGCCTAACCTCAGCGAGGTAGTGACGAGGCTAGAACCAGACTACCGAATAAACCTGTGCCATATAGTTTACAAAAATAATAGGAAGCAGATAACAACGATGGCAACAATGATCAACCAGTGAGATAAATAGCAGGCAACAAGAACACCATAAATGTTTCTCAACAAATAATAAATACAAGTGCAATCAATTAATCAAGTCCTTCAAATATAAATCTTTCGCCTATAAATCCTTCAAGTAATAATCTCTAAGATAATATGTTTTTCAATAAATATATTTTGAATATATTTCCTTCAAATAGATATCTTTCAGATAAGCATCTTTCGAATATAATTCTTTCGAGTAAAGGTCACCTTGTGACACCTCATTTCATAATCATAAATAATATAGGTCTAAACCCATTTTCATATTTTCACGGCACCTTGTGCCCATATTTATGTCACAGCCGCACGGACAACTCACGTGCCTTTAAATAAAACCATAATATTTTTCCCGGCACCTTGTGCCCACATATTTCTGTCTCACATTGCACAACAATATTCTCATGTTACTCAGCTCATGGGTTCCATAACCCAATACAATTAAGAATGTTCAAGGAGCCTCATTCAATTAACATAAAGTAGAGTACAACTTCCAACCCAATTAGGAAATCAACGAGAAAAGATGAAGTTATTTTTAGAAATCATTTGATAAAGAAAATACCATTTTCAATTAAAGTACAATATCGAAGGAATCATTACCTTTAATACGAAAAATTAATAAATTAAAACATAGTAGAAATTCCTTTTTAAGTAAAGTACAACCTCAAACGGTTTAAGGAAACTTTAGTCTAGAAATCAATTGAGCTAAGAATGTAACAATTCTTGAAATTTGAAGTATTGAACATATTAAAATAATAAGGCGAAGTATTGTAAACACTATGGATTCCAACAAAAAGGATTACAACAGTAAAGTGATCTAAACAGTTAATACACTTGAATTGTCAATAACAAGTAAACGAAACAAACAGAAAGTGTACGTCATCACTCTTCGTGCTTTAACACTCTCTCACCAAAATAATACACGGCATAACCCTTCGTGCACGATCCCATAATATCATATATAAGTGGACGGCGTGCCACACGATCCCATAATATCATATATAAGTGGACGGTGTGCCACACGATCCCATAATATCATATATAAGTGGACGGCGTGCCACACGATCCCATAATATCATATATAAGTGGACGGCGTGCCACACGATCCCATAATATCATATATAAGTGGACGGCGTGCCACACGATCCCATAATATCATATATAATATCTGACTTCATATAGTAGGCCCCTTCAGGGGAGAATAACAACTCAATACCTTTAACCCGACAAGGGTACAACTAACAGCCCTAAATATCCCGACAAGGGAGAGTATATATATCAGTCTACACATCCCGGCAAGGGAGTACTCACAACACATTCTCCTTTTAAATCACTTCTTCCTCAACTAACACATTCATGTTCGAGCTAACGCTCCAAAAGTACACCAATCACAATTCTACCTCAATCATTCACATTATATGAAACTCATCAAGTAAACAAGGAGATTGTATCACATTATTCGAATTAAAAGCAATTAAGACCCACGGTCATGCTAGACTCCGGTGCATAGATAACTGTCACCATGCCTATACACCGTACACCACGTTAGCAAGTACCAAATAACATCCTAATCATATTCCCTCAAGCCAAAGTTAGAACAAACACTTACCTCGAATGCTCCAAACTCAACTCACGCTTTTAGTATAGCTTTACCTCTTGATTCCACCACCAATCCGCTCGGATCTAGTCATAAGTTACTTAATCACATTAATAATTACTATATGAATCATCCTCAATGCATAAAAATAGATTTTTTCAAGGTTTTTCCCAAAAAAGGTCAAAAATACCCCCGGACCCACGTGGTCGAAACTCGAGGTTCGGACCAAAACCCGGTTACCCATTCCCCCATGAATCCAAATATATGATTTGTTTTTAAATCGGACCCTAAATTGAGGTCCAACTTCTCAATTTGTAGAAAACCTAGGTTCTACCCAAAACACCCAATTTTCCCCATGAAAATCTTTGATTTGAAGTTGGAATTATGTTAAAAGATGTTAAGGGATAAAGAAATTAAGTTAGAAATCACTTACCAATCGTTTTGGAGAAGAAAAGTTGTTTGGAAAATTGCCTCTTAGGTTTTGGGTTTTTGAAAAGTGAAAAATGACTGAGATTTCCAAACTTGTATACCTTTCTGAGGACCTGGCGCGGACCGCATAAAAATGTGTTGCGGCCGTGCCGAGTGGGAGAAAAATTGGGGCTTCTGAACCCTTCTAGCGCGGACCGCACTGTTTTGGTGCGCGGCCGCGCTGGTTGACCTGAAACCCTAGCCCTCAGACTCAGCCACGCGGACCGCACAAAAAGGCATCGCGGCCGCGCGTCTCCAACGCGGACCGCGCGGAAATGACCGCGGCCGCGCTGGTGTCTGCAACACCTGAACCTGCATTTTCTTAAGTCCAAGACTTCCCGGGCCCCATTCAAAACTCACCCGTAACACACCCGAGGCCCCCGGGACCTCAACCAAAAAGCACCAACGCATCCTAAAACATTTTTCAACCTCGTTCCCATCATCAAAACACTTCAACAACACCAAAAACCATCAAATTACCTCAAATTCGAGCCTAAGTTCTTCTAAAACTTCCAAAACACGCATTCGATCAAAAACCCAACAAAATCACGTCCGAATGACCTGAAATTTTGCACACCTATCCCAAATCACTTAACGGAGCTACAACAACTCTCGAAATTCCATTCTGACCCTCGGATCAAAATCTCACCTATCAACCAGAATTCGCCAAAATACTAACTTCGGCAATTCAAGATTAATTCTACACCGTACCTCCAAAACCACTTCCAATCACTCTCCTGAGTCACAAATCACTTCCCGAAGCTAACCGAACCTTTAGAACTCACATCCGAACCCTCTAACACATAAGTCAACATCCGGTTGACTTTTCCAACTTAAGCCTCAAAATATTCTTTATATTTAACTCCGAATCATCCGCAAACCAAACTCGACCTCACATGCGAGTCATAATACATATTACGAAGCTAGTCGAGATCTTAAGTCGTTGAACGAGGTGTTAATTCTTAAAACGACAAGTCGGGTCGTTACATTCTCCCCCTCTTAAAACATACGTTCGTCCTCGAACGTGCCAAGAATTATTCTGAGGACATTAAATTGATGTTTCTACTTTTACACATATGCTCTTGGTTGATACCACATTACTACATTCTTATAAGTTTGACAATACCATTTCAATTGAGGCTATTTCTTTTACCCGTATTTGTAAACTTTAAGAGCAAATTTCTTACACTCCGAACATTTTCAAAAAAAAGGTCTGATTTTCACATCATCACACGATCTTAGTCTCATCTGGCTATAGCAACTCGTGCCTACGCACGCATCAACCTTTTAATAGCTCTTAACGATTGTTCCACACTCCCCCACTTAGGGTCATTCACCCTCAAATAAGAAATAGAGTCTGCTCTCAAACACATAATGTAACTTATCCCTTTGTTCGCATATCTTAATGTCCCAAATGTTTCTAACTCCCAAAATTTTCAGAAATTTCGGCAGAGCCTCCCCTGTAATTGGGCCTATCCACCTGTCAGAGTAACACCAAACAACTCCTAACAACACATCTACAACCCAACAAGGCACCACAATGTATATATCAATAACACTAATCTCAGCATTACAAGCATGACATTATCACAATGCTATCTTGACATAAAACGCATCATATGTTTGACCTTAACCACATCTCTGATCTCCTAGCATGCCTTCTATGGTTCGCCCCCAGGCGCCAGTTTCCTGGGCACCTCCAATATTGTTCTCTACAGTACCAGTCTGCACCAGAACACAACCAACTTTGCCACGGCCGTATGTTGAGCCTCAAATGTTAACCTTTCAGCATCCACAACTTCAATCAAAAATAACATATGTGACCTTGTACCCTTTCATTCAACCTCCGCAATAGGATCTCTTGGGGGAGCAAGAAAAGGTTGTTAAAAATCCCGAGCAAGAGTAAATGGCTCGGAAGACGAAGAGTCTAGAACAAAGCCTGAAAAATATGCAAGGTCTGAGTGGTCAGAAGAGTGTCTCATACTATGACCTCTGTATACTTTCCCATGTCCACTTGCCGGCTGGCTTCAAGATACAAAAATTTGAAAAGTACAAAGGGCACAGGGACCCGGTTGTTCATCTAAAATGATACTATAACCAGTTGAGAGGCACTGGTGGAAAAAGGAGCTGCTAATGGCTTATTTTGGGGAAAGCCTCACCGGAATCGCTTCTGAGTGGTATACGGATCAAGAAATTACTCATTGGCATGTGTGGGACGACACGGCTCAAGATCTTATTCGCCAGTTCCAATATAATGTGGACATCGCTCCCGACAGAAACTCCTTGTCCAATTTGAAAAAGAAAACTGCGGAAAGCTTCCGCGAATATGCTATCAAATGGCGTGAGCAAGCTGCCAGGGTAAAGCCTACAATGGACGAAATTGAAATGGTCACAGTCTTTCTACAATCCCTAGAGGCGGACTACTTCCAGAACATGATATCTGTTATGGGTAAGTTGTTCGCTGAGGCTATCCAAATTGGGGAAATGGTTAAAAACGTTATAAAAACAGGGTGAATCTTGAGTCATGTTGTCTTTAATGCCACATCACAGGCTTCTCAGAATGGTTTGGAGGGTTTGATGAACAGAAATAGGAGTGAGGAGGGAGCCATGATAGTTTCAAGCACGAGGGGGGCCCACAGGTTATTCAGCCAATCATATGTGCCTCCTATGGTTCCACCACACTATTATCCCTTTCAAGATGATGCTTATGACATGGCACCGCCTCTCTATGCAGTGATGAGTGCACAATCTTACACGCAACCACAACATTATCCACAAAACCGAGCTCCACCTCCCAGGAATGCCCATCCTTACCAAGCTCCATATAATCCTCAACCAAATGATCCCCAATACAATCCTCGCCCAAGAGAGCCTTTCAGAAAGAATCAATTCACTCCTATTGGTGAATCATATACAAGCTTGTTTCAAAAGCTAATCAAGCTACATCTATTGCAGCCAGTGGCCTCGAACCGGCTGAACACCGAGTCCCCCTCACACCGAGCTGATGCTATATGTGAATACTACTCTAGAGCAGTGGGGCACAGTACAAAGGACTGTTACAGTACAAAGGACTGTTGGACCCTCAAAAAGGCAGTTGAAGATTTGATTGAAGCTGAAAGAATCATTTTTCGGGATGAAGAAGCTCCTGATGTCATGAACAATTTGTTGTCTGCCCACAATATCGGGCCAATAGTCGGAATGATTTGTGAAGCTGAGGAATTTGATCCGGCACTGAAGGCCATTGCAGCCATGGCCGAAAAAAAAAGAAAAGCCAAAAAATGCTCGCCAAGCCTAAAAGTTCCCCATTAGATGGGAGTTTCGGTAGCCAGTCTTGATATCCTTTCTGCGTCCGGATTATCTCAGGGTGTGATCCAGATGTTTTACTTTATTGTCTTACTTTCCGATGTAAACCCTTATATCTTCAAAAAATTGAAAAAAAATGAAAAATAAAAAAAATCAAATGAAATTAATATTTCATTGTCCGAGAATATCTCTTTTCTTAGTCTTGTCACTTTTCTTATTTTTCTTTTCAGTTCTGTTAAATGTAGATTTCAATAACATGACATGCTTGCGGACTTCATGCCCAGATCCTAAAAAGCTATCAGACCTCAAAATAATGAATCAAGAATTAGATCGCAATGAAGAGAAGTTTAAAGAAATAAATCAAAGAATTGGAACAACTGAAGGAAAATTGGTTCTAGATTGGAAAGGTCTATACATTGCAACAAGAGTACTGCCAAAAGAGTGTGTTGTACTTGGGACACATCGAAGGAAATGTCCCTCAAATAATTGTCAATGCATATGTAGCCAAAAGGTGTTATGTTATCCTCCATATAGTACTAATATTCTCCGGTTGGGATGACGAAGGTGTTCATTCTCGCTAACCAAACACCATTAACCCTTTTGTAAACCATTTGAGCCGGTTACTCTTCTTTGATTACCCTCTTTGGAACCTTAAGGTATTATTGAAAAACAATTGAGATTGAAACATTGAAAAATGAAATGAAAAAAAAAGGAAAAAAAGAGAGGAAGAAAAGGCAAAGAAAATGAAATGAAAAAAAAATGAAAAAGAGGAAAATGGAAAGGAAAAAGAAGGAGAAAACAAAAGCAAAGTTCCCTGAACTACGTTTGAATTGATTCCGAAAGGATACATAGGCAGCCTCTCTTCGGGGTTCAGCCACACCAAAATAAAATCTGAAGTCCCCCAAAAAGTGAAACTGGGCCAAATATTATAATGGTTCAGTGATGATCCCGCACAAAAGGTTCAAATGTTGTAACTCAATCCAAATCCTTTTTTACCCAAACCCTATTCAAGTACTTTCTATCAATAAGTAGAATGTTCAAGGACCAAAGAATATAGTTACTTGGATCTGATACAGTCAAAATGAGAGAAATAAAATGAGAGTGTCTTATTGGTGAAAACCCACACGGGCACTGTGAGGCGACAGTAAGCAAAGAAATCAAGATGAGAGAGTCTTGTTAGTGAAAACCCACACGGGCACTACAAGGTGACGGTGAGAAGAAAAATGAGAAAGGTCAGCTCGTGAAAACCCGCAAAGGGCACCCCTGATCGAAAAGAGGATCCTCACAGCCATCGGCACCGACAGAGTCATGGCAAGGTTTCTCGATTTTGAAGCAAAAGTTGTGATGAATTTTTGAGAGTCAGACGGTTTACACAGATCAGGCATCCAGTCCAAAAGGCATGTCATGTTCATTGAAGTCCGCATGTACTCCAGATAAGTCCTTCTTTCCTTTCCCCAAAAGGGACACTTCTTGTTTTAAACTCATTCTCCATTCCATTGTTTGTTTTCTTTGAATCCCTTTCAGTCTAACTCTGTTCCAAAATTGAGGCAAAGAAAGGATGGCAAGATTGATTTATTGGGCTTTTGTTTGATACGAGCAAATATTCAAGAAGATACCCAGCCTCGGCAGGTGCATCGAGTCGACTTCGACTGGCCATGATGGCCGATGCTTTGAAATCAAAAACTCCTGAAAAGAAAGGAAGTCAAAGTCAAATGCCCACAAAGGCAAAATAAAGTTGAAAAAAGGTTAAGTCCCACGTGACGAAATGTCTCGGCAAAGATTTGAAAAGCCAAGGGATCCCAAATGCTCTGAAATTGAAGTCGGAAGAAAGAATCCAAAAATAAAAGGCCAATGAAGGTGAAACAAAGTTGGAAAAGGTTAAGTCTCATGAGACTAGCCGTTGCAGTAGAGTTTGAGGAGACAAAAAGTTCCCCAATGCTCCGAATAATTAAAAACAAAAAAACAAAAACAAAAAAAATAGGTAAAAGAAAAACAACAAGTCAAAAGTGAAAGGCCTACGAAGGCAAAATAAAGTTGAAAAGGTTGAGTTCCATCGACCAACCATCATGGAAAAATCTGGAAAAAACCAGAGGTTATCAGGGCCTGAAGTAAAATTGGTCCCCAGGAAACGAGCAGTTGCAATTGAGATCTTCATCAAAGAAGTCGGGTCGAGATCAAGTGATTGAAACAATCAAGGCCACAAAACCAACCACTGTTTCAAACTAACAATTATTTTTTATTTGAAAACATGAAATAGGTGCAATCCAATGAAACCTTGCAAGAAGCAGGTGCAACCAAACAGAAACTGTGCAAGGGCTAGAAACAACTTTGCAGCAAAAATTAATCCAAAAGGGAAGTCTCCTCTAAATTCTTTCCGCATTTTATTCGTTTTCTTAAATAAAACAAAAAAAATATGAAATGAAAAGAAGAAGAAGAAGAAGAAGAAAAATAAAATTCAAAATCATAGTAGCATAGGGTCTCCAATCTCTAGCTACGTCCTTTCCAACAAAGGGTCCCATTCCCTAGTCGATGCCAGCATAACTTGGTAATCGTTTCCCACATAGGGTATCATTCCCTAGTCACTGCAAGCATAACCTGGTAATCTTCCTCAAAATAGGGTTCCACTCCCTAGTTGATCCCTGGCATAACCCGAGGACCTTTTTCTTTTCCGGAATAACCCGATGACTTTCCTGGCATAAACCATGGACCTACTCGGTATAACCCGAGGACCTTTTTCTTTTCCGATATAACCCGATGACTTTCCCAGAATAACCGGTGGATCTCCCTGGCATAACTCGAGGAGCTTTTTTTTTCCGACATAACCCGATGAATTTCCCGGCATAACCCGTGGACCTCCCTGGCATAACCTGAGGACATTTTTCTTTTCCGGCATACTTGATGACTTTCCCAGCATAACCTGTAGACCTCCCCCGGCATAACCCGAGGACCTTTTTCTTTTCCAGCATAACCCGATGACTTTCCCAACATAACCCGTGGACCTCCCCGGCATAACCCGATGACCTTTTTCTTTTCCAGCATAACCCGATAACTTTTCTGGCATAACCCGTGGACCTCCTCGGCATAACCCGAAAATCTTTTTCTTTCTCGGCATAACTCGAGGATCTTTCTGGCATAACCCGATCATTTTTCCAGCATAACCTGGTAATCTTCCCAATTTGGGGCCTCCGATCCCCATTTAATTGCATTTTAGATATAGGGTCTCCACTCCCTAATCTCTTTTTCTTACGGATACACAATCCCGATTTTAATTGCTTTCAATAAAGAAATAGTTTAGATTTTGGTTACAATAACTCACGAAATTTTCCTAGTGAAAACTGGGGCTAAAAATTTCATTCATTTGTTAACTTTGGTGCCTGAACAGGTTTTCACTGCGAGGCACAAGGTTTGAGATGACCAAAAGAAGAAGTCTCAACCAAAATAAAAGAAAAGAAGAACAAGAAAATAAGTTGAACTCTAAGTATATGAGCGGAGAAAAGATGCGGATTGCTCAAGATATGATTGAAGTCACAAGCTTTGCATGTCCCGCCTTTATCCAAAAAGCTGAAGAAGAATGAACCAACGGTTGCAGCTAACAAGCATCAAGATTCAGATCAGAGTCTGCAGGAAGAACCAGCCAAGACTCAAGATCAAGCTTCAGAAGATTTATAGATAGGAATCTTGTAACTCGTAGTTGATAAGCTTAGCTAGTTTAGCTTTTTATTTTTCATTTTGGTGTAATAAGGAGCTCAGCAAGCAGAAACAACAGTAAAATCACAGTTTCTCGGTAGTCCCAGCTACCAAAACTTCCAGAACTACACCAACCTGATTCCTTTATAGCCAAGGATATGTAGGTAACCTCCGAAGCAAGGTTTGGTCAGGCTTTTTCAAAAGATGATTCTCATGGAGTTTCAAACGGGCACAAATCTTTCGTAATTGCTCATTTTATCTTTGCTCGGAAAACCCTTCATGTTTCCGAGCAATAAGGGACAACTGTGAGCATGTGATTTTTGCCCTATATGAATTGCTCCTATAAAAATCAAAGAAAATTGATTTTTTCCAATTATTTGCCATTTTATAGGATTTTGTGGGATTTTTATTAATTGTTTGCATTTTTTGTGCACGTTTAATTCTTATTAAAATCATGAAAAAAAACAAAATACCATGCATTGCATTTAGATATTGTTTTATACTTTTTAAAATCAATTAGTTAATTAATTTTTGTATTAAAAATGAAAATCACAAAAAATAGCTTATTTTACATTTTTATCTTTTAATTTTTAGATTATTGATTTTTTTTCTCTGTTGATTTAGGATCAAGTAATTTTTATAATTATTATAATTATTTAGTTTTACAATTTAGATAATTTAGAATTTTTAATTAAAAAAAAGGAATATAAGAAGAGAATTTGAAAAAGGGGGTTTTAATTCAAAATTGGGATGTTCTTATGCCCAAAATATGTCCCAAATCACTCAAAGCCCAAAAACCCTACCCGATCGAACCTGGCCGACCCAGTTGACCCGCGCAAATACCCTTTTAATCTCAGCCATTTACTCAATTCAATCCAATGGTCTAGATTTCTCCCCACCCCCATATAAAAACCCACTTATAACACCCCAAAACCCTAAACCTAATTTCCCCATCTCCCAAAACGGCGTCCTCACTCCTCCTCCACCTTCTTCCGCGCCACCACCACTTATATTCACCGGATAATTCCCCTCTAACCATCACATGGTCTCTCCTCTCATTCCCTTCCATGTGGCTTGACAAATAACGGATTTTGTACAAATCGAATCTTACTCCTTCTCCCTCACGTGATCATCTTATCCGAAATAAATTTGAAGACGAGATTAGAATGAATGGGAAGCGTAGGATTGGATCTCACTCGATCTACTCCCTCCATTTGTGTTTTACTCATTTCAAGAATTAGAATTTCGGATTTCTCTAAAGAGGGTAACATTTTTTTTTTCATGAGGGGGATTTTTCTATATTTTGGGGGTCGTCCCGCTGTTTTAGAAGAAGAAAAATTGGAGGGATTGGAGAATCCTCAGATTTTTGGGACTAATTTTTTCTTTCTGTTTTTACCAGCGAAAAAAAAAGAAAAGGAAAAAAATTGTTTCAATCATCTTCTTCTATTTTTTATTTTTTTTGTTCTTAAGTTTGGAGTTTCTCAGCTTGTTTAAAAGTTGAAAGGAAAGTTGTGGTTGTCTCCTTGCTAGTTTTGTTTTCACTTTGTGGCTGGATTTCATCATCTTCTTTTGAGACTCTTGTTTCGTCTTTGTTTGCTGCTAGAGGTTGAAATAGCTTCAGGATATATGGATTACTGTAATGCCATGATGTTCCTTTAAAGGTATATTTTCAATACATGTACATTGAAGTGTAAAAATAGTTCATATTCAATATGTAACTAGACCAAAATTTCTAACATCTTATATGAATTGCCTTTATTCTTGAAATTCATCTTTGCTCTCCTTAAGCCTAAACAATATCAAAACTTTTTCTTTCTTATTTTATGTGCTACATACAAAAGGGGACATATTATTTCTTCTTTTTTCCCTTTAATGTTCAATATTTATTGCATTTTATCTTATAATTATTAGGTATAATGTTGCGTGATACGTTTCTGATTTCTAACTAATTTTTTTTCTAATTAATCTATTGGTTCTTTTCATATTCTTACTTGTAGTTTTATATTTAGATATTGAATTCCGAAGTTTAGCATTTTAACCTCTTAAAATAGAAAATGAAATGTTAGATGCTGATTTTGAATTAAAGCACATTGCTTGAGACAAATAAAGGTTACATGTTCAATATTTTCCAGTGAAGAGTCCATTATCCTTGTTTTTTTTCCTGAAACAAGTTTTGTTTTGTGTTTTTTTGGATCTTCAATCCATTTGGAACGTTTGTTTGTTGTTGGAATTTTTTTTTAATTATTCATTCTTTTTTAAAAAAAGGGACAACAATTTGAATATGGGCTAAGGTAAAAAATGCAATTTGGGTCTAGGATTGTCCAAGAAGAAATGGGCCTATAATGTGGTGGGCTTTAGGTTTTGGATTGGACATTAAATAAGGTAGTTTAGGCCTCTGTTAATTTCGAATCCATACCTCATGGCCTCGCAATAATCTCAACGATTAGGAAAGTAAACACTCATAGTTTGATTTAACTATTGTTGTGATTATGTATATGTTCACGTAACATAATCATGAATTTCATTCTAAAAATAAATCGAGGGATGCATTCGCGCAACTTCGACCAAGACTTTTCCTTAATAATTAATAAAGTGCGATTGGCTGGGAGGATATTTCCCCTTTCGTTGTTTCGCTTGCTATGTTGAATCCGTTGAGGACTCGAGAGGCAGGCACGATTGGGTCAAGCAGCCTAAGCTGCTCTACCACCCTCGACTTGATAATATAGGCCAAGCTACCTGGATCGAAAAGTACACATTTAATTTGAAATGTGTTTACGAGGAAAGAGATTACCAGTGCGTCGTTGTGAGGTAGAGACAAGGTATCGATGCCCTCGTCGCTGAATGTGAGAGCATCCTTGGGTATGTAACCCCTAGTTCGCTTTTCTCTGGTGATGGATATTTTTTTTCTTCTGATCATGGGTTCTTGTGGAGTATCAATGCCTCCTAAGATCATATGGATGACATGTTGTGGCTCATTTGTTTCATTCTTCTTGGTTGCCTCTCTTTCCCGGAACTGATTTTTGGCCTGGTCGCTGAGGAATTCTTGGAGATGACTTTGCTGAGTAGTCGGGCTACTTCTTCCCGGAGCTGCCGGCAATCCTCGGTCCTGTGACCATGCATGTTGTGGAATTCACACACAAAGTTATGGTCCCTTTATGAAGGATCCAATTGCATGGGCCTTGGCCACCTGGTGTCTCTGATTTTTCTGATGGCGAATACGATGTCTGAAACATCGACATTGAAGTTGTATTTTGATAAGCGAGGTGCCTCCCTTGGCCCTGTGTGCCTATTGAATTTAGCTCTGTTGATAAGTCCCCGACGATTTTGACCTCGATCAATTCTTCGGGCATTGGGGGGCATGTTGCGCCTTGGGGAGTTTCTTCTATCTTCGGTGTATGGTTGGTATCTCTCTTTGTTCATCTTTGACTCATTTTCCGGAAGCCAGGGGATCCTAGTTGGTCATCTTCGACCCTGATATTCGATTGATATCGATTGTAAACATCCGACCAAGTCACGACGGGGTATTCAACCAGATTCTATTTCAGCTGTTTCGAAGCCACCGAGCTTCGTTCATTAAAACCTTGAATGAAGGCCTGAACTACCCAGTTATCGGAGACGGGAGGTAGTTCCATTCATTCTATTTGAAAGCGAGACATGAACTCTTGCAGCATTTCATTCTCCCTCTACTTGATTTTGAAGGCATCATATTTCCTTGTAGCTACTTTGATAGCACCAGCATGTGCCTTAATGAAAGAATCTGCGAGCATGGCAAAGGCGTCTATCGAGTTTGGGTCTAGGTTGTGATACCATAACATTTCCCCTTTTGAAAGGGTCTCTCAAAATTTTTTCAGTAGGACAGACTCGATCTCGTCATCCTTTAGGTCGTTGCCCTTCACCGCACAATTGTAAGTAGTGACGGGCTCGTTGGGGTCCGAGGTTCCATTGTACTTCGGAAGGTCAGACATTCTGAACTTCTTTGGAATGGGTTTTTGGGCCGCTTCTTGTGGGAATGGATTTTGTATAAACTTCTTCGAATCTACACCTTTCAGGATCGGGGGTACGCCCTAAATTTGATGGACCCTAGAATTGTAGGTCTCTGCTTTCTTGTCGTTGGCTTCTATCTTCTTTTCGCCCGACTTGATCCTTTTTGTGAGGTCCTCGAGCATCTTTATGATGGAGGGGTCGGTTGCGACCCATTTTTGCTTGATCTTTCTGGTACCTGCTCGGCTCGGGGAGCCATTTCTTGAGCTACCGTGCTTTGAGTCTTTTGGCGGCTTTGCAATTGAGCAATCGCCAGCTGTATTGCTTGTAACATTTCGAAGATGACGTGAAGGCTAACCACTTGTTCTTCCTAAGCCAGGGTTTTTTATTCTTCTTTTTTATCTTCCTGGTGTATGCTCTTGTTGGTGTGGGAGCTTATTTCGACGTGTTGAGCGTTGTGCGAGACCACGTCTATGGGAATTGGTTCTGGTGCATTCTCAGGGTTTCGTGGTGGTACACCAACACCTGGAACGTTCACACCATTCTCTCAATGGTCTTCAAGATTGTTGTTTTCTCATGCATTTACTGAGTTAGACATTTTGACCTGAAATCAAAGATCTTGGACAAGATAAAGCGTGAAAGATAACTTGCATTATGTAGTAAAACTAACGAGAAAATAATCACTATTATTTTTAGCCCCACGGTGGGCGCCAAACTGTTTACCTTGAAAATGGTAATTACAATTGAATTTAATTTTGTGGTTCCAAAAATACGTGATATATTTTTATGCTAGTTGTTTAGGCAATGGATGCTTAGTGAAGTACTTGGAAACTAGGTAAGAGCTTGAGAGCAAGGTGATAATCAAATGAAATGGCTGACAACCGGGGCCTCGAGCTTGCTTATTCAGGGCCTCGGGATCGAGTCTGATATCTCACCAAGGGTAGTCGATTGATGACTAACAGTTATAATAAAATCAATGATGGCTATTTATGGCCAATAATGAGCAATAAATGAAGAACAATAAATGAAACACAGTGAATATAAGTAATAAATATAAGTAATGAGATCAAGGGAATATGGTTGAGATTAGAGATAATGTTCTTGTGTATTCAATATTGAGAAATAGATCATTTACAAAATGACAAGGATGCCCTTTATATATGAGAGGGAATCCCAACATAGTACAAATGTATTTATTACAAAGATATATGGCTGGTACAACCATTTAATGCCACGGTACGGGCCTGGACTAGCATAATAGGCTTCGTCAGCTCTGGTCACATGCTTTGGGAACATCACATCGAGCCACCGAAGCTACTGGTTTACACTGCCTCGAGGCTGGTCGTTGTGAGCCCTTGAAGTCAATCACTGGGAGACCTCGAGACGCCTTGATGATCGTAAAATCGAACCGCCGATTTTTACTGCATACAATACAGTGAAAACAATATCAAAGCGGTAAAAGATGGCATTTAACACAGTACGCTCAAACATGTAATAAAAATTAGATAATAAAAGCCAAGTATAACAGTTATTCTAAACTCGAATTCTTGAACCCTGAACCAGAGATTCTGGGTTCTTGTCCCCAGCGGAGTCGCTAGAGATGTCACACCTCTTTTTTACCCGAGGGTGTATATAAGGGAGTTTTTCTAATTAAAGTGACATTATTTGAAATAGGATTATTTTATTTATTTAGGATCGTCACTTGGGATATTTATTATGGTGTCCCAAGTCACCGGTTTATTTAAAAATCGCATATCAAGGAAATTTGACTTCACTTAAAAGTCTGCAAAACCAGAAAAAACTATATAAGGAATTCTATTAACCCGGGAGAAGGTGTTAGGCATTCCCAGGTTTCGTAGTTCTAGCACGAATGCTTAACTACTAATAATTGACCTAATTATATAATTAATTGCATGTTTTAAACCTATTATGCATTTTTTTAACTTTGTAACCCCTTTTAATTATTTTAACCCACTTTTAGGATTTATGGGATTATTTCTTGAAGAAGTCATGATTATCGTACACTTGCCATTTTGGAACATATTGTAAACCATGCTACATTAAATGCACCCGCGATTTGCGATATTTTTATTTTATTATTATTCACAATTATTATGGTCGGGTCACATAAAATGCACACCCGAATCGTGCCTAAACCAAAACTACGATGTTCAAATTACATCCTAAGCTATTATGAGATTATTGTAAAAGTCCATGGCAGCATGTAGGGTATTTTTGCTACTTGGGGTAATCTAGCCTTAATTGTTATAAACTTAGAATATGAGAAAATGAGCCCAATTGACTATTTGTAAAACAGGCCCAGTCGCGACTATGAATTGACTGGGCCTTTCGTGGTTATGTTTTTCAACAACGAAAAATTGCCTAAAATATACATTGTCCAAGTCCAGACTTGGTTCACACAAGAGTAATATCAGAAAACTATTGCATTAAACTTTTAAAATTAGCTATACTACTATGATTTCTAACAACCCACATAAAATTAGAATTATGTTAATTTCAGACAAATAAGTTCATAGTTGGGGGCCAAGCTATTGGGCTTAGTACCCAGGCCTAGTTTCCTCACATTGGACAAGGCTTGCACGTACATAGAACTTGCATGCTTGCTCGGCCCAATACACTTAAACTAAATGATGATGGGGAGCTAAGAGCAGATACAACAATTACCCATAAAATAGAATTTACAAAGGAAAACAAATTCGCTATGCTTTACGTGATAATAGCAATGGGATATGATTTGAGTACCAATATCAACACAATAATCCCAAATTATGCAAACAATCTCTTATTAAATTACAATCATCCTTGGGCTTAAATATTCCCATAATAGAATTACAGAATACATTATTTAATACTCCTCTTAATCTCATTCTTTCAAACTCAAAACTATATGGATTCACAAAGCTGCTACTCATATGAGGCCTTTTACTATAATGACTCACCTAAATCTCAAGCTAACAGTCCATATCATGTTGTGACTAGATCCTGCGTACTTATGCCATAAGATGAATTACTTTTGAAAATATTAGGCAAAGGTAAGGTGAATCAAAACACCAAACTAGAAGTATCAATAGCAGAAAACAAATTAATTTATCCCTAAACCAGTTCTAAAACTGAGCCGTACAAAATAGATTCAACCAGGGCAAGGAGTTAACATCTATTAACTACTTAATAGAAAACAAAAGGTAGTGTAGTAATTATAAGCAAACATTTTTCAATTCATAGTATTACTTTATTCAAATAGAAGCCCAAATATTCATTCATGACACATATGAACAGCATAAATCACAACTTGAACAAAACTGATGGTCCACAAGGATTCAACAATTTCATAGTCATTTAACAAAGCATAATACAAGGGATTTGTGGACTGACCTAGCTGGCTAATAGATAAACAAAGAGAAGTGGAATCCATCCCAAGTAAAAGATCCCAGCAGCAACTTTCTGCAGTAGAACCAGAAATTCAAACAATCAATCGAACTTGTATATCCAAAAAGGTGAAGCAGAAAAATAGAGATGGAGAAAGCTTGAAATCCTCTCTATTTTTTGGTTTTTTCTTGTGTTTGAATTTAATTTTCAGAGTGCTTTTTTTTAGAAAATCAGTGAGTATGGAGAGTCAGGCTTATTCCTTCTATAGGCTGCACAAAGAGAGCATAAAAAAAGAATATTCTACCCTAGAATTCTGAAATGTCAGATAGTACAACTTCTTTTAACAGCTGTTTGTCCTTTTTTCTAGCCAATTTAAGCATTTTCATGCTAAAATGGGCACAGTTGTCCAATACTAGAACTTTCTCATATTTTCCTCATTTTAAATTCCCAATTTTACCCTTTTCAGTTTTGTTTATTGCAATTTCAACCCAATTTGACCTAATTCTAATTGTGATTACCCATTAACCCCTTCTAGAACCTATTAGAACAATCTAGGCAAATTCAGACTTTTCTTGAATTGTTTTTCAATTAAGCTCCCCCCAAAACCTTTGTTATTATCTTTTCCATTCTTTAAACCATTTAAACCTAAAATCAATCATCTGAATTAAGGCAACCTAGCTAAAACCATTCTGATTTAAGACCTAAACCAATAATTGAAATAGGACGTTTATTTAATTAAACCTACTAAACCCAAACAAATTTAAATTCAAAACAACAAAAATGGTAGAAAAACAGTAACAAAATGGTGAACAAAAATAATGATGCTATAAAACCTAATAATTAATCCTAATTAATCAAAACTTGATGCAATTAACCTAACTTACAAATAATTAAACTGCTTTTTGTTAATCACCATGTTTAACATGTTCGAACAATTTTTTCAGAATTAACCTAACAGTGAATTCAAACACTAATTAGTCTAAACACACGGCAAAACACATGCAATATCATCAAAGCAAAAAGATATAGACGGAAAGAAATCAAGAAATATACCTAAAGAAGAACTCTATCGAATCAGAACAACTTCGAAATAGATCCAAAAACTAAGTTAATTAATTGTTCTTGTTGAGAACGATCAATTAACGTAGGTTATAATCCAAATCGAGTC
Organism: Nicotiana tabacum; assembly: GCF_000715075.1. Classification (NCBI taxonomy): domain Eukaryota; kingdom Viridiplantae; phylum Streptophyta; class Magnoliopsida; order Solanales; family Solanaceae; genus Nicotiana; species Nicotiana tabacum. The sequence continues at coordinate 27,283,927 of NC_134082.1, read as the reverse complement.
TTGAAAACTCGGAGCAAATCAAAAAGGGGGAAAACTAGGTTTGTTCTTAGATTTGGGATTCGAAGAAATCAACAGGGAATTTATGGAAATGGATGGTAGCATAGTGATGAGTGGAGGCTTGGGATTGTGGAGTGTGATTTTGGGTTTTTCTGGGCGGCTTAGGGTTTGGTTAAAATCTCATATCTTAGATTGATGAAAATCGGCAGGAATTTTGGTGAAAATGTTAATGGATTACGTTTGAGGGACTGTGGGTAGTGTGGGGTGTGAATTTGGGGTGATTTGGAGGTGTTCCGCCACCGTAGTGTGATTTCCAGGCGGCGGAAGAAGGCGGAGATAGCGAGGGATTCAAGGGCGGCTAGGGTTAGGTGTTTGAGAGATAAGGGAGGAAAAAATGGACGGGATCATCTCTTCGGACACTTAAAATGAGATAGGGTTTGGAGTTGTGAGTCGTTGGATCAAAAGAATCCAACGGCTAGGATTAAAAGATGATGAAACGGCGTCGTTTAGGTGTGAGGTGTGGGGGGGGGGAGATTGGACCAGGTATGGGGAGTATTGGGCTTAGGCGAAACTGAGTAAAAATAGAATTTGGGCCAATGAATTTTGCTTTGGGTGGCCCAAAAATCAGAACCCCCAAACAAATTATTTCTCAAATTTTCTTTTTCTTTGTTTTTCCTTTTCTTTTCTTTAATTTTAAATACTTAACTAAATTAATTAAAAGTCCTAAATTAAAACCTAAATTAATCTAATCTGTAAAATCAAACTAACCATCTATTTATAATATTTACAAAATTAATTAATCCTAAATTGATGAAGAGAAAATTTAATCTAATACTAAAAGTTAAAAATGTAAAATGAACAATATTTTTTTTTTGTGATTTTTATTTTAGTAAAGCAATTAATTAACTATTTAATCCTAAAATACGAACACAAAACCTAATATTCAATGCATAAATTTTTACGTTTTGTGGTATTTTTCATGATTATAACAAAATCAAATGTGCACAGAAATGCAAACAATTAATAAAATCCTACAAAAATTCTATGAAATTAAAAAAAATTATAAAATCTATTTTCTTTACTTTTTGTAGGAGTATTTCTAGTAGGGCAAAAATCACATGCACGTTTGGTATGTAGTATAGGCGCATAAATAGTGCCTCAATTTTTGAGCTATCTATGTCAAGGTGCAGCAGGTATGTTCCAGCAAAGAATACCATGCTTCATAAGGTGTGAACTTCTTATTCCAGTAATATATGGTCTACTATTTTCTTCCCATCTCGTCATGTTTCCCCAAAACACAACCGAAAGCCCCATCTAGTACGGACAAATATAATAGCAGAGGTTTACCAGGTTCTAGCGGGACCAAGACTGGTGGCATGGATAGGTATTCCTTGATTTTGTCAAAATCTTTCTGGCATTTTTCAGTCCATTTTCTTGCAGCACCTTTCTTTAATATTTTGAAAATTGGCTCACAAATCACGGTTGACTGTGCTATGATTCAGCTGATGTAATTGAGAAGCCTTAAGAAACTCATCACATCTTTCTTGCTCTTCGGGGTTGGCAAATCTTGTATGGCTTTGACTTTTGAGGGGTCCAATAGCAATTTTCAGTAGGGACTCCGAAAGCACACTTTGCAGGATTCAGTTTCAGATTGTACCTTCGAAGTCGATTAAAGAATTTCCTTAAATCTGCTATATGATATGCGCTTCTTCTGGATTTTATAAGGATATCATCTACGTATACCTCTATTTCTTTGTGAATCATGTCATGGAAAATGGTCTTCATGGCTTTCATACAAGTGGACCTAGCATTCTTCAGGCCAAACGACATTATTTTGTAACAATACATTCCCCATAGAGCGATAAAGGTTGTTTCCTCGGCATCATCCTCATCCATCCAGATCTGATGGTATCCCCCGAAGCAATCCACAAAGGATTGGAGTTCATGCTTGGCATAGTTGTGAATCAGTATATGTATATTGGGCAATGGAAAATCATCTTTGGGACTTGGTTTGTTTAAATCTCGATAGTCGACACATACTCTGACCTTCCCATCCTTCTTTGGAACTGGCACGATGTTGGCTAACCAAGTTGGATATTCGACCACTCTGAGAACTTTGGCTTTGATGTGCTTGGAAACTTCTTCTTTGATCTTCAGGCTCATATCAAGTTTGAACTTTCTTAGTTAATGTTTTATGGGCGGACACATCAGATCGGTAGGTAGTTTATGAGTCACTATAGACGTGCTCAAACCAGTCATATCATCATACGACCATGCAAAAATGTCCTCATACTCCTTTAGGAAAGAGGTGTATTCTTCTTTTTCTGATAGTGACAAATGGATACTTATATGGGTTTCTTTGACTATTTCAGAATCTCCCAAGTTGACTATCTCAGTTTCGTCCAATTTTTGGTAATTACGACGCTTCATGAGCACGTTTTCATAGGCTCAAGATTATGGTTGAGATTAAACCCGAGGGATTATCGACATCCAGCCTCGGGGTAGTGCAGATCGATAGTCATGATTGAAAAATGGGAGGCTCCCAAGGCATGTGACTAAAGCTAACCTAGTCTATTTGGCTAGTTTATGTCCGTACGGTGGCATTAAATGGTTGTACCAACCCCATCTCTTTGTAATAAATGTATTTGTACTATGTTGGGATTCCCACTCATATAGAAAGGGGATCCTTGTCATTTTGTAAGACATCTGTTACTCAATATTAAAATGCAAAAACATTCTCTCTACTTTCTAACATATTCTCTTGATCTCATTTCTTACATTTATTGCTTATATTCATTGTGTTCTATTTATTGTTCTTCATTTATTGCTCATTATTGATCATAAAAGTATTCCATCAATGCTATCATAACTGTTAATCCCCCATCGATTGCCCCTAGCTGAGCATCCGACTCGACCTCGAGGCCCGTATACGCCAACTCGATGCCCCTATTTCCAACCATTCGGTTTGGTCATTATACTATCTACAAACACTTATCTCATTTTCTAATCAATTACTTAGCATCTATTACCTAAACAACTAGAATAAAATAGATCACGTAATTTTAGAACCACAAAATCAAATCTAATTGTAATTACCATTTTCAAGGTAAATAGTTTGGCGCCCACCGTGGGGCTAAGAATAATACTGATTATTTTCTTTTTGGTTTGCTACATAACGCAAGTTACCTTTCACACTTTTTCTTGTCCAAGATCTTTGATTTCCGGTAAGAATGTTTAACTCATTAAACGCACGTGAAAACAATAATCTTGAGGACCATGGGGAGAATGGTGTGGATGTTCCAGGTGTTGGTGTACCACCACGAAACCCTGAGAATGCACCAGAACCAATTCCCATGGACGTGGTCTCGCGCAACGCTCAGCTCGTCGAAATAAGCTCCCATACAAACAGGAGCATACACCAAGAAGATCGATAAGAAGCTCAAAAATCCCCAACTCAGGAAGAACAAGGGGTTAGCCCTCACGTCATCTTCAAAATGCTACAAGCACAACAACAGGTGATTGCTCGGCTGTAAAGCCAAAAAACATCCCGAACACTCGGGAACTGGGATCAACAACTAAAAACCGTATGACCTCCAGGTCAGAGTTTCAAACTCGTAAGCCCTCAATGAGGCAACATCAGGTTCACAACACGACTCCAGAGCCAAATACGTCCCGAACATTCGGGGATTGGCATCAACAACTTGAAACCGTACGACCTCCGGGTCGGAGTTTCAAGCTCGTAAGCCCTCAATGAGGCAGCATCAAGTTCACAAAAATGTTCCAGAGCTAAAAACTTTCCGAACATTTGAGGACTGGCATCAAAAACTTGAGGACGCATGACCTCCGAGTCGGAATATTAGAACTCGTAAGCCCTCGATGAGGCAATATCAAGTTTTCAATGAATGTCTCCCGAGCCAAGAAACTTTTGACGACTCAGGGACTACCGCTAACCGCCACCCCCATCGACTTATCAAACACCTGCGGTCATAAGACCCCATATGGGCAGCCTCAGTCTTGCAAGACCTGTATAAGGTAGCAACAAAAACTATAAGACCTCAAGCAAGGCATGAATCATACTTGTACCAAGTAACCAAAACTCTAAGACCGCAAGCAAGGGATGAACCATACATGTACCAAGTAACCAAAACTGTAAGACCTCAAGCAAGGCATGAACCATACTTGTACCAAGTAACCAAAACTATAAGACCTCAAAGGCATGTAAAAATTTGTAAGACCTTACAAAAGGCATAATCTCGATCTTAAAGTTAAGGCTATATATTGAACTTGTAAGACCCCTAAAAAGGCATACACTCGATACAGATGTCGAAACTACTTCAATCAGGAACTGAAAGGCTCCGGCCAAACATAATGATTATGGTCAAAAGGTTGTACTAGCCAAACTACCACGACTCGGGGACTCCCGACCATCGCTATAAAATCATAGGCCTTCAATTACATCGAAAGTACTTCGAAAAGAACCGGTTAAACAGCCTACCCTCGACATAGGCAGAAGAGCTTTGGCCATGTCAGCTCCAAACTATAGGCTTCGCGATACTCAGCCATCGAGACAAACCTCCCGAGGTGATCGATCATCACCATATAACGACTCACAATCGAGGTTTTTATCATACCATCGAAGAGTCAGGCAAACACAATTTCAAAAGACCTTAACGAGGGAAAAATAAAGTCTACTAGAGGTTGTACCAACCTAATGCGTAAGAGCCACTGCTGCCAGCCCATACTAAAGGTCATACCGACCCAATGCGAAAGAGCCACTGCCGTCAGCCCATATAAAAGGTCATATCGACCAAACGCATAAGAGCCTAAGGGCCAACATTAAATTCAAAAACTTAAGGTTCAATGAGCCCGAGTCGAAACCCAACTCGGAGAGTGAACCCGAAGCAGTTAACTAAAAATGCCTAAGAGCTCAAACGCCAACTTATACTGAATGGTCGTACCAACCAAGTGTGTAAGAGCCTACGGGCTAGCCCAATGAGCCCCAGGGCCATACTATGAATCTGAGGATTCCTTTTAACTCAAAGACCAATTCATCTAGCCAACAACTGACAAATATCAAGGCAAAAGGAAACGCATGAGAAATAAAACCGCGAGGCATCTTTTTATACATATATGTGAGAGAATACAAGCTTCATTTACAAATTTCTTTGAAAGCACTATACACAAAACAAGAAAGTAAGGGCCTAATCTACGTCCCCATCGGGGACTATGGTCCGTCGGCCTCTTTCTCTCCATCTTCAGTATCAGACAGAAGGAGCTTAGCACCATATTCTCCCGCCTTTGCCTGCTTTATCTCTTCCGAGAGGTCGTAGCCCCTGGCATGAATTTCCTCGAGTGTTTCACTCTGAGATTTGCACTTCACGTACTCTTTGCTCCTACTCTCATGGTCCAAAGCCCCCCTTAGCTCAACACGAGCGTTGGCAGTGTCCTTCAAATAGATAGCCACCTTCTTATCTGCCTTAGTTTAGATTACTTCGGCTTCAGCCCGGGAATCCACGTCTTCGGCCTTCACCTTCAGGAGCTCAGACTCGAGCCTTGAAATAATGTCCGTTCGGACCAAGGTATTCTCGTTAGCATTGCAAAATTGCACTTCGAGGGTGAAAGCCTTGGCCAAAACATCTTTCTTAGCCGATATATGGGTATCCATCCGAGCCTTTAGCTCATCATGCTCGCACTTAGCTTGACCAACTTCGCTCATAAGGCATTCCAGGTCCTCTGTCATTTTTTGCAACTGAAGTAGACAAAACATTAGCCTCAAAAGGTAGAAGAAGAAACACGCACACCCTCAAAACAAACATTACATGCTCCTCAAGGTAGCTTTCGTAGTTCAGGCTTCGACTCGCCTCATACCGCAAGTGTACAAACTCGTCTTCCCTTTCATCACAAAGAAGCCTGAGGGATTTTTCCGCATCCATGGCTTATCGCAACCTGGTTTCACAGTAGAGTAGCTCAGACTTGAGCTTGTTAAAATCCTATGAAAGAAGAAACTCGTTAAGAGAGTAAAATTTACAAAACTATAAAACCAATACGGATGGCCAAAACACACCTTAGTGTAGAGCCGTTGAGCTTCCTTGAAAGTTGAGAGCACATCTACTAGTCTGGCTCGATCTACCCCGGTAGAACCGCCCCTCGTTGGGATACAATCCCCTGATATATGCAGCCCCCGGCGTCAAACATCCCTCGAAGTGCCTTCGATAGGAGAATAAGTCAGCGGCAGATAACCCTCGTTCCTCAAAGTACCTTCAACTATATAAGATGACGATGGAGGGGGAGGGATCATTTTTCTAAAACTAGAAATCTCGAGCGCTGAAGATTCGGCTAATACGCCCTCTTTGAACCTTCGGGCTGGACTAGTCTTGCTATAATCACCGTCGCCCTACGAAGGCCTTTCTTGCTTATTATTATTATTATTATTATTAACCCTCACTCCTAAAGCCAACAATCCTTCTCCCTCTCTTAGAGGGCACGATCTTGCCTCAAAGAACTCCCCAATGCCTATGATGACGGAGTTAGTACGCATAAAAGAAAGTGCCTTTCAAAAAAGGAGCAAATTGCATAGCAAGTACGTGGTGTTTTGCCTCCCATCTACCCTTAGACAAAGCTCACTAGTTACGCTCATTATAAATCGAGTGGGTCGCCAGCTGCTGAGCCCAATTCGTCAGGTCAGGGACCTCGCATGACATCCATGAAATTGCTACAGAAAGGGAAAGGAAGGCGCATTTACGGAGCCTGCCTACGCCATAAGCAAAACTACAAAGGCATAAGTGTACCACTTACGTGTAAAATTCCATTCCTCAGGAAATGGAAGAAACTCCACAGGGATAATATCGATAGTCCGTGCTCGGACAAACCAGCTCATACATCCCCGATCCCCCTCTTCTTCATCATCAACAACGAAAGGCGTGGTGTATCGGCATTGTAGGGTTAGTAGACCTCGATGGTCAAAAGGCTGGTATAGCCTGATGAGATGACTAAGAGTGAATTCAAGACATGCTTCTTCTGCAAAGAACCTAATCATCAATACTATCCTCTAAAATGACGGGTGAACCTATGCCAAGGTAACCTGGTACTTTCAACAGAAGTCGATCTGGGGGGCCAGCGTAAAGGGGTACATGTACACGTTCAAAAGCCCCTCGATGTGATCCGTGATGCTCTCTTTCGGGGAAGGTGCCCGCAATACTACCTTCTTCCCCCATACACAATCTTTCCTCAGTGACTCAAGGTGCCCCTCTCCTATTAAAGAAACAAACTTCGAGACATACTCCCAATGACCTCGAACATTTTGGTTCAAGAATCCTTCGAGGACGGAACTCCCTTCTCCTTGTCGAGCGGACCCTGGTGTAGCAGCCAAAAGTATGGTAAAACTAGTGAATTAGAGCGGGAATTTGAGAAAGGGCTATAAAGTTGAAATGGTGAAGGACCTAACGCAGGAAATAAGAACTCTATAAAGGAGGATAACTACTCAGAATAGCGAAATTCTCAAAAGAGGGAAGACAACTCTATATATGGAGAAAGCAGTGACTATATGCCTGCCTCAAGGGCTAACTAAAAATGCTGACTAAGATGTTTTTTGCTTTGGGAAGATGTACCTGCGGAGTTGCCTTGGTTGTTTCATAACCATGTCATGTAATTAACGGTGTCGTATGATGCTTTGGGGATCAAAGACCCCCTCCCCATCCCGCATCAACAAGCCTAGAGATGGTACCCGATCTTGAGGACCTATGTCAAGAAGAAGATACGCTCCAATGAGCCATTAACACCATTCCAAAACTCGAGATGGTACCCAATATCGAGGACCTATGTTGAGAAGAAGATAGGCTCCAATGATCCACTGACATCATTACAAGCCTCGAGATGGTACCCGATCTCAAGGATCTCTGTAAAGAAGAAGATAGGCTCAAATGAGCCATTGACATCATTACAAGCCTCGAAATGGTACTCGATCTCGAGGACCTATGCCATGAAGAAGATAGGCTCTAAGAAGCCATTCACATAATTGCAAGCCTCGAGATGGTATCCAATCTCGGGTACTTCTGTCAAAAAGAAGATAAGCTCTAAAAATCTACTCATACAAGCCTAATTTCAAGGTGGTACCCTACCTCGAGGATTTTGCTATTGTAAGTACGAGTCATTTACTCGATACCTGAGCCTGAGCCAATTCTCACTCGAAAACTACTAATAAACCACTAGGGTTATTTCTCACCCTCGGGTCGAGTTAAAACCATCCTCTTGGTTACTTTAACCCAGGGACCATCTAAATCCTGCTAAGCCCCTATACGGGATCTATCTGCAATGCCTTAAGGCTATCTTCACTCTGAGTTCAAAACAAGTTTCCTGGTCGCCAGAACTTGAGCGAACTCTCACTCGTGGACCGCTTTCGAAAGCCTAAAGATTATCTTTATTCTCAGACGTCCGAGCAAGTTCCCCCTCGATGACTATAACCAGGGCCTAAAAGGCTAAGTTTCGTTTTGAAAATTTTGAAGCCCTATTCTCACTCAACCTGAAATCGAGGGCCCTGATGGCCCTAGTTATCAATCCAATTCGGGCTCAGTTCGAGGAATGGAAAAGGGTTCTACAGGGTATCGTGTTAATCAATCAAGAGCCAGAGAAGTACTTACACCCAAGCTCGGCATTCGTACCCATCGGTACAGTCAAGCATTAAGATTCTTCGTAAACGCAGATAAAGGGAAATATAGCATAAATCAGAGACAAATTGAAGAAACATCTTTGTATTCGTAAATGATGATTACAAAAAGCCCATTAAAGGACCTTATACATAATTACAAAAGCCCACGAAGGGTCCTTACACAAAAATAAAGAAGCAAAAGTTACAACTAAAAGTCTAATCTACTCTCAGGGGTACATCTACGAGAGCAATGCCTTCAAGAATAATTTCTTTATGGCCACATCTCGGCCTTCTCATCGGCATCTTCAAGGACGAGGAAGATGCAGCAAAACAATACAGAAGAAGCAGAAATGGTTGAAGAAAAAGCCGTATCCTGCCAAAGAGCAAAAGCTTTTACGAGGCCTAGAAAGTTACAGCTCGATAGAAGACTTGACGAGCGTAGGCCCAACCTGCACGACTACTTTGAGTACACTTCTTGTAACATTGTGTCGTGCAATTTAGTGGCCGGTAGTGCCACTTCACCCCACGGAAAGCAAAAAGGGATGAAGTACCACACCAGGCCGGAGTAGAGAGGTGAGCAACGGTGTAAATTCCGAACATCCTCCTGAGCAGCAGTGTAGAGTCCGAATATCTTCCTGAGTAGGATGAAATCGGAGCCCCTATCGCATCGTCTTGATCCAACGACGACAGTAGTAGCAACAATAACAACAAGTTAGTGCAATCCCGCTCAGAGAAAGACAACTCTGAGAAAGGGCCATTGTGTAGCCGGTGAAAGCGTTGTCGCATGACCTTACGGCCATAGGCGTTAAACAAGAGAAATAAAATTGGACGGGGGCGATGAGAAGAAAGGAGTTGGAAAATGGTGAAGAATGACTGAGCGAAGTTTTGATTCAAGAAAGCTTCCATTTATATAGAGAGGGTAGCGCAACCAACCGTCATAATCAATACTCTTTGGAAAACGTATCGACAGGTGCAATCAATATTTTTGGGAGACAGATCGGCGGCAGTGTTATTACTTTGAAAAAATAAACTGACAGTGTAATAAGTGTTCCTAAAAAAAGACACACTAACAGGATGCCTCGGTTATCGTGGAGGCTTATGTCATGAGTATTACATCATCACAGGAAGTTCAAGAAGATGGATATCGAAGTCGTTTCTTATCGATACACTCTAAGAAATGCAGGGACTATCTGTATACGGTAAAATCGGGGGGTCCAATTTTCGGTTATTACGACGCTTCATGAGCACGTTTTCATAGGATCGAGATTATGGTCGAGATTAACACCCGAGGGATTATCGTCTTCCAGCTTGGGGGTAGTGTAGATCGATAGACATTATGAAAAAGTGGGAGGCTCCCAAGGCATGTGACTAAAGCTGACCTAGTCTATTTGGCTAGTTTAAGTCCGTACTGTGGCATTAAATGGATGTACCAGCCCCATCTCTTTGTAATAAATGTATTTCTACTATGTTGGGATTCCCCCAATATATAAAGGGGATCCTTGTCATTTCGTAAGACATCTGATACTTAATATTAAAAATATAAGAACATTCTCTTTGCTCTCTAACATATTCTCTTGATCTCATTAGTTACATTTATTGATTATATTCATTGTCTATTTATTGCTCTTCATTTATTGCTCATTATTGATCATAAAAGGCTTTTATCAAAGCTATCATAACTGTTAATCCCCCTTTGATTGCCCCTATCCAACCATCCGACTCGACCTCGAGGCCCCGATTTCCAGCCATTCGGTTTGCTCATTATACTATCTACAAGCTCTTATCTCATTCTCAAATCTCTTACTTAGAATCTATTGCTTAAACATCTAGCATAAAAATAGATCACGTAGTTTTCGAACCACAAAATCAAATCTAATTGTTATTACCATTTTCAAGATAAACAACTTCCGCTTAATCACTATCCTTATGTTGCGTTGTCTCGTTACATGTCACAGTCGTTGGTTCATCAGGTTAAGTAATAATAATGCTATAGAGAAGAAATGAAAAATATAATAAATACTAAAATAACAATGCATTAATTAAATCTCGAAAACATCAAAACAGGTACGGCTCGATGACTCGAGCAATTATTTCAAACCAAAATGCGTGTTAAAACAAAATACTGGAAATTACTTAAATGTTTTAATTTTTTTTTTAAAAACAAATCATGCTAATTGCAAGGGTACCCAGGAACTCGACGGGCCAGGCATGGTGTAGCAGTCCAATTCTTGAGAACAACTCCTTTCTTCATGGTTTAAATGGTGAAGTCTTCTTCCTACTCCTCCTCAATAATTACATTGCAGTCCATGTATTCATCATCCAAAAACAGATCCCTTAGGCCAGCTAAAGCCTCATCTTCTTCAGATGCCCATATCATGTCAGTCTATTGAAATGTTTGATGCAGATGTAGTATTGGCTGTTCAAGAGGGTAATATGGGCCACGCCATGACAGCGACCAATCATCGTACTCCTGCCAGGTGTATTGATACCCAAGTCCAAAGGTGTTACCATGACGTTTTGGTTGTATTGGCTTAGTGTATTTCTCCATTACATTGACACGCTTGATGCGATGGTACGTTTCTCCACCCAACTTCCTTCTATAATCGACAACCAGAACAGTTCGATTGGTGTAGATGGGATTACTTCCGTCTTCATGAATGATCACCTCCTGATGTTTCCATTCGAACATCATGGTCTGGTGTAGCATAGAATCAACAGCTCCAGCAGCATGTATCCAAGGTCGTCCCAGCAACAAATTGTATGTAGCAGATATGTCCAATACTTGAAACTCAACATCAAACCAAGTCGGGCCCATCTATAAACAAAGGTTGATATCTCCAATTGTGGCCCTTTGAGACCCATCAAATGCTTTCACATTCATACTCCCTGCTCATATCTCATGGAAATCCTTACCCAACATTTTCAAAGTAGTCAACACACAAATGTTGAGGCTTGAACCCCCATCTATTAGGACTCTGGCTATGAATTTGTCCTAAAACTGTAATGTGATGTGTAGTGCCCTGTTTTGACTCAGTCCTTCAGGTGGTAGTTTGTCTTCGTGAGAGGTAATCTTGTGGATCTCCAATACTTGCCCTGTCATATTGGACATCTCTCCACTAGTGATGTTGTTGGGCACATAAGCTTTATTCAACACTTTGATTAGAGCATTCCTATGCATCTCAGAATTTTGTAGCAGCGATATAATGGAAATTTGAGCAGGGGTTTTGTTCAAATGATCCACTACAAAGTACTCCCTTGCTTGAACCTTTCTCCAAAGATCGTCTGGACCAATTTCAATGATAGGTTGTTTGGGAGAGGCTTCTTCGCTTGTTCCTCCCAAATACTCAAGTGTCTAAACCCTTCCGGTCCTGGTCATGCCTTGTGCGACACATATTTCCTCCATCTTCCCTTTTCCTTTTCTTCTCGCCTCTACAGTATAGTCCCATGGTATATTATTGGAATTAAATGACGGTGTGGGGGAAACCATCACAGTGAAGGGTGTGGTCACTTCCACCTCGAACGGATCTAGTGTGGTTGAGGGCATTGTTATTTAACCTCAAACGAATCTGGCGTGGCTATTTCAACCTCAATTGGTGACTGAATTTGCACTATAATGGGTGTGAGAGTGACTGGAGGTATTGTTGTTTCATCCCCTTCATGAATGAGTCCAATTGATCCTTCTAGATCCCATTCTTTATTAGTTTCTATCATATTTACCACTCGCCCCTATGATTCGGGTGGAAATTGTTGCGGATATTTGGTGCAGCCTCTTTTGCTTGTATAAACTTGGTGTCAATCAGAGTCGGGATCTTATCTTTCAAAGTGCGACATACATCAATAGTGCGTCCCTTCATGCTCAAGTGGTAGGAACATGTCTGGTTTTGATTGACCCACTCGGAAGAGTTTTCCATAGCAACAATAGGGATGGGGGTGACATAACTAGTAGCCGTCAGTCTTTCATAGAGCTGATCAATGCATTCAGCAGTAGGAGTGTATTTTCTGGGTGATCTGCAGGAAAAATTTGCTCTGGGTTTCTGGTAGTTTTGGCGGGCTCGTGGTGGTGAGTGGTAATATGCAGGCTGCGTGTTATAAATATGGTAAGTGGTGGCATGTTGTTGCTATCTGGGAGGTGAAGGCTGATATGCGAGTGGTGGGGTTTGGTATGTGAGAAGGATTGGGCCTTGGGCTACCATCACGGCGCCTACTTCTTTCTTTTTGGATATACCCCCTAACTGCAAAGCTTTATTCATAGCGTGTAATGCCTCAAAATTAATTACCATTCCTCTTTTGATTCCTTTTTCAATTCTTTCCCCCAATTTAATGAAGTCAGAGAACTTGTGATTCTCAATAACCATTAACCTCACATAGTATTGTAGATCCTAAACCAAACAAAGAATTTGTTCATTTGCTCTTCTTCCAATACCGGTCTTACTTTTGCAGCTTTCGATCTCCACCGAGTAGCATACTCATAGAAGGTCTCATTTGGCTTCTTCTTGTGATTTTGGATATACAAGACATCTGGTGCATTCTCTAAATTAAAACTGAACCGATCCATGAAATCTGATGCCATGCTTACTGAGCTAACCCATTTATTTGGATTTTGACTATTGTACCAAGATAGGGTGTCACCAGTGAAGCTCCTCATGAACAATTTCATGCAAATCCTTTCATCCTTTTCAACTCCTATGAGTTTGTCACAGTATGTCCTTAGATGCACCTTTGGGTCACCTGTTCCATCAAACATCTCGAATTTAGGAGGTTTGTAACCCTCTGGCAGTTCCACGTCCAGCTGAATGCACAGGTCCTCGTAGTTCAATCTCTCAATGCTTTTACACCCTTTGACACCTTGGACTCGACTTGTAAGATTTTTAAGTTCTTATATCATATTCTAGATGAGTAGGTCCTTCTCAGTAGATTTAGATATGTATAGGGTTTTGTTGAGTAGTGTGGGGTAAGGTTTCCACATATATGGGGTTGCTTTGATGTACTATGGGGATTTGGGTATAGTGGTGATCATTGGTTGAGTTTTGAGGATTGGGAATAAGTTGTGGTGCGTTCTGAGGAGTGTGATAGGTAGTGGTTTGTGGAAACTCGGTTGGTTGATGATGATGTTGTGGAGGAGTTGATACCGGTGGAGGATTGGGGTTTTTAGGCGGTGCGAAATATTGGTGAGGTGCGGGAGAATTTTATGGATGCTGGTTGGATGTATTTTGGGGAAGTGCTGGGTTTTGGTGTCCTGTTGGTTGATGTCAGGGACGTTCAGGGTAAGGGAGTGATTTCCCAAGTTCCGAACCTGCTCAAGATCCCCTTGTAACTCCAATATCTTTTGTTCCAGTCGCAAAACCAAGTCATTTGGTGCTGGAGTGCTTCGACCATCTGAAGTTTCAGCATTGTCCTCATGTGTGGTGTTATCTTTCCTGATGTTGCCATTATCATCCATTCTGGACTTTCCCTTGCTTTTAGGATTGTTTTGAGGAGGAGGAGGTGGAGGTCCTCTTGGTCTTGTATGATATGTTGATGATGCCAGTATGCACAAACGAACCTTCGGGGATGGGAATAAACAAATCAAGAAAAGAAGAAAACAAAAAAGTAAACAAGTCAGTGAGAAGTATAAAGAGGTTGCTTGTAGTATTTAAACACATATTGCGGAATAAATTCGCATCTTAACTTGGGGACCTTATTGTGCCTGGGGTAGGCCTAAGCAACATATAGATTTGGAGAAAAACGGATGCCAATAACTCTGTCATGTTAATGTTAAAATAAATCGAATCTCTAATAATACGATAATGATAATAAAAAGTCACTAATTTCATGTGACTTATTACAACCAAAGCCTAAAACAAATCTATAAAAACAAGTAAAACATAATTTTTTAATCTATCTAGTACCAGAAGAACCTTCTTCATGCTTGGCCTTCTTTGCTCCATTGATCAAGCTCCCTAGGTCGCGTGTGTCCCGCAGTAGAAACGCCCTTGCTAGGAGACCTCATTCTCTTCCTTCCATGTTTTGACAGCCTATAACCCTGTTCCTCATCTTCCCTTACAGCTCTATCAATCCCTGCTCTAAATACTCCAACCTGTCTATTGATTTGGTGGCGATTTATCTCCATTCATTGATTGCTTCCATGTACGCTTTGTACTATTCCAAATGTCTGGCCTCAAATTCAAAAATCCTTTTTGTAACCTCATATATTTGACTTGGGCCTCGGCAGCATCATCTATGACCCTATTGCCCAAATCAATCCCTGGCTTGACTTCTCACGCTATGTCATCGACCAACCTTGATGGATAAAAATGCACATGGCCAGCATGGTATCTATCTGGCCCGATGGTATACTTCTCTGCCATGTCCTATAAATTCCACATGTGTTGTGCCTCGTACTTGAATGGAATAACATCACCTTGGAAATCTGCTTTGTAGTAAACAATCTTGGAGACTCGGGGTATGACTTGTTTCCTCTCAGCCTCTCATGGCCCTAATAAGAGCATAGGGATAGATATCCCTCAACCCAATCAGCACTAAATTAGGAACATCTCTTGACCTAATGATAAACTCGCTGGTAGGGAACCACTCGAACATCCAATGGACTTTGTCATCCGTCAAATTGCTAAAGAACTGCACCTAATCCACAATATTTTCCGATTGTGCAAACCTATCTAGGATGAAAATCATTATTTTTGGATGGTGAAAAGCTATGTGGTCATTCCATGGTCGCCGCGGATATTCCTAACTGTACTGTCCTCTTTGAAGATGCTCCAACAACCATATTTGTAGTAACAAGTTGCGGCCCTCGAAATGTCTGAATCCCTTCTTGCAGTAGTCTAAAGCTCTGTATATTTCTTCCGCGATCATTGGTGTGAATCCTTTCTCCTTACCCTAGGAATACTAGCATCCCTAGAAAATAGACGATGAACATGAAAACCTGACGGTGGGTCAAACCCAACGAAGTAATAGCAAACTTATCATGGTAAAGGCGGTAGGATTTGCTATGTCCATAACGTGCGTAGGGTAAGTGGAATGGTATGTAAGACTTCTTTAAGTAGACTAACTCATCATTCTTTCTAAAACCCATCATTTTCAGAAACCCTCGATAGGTGTGATTCTCAGGTACTAATAGACCAGGGATATCCCAAGGAATTCCAGCAAAGCCCCCTGTTTTCTCTAGGAAGGGAGTCATCTCTATATCCTCGAAATGGAAAACATCCCTCTTTTCATCCCGAAACATAGTAGTAGCCTCGATCAGTATATTGTTTGGTTGGATGTGTAGCAGAGAAGGTAGATTCCCAAGAACTCTTTTTACATGGTTTTTGTCACTTGGTGAAAGATTTCCCCACCAATCCAGTAACAAAGGTGGGATATTCTGAACCTTACCGAACCTGGGGACCTCGTGCCTTATTTCTGCAAAACAGGTAAAGTAAGCCCTTGCCCCCTCAAGATTTAGCTAATTAGACACTAATGATCAACATATTGGCATGTTTTTCTCCAAATGATGCATAAATCGTGATTACCTCCATTCAGATTATGGAAATCCCGGCGGACTTTGGACAATGTTTGTCCTAGTGAGTTATTACGTGGACATAATGAAGGAAGTGTAATAAAGCAAATTAAAAGGTAAGGGTTGGGGAGAGATATGATATAGCAAAAAGTGTGGAGCTGGTGAACATGATTAAGGAATAAGGGGAAACACATCTTGTAATCAAATTAAACAAAGAATCGCATATGAGTTCATATAGAAGGGAAATGGCAAAAAGGATGTGCATGTAGCAATAAAAGGGAAAAATAGGAGTGGGAGACTCAGGTAATAGCAAAATAACAAAGGCACGCTTATTAGAGAAGGCTAATTCACAAAGATCAAATTCATTTATGGTAAGAGTCTAAAACAAAATATCCCCAGCAGAGTCGCATGTTGTCGCGCCCCTTTTTCTCGCGAAATCAGGTTTCAACATTGACAACTCTTTTAAGGAAGGGTTTTAAAAGAGAGAGTCACCACCTAATGGATTAAGGTGCGTTGGCGTACCTATTTGCAGATAACTTTGTTTAACCAGTTTGCGCCACCAGAGATCGGGTAAGAGCTCGAAATTACCTCGAAGAGAAGGTGTAAGGGTAAGGGCTCGAAATTACCTCGAAGAGAAGGTGTAAGGCACTCTTCGAGGTCCACAATTGTGGGTCTCGACCGAACTCAATTAAGTGAATTAGTCTGAAGAAGAGGCGAGGAAATTATTTAATAGGTATCGAGGGTCCTAAGTATTTTAGCCTAAAGGATCACCCCGTGCAACATAAATAATACTTTGTAACTCCTACAAGACAGGGATGTTACTCATTTTATTCAGCGGGCACAGACTATCATCTCCTGCTACCCGTTTACTATCTTTTAGTTATTTACCTTAAGCGCTCTAATCAATTCTAACTCGTATCCTATGCGTGCACTACCCGTCCCTTATCTATGGTCTTGGAGGCACTGGGACCTCTATTTTTGATGGTTGTAGACTCCACTTAGGTTTCTCAAAATTGTAAAACTAGGCGACATACAAAACAAGTTGAACTTTTCAAGCAAGAACAGATAAAGGCTCAATTTATCCTCCACACATTAAGCAACAAATGCAAGCAAAAAGATTGGCATGTCGAAAATTTTAATAGTTAAGGTTGTTAGGTCCTATAGACATGATTTCTAAGTACTTCTAGATTTTAATCGCACTGCAGTTTATGAGAAACAATTTATAGGGGGCTATGTAATTGTCACGACTCAAACTGATGGGCCGCAACGGGTTCCTAAGTCTTACCTGTCAAATACCGCTAAGCATGCGTCCAAGATATGAACTTGAATAACATTTGCTCAATTACAAAAATAACATATATGAAGGAGACCTGCCAACAAGGCATATGTACGTATACGTGCAGAATATAGTGGGCGAGCCGGCAAGGCTGCTATAGACAACTATACATCCAAAATTGAAAGCCGAGAAGGCCACATACAACCCAACTAGACATACTATCTACAAATCTCTAATGGAAATATAACTGTACAAAGACGGGACTGAGCCACATCATACCCATATATATATACATATCATACCAAAATCAAAAGCAGCTCTGGATCAAGTTGAGCACGCCAACTCTCACTGATCAGGGATCCTAAGAAGGGGGACCATCAACTTGCCTACCTGTACCTGCGAGCTTGAAACGCAGGCCCCGTGAAATATGGCGTTAGTACGAAAAATGTACTAAGTATGTAAGGCATGAAAATTTGTACGTAAAAGACATAAATGAAACATGAAATATAGAAACACGTCTTTAAATTTGAATAATCTTGTAAATTCTAAAACATTTATAATGTCATGCACGTTCGTATAAATGTCATGCCATGCATAGGTATTGGTGTACATTATATCATCAAGCCACTGAGGGCATGCCATCATATCGTCTCGGCAACTATGGGCAACATTATCAACATATACCAGCTGATCAGGTGATGGTGCATATATAACGCCGTAACCCTTTCCCATATCTCATATACATAGATTTACATATATACGCGTATATAACGCCATCTGGTCACGGGTCAATGCACATGCATAAATGGGTGAAATGTATAAAAATATGTAAAAATCTCAATATTCCTTTCGGATAAACTTTTTTCAACTACGTATTATTCTGAGACCCATGAACAGAAGATAATAATAATTCACATGGGAAAATCACGAATATAGACACCCTTAGTATTTCTATGAATAGAGTAATTTATGAAAACTGTATGTTTGCCCGTTTCTTCAGTATAATTTGGATCATGCCAAAAGAAAGAATGGATGGCCTTAACATACCTAGAATATTTTTAATGAAATAAGCTTCTGCTTCCTTGAATTTTACTTGATCGTAATGAGCTTCTCCTCCCCGAATAGTTTTGAACGAATTTTTGACTTCTCTACCTTGAATTATTTGAACTAATTTGGACTTCTCTTCCTTGAATTGTCTTGAACTAGGTTTTAATGAAATGAATTATTTGTATACTTGCTCCCAAGGAAGCTTCTGCAAGCTTGGTGTGTGCTTTTGATTTATGAGCTGCTCACCAGGAATTTAGTGCCTTTTATCTTCTTGGTTACTGTAATCTTATGCTAGTACTTCTTACATTTGAGTGTTATTTCCTCTTATTAGAATACTAGAGATTGAAGCTGGAAAACGTTTCTTACTTTTTTTAATTAAGAACATCTTTTGTTCTTTGTCAAAAAGGAAGTAGTAAGCTACTTATTAAATGTCAATTAACTCTTAGGTAGCCACCTACTCCAAACGTGACCATGAGTCATTGTTTGGAAAGTGGTTTGATGCCATATTTCTTTTGGGGTGTAATTTTGTTAATTTTTATCCACTTATTAGTTAACTGGGTAATGATTCGTTACCCATTAATTAACCAATTACTCGCATAATTTAAAAATTGTCACAAATTACTTAAAATTTTACTTATTTTTAATATACTTCATATATTCTTTATACATTATACTATCGTGATCATATGGTACCTTGCATGGTACTACTCAATAATTATCTGGTATTTTTGCTTGACCCGTATTTTATCCCAAATTGGCCACTTTCAACGAAACTCATTTTCTTTAATTCTTGTACCCTTTATCCTTCATGACACTTCTTTATCGCTTGTTATAAATAGCATAACTACACTAACCTCAAGATAATCTCATCCCTAAGACTACGTCGATTAACTGAAGACGAAACTTTTAACGTACAAAAATGCGAGATGTAGCATCCTTCACCCTTTAGAAACATTCATCCTCGAATGTTCAATTCCCCATGAACTATATAGCTTTGGCAGGGTCACCTTTGTAACAACACTACTACCCATTCTACCCGTAGAAGCTTAATAACCAATGCCACACAAGGCCACAATTATGAATAACGATAATGACCTCACATGACCAACGACAATAACCAACACAAGAATTTATACACGTACCTTATGGTTATGACATCTCGGTCGGACCCTTATTTGGAAGAGGAAATAAGTAGGAGTTTCTAGACTTCATGTCTTCCTCGGCCTCCCAAGTCATTTCTTCCACATTGTTGTTCCTCCAAAGTACTTTCACGGAGGCTACCTCCTTATTCTAGCTTGTGGATTTGATGGTCTAGGATGGCAACTAGAATTTCCTTGTATGAAAAGTCTTCTGTAATCTGCACATCATTCATGGGCATCACTCGAGTAGGATCGCCAATGCACTTTCGTAACATAGATACATGAAAAACCAGATGGACAGACTCCAACTCCGAGAGCAATTATAACTCATAAGCTACTTGGCCCATTCTCCGAATGATCTTATAAGGCCCAATATACCGTGGGCTAAGTTTGCATTTCCTGCAAAATCTTATCACACCATTCATAGGTGACACCTTTAAGAATACCCAGTCATTAACCCCGAACTCTAAATCTCGACGCCGCACGTTAGAATATGAATTCTGATGACTCTGAGCTATCAATAGTCGATCTCGGATAAGCTTTACATTTTTTATGGCTTGCTGAACCAGGTCTGGCCCATGTAATACAGATTCTCCAACATCGAACCACCCTATAGGTAACCTACACTTCCGTCCGTACAGAGCTTCGTATATAGCCATCTGAATACTGGAATGGTAGCTATTATTATATGCAAACTCAATAAGCGGCAAATGATCATCCCAGCTACCTTTGAAGTCCATTACACAAGCTCGTAACATATCCTCCAGTGTCTGAGTAGAACACTCAGCCTGTTCGTCTGTCTGGGGATGAAATATGGTACTATGACTTACTTGAGTCCCCAATCCTTTTTGGAAGGACCTCTAGAAGTTATCTGTATATTGAGCTCCTTTATTCGAGATAATAGATATGGGGACACCAAGTAGTCATACAATCTCCTTAATATGAATCCTTCCATAATCCTTTAATCAATATGTAGTTCTAATGAGTAGAAAATGGGATGATTTTGTAAGCCTATCAACCATCACCCATATCGAATCGAACTAATGCTGGGTACGAGGTAAGCCTACGATGAAATCCATATTGATTATTTCCTATTTCCAAGTCAGAATCTCCATAGCATGCAATAATCCACCGAGTTTTTGATGTTCAATCTTAACTTGCTGATAGTTAGGGCACTGAGCAACAAATACTGCTATATACATTTTTCAATCCGTTCCACCAATATACTTCCCTGATATCATGATACATCTTTGTCAATCCTGATTGGATAGAATAACGAGAATAGTGAGTTTCTCCCATAACCTGTCAACGCAGCCCTGCAACATTAGATATACATAATTGCCGTTGATATCTGAGGAACCCATCTTCTGTAATTTCAAATGGTGTCTTCTCCTTCTGAAGGGTGGTATCCCTGTAACGAACTAACACAGGATCCTCATACTGGCGTTCCTTTACTTCTATTACTAAAGAGGATATTGCCATATCCTGAACAGTAATTCCAATATTACCCGAGTTCAGTAACCGAGCTCCAAGACTAGCTAGCTGATGAACCTCATGGGCTATTCCCCTCTTTTCTGGCTATAAATACGACAGGCTACCCATAGACCTACGGCTGAGGGCGTCGGCTACTATGTTTGCCTTCCTCGAATGTATAAAATATCAACGTCATAGTCTTTAAGTAGCTCCAACCATCTCTTTTGATGTACATTCAGTTCCTTTTGCTTGAAAATGTACTAGAGGCTCTTATGATCCATATAGATGTCAACATGAATGCCATACAAGTAGTGCCTCCACATATTTAGTGCATTAATCACCGCGGCTAACTCTAATATGGGTCGGGTAGTTCTTCTCGTAATTTCTTAGTTGTCTGGAAGCATAAGCCACAACCTTACCATGCTGCATCAGCACACAACCCAACCTAACGTCAGAAGCATCACAATAGATAACGTAACCATCGGTCCCTTCCGGGAGCATTAGAATTGGTACTGAAGTTAATCTATCCTTTAATGCCTGGATACTCCGTTCGTAAGCATCAGTCCATTGAAACTTTTCTCTCTTCTGAGTCAACTTCATCAAAGTTGCTGATAGGGAAGAAAATCCCTCCACAAATCTCTTGTAATAACCTGCCAAACCGACAAAGCTACGAACCTCCGCCGGTGTTGTGGGTCTAGGCCAAGTTTTTACTGCCTCAATCTTTTGTGTATCCACCGGATGCCTTCACCCGAAATGATATTCCCAAGGAAAGCTATAGAGTTTAAGAACAATTCACACTTAGAGAATTTTGCATACAACTTCCCTTTTTGTAGAACTCTGAGCATAGTACACAGATAATCAGCATGCTCAGCCCCTGAAAGAGAATATACCAATATATCATCGATAAATACAATTACAAACAGATCTAAAAAGGGACTGAATACATGATTCATCAAATCCATGAACACTACTGGGCATTGGTCAGACCGAAAGACATAACATGAAACTCAAAGTGCTCGTATCTGGTCCTGAATGCTGTCTTTGAAATATCTTCATCCTTAACCCTTACCTGATGGTACCCGGGCCTCAAGCCTATCTTTCAAAAACACTTGGCACATTGCAGCTGATCAAATAAATTGTCAATCCTCGGGACCGGGTACTTAATCTTGATTGTCACCTTATTCAACTGTCTATAATCAATACACGTTCGTTAGGAATTTCTTCCTCACAAATAACAAAGGTGCTCCATACAGGGATGTACTAGGTCTGATAAAGACATTTTCAAGCAAGTCCCTTAGTTGTTCCTTTAACTTTTCAGCTCCGTGGGGGCCATCCTATAGAGAGGAATAGATATTGGGTGAGTATCTCGTAGTAGGTCAATGGCAAACTTAATTTCTTGTTCTGGCGGAAGACCCGGAAGTTCATTGGGAAAAACATCGAGAAACTCATAACCAGTGGGATGGACTGAATGGATGGTGACTCTACTTCCACATCCTGAACCCGAACTAAGTGATAAATATAGCCCTTTTTGATCATCTTCCTTGCCTTGAGATAGGAAATAAATTTTCCTCTCAGCGATGCCATATTACCTTTCCACTCCAAAACAGGCTCCCCTGGAAATTGAAATCGGACTATCTTTGCTCTACAATAAAGGTTGGCATGACAAGAAGCCAACCAATCCATACCTATTATAACATCAAATTCTACCACATCTAACTCGATTAGATCTGCTACGGTAGATCGACCATGAACTACTATTATACAACCCCTATAGACTTGCTTAGATATTTCTGAGTCCCCAACAGGTGTAGATACCTCAAAAGGTTTAACCAATTCATGTATTATTTCAACCTTACTAGAAACCAATGGGGTAACGTATGATAAGGTGGAACCTGTATCAATCAGTACAAATACATCATATAAGGAGACTTATAATATACATGTAACAACATCAAGCGATGAATCTTGGTCATGTCGTGCTGCCAATGCATAAATGCGGTTCTGAGGGATACTCGATCTAGATGCTCCGCCTCTACCTCTACCATGACTTATTGGTGCTCGGGGACCTTGCCAAGGGGGTCGTACTGATGATGACAAACCAGCTATAGATCCCGACGGCTGAGCTATACTTGCATCACCTCTCATCCGACAATCCCTCATAACGTGGCCCAAATAACCACAAGTATAACAAATACCTAACCCCATATGGCACTGCCTGGTATGCTACTTACCACATTGAGCACATCGTGGCAAGGGCAGCCTCATCTGATTTGACTAGCCCCTATACTGAGAGCCTGAGGTCCTGAAATTCTGACCAGACCCTGAATATGAAGAACGATCAAATCTCTAATGCCAAACTAAGGGGATGTACTAGCCGATGGCTGGGATGGATACCTCAGGTACTGCTGCCTCTGACCACCTCAAAACTCACAAGAAGGACCAAAAGTCCTCGCTCTCTTATTCTGGGTCCTATCATGCTCATGATCGGCCCTCTAATTCTGTTTACCCTCCTCTACACCCTGAGCATATGCCTAAATACGAGAAATATCCATGTCTGGCGGAAGTGAGACCGACATACAATTGTTAAGCAAGTGATGCTCTAATTCCATAATGAACCATTAAACTCGATCCTCTATCTTAGATACAATAGTGGGAGCATACCTAGTCAACGAATCAAACTAAAGACTGTACTCCTAAACACTCATGTTACCTTGTCACAGGGTCAAGAACCTATCAACTCTAGCTCGCCTAAGCTCTGGTGGCAGATAATGATGAAGAAAAGCTTCTGTAAACTCCTGCCATACTGCTGGAGGGGCATCCTCACCTCTGGACAATTCCCAAGACTTGTACCAATTAACTGCAATATCTCAGAGTCTATAGGAAGCTAGCTCAACTGACTCAATCACAGTGGCCTTCATTACCCTTAACGTCCTCTGCATTCTATAAATAAATACTTGAGGGTCCTTATTCGGATCTACCCGGTGAATAGTAGAGGGTCTAAATTAATGAAGTCACGAACCCTCGCACTGACGGACCTATCTGCATGGCCAATACCTATTTCCTGACATCGAGCCTGCGCGGCTACTAATCGGGTTAATAGCTGAATAGCATCTCTTATCTCCTAACCCGGTGCATCCGACTGAGGTGCTAAATGTACAGGGGGCGCTGGACCTGGTGCCCCTCGGAGCTCTTCTAGAAAGGGCGGGGTATGTGAAGTCTAAGATAGAATCTAACCATGAGACTCTCCCTGAGCCTTGGTAACTCGTGGCACTCGTCTAGTAGTCTCACCAGCCACAGACTTTCCCTTATAGGCAGCCGTACTCTTTGGAAGCATCGCCGAAAATATAACATATCATTAGGAACATGAATTACTGTATTGCACAATCTGAGATAAAAAGAGAGGATAACATCCTATATGTCCTGTAGCCTCCTATTTATAAGTGTGGTTCACAACAAACCCATAAATTAGGCTCTACTAGACACGGTCTATAGACAACCCTAGGATAGAACTGCTCTGATACCACTTTTGTCACGACCCAAACCGATGGGTCGTGACGGGTGCCTGAGTCCTCTCTGTCAAACCCCCCTAAGCATGTATCTAAGATATGAACCTGAATAACATTTGCTGAATTACAAAAATAACATACATCAAGAAGACCTGCCAACAAGGCATATGTATGTATACATGCAGCATATAGTGGGCGAGTTGGCAAGGCGGCTATAGACAACTATACATCCAAAACTGAAAGCCGACAAGGCCATATACAACCCAACTAGACATACTTTCTACAGACCTCTAATGGAAACATAACTGTACAAATACGGGACTGAGCCACGTCATACCTATATATATACATATCGTACCAAAATCAAAAGCAGCTCTGGATCAAGTGGAGCACGCCAACTCTCGCTGATCAGGGATCCTAAGAAGGGGGACCGTTAGCTTGCCTACTTGCACCTACGGGCATGAAACACATGCCCCGTAAAATAGGGCGTCAGTACGAAAAATGTACTGAGTATGTAAGACATGAATTTTTCTACATAAAAGACATATATGAAACATGAAATATAGAAACACGTCTTTAAATTTGAATGACCTTGTAAATTCTAAAACATTTATAATGTCATGCACGTGCATATAAATGTCATGTCATGGATAGGTATGAGTGTACATTATATCATCAAGTCACTGAGGGAATCCCATCATATCGTCTCGGCCACTGTGGGCAACACCATCAACATATACCAGTTGATCATGTGGTGGTGCGTATATAACGCTGTAACCTTTTTCCATATCCCTTTTTTTGGTTTTGAAGATTACTTTATATTAACTAATTCATAAAAAACGTTACAGGGAGCTGCTGCCCTTAGGCATCGAAATAAGAATCTTATGAGTTCTAGTACTGGCAGTGCTATGTCGTTGTACATTACAAGGGGAAATAGAACTATTACTACTCCTTTGGTTATCTTTGTGCATGACAACTGCTCTATTAGGATTTTAGCTTGTTGAAAGTGCTGCGTTTTGGGTGCCAGAGGAGGGTAATGAGTCCATACAAAAAGTTTTGCTTCTTGGTATCCATCTAGTCGTGCCAACACCATACTTGTCATTCAAAAGATATTTCCATATGAAGTGAGGAGGATCTGCAAAAAAGGTGATAGGAGTGCCTTCCAGTTCCATACCAAAATGTGCAAGTTTATCTGCTATTATATTTTGGTCCCTGTAAGTGTGGCTAAGTGGTGGATTATTCAGCTGGTGGATATGGAACCTGCAGTCAAATGCAATAGCTGATTTTAGCGAGTAGTTGGTATTGATCAAATTAATTACCTCCTTTGCATCCATGTGGATTTGAAGTGGTGTTAAGTTGTGCGTAAAAGCCATTTTCAAACCACGTAATAATGCCATGAGTTCAATATTATTAACACTGGTAGATGCTGAGTGACCCGCATATCCCATAACCCAATTGCCGTTATAATCCCTGAAAACCTCGCCAAAGCCTGCACGTGATTTGTCTTGTGTGAAAGCTCCATCCGTATTGAGAAAAAATATTGTGGGTGGGGGTGGGTTCTATTTGACATACATAGGAATTTGGTTGTAGGGTTTGGATGGTTGATTAACAAAGTATTGATATTCCTGGGCAAGTTGGAGGATTGTATTAATGGAGGGTGAGTGGTTTGGATTCTCAAAGCAGAATTTATTTCTAATGATCCAAATGTGCCACAAGGTGAATGGAACGAGTAACTGTACTGCTATGTGAGGATTAGCTAACGTACCTTTTTGGAGGGCAAGGGGTTTTAGCCAACAAGTGTTATTGTTTGGGAAAGTAGTTAAGGAATTTATGAGGGGTCCTAGATGTAGCCCTTCCCAGCATTGTTTGGCTCTAGGATAGTGAAGTAATATATGGCTTATTGTTTCTTCCTCAATTAGGCAGATGTTGCACTTATTAGACGAGGTTATCCCTAGCCTATGTAGATACCTATTGGTAGGTAACCTATTATGGCTAATGAGCCATAGGAAATTTTTTATTTTGGGTAGCATATATAGCTTCCAAATCCACCCATGATTGTTTTCCTTATCAGTAGGTGGTTGGAGAAATTTATAGTAAGAATTAGCAGTGAAACAACCATTAAAGGTGGCTCCCCAAGTGATTCTATCAGGCCTATGGTCATAAGGAGATATGTAGGTGGAATTAATTAGGTGGGTTATATTACTAGGTAGTTCAAAGGAGAAGGGGCAGTCCAGTGTTCTAGTAATAGATAATGCTTGGGCAACCGTTACAGTTACTTCACGGTTTGTTAGGGGGCCTTGTATAAAGCTTTGAATAGTAGTGTGTGGGGCAATCCAGGTATCATTCCAAAATAGTACACTAGTACCTTGATTAACTTGCCATTGAATGCATAGTTGGCATGTTTGCCAGCCTTTCATAATGTGTGCCACAGTAGGGAGAGTTTCTTTGAATGGTGAGGTGTGTGAGTTGTGTATGTGAATGAGGAATGATGCCCAAAGGCTTTCAGGATTATGGAAGATTCTCCAATCAGTAGCAACTAGTAAGGCTTGATTTTTGTGAAGGAGTCGTTGGATGCCTAAGCCTCCATGATTCTTTGGAAAAGTGATTGTATTCCAATTGAGCAGATGTAACCATTTTTTCTGAGGGGTGGACCCCATAAAATTTTTTTTTGATAGGATTCTAGTTGATTGATCACATATGAGGGAATTTGGATAATTTACATAATGTGGCTGGGAATGGTATTGAGAGTAGCTTTGATTAAGGTTGTGCAACCTGCTATATTATGGTGATTTATTTTCCTACCCGTTAATCTATTCTTAAAGTTGTTAGGGATATGAATGTATTCGGTGAGCCATGGGATTGAGGATTGGGACTCCAGGTAGAATGGCATTTTCACAAGAGAGGGAAGCTCTAAGTGGGATTGGGGGTAGTGGTTCCACCATAGCGAGTTGTTGTTCATTTGTGGGGTTGCCCAGTGGAATAGAGTGTAATAAGTCATGGCTACATGCATCCCCTCCGTGATGATCTGGGCTAGGTCTTGTGGATTTTATAGTCGGATTAGTACCTCCTAGTTGTTCACGATCATTAAGAAGGTGAGGGCATGATTCTGTAACCCCATCTCCAACCAGGATTGTGGTGGTTGGTATGGGTTTGGTGCTTGGGAGGTGTAGATGACTGGATAAGTCATGGGAGGACGAGGAGGGTTCCTTTGCATGTTGCCAGGTTAGAGAAGGTTAATGTTTAATGGCCTCTATAGAAGTAGGGTTGGTTGTTGATGTTGTGTGCGTAAGGGGTAATGTTGTGCATGGTACCTCGGCATGGTTTATGATAGTGGTGTAAGGAAGAGTGAGTGATTGCATGTGGGTTAGGTCATTTAATGATGAATTGGTAGTATTTGTAGAAGCATGAATAGGCAGTTGAGGCGGTAGCTTAGAGGGGAGTTGATGGTTATCGTATATGATGTGCACCTCAGTTGGGTTAAGGAGAGAATGGTGAGATTTTATTGGTTGCAAGGAAGTGGGGAAGGCTGAGTGAAGTGTTGGAGTGGGCTTAAGATGTGATATTGGGGGATCATGATTACCTAGGGGAGGGAGAAGTGTGTTTGTAGTAGTATTAACAGGTGTCAATACATTAGGAGTGGTATTGGAGATGGAAGGCAGTGGAGCTGACGTGGACATAGTAGAGGCATGGTTAGTGTAACAGGTGGGACTATTCATTGTGGGGTGGTATGAGAAATCTGAGTTAGTAGTTGATACGTGGGCTGCTAAAGAGGGGTTGGGCTTGGTCTCTGTCATGCCAATAGGTATAGTGTGGGCTGAATTGGTTATTGGTGGGCTTAGGGGGGTCTCCTTTTAATTAGTAGCTGATTGTAATAAATCAAAACTATTTTTTGTAGCAAATAACGTATTAGCAGATAATGTAGTAGTTAAAGAGTTGATTAATGGAGTGCTGGTTTTATGGATAGTGAACATACCTGGGCCAGCTGATTGGAGTGAATCCTTAGTGGAGCTTATTGACGAAGTGCTTGTGTTGACAAACGTTGATGGCTGCCTTGTGGTTGACTTGGGCGAGGTGTTTGCCCAATATTTGTGTGCGCCTGCTTTGGGAGTTCGTCGTGGGAAAACCACTATTTTCCATTCTCCCTCTGTAGGTACTAGTTCACTGCTTGGGGTGGCCTGTGCTTGGGATTTGTTATAGGTTGTTACGTGTATTGGGCTTTGTTGTCTATGATTTGGACATTGGATATTGGTATGGCCAATTCGTCCACAGATGGTGCATAACATGTTCAACCCTTCATAGAGAACTTGTTGTCGATGATTCCCAATTAACACATGGGATTTTAGTGGGTTTTCAAGCGGAACCTCTATGCAAATCCTTTCTTATCTACCCCTTGTGGTAGATGATGTACATGTATCGATTTTAAGTAGTTTACCTAGTTTGTTACCCACCTTTTGGAGAATTTCTATATAATAGAACTCCGTAGGCAACTCAGGCAGTCGTGACCAAATTGCTGTATAGGTAAGTTTTGTTGTTGAAGCTAGGAATTTTTGTTCCCACCTTCGAATGGATAGGAAGTGGTTTAGTACAAATCATGGACCTCCATGTAGTGCTCTATTCATGTTTTCCTCCTTTTGGAATTTGATAAGGAAAAATTCATTCCTTAAATCAATTAAAGGCATTGGTTTTGTAGGTTGCCATAGTGTTTAGATTTTTTGTTTGAGGATTAGATGACCCACCTTTCTTTCGAATACTTTGATGATTATTGAATATTTTCAAGGGGAATAGAGTTGAGTTTTATCTTCTATGGATAGTGGAATGGAATTTTCCAAAGCTTGCTCTTGTATGGTTTCATCGGACATGTCTATGTTGTATTGTGAATTGGAGATAGTTGGCATGCAATGATTGTGATTTTTCAGTAGAGTTTGTACGAATGAGGGGTGTTGGTTGGTATTGATTGGATCCTCTATATTTATAGTGCTAATGTCAGGGGGTCAGTTGGCTGGGCAGTGGGAATGTTAGTCATATTAGTGAGTTTCAAAGATGATAGTAGGAGAAGGAAGGGAGGGAGGGTAGTGAGAAGCGAGAGTTTCTCTGTCTATATTATTATGAAATTGCTTACAATCTTTTCCCATATCCCATATACATATATTTATATATATACGAGTATATAATATTATCTGGTCACGGGTCAATGCACATGCATAAATGGGTGAAATGCATGAAAAATACATAAAAGTCTCAATATTCCTTTCGGATAAACTTTTTTCAACAGCGTATTATTTTGAGACACATGAACAAACGATAATAATAATTCACATGGGAAACTCACGAATATTGACACCCCTAGTATTTCTATGAATAGAGTAATTTATGGAAACTGTGCGTTTGCTCGTTTCTTCAGCATAATTTGGATCATGCCAAAAGAAAGAATGGATGACCTTAATATACCTGGAGTATTTTGAACGAAATATGCTTCTGCTTCCTTGAATTTTTCATGATCGTAATGAGCTTCTACTCCCCGAATAGTTTTAAACGAATTTTTGACTTCTCTACCTTGAATTATTTGAACTAATTTGGACTTTTTTTCCTTGAATTGTTTTGAACTAGGTGTTAATGAAATAAATTGTTTGTATACTAGCTTTCAAGTAAGCTTCTGCAAGCTTGGTGTGTGCTTTTGATTTATGAGCTACTCACCAGGAATTTAGTGCCTTTTAACTTCTTGGTTACTATGATCTTATGCTAGTACTTCTTACTTTTCAGTGTTATTTCCTCTTCTTGGAATACTATTGAAGCTAGAAAATGTTTCTTACTTTTTTAATTAAGAACATCTTTTGTTCTTTGTCAAAAAATAGTAGTAAGCTACTTATTAAATGTCAATTAACTCTTAGGTAGCCGCCTACTCCAAACGTGACTATGAGTCATTGTTTGGAAAGTGATTGGCTGCCACGTTTATTTTGGGGTATAATTTTATTAATTTTTATCCAATTATTAGTTAATTGGGTAATATTTCATTACCCGTATAATTTTTAAATTGCCACAAATTACTTAAAATTCTACTTATTTTTAATATACTTCACATATACTTTATACATTATACTACCGTGCTCATATGGTACCTTGCATGGTAATACTCAATAATTATCGGGTATTTTCACTTGGCCCGTATTTTATCCCAAATTGGTCACTTTCAACGAAACTCATTTTCTTTAATTTGTGTACTCTTATCCTTCATGACACTTCTTTATCGCTTGTTATAAATAGTGTGACTATATTAACCTCAAGATAATCTCATCCCTGATACTACGTCGATTAACTAAGGACTACGAAAACACAAGATGTAATAGTAATTGCCTACTGATTACAATTAGAAGTGTTTGAACTTATAGACATGTTATCTATGTAATTTTATAGGCAGTTGACAACAGAAATGATTAGATTAATTACTCCTATAAGTATGCTTTCTAGTGGTACTTAGCAAGACACCATGTTGAATCCAGTTTTAATATTTATCACAAGTGATAATTATTACTAGGCATGAATTCTACTTTTGGTGATTGAAACTGCTTATTAATTCCTAGAGAGATGCATATTAACTTAGCGAGTGTGAAAATTAACTAGAAACCTATTGACATGATTTCTAAAGGAACAGTTCAGAATATGCTATAAGTTGCATTTCCTATAGGCATGGTACCTAATCATGTGAAGCAGAATAGACAGTATAATCACAGAACTTATTTGAGCCAAAATGAAATCTCTATAGGCAAGACATCTAACAAGCGATGGCAGATGTAAATATTTAGACATGTTTTTAGCATACAATTTCTGGGCGTAAAATAAAACTTATGAGCATGTTATCTAACATATAATAGCACGAAAACCTATAGGTATGTTATCTACCCATTTTATTTAGAATATCAAATAAGCCCATTTCTCAATTTTATTATAACCCCCAATTATCATTACAAATAATTATTACAGATCGGAATCAAATGAATAAATTATAAAGTGTATAGACTATAGGAAGCCTGCAGTAGGCCCAAAAACATCTGGATAGGCCAGGCCCTTTAATCCACAATAACTTCAAAAAGCCAGTGTTCATAGTGATCTCAGTGACTGATGCACCTTTGTTTCAATGATAAGCATACCAAGCCCAATTCTCTAGTGTGTCAGAGTTCTCAAGGGCTTCACAAACCCCGACCAATGCTCACACTAGAGTAGAAAGATCATAACAAATTCAAGGAGAACTATAGACCACATCCTGGTGTGTCAGAGTTCACGGGGGTATCATAAGGACCCTGAGCAGTGCTCACACCAGGAAGACCAATGGATAGTACTTAGAGTACTTTGGCTTTCAACAAGCAAAGAATTAGGATTCAGAAGACCGCAGGACGAGATTTTGATGTACACTTAGGGATAGAATCACACACAGAAACAGAGACAAACACTTTGAAACTAAACATACTTGAAACTAGCTTGTTTGAAACAAGTTGATAAAGACCAATTTCTAAACATGCTTCACAAAGGCAATAAAGAATTCAGATTAGGATAAGTCATATGAGATCAATCATGAGTCAGTAGGCACATTAGTTATTAATAAACATTAACAAAGAGGATACAAAATGGTGAGCACCGGATCAAGTAAATAACATGACAACAGACTTAGCAACAAACTAATGAGTCTACATGGTAAATCAGTGTCAACACAATTAATACCAAATAACAGCCTTAAGTTACAAACAATTAAATAGGTTTCATCAATTAATTCACCGAGTTTAAGCATGTCTAAAACACATAGAGCAATGATTCTAATAACAGTAGCATATTAAACAAGTTACACAGTAGGGAAGTTTCAATAACTTACTAGTTCAGATGAAACAGAAAGAAGTTTAATGATGCAGCAATGATCATCAACAACTGTTGATACCCAATTTTTCCCTATATATTTTTAATATTCATAAATACTTTCAAAATAGAATATGTATATGCATATATAAGCATGCACAAGGTTTTATAATTTTTCTATAATTTTAAAGATTTTAAATTGATTTATTTCTTCCTTTTTCACTTATAAAATTTCCAATAAGTATCCTTCAAATTATTGTTGTGATAATTTAATCATCTAAATTCTATATTTATGCCAAAATATTTTTAAAATATTTTTAGTGTATTTTTATAATTGCATTTTGTATTTTTAAAGCTAATTTGCATATAATTACAATATTAGCCTTATTAGTGTACAATTACATTTATATGCATAATATTGATCTCCTATATTTTTAAAATATTAAATTTCTATTTAAATCATTTTAATACACCAAATTATTTTTTAGAAATTATTTATTATTTATTATAAATTATATAGTATTAAATTAACTATTTAAAACTTAGCAAAATTGTATTTCAATTGTAACCTCAATTTAATCTAGTACCCCACCCCAATTTCAGAATAAAGCACCTGACCCAGGCCCTAAATACCCTTACTCAACCCAGAACACATCAGATCATGGCCGTTGATCTTTTCAGATCAACAACCCGTATTTGTTCTTTCCTTTTTAATTCTAAACGACCCCCTAACCCTAATCACTTTTCCATATCTGTTTCCCGAAGATCCTCTCCTCTCTCAAAACACTCTCAACCTAACCCTAATCTTCAAAGGCCGGCCTCCCATATCCGGTGACCTCTCATCGTCTCTTAAGCTGCCAATAGCTTCTCTCATGCCATGCTTGCCTTCTCTAAGGTCTTCTAGGGCCTAGGGCCATGCCGACTTGCATATAAGGTTTGTCACCCGCCTGTTCTTGGCTACTCCAATGTGATTTCAAGCAAAATCATGTTGTATTTGCTACGATCATTGGGTTTCTAGACAGGTTTCTTCATCTCTATACAGTTTTTTTTTGAAACCCTAATTTATTTTCTGCATCTCCTATATCTGTATCTAGGACGATTTGAGTTTTTTCTTTAATGTTTTACACTTTCCTTGAAGTTTTTTTACAATAATCGTTGATTTCAAGTTTATTTCACCTTCTTCTAAAAAACTAGGGTTTCAGAATTCCTTTAAAAATCTTGTTTAACTAATTCTTTGTGTTTAAACTTCTATTTCTTGTACATCTTGACTGATTCTATAATTTTACTACATCTTTAACTTGGCTATGTTGAAAGCCCTAATTTTCTAAGGTATCTTCGTTTGGTTCTGTGTATCAGCATGGCTGACCAGTTCTCGTTTTTGAGTTTCTGTGACAATCTTGCTTTGAATATGTTTCTACTGAGTTTCTTAGCCTAACATACATCAATTGTACCTTTTTGTATTCATCTTAAATGTTCAAGACTTGCCACTTTCTATCAGTAATGTTTAACCTTCATGTTTGCTAGAGTTGTATGTCTACTTTTTACTATCCATGTATTACTTTATTTATATGCTAAATACTGACTCATGACTTTTTCTTTGATTGATTTTGGATCCCTTGTTTTTTGGTTTGATTGGAAGACCTTCTTTTAAACCTTCGATTTCTACCATTTCTGTTCAATTTGATTCATTCGCTTACCTTATCTGCATTGGTACTTTATTCTTACTGACTTTCTCCTTAATTAGAGTTTTTATGAACTTAGCCCTAATTGTTTACCATATACTTACTGTATTTGAAATCTTTCCTTATTGGTCGTACATTGATATATTTCCTCATTTGTTATTTATCTCCTTAATTGAAAGGAAGTACTTACATTGATTTGATTCTAATTAGTACATGGTTCCATAATTATTGCTGAACTTTGATTCTTGCCTTATTTTCTACCTATTTTCAAAATATAAATACACTGCTCTTTCATTAACAAAGACACGAACACATTGGTTCAAAAAACTCTCTCACACTTAGAGCTTTCTGCTTTCTTTCTTTGCTACTTGCTACCATTCTGAATTAGCCAGCTATAAGCCAAGGCTAATTATTGTGCTCTTCTATTCTTCACCTTGTGTTTACTATCTCTATACTAGTATGCTCTAATTTCAATTCAAGCCCCAAAAACAATATGTTTCTTTTACTACTTCAGTTCATCATGTTCCTGATTTGTTTCTACCTATGGTTTTGCTGTTCAACATGTAATTAATCTCTTTGCTTCATGTAATTATGCTAGCCCTGTCTTACCTCTTTAGAGTCAGGATGCTTTCATGAACTAAGTAACTTGACTCTACTCTGTTTAGTGCTTGTATATTGTTGCCTAGTTCTAGTATGCACTTTTTGGGCTATTGCCCCAAGTTTTTTTAATATTATTCTCAGCCATGTTTAGTATAAAATCCTATACTCTATTATCTTCCAACTCCCATGAATCTCCCTAAAGCATCTCTGGTTCTATAACTGTGTTCTAAATTAAAACTCCTGAATCTATGTCTTACTACCTGCACCAAGTGCAAAGGACTTCTGCCTGTTATGTGTTCATCATACCTGCTCTATTTGTCCCCAAACCCCAATTGACCCTGTGTTAAGATTTGTTCCCTGAGTGTTTGCTGAACTTGTTTGACTGACCTGTTATTTGTTTAATTACATAACTACTCTCAAAAGTTGTTTTACTAAACCACCCTCTTATTTATAAAACTATTTCAACTAAGTCTCTTTCACACTGCTTTCCTGCTAAAACCTCTTCAAACTATGTCAAGCACTCTCACTCTACTCCTAAGTCTCTAGGTTCTGCCCCCTCCAGTGTGTGTACTGCCTTGGGATCCTTCTAAGATCCCTCTGAACTCTGGCATACTAAGGCTGGCCCTTCCACGCTGTACTTACCTAATTTGGTTACAAAGTCTAGGTGTGAGCATTGCCCAGGATTCTTGAGATCCTTAGGGAACTCTGGTGCACCTAGACAATGATATTTTCTATAAAATTGGCATTTGAGGATATTAGAGGTTTGGGAAATCACTTGGGCCTACTTTAGGCTCCATATAGTGTAACTTCTTCTTTTTCTTTATCTATGTAATTCATTCATATTTTTTGTAATAATTGGTAAATGAATATTGGGGATGATTAGTGAAAATGGGTAGGTAGTTACATATTTGTGAGGTAATATGGGTAGAAATCATGCCTATAGAATATTATATTTGCTATGTCTACCCTACCATATTAGAAACCATGCCTATAAGATTTTATATTTGTTATGCCTACCCTACCATATTAGAAACCATGCCTATAGAATCATTTAATATAATTGTCATGTTTGCCTAACCATGCTAGAAATCCTGCCTATAGAGTTTAAATGGTTTCCACTAGAAATCATGTCTATAAGTTTCTAACAACTAGATATCATGCTTATAGGGAACAACATCAAAAATTCTGCCTATAGATCTAAAATCAATTTAGTTTAAATAAGTCAGTCCAATTCATGATTAGTTTACTCCGAAATTGGTGTTATCGGTGGTTTGCTTTCCTTAAATGAATCGTTTCAAGAACTGCCCTAATTTACTATTAGAAAGCATGCCTATAGGAATTTAGGAGTCTGTTTTAAGACATGCTCGCTGTTTTACTATATCAAACGTAGCTATCATGATTTAGGACATCATTGTTCTGCATTTAGGCAAGCCTATAGGGCAATTTTTAATTCTGCAAACTGTATTTCTACTACTTGAAGTTGTTCAGATTTAACAGGTTAAAATCATTAGGCAAACTTATTAGGGCCTTATTGTCGAGTTTATAAATAACAAGGTTGTATTGTTTCTATACATTGACATCCACTAAGACGTTCCGTTTAGGTCTTTTCTCTAAATAAAAAAACTGAGCTTGTTTGTGGTTGAGACGTGTTGCATATGTGTATTACTTGTGGAGGTAAACCTGGGCCTTTTAACTGTCTCTTTTTATATTTAGCTATTAAGTCCTATATGTTCTTACCTGCTACCTATAATTTTCTCCTTTTTAAGCATCTTAGGAGTCGTCTAGAACTGCCCAGATTTGGAGGTCCTAAAATACCTCAAGGGCCACAAGGAAGGGATGGGTAGTGCACACATAGGAATTGTCAAGGTTACTAGAACGCTTTAGGCCAGGGCCAAGGGGAGGGACTTGTGTAGAATAAGGGCCATGACTACGTGCTAATTTCACGTGTAGCCCCTCATTGTGGAGTGTTTACTGGGCACTGCGTGGGGTGATCCTGTAGGCTAACCAACCTAGGACCCCTCCTTTCCCAAAACCTTTTGCTTTACTATATGTACACAATCTTTGTCTCATTACTTGAATTATACAACGTCCAACGTGCTTTACTTGCAATTATTTGTTTCAACTACTTATTTGTTAATGGACTAATACATAAATATAAGTTCGACCGGGACCCATAGTTGTGGACAAAGAGGGGTTCCTAACACCTTCTCCTCAAAGTTATTTCGAGGCTTTACCCTAAATCTCTGGTAATGCAAACCAATCCAAGAGTTAGTCGCTCTAGGTGCCCTAACGCACCATAATCTGTTAGGTGGCAACTCTTCCAAATACTCAATTCCTAAAAGGAAATGAGTTACTACCCCTATAAATGTCGAAACTCGGACTTCCCCATCATAAGAGGAGAAAAAGGAGGCGCGACAGCATGGCGACTCTGTTGGGGATACCTTTTAGACTCTTACCATAACGAACTTATTTCATGAATTAGTCCAAGCATGCTTTATCCCGTACCCTTCTCGCTTATTTGAATTTAACTATCTGTTTCCTTTTAAGCATTTATGACTCTTTATTCCTGAAACTGACTTGACTCTCTGTTTTCTTTTTCCTGTAACAATCTTCCAATTATTTAAATACTGTATTTATTTTTTCTACGTGCAAATACTTGACTATATGTTATAAATTGCTGCATAATCATGCTCCACATCATATTCCACTCGTGCGTATCAAATTCTGTAGCAACACTTTAATGAGTGGTTGAGGGTACCAGTCTTAAACCCCATAGTAGCCTTACTCTGGTTAAAATTGTGAATGCATCATGGTCAAACCTAGTCGGATCAATATGCTTTCCACGTAATGATCCTTTAAGATAAACCTTATACAAAAGTGCATCGGGTTTTCAATAATCACAACGGACATAACCACGTTCTGTACATTAATTTGGAGAACTAAATGTCGATATGTTGATCATAAATATATAAATAGTCAAGTCTGGTGGGGAAGCCCTAACCCCTTTTGTTTTGTAGAAAATGAGGTACGAGGTCCCCAACTTTGGTATGGTTAGTACACCCTCACTCTTGCTAGACTGGTGGAGGAATCTTCCATCAGATGACAAAATCAATGAATGGAAAGAGAGGGCTGCCAGATCCAACAAGAAGTTGGAATATCTGGAATACAGCCTGTTGGAATTGGAAGGAAAAGTGAGGAAGAGAGTCACTAACTGCCAAAACACTAAGGAAAAAGAAGGAGGACATTTGGCAAAAGCGTTCTTACTGATGAACCTACGCGAACTGGAGGATTTGATCAGCGAGAACATTCAACCTGAGGAAGGTCCTTCTGAGACCAAATAGATTAGGTTTACTCGCTTTCCAAATGTAATAAGGCCAAGTGCTAGTAGTGACTTATTTTTATTATCTTGGTGTTGTTTTGGGATTCGTCTATTTTTATATTATGAAATGAAGCACTTATTGCCATTTAAAGTTCTCCAAATCCATTAGTCGCTAGGCCTACCTCGGGCACACCGAGGTTCCTAAAGTAGGACACGAATTTTACATTTTCCCAATATGTGTTTAAATACTGCAAGCATTTCAGGATCCCCACTAACTTGTTACCTTTTAGTTTTTCCCTTTTTTTGATTATTCCCATTCCCTTAGGTTGGTTCACTCATACTGGCCTCATCAGCGTATCATACCAGATCCAGAGGCCTTCAACCTCCTCCTCCTCCAAGCAACGAAAAAGGTAGAGGAAAAGCAAAAATGGAGGACTTAAGTGGTATCCAAAAGGAGAATGTTGAGAATGCAGAAACCTCAGATGACCGTAGTACTTCGGCCCCAAATGATCTAGTTATGAGACTGGAACAAAATATAATGGAACTGAAAGGAGAACTTGAGCAGGTTCGCAACTTGGCAAACCCGTCACTTACCCTGAATGTACCTGACATCAACCAATAGAACACTAAGAACCCAATACCTCCTCAAAGCACACCAAACCAAAATCATCCCGCGACAACTCGATACACAACTCCACCCCAAAATATCAATCCAATGCCAATACCAACTCCACTACAATATCACTATCAACCAATCACACTCCGTAGAACACACCACAACCCATTCTTGATCCCTAAAACTCCACCAATGACCATAATTACACCCACATCCCTGGCACCCATCAAAGCAACCCTATATATGTTGAAACTGTACCTCACTCTACTCTACCAATCTCTTATACACCGAAATCCTCCGAGAAGGACCTACTCATTAAAACATGGATGAAGAACTCAAGAAGTTAACAAGACGAGTTCAAGGTGTTAAAGGCGTCAGAGGAATAGAAAGTTTAAATTACGAAGACCTGTGCATACAACCAGATGTAGAATTCCCTGAGGGGTACAAACCTCCCAAGATTGAGATGTTCGACGGCACATGTGATCCCAAGGTTCATCTAAGGACCTATTGTGACAAGCTTGTTGGGGTTGGGAAAGATGAAAAGATCCGGATGAAGCTCTTTATGAGGAGTCTTACTAGGGATGCTTTGTCCTGGTATATCAGCCAAAATCTCAAGAAATGGCCTAATTGGGTAAGTATGGTGTCAGATTTCCTGAACCGGTTCAACTTCAACACAAAGAATGCACCAGATGTTTTTTACATCTAGAATCTTAAGAAAAAACCTACTGAGACTTTCTGTGAGTATGCTACTCATTGGAGGTCGGAAGCAGCCAAGGTCAGGCAATCATTGGACAAAGAACAAATGAACAAATTCTTCGTCAGAGCGTAGGATCCACAATATTATGAAAGGTTGATGGTTATCAAAAATCACAAATTCTCTAACACCTCCACCCACATATCAAACACCTCCGCCCATATACCAAGCACCACCACCCACATATCAACCTTCATCCCCCAAATACTCTCAACTAGCCACTGTCCAAAATACGTATAACTCCCAACCATCCCACTTCCAATCACCACCAGCTCGCCATAATTATCCAATACCAAGACCCAACATCGATCGCAAGCCACCCAGACAATACACCGCTATTGCCGAGCCCATTGACCAGTTGTACAAGAGGTTAAAAGTCGTAGGTTACGTCACTTATGTTCCCGCTATGGAATTAGAAAACCCATCCCAATGGGTCAACCTAAACAAAACTTGTGCGTACCATTCTGGTATGAAAGGGCACACCATTGTTGAGTGTCGAACAGTGAAAAATAAGATCCAGACATTGATTGAAAATAAGGTCATACAGGTGAAGGAAGCCACACCTAATGTCCGCAACAATCCCTTCCCTAATCATCGAGTTGATGGTGTACATGTGATAGAGACGAATGAAGAATGGGACCCTGAGGGGTCGATTGGGCTTATTCGAGGAGGCGATGACTCTAAAGTTTCAGTTACACTTACTCCTATTGTGGTACGAACTCAGTCACCCATCGAGGTTGAGGTAGTTGCATCAGCTCTATTCGAGGTTGAGGTGGCTTTGCCCGCTGCCACCCCTGCTCCATTTGAGGTAGAAGTGGTCACACCCTTCACAGTGACAGTGTCAACCACACCTCCCTTCAATTAAAAAGAAATACCCTGGGATTATTTTGCCGAGGCTCGACGAAAAGGGAAGACCAAGGTAGAGGAATCTGACACTGCACAAGGAATGACTTGAACTGGAAGAGTCTATACACCTTAACACCTGGGAGGTTCAAGTAAGGAGGCCACTACTAGGCAGCCTATCATTGAGATCGGGCCAGATGACATATGGAGGAAAGTATAGGAAAGGATTAATCTGTTGTTGACCATTTGAACAAAGTCCCTGCTCAGATATATATCCTATCACTACTGCAGAATTCAGAGGTACACAAGAATGCCTTAATGAAAGTGTTGAGCGAGGCTTGTGTACCCAACAACATCACTAGTGGAGAAATGGACAACATGGTTGGGCAAGTACTAGAAAGTCATAAGATCATCTTTCACGAAGATGAGCTACCACCTGAGTGGCTGAATCACAATCAAGAATTGCATATTACGATGCAATTTTGATGACAAGTTCATTTCTAGGGTCTTGGTTGATGGAGGTTCGAGCCTAAATATTTTCCCATTGGACATTCTAAAAAGTTTGGACAAAGGTTTCCATGAAATACGGGTAGGAAGCATGAATATGAAAGCTTTCGATGGGTCCCAGAGGGCCACGATCGGAGAAATCAACCTTTGCTTGCAGATGGGGCCAACTAGGTTCGACGTTGAATTTTAGGTGCTAGACATACCAACCTCATATAATCTTCTGTTGGGCCAACCATGGATCCATGCCATTGGAGCTGTGCCTTCCACACCACATCAAGCTGTGAAGTTTGAATGGAATTGTCAGGATGTGATCATTCACGGAGATGGAAGTAACCCCATTTACACCAGTAAAACTATCCTGTCCATTGGACATAGATGGAGGCTACGAGGGGAGAACTATTATTATATTGAACGGGTCAACATCATCGAGAAGGATAAGTGGTGGAGTAACAAAATAGAAAACATACTAGCATGGTCTGGATATGAACTCGGTAAAGGGTTGGGAAAGAACCTCTAAGGTATCACCAAACCGATACAGCTAAAAAATCATGGTACCACCTTTGTGCTCGGATACCAGTACACATGGAAAGAGTATAGGGATTGGTCGTCTCCATAGCGTGGACCGTATTACCCTCTTGAGCAGCTAGTTCCACGTTTGGAACAAGCTTTTCACCAGGCTGATACAATATGGGGGACTGCAGAAGAAGAAGCACTAGCTAGGTTGAAGAATTTGTTCTTGGAGGATAAGGACATGGACTGTGTTGACATAATTGAGGAGGAGGAGGAAGAAGGCCTCACTATTCAGACCATGAAGAAGGGAGTTGTTCTCAGGAATTGGACCGCCACACCATACCGAGCCCACCGAGTCCCTGGGTAGCTTGACAGAAATTACTTCTATAAGCCATTCTAGGCATTTAAGATTTCCCATAATTTTGTGTTAAGATTTACTTGTTTCAAAATAAATTCTTGATTCATCGAGCCGTCTTTGTCTGGATGATTTTTTAGTTTTAATCAAATGAATTTGATCTTTATTATTCACTACTATATTTATACTTTTGCTTTCTACAGTGTTATTATTACTTTTCCTGATGAACCAGTAACTGTGATGTGTAATGAGGCAACACAACATGAGAATAGTGATTCAGATGAAGAAAATGAGATACCCGAGGAAATTTTAAGGGAGGTTGAAAATTTTGAAAATAAGCCCAAGTCCAATCTGGACGAGACCGAAGCAGTAAATTTGGGGGATGCCGAGACCGTCAAGGAGACCAGCATCAGCATTCACTTGTCAACAACTGAGAAGGAAGAGTACATTAGCTTTCTAAACGAGCATGAGGATATCTTTGCATGGTCATATAATGACATGACCGGTTTGGGCACGTCCATAGTGGCTCACAAGCTGCCTATTAATCCCATGTGTCAACCAGTCAAGCAGAAACTCAGAAAGTTCAAACCAGACATGAGCCTGAAAATCAAGGAGGAAGTTACCAAGTAGATCAAAGCTAAAGTTCTCAGGGTGGTTTTTATACCCAACCTTGCTAGCTAATATTGTGCTAGTTCCGAAGAAGGATGGGAAGGTCAGAGTATGTGTTGACTATCAGGATTTAAACAGAGCAAGTCCCAACTACGACTTCCCACTGCCAAATATACACATATTGATCGATAACTAAGCCAAGAATGAACTCCAATCCTTTGTATATTGCTTTGTGGGTTATCACCAGATCTGGATGGATGAAGAAGATGCAGAGAAGACAGCTTTTATTATACCATAGGGTGTATACTTTTACAAGATGACGCCATTTGGTTTGAACAACGCTGGGGCCACTTATATGAGAGCCATGACAACCATCTTCCATGATATGATACACAAGGAAATAGAGGTGTATGTGGACAATGTCATTATCAAATCCAAGAGGGCCGCATATCACATAGCAGACTTGAGGAAGTTCTTTGACAGACTAAGGAGGTACAACATGAAACTTAAGCCCGCAAAGTGTGCATTCGGGATTCCCTCCAGAAAGTTATTGGGATTCGTTGTTAGTCGTCGATGGATCGAGCTGGATCAATCAAAAGTTAAGGCTATTCAAGAGTTACCACTGCCTAGGAGCAAGAAGGACGTGATGAGATTCCTAGGACGTCTGAACTATATCAGTCGATTCATAGCTTAGGCCACAGTCATATGTGAACCCATCTTCAAAATGCTGAGGAAAGATGGCGAAACAAGCTGGACCGAGGATTGTCAAAAAGCTTTTGATAAGATCAAGGAGTACCTATCCACACTACAAGTTGTGGTCCTGCCAGAACCAGGACGACCTTTGCTACTCTATCTATCTGTATTATATGGAGCTTTCGGATGTGTTTTGGGACAACA
This sequence comes from Nicotiana tabacum, assembly GCF_000715075.1. Classification (NCBI taxonomy): domain Eukaryota; kingdom Viridiplantae; phylum Streptophyta; class Magnoliopsida; order Solanales; family Solanaceae; genus Nicotiana; species Nicotiana tabacum. The sequence goes on along the minus strand of NC_134082.1, from coordinate 27,240,816 downwards.
TGACCAGACAAGATGAAAGGAGCAGGCCTTATACTACTTGAGCAAGAAGTTCCCACCATACGAAGCACGATACTCTCTACTGGAATGCACTTGCTGTGCTTTGACCTGGATAGCTCAGAAATTGAGGCATTACTTTTGTACCTATACTACATACCTCATATCAAGGATGGATCCTTTGAAGTACATATTTCAAAAACCCATGCCTACTGGGAAGTTGGCTAAATGGCAGATACTATTGAGTGAGTTCAATATCATCTATGTAACTAAAAAGGCGGTAAAGGGACAAGCATTGGCAGATCATCTTGCTAAAAAATCCAATAGAAGGAGCATACGAGCCTTTGAAAACATATTTCCCTGATGAAGAAGTATCATTCGTAGGGGAAGACATTAACGAGGTATATGACAGTTGGAGGATGTTTTTGGACGGCGCTGCAAATTTCAAAGGAGTAGGCATTGGAGCAGTTTTGGTATTAGAAACGGGTCAGCATTATCCGGTGTCTGCTAAACTAAATTTTTCCTGTACCAACAACATGGCTGAGTGTGAAGCCTGCATACTAGGACTCAACATGGCAGTCGATATGAACATTCAGGAGCTGCTAGTAATCGGTGATTCATATTTGCTTGTGCACCAGGTACAAGGAGAGTGGGCTACCAAGAATTCCAAGATATTGCCATATCTGCACCATGTGCATGAATTAAGGAAGAGGTTCACAAAGATGGAATTTCGACAAGTGCCCAAAATTCAGAATGAATTTGCCGACGCATTGGCCACTTTATCATCCATGATACAACATCCAGATAAGAATTATATTGATCCCATTCCGGTGAGGATCCATAATCAGCCAGCATATTGTGCTCATGTTGAAGAAGAAACAGATGGAAAGCCTTGGTTCCATGACATCAAGGAATATTTGTCAAAGGGAGAATATCCGGAGCATGCAAACCACACTCAGAAGCGTTCACTCTGGAGATTGTCCAATCAATTCTTCCATAATAGAGGGAACTTATACAGAAGGACTCCTGATCTGGGTTTACTAAGTTGTGTCGACGCAAAGGAAGTTTCTAAACTACTTGAGGATGTACACGCCGGGACCTGCGGCCCGCACATGAATGGTTTCATCTTGGCTAAGAAGTTACTTAGGGCTGGCTACTTTTGGATGATTATGGAAACAGATTGCATCCAGTATGTCTGCAAATGCTTTCAATGCTAGGTGCATGACGATATGATAAAAGTGCCGCCAAACAAGCTCAATGCAACAAGCTCACCTTGCCATTCGCCGCCTGGGGAATGGATGTTATTGGTTCAATTGAACCCATTACTTTAAAAGGACAAAGGTTTATTCTGGTAGCCATCGATAACTTCACAAAGTGGGTAAAAGATGCATCTTACAAAGCTGTAACTAAGAAAGTCGTCGCAGATTTTGTCAAGGATCGTATTGTTTGCCGATTTGGAGTTCCCGAGTCCATTATTACTGATAATGCTGCCAATCTCAATAGTGATCTGATGAAGGCCATGTGTGAAACTTTCAAAATCAAACACAAGAATTCCACAGCCTATAGACCTTAGATGAATGGAGCTGTAGAAGCCTCTAACAAAAATATCAAGAAAATATTGAGGAAAATGGTGGAAAACCACAAACAATGGCATGAGAAGTTACCTTTTGCTTTATTGGGATACCTCACCATGGTTCGTACATCAACTGAGGAAACTCCCTACATGCTGGTTTATGGTACCGAGGTTGTCATCCCAGCCGAGGTGGATATTCCTTCTTTAAGAATCATACAGGAATCTGAACTCAGCGATGCAGAGTGGATAAAGAGTCTCTATGAACAATTAGCCCTTATCGATGGAAAGAGGATGAACGCATTATGTCATGGCCAACTTTACCAGAATAGAATGTCTAGAGCTTTCAACAAAAGGGTCAAACCGAAACAGTTCGCACCAGGCCAGTTGGTGCTGAAGAAGATCTTCCCACATCAAGATGAAGCCAAAGGGAAATTCTCTCTCAATTGGAAAGGTCCATACATGGTTCACAAGGTACTAACAAGAGGAGCACTCATACTTGCAGAAATGGACGGAGAAGTCTGGCCGAAACCAATCAATTCAAATGCAGTCAAGAGATACTATGCCTAGACTATTTTACATCCAATGTAATAGAACTACGCTTGACCTGATTTCCATTTAAGAGGTGATACGCAGGCAGCCTTATGGGTTCGGTCATATCATAATAAAATTTCCATTTTCCCCAAGCTCATAAACTGGGGCAGAATTTTGAGGAGGACCCTCAAAATTTCGGAGCAAGTCCAACCAACGCCAACGGTATCAGACGATCAGCGATCAGTTAAGAAACTAGGGTTGAATTTTGAGAAGGATTCTCAAAAGTTCGAAGAAGACTCAGCAAGGCTTATTATTCGCAAACAGTCAAAAGATCATCCACCAAGTTTGGTAGAATATTGAGGAGGACCATCAAAATTCCGATATAAGAGAGTTGCAATGCCTTTAAGATGTGTTACAGTCACTAGTTCATCTAAATGTATCAATATATTTCTGAAATAACTCTATTTCTATAGCAGTCAGGTGTCACCTAGGGAAACTCTAAAGGCTTTTAGAATGAAATAAAGCAAAGTCGGCCGATAGAAAACACAAACCAACCTTCCCCCACAAATCTGACAATTTTTCTGTGAACGCATGCACATCCGAGGTAACAATAACATCCACATAGAAAGATCACTATCAATCGGGCCATCATATACCAAATATATCTCCAACTATGACATATACTACTCTTATTTTCTATGTGCTCTTTACATTAGGCTAATCCTTGCCTCCCTCTTTGCATGAGTCTAATCCTTGACTCCATACTTGCATGAGGCTAATCCCTACCTCCCTATTTGCATGAGTCTAATCCTTGACTCCATGAGGCTAATCCTAATCCCTGCCTTCCTATTTGCATGAGTCTAATCCTTGACTCCATATTTGCATGAGGCTAATCCATGCCTCCCTATTTAAATGAATCTAATCCTTGACTCCTTACCTGCATGAGGCTAATCCCTGCCTCAATATTTGCATGAGTCTAATCATTGACTCCATACCTACATGAGGCTGATCCCTGCCTCGATATCTATATGAGGCTAATCCCTGCCTCCCTATTTGCATGAGTCTAATACTTGAGTCCATACCTGCATTAGGCTAATCCCTGCATTGATATCTGCATGTGGCTAATCCCTGCATCCCTATTTGAATGAGTCTAATCCTTGACTCCATACCTGCATGAGGCTAATCCCCACCTCCCTATTTGCATGAGTCTAATCCTTGACTTCATACATGTATGAGGGTAATTCCTACCTCCCTATTTGCATGAGTCTAATCCTTGACTCCATACCTGCATGAGGTTAATCCTTGCCTCCCTGCATGTGTCTAAACCTTGACTCCTTACCTACATGAGGCTAATCCCTGCCTCGATATTTGTGTGAGTCTAATCCTTGACTCCATACTTGAATGTGGCTAATCCTTGCCTCCCCATTTGCATAAGGACTAAGCACTATCCCATTTCGCACAAATCTTGCTTTATTTCTAGCACTATCTATTTATTTTTTCAATCGGGCTAAGCTCTGCCCTCCATTTCGCAAGACTAAGCCTTGTCTTGTTAACATAATTACTGCGTATCATGGGATGAAGTATCGCCAATCTATCCGAAGGCATCATAGTCTAAAGGCATCATCCTCGTAGCCGGAAGACACTATGCCATGGCCTGAGGATCTCTCAACTTTGCATATCATTATTCAAAGGCGTCATGGTTCGGAGGCACCATCTTCATGGCTCGAGAACATCACTTCATGGCCTGTGAATCCCTCACCGAACAACTCATGGCTCAGGACATCATGGTCTGAGGACGTCATCTTTAACCGTCCAAACACAACCTTCATGGTCCAAAGGAAATTTGCATCATATTTAAATTTTTGCAAATACATGTTTGTAGCCTCTTTTATCTACAGGTAACCAATAAGCAACCACTATCCTAGCAGGAGTGATCTCGCTCCAGTTCCTTCAAACTATCCCGAGGTTTAACCGCTCACCATAGCCGCTATGGAATCGCGTGTCCATTCTTGCAATAATTTCATCGGCATATTCTGTAGATTAATCTAGAACTACACATGGCCTGGTTCCTGTAAAACCAAGGATATGTAGGCAGTTCGAAAATCGGAGTCCGACCCTTGTCTTTCAAAAAAACTCATCCGGTTTCTTTGCGTGTTGGGAAATTCACACACTAAGTTACGATTTCTTTGCGAAGGATCTGATTGTACAGGCCCCACCTGGCGTCTCTAATTTTATTGATGGCAAACGCGATGTTCGAACCATCGATATTGAAGTTGTATTCGGACTAGCAAGGTGCTCCGTTGGCCTTGTGTGCCTGTTGAATCCAACTCTTCTGACAAGTCCCCGAAGGTTCTGGCCTTGATCCGTACTTTGGTCACTGTGGGGTATGTTATGCCTTGGGGCATTTCTTCTATCTTTGCATATGGTTGGTATCTTTCTTTGATCGACTTTGACTCTTTCGTCAGAAGCCTGCTTGGGTATACCGAGGCCTAGGGGCTCCTAATTGGTCGTCCTCGACCCTAATTTTTAATTAATATCAGTTGTGAACATTCGCCCAGGTCACGGTAGGGTATTCAACCAGATTCTGTTTCAGCTGCTTTGAAGCCACTGAGCTTCTTACATTCAGACATTGAGTGAAGGCCTGCACTGCCCAGTCGTCGGAGACTGGAGGTAGTTCCATTCGTTCCAATAGAAATCGAGATACAAACTTTCGCAGCATCTCATTCTCCCTATCCTTGATCTTGAAGACGTCGAATTTCCTTGTTGGTACTTTGATGGAACTGACATATGCTTTTCTGAAAGAATTTGCCAGCATGGCAAATGAGTCTATAGAGTCAAGAGCTAGGTTATGATACCACATCATGGCCCCTTTTGAGAGTGTTTCCCCGAACTTCTTTAGCAGGACGGACTCGATCTCGTCGTCCCTTAGGTCCTTGGCCTTCATTGCACAAGTGTAGGCAATGACGTGCTTGTTGGGGTCCGAGGTTCCATTGTATTTCGGAAGCTTGTTCATTCTAAACTTGTTTGGAATGGGTTTTGAGGTCGCTTCCTTCGGGAACGGCTTTTGCACGAACTTTTTCAAATCTACACCTTTCAGGATTAGGGGTGCACTCGAAATTAAATCGACCCTGGAATTGTAGGTCTCTACCTTCTTGTCATTGGCTTCTATCTTTTTCTCACATGACTCGCTCTTTTTTGTGAGGTCCTCGAGCATCTTTACGATGATGGGGTCGACTGCCAACCCATTGTTGCTTGATCTTTCTGGTGCATGTTCGGTCTGAGGGACTGTTCCCGAGGCCGCTATACTTGGGGGTTTTTGGTGGCTCTACAGTTGAGCGATTGCCAGCTATTGTGCCTACAACATCTCAAAAATAACGTTAAGGCTGACCTCCTATACCTCCCGAGCTGGGGTTTTTTGGACTTCTTGTTCATCTCCTTGATATACGCTCATGTTAGTGTCGGAGCTTATATCGACGTGTTGGGCATCGCATGAGACCGCATCCATGGGAATTAGTTTTGGTGCGTTCTCGAGGTTTCATGGTGGTACACCAACACCTAGAACATCTCCACCATTTTCTTCATGGTTCTCAAGATTGTTGTTTACTAAGTTTGACAGTTTGACCCAAAATCAAAGATCTTGAACAAGAAAAAGTGTGAAAGGTAACTCGCATTATGTAGTTAAACCAGCAAGAAAATAATCACTATTATTTTTAGCCCCACGATGGGCGCCAAACTGTTTACCGTGAAAATGGTAATAACAATTAAATTTGATTTTGTGGTTCTAAAAATACGTGATCTATTTGTATGCCAGTTGTTAGGCAATGGATGCTAAGTAAAAGATTATAAGGTAAGATTGTAGCTTAAAAATGATATGATAACCAAACCGAATGGCTGGAGGTCAGGACCTCGAGCTATCGTATATGAGGCCTCGAGTTCGAGTTTGGGGGTCGGCTTAGGGTAGCCGAGGGAGGCCTAACAGTTATGAGAGCTATGGCGGTGGCTCTTTATGATCAATGATAAGCAATAAATGATGAATAATAAATGGAACACAATGAATGTAAGCAATAAATGGAAGCAATGAGATAAAGAGAATATGTTAGAGAGTAGAGATAATATTCTTGTGTATTTACTATTGAGAAATAGGTATTTACAAAATGACAAGGATCCCCTATATATATGAGGGGGAATCCCAACATAATACAAATACATTTATTACAAAAATATGGAGCTGGTACAACTAATTAATGCCACGAGACGAGCTTAGTCTAGCTTGACAGACTTTGTTGTCCCTAGCTACGTGCCTTGGGAACTTCCCACTTTTTCACCACAACCGCAGATCTACACTGGCTCGAGGTCGGGTGTCAGTAGCTGTCACACCTCCTTTTTGCGCGCCCGCCCCGAAGGGTTAAATGCGCGAGGGGAGTTTTTCCAATTTAAGTGACAATATTCGAAATGAGATTATTTATTTAATTCAGAGTCGCCACTTGGGAAAGGTTTGGCTTTTGGTGTCCCAAGTCACCGGTTTATCTTGAATCCCAAATCGAGGAAATTTTCGACTTTTCCAAATGAAGTAAGGAATTCTGTTGACCCGAGGGAAGTTGTTAGGCACCCTCGAATCCCGTGGTTCTAGCACGGTCGCTTAAATTGTTATAATGGCTAAATATCTGATTTAAATACATGTTGTGGCTTGTGTGCTTTTATTAAGTTTAAACCGCTTTTATCATTATCATTCATTTTATAGAATTGCAACGTCGTGAAAATGCATCTCGAACCCCGTCACAATCAATGCGCCCGTGATCGTCAACACATTTTTGACTTCGTTGAGATTTGAATTTTGGGTCACATCAATGTGCACCCGAATTTAAGAATATGATTTAATTAAGCCGCGCCTAAAGAGTCTAACGCGTTATTATTTTTTGAGAAGGCCATGAAATTCGCCAAATGACTCATCCTGAATTCTAAATATTTATTATGGTTAATTATTGAGGGCCCCGCAATTTACATTTTTATTTGGCGAGGCTCGTCTCATTATTTTAGAAGGAACATCCTAAAGCGACTACATTTCTAATGTGTTTGTCTCTAAAAATAGAAGAAAAGATGCGTGCTAATTCAATTATATGCTTTGGCCAAATCCAGATTTTAGTTAATCGTCTGATTAATTATTTACAGAGCGAAGAAACGTTGTACCTCATGAAACATGCTTTTAACTTGATAGAAGAATTATAGACAAGATTGATGAAATGCTACGACTGCTGCAAGAGCTCCCTAACTCTAACTTATTTAGACAAGATTAATTGAAACTACTTATTAGAAAATGCGACTAATGATATTTGGAAACTCATCCTATAAACTGCCTAATGGAACTGAAACTCAAGAATCTGAAACTGTACTATCTTTAGCTAGATTTAAAGCAGCCATTTTCCCTTACATATTCAAAGCATGCTGAAAGAGCGAGTTTAAGTTAACAATCGTATTGAATAGCTGCACATTTCATGAATTGTATTTACATCTTGTATACTATAAAATGTCGCAGTTTCAGATTGACATAGACTTTAATTAAGTACAACCTTACTAATGTATCTCTATTAGGCTAACGGACTAGAAACTTACATATCTTAACAACATTTATATAAAAAATTCGTAAGCAATGCAACAGATGATTATAACATCCTTCAGATCTTTCGATTCAACTTTCATTGCAACATTAGACAGATTCGAAATATGTACCTGAGGAAATGCTTACAATGAAGAAAGTAGGGCAGTCAGTTGAGCAACAGTACAAGCGGAACAGCAATAACAGATGAACAACAGCAGGACAAATTCCCATTGCAAAAAATGCAATTTAGAGCCAATGAAAGATGGCAGAATGTAGCAAATCCCCAGCAATATGGAATCAGAATTTAACCAGAATGGATCCAGAACTGAACTGATATTTCACACAACTAGTAATCTCAAACAAGACTCAGGATAAATCAATATAGAACAGGCAAATCCAGACTAGTTGAGAATCAAGACAAAGATGAAAAAATGCAGTTCCTTTTTTTTCTGTGTTAGGCCTCTCTTTATTTATCTCTGTCCGTGTGTTTTCAGACAACTCCCTTTTCCTGTTTTCTTATCAATACCTTCTCTATGTTCACTAATATCAGGTGGTATTCCCCTGTGTTTTCTTCTTTAATATCAGGTGGTATCCTTTCTTCTTTTTCTCTCTTCTGTGTATCTATCTATATCTGCCCCTCTCTTTTTCTCTCTCTATCTCTGTATGCTCTGTCTGTATGTATTTTCCTCCCTCTCCTTTATCTCCAGGTCCTCTCTTTTATAAGCCTTAAACTTACTCCTTTTACAGCCTGATAGATTAAAAGAAAACCCCTCCCATGTGCCCCTCTTCTTTTCAGTTCTACTTTAGCTATTTAAGTATTAACCCCCATCAACATTCCCTGGCAGATTTACCCTTTAAAAGGTTTAATACTTCTTAAACTAAAGCAAAGTATGGGCAGTAGAATATATCTGACAGCATATGCTGTCAAACCATTTTTAAATCAAAAGCCCTTTTATGCAGGAAACAGGCTGTGCACAATGCACATGCTGTGCACAAGTGCACATGCCATCAACTCAGATTTCAATTACAGACCAAGCCTTAGGTTTCTGAAATCATATTAACAACTATAAGTAACTGAACTTGGTTCTTAATTGATTCAGGCAATGTTCAACAGAAGCAAATCGATTTATTTTTGTTCAGACAGTTGAAACTAATTGACGACACATGTCGACTCGACTATATTAGTTATAACACATACAATCGACACCAAAATCAGACATTCAAAAGTATGGGACACATGATTCGAATTGTACTGACTAAACAGAATTGTACTTCGAGGAATCAGTTAATCAGTACAAATTTGGAATTCAAACTAATTGCACAACCAATACCTACATACACACTATCAGAACAAGTAGAAGAAGATACTCAACCAAACAGCAAAGGTTCAAGCAAAGTGGACAGGGCATAGTTGATAAAATTCGGGGACATAAACAAAACATGAACATACCTTCACCATAAATCAGATGGACCAAAACAAATAAAGAAAAAGAAAGAACTCACCTTAAACCTTGAAAAATCAAAATCTTAACTCGGACTTGGTCAGGCCTTTCTTAAGGCTGAACGGACTTTAATCGAAGTGTTTCTCAGATGAGAAACACTTCGATTAAGGTCCATTAGACCTTAACTTCTTTGGCTCGGACGGACATGGACCAGTGTTGAGGAACCTTATGGTTTCAAAAAATCAGATCTGGGATTCGTGCTTCCCTGGTCAGATTCGGACCAAACCAAGCATGGTTTGGTCACGAGGGGGGTCTGGGGAGTGTCTGGTGTGAGACTGGGGTCAAACGGTGCGAGTCAGGTTCCGACTCGAATCTTCAAATGAAGATTCGAGAAGGTGGGAAGGGATTCGAGCTAGGTGGTTAACAGATCCAGGTTCAGGATGACAAGGGGGTCCTATGGTGTTAAGGGGAAGGCCACCGGCGTCCATGCCGCCAGCTTTCATGGCGAAGGTGTGCAGGGGCGGCTCTAGGGTTTGATGGGGAAGATGGTGAAGACGGGAGCTGGGGTGTCAGATGGGGGGGTAGGGTAAGGTTAGAAGGTTATATAGTTAGTGAGTGGGTGGATCCTGGCCGTTGGATGAGATGCGATGAAGGGCCAGGATCCTTCAGCTCGAAGGAAACGGTGTCATTTCAAGGGTAAAGGGTTTGGGTTGGTCCGGGTGGAAACGGGTCGGGTTCTGTTCGTGGGTATGGGAAATGTGATCTTGGCCGTTGATCAATCTGAGATCAACGGCCCATATCAAACTGGATTAAAACGGCGTCGTTTGGACACCCTGGGTATCAGGTTGAACTGGACCGGGCAGGCCTGGTTTTGTGCATTGTTTGTTTGGGCCAATTTTAACAAATTGGCCCAAGTCCGGAAAAGGAAGGGCCTCTTTTTTTCTTTTTTTCTTTTTTCTTTTATTATAAAAATACAAAACTAAGTAAAATCAAATTAAAATAAACACCTAATACAATTATTTGCACACACATTAAAATAATTCAAAACAGGTAAAATCAAACAAAACACAATCACGGACAAAGATGCCTGTTTATGCTTTTCTATTTAACAACCATGTTACGGTTCAGATTATGCATGACACGTACATTTTTTGTATTTTGTTTTAATAAAGTAAAAATGGGCCAAAGTCATAAACAATTAACGAAGTGCCATGTAAAAATCCCAAAATTGTACAACGGGATCAATTGTTGTTATTTTTTATTTCTTTTGAAGCGATTGTCTCGTGAAGTAAAAATCACGTGCTCACAGCTGCCCCTCTTTGTTCGGAAACACGAAGAGTTTTCGTGCAAAGATAAAGTGAGCGTGTATGAGCGATTTTTTGCCTATGGACTACTCCGTTTGAAACACATTTTTTGAAAGATCTGACCGAATCTTGCTTCAAAGATTTCCTACATATCCTAGGCTAAACAGGAATCAGGTCAATGTAGTTCGGGAAGTTTTGGTAGCTGGGACTACCATGGGATTGCAATGCTTGCTGCTACTGCTGTTGCTGTTGTCACTGCTGCGTCACTGACCGCCTTATTACAACCAAACGAAAATTGGAAACTGAACTAACTACTTATATGCATGTCAACTGCTAGTTACAAGATTCCTATCTATGATTCTTTTACGACTTGATCTTGGGTCTTAGCTGATTCTGCTTGTAGACTCCGATCTGAATATTGATGCTTGCGAGTTGCGGCGACTTGTTTAATCTCTGGGATACTGAGTGAGACGTGATTGGCAGGGTTCAGGACCTTAACCAAATGTTGGAGTCAATTTGCCTTCCATTTACTCAGATATCTCGGGACATCTTCTTCTTTTTTTCTTTTTCTTCTTTGATTCTGAGCTGGGACTCATCTCGTGGGTCATTTCGATCCATGTGGCTCGAGGTTAGACCTGCGGGAAAAAACAAACGAACGAAATTTTCTGCCCCAGTTTCACTAGGAAAATTTCGTTAATTATTCGCCAGGAAATTCACAAAATTGATGAAGGAAGATAAAAATGCTTAGTTCAGGACTGGAGCCCTAATACCGACTAGCTGGGGAAAGGTTCAGTTTAGGGTTTAAAACCCTAATGCTGACTGAAAAATGGAAAAAGTTCAGTTTAGGGTTTAAAACCCTAATGCTGACTAAAGGAAAAATTCAGTTTAGGGTTTAAAACCCTAATGCTGATTGCATGGAAAAGCTCAGTTTAGGGTTTAAAACCCTAATTCTGATTGCATGGAAAAGCTCAGTTTAGGGTTTAAAACCCTAATGCTGGCTGAATGGAAAGCTCAGTTTAGGGTTTAAAACCCTAATGCTGGCTGAAAATGGAAAAAGTTCAGTTTAGGGTTTAAAACCCTAATGCTGACTGAAATGGAAAAAGTTCAGTTTAGGGATTAAAACCCTAATGCTGACTAAATGGAAAAAGTTCAGTTCAGGGTTTAAAACCCTAATGCTGACTGATTGGAAAGAGTTCTCGGGTTATGCCGAAAAGATTCATCGAGTTATGCCGGGAGGATTCATCGGGTTATGCCGGGAAGATTTATCGGATTATGCCGAAAAGATTCATCGGGTTATGCCGAGAGGATTCATCGGGTTATGCCGGAAGGCTTCATCGGGTTATGCCGGAAAATTCATCGGATCATGCCGGGAAGATTTATCGGGTTATGCCGAGGGGATTCATCGGGTTATGCCGGGAGGATTCATCGGGTTATGCCGAGAGGATTCATCGGATCATGCCTGGAAGGTTTATCGGGTTATGCCGAAAAATTCATTGGGTTATGCCGAAAAAGATTCATCGGGTTATGCCGGGAGGATTCATCGGGTTATGCCGGGAAGATTCATCGGGTTATGCCGGGAAGATTTATCGAATTATGCCGAAAAGATTCATCGGGTTATGCCGGGAGATTCATCGGGTTATGCCGGGAGGATTCATCGGATCATGCCAGGAGGATTCATCGGATCATGCCGGGAGGATTCATCGGATAATGCCGGAAGGATTCATCGGATCATACCGGGAAGGTTTATCGGGTTATGCCGAAAAATTCATCGGGTTATGCCGAAAAGATTCATCGGGTTATGCCGGGAGGATTCATCGGGTTATGCCGGGAGGCTTCTTCGGGTTATGCCGGAAAATTCATCGGATCATGCCGGGAAGATTTATCGGGTTATGCCGAAAAATTCATCGGGTTATGCCGAGAAGATTCATCGGGTTATGCCGGGAGGATTCATCGGGTTATGCCGAGGAGATTCATCGGGTTATGCCGGGAGATTCATCGGGTTATGCCGGGAAATTCATCGGATCATGCCGGGAAGGTTTATCGGGTTATGCCGAAAAATTCATCGGGTTATGCCGAAAAGATTCATCGGGTTATGTCGGGAGGATTCATTGGGTTATGCCGGGAAGATTCATCGGGTTATGCCGGGAATTTGGGTAGATAAAGCTCCTTGGGTTATGCCAGAGAGATCCATGGTTTATACCGGGGATAGCCGAGGAATGAGGTCCTACGCTACCATCGAAGCATTTTTTTTTAATCAAAATGCATGAAAATATTATGGGAAACTTACCTTTGGTCGTTTTCTGCTGCAAGGTTGTTTCAATGCTTGCGCGCTTTATCTCTTTTGGGCTAACCCTGCTTCTTGCACAGCTGCTTTGTGTCGCACCTGTCTCAATTTTCCTAAACAAAGAAAAATTATTAGTTTGAAAACGGCGGTTGGTTTGGGGGCCTTGACTGTTCCAATTGCTTTGTCTTGGCCTAATTCTTGTTGAGAAACTCTGCTATTGATTGGATTCACATGCGAAAACCTTTGGACTACTCAGACTTGTGTTTCCAGATTTTGTGATGATTTGGCTTATAAGGCTTTGGTTTTTCCGCCCCGTTCTGCTTGGGGATTTTGGTGGGGATTTTATCAGGGAGACTCTGTGGGGATTTGTACAAGGGAAACTCCGTGTTTGTCCAATGCGAACTCTGTGAGGAATTTTTTTTTTTTTTCGTAGCAAACTTGCTGGGGATGTGCTGGGGTGGACTTCCTTGGGGAATTGTACAAGGGGAGATTCCATGGGGGATTTGTAATAAGGGATACCCTGTGGGGATTTGTCGGTTTTGGAAGCAAATCAACTACCATGGCCAGTCGGGATGGGACTGACGCGCCACTGAGGTCGTACATTTTATTTGACTCTTGCCAAACGGAGCCCTGTAAAACCGGTCCTGCCACCTTTCTTTGTGATTATTACGGAATTAAGAGTTAGATCAAAAAGAACTCAAAGAACACTATGTAAAGGAGAACATATGAGTTTAAAGAGCAACGCCCCTCTCGGGGAGAAAAGAAGGACTTATCTGGAGTGTATGCCCGTTTCAAACCGACATGACATGCCTTTTGGACTGGATGCCCGACCTCCGAGAACTTGCATTTCCTCATGAATCAAAACAGATCTATATTTTTTTTTTCAAAACCCGGGAACCTTGCCAGGACTTTCTGAGGTGGAATCATCTTTTTGGCCGACAACGCCCTTTGCGGGTTTTCGCTAGTCGACCTCTCTCATTTCTTACTGTCGCCTGCTAGTACTCTTTGTGAGTTTTTACTAAACAAGCTCTCTCATTTTCAATTTCTCTTCTCGCATCGCCTCACGGTGCCCAAAGGTTTTCACCGACAAGACTCTCTCATCTTTCTTCTCCTCATTTTGTTGTATCGGACCCAAATAATTCCATCTTCCTATTTTGAAATGCTTTGCTGATTGATCAGAAGGACTTGAAAAAGGTTTGGGGTGAAAATAATTTGGATTGAACTACAACTTTGGAACCTTTTGGGTGGGATTATTACCGAATTATTATAACTTCTGCCCCAGTTTTACTTTCGGGGGAATTCCTGGATTTTATTGTTGGTGTGACTGAACCCCAAGGAGAGGTTGCCTACGTATCCTTTCGGAATCAAGTCAAACGTAGTTCAGGCCACTTTTGTTTTTTTTTTGTTTTTTTTTGTTGTTTTTTTTTTCTTTTTCATTTCAATTTTTTTTTTATTTTCAATAATAATTTCAGGTTCCAAAGAGGGTAATCAAAGAAGAGTAACCAGCTCAAATGGGTTTGCAAAGGGTTGATAGTGTTTGGGTAGCGAGAATGAAAGCCTTCGTCATCTTAAACTGTGCAAAGATATCGCCAGAGTGATTTAGACATATCACTGCACCTGCTTTCCAAGCAGGGTTGACGTCGTTTCTTCCGACGTCGCCCAGATACAAATGCTCCATTTGGTAACGTTTTTCGATGACGTATGGACCCTTATTTCTTGGTACAATTGCTCGTGACAAACCGCAGTTATTAAGGTTATCATTCTGTACGGGTCTAAACCCATTTACTGCTCTCAAACTCTGCTTTAGTGACGGACATTTTCCAAACCATGAACCACTTTTCTTTAGTTGTTCCTACTTTTCAAATTCTTTATATCTCAAATTTTTGACTCATTATTTGAAATTTGATCGGAGTTCTCGTGATCCGGGCATGAAGCCCGCAAACATGTCATGTTATTTAAAGCTGCATTTATCAGAATTGAAGACAACACAAAAGAAAACATAGAAGGAGAAAATGAGTAATGAAACATGATTTCATTTCTTGGCGTTTTGGGGAAGATAAGGAAAAAGGTTGACATTCAGGAAATTAAAAACATGAAAAATGAAGAAAACATCTGAGTCACCCTCTGGGGTAATTCGTAATGCAGAGAAGGTGTCAAGGCAGGTTCATTAGGACTTCCGTTTGATCAAGAATGGCGTAGCCTTCTAGTTTTGAAGCTTGGTGCTTGGCCCCATGTACGATGCTTCAACGGTGCTAGTGCCCTCTCCTGGCTGGACCATGTGTATTTCACATAGCTTTTCCCTTGTCGCCTCACTTATTTCCTCGCTCTCGTCGAGCGGGGGCACCTTATCATCTCCCTCTTTGTTGTATTTTGGTTCCTGTGGTATGCGTCCGACAAACACTGGCTCGTTCGGCCGAGGTTGTTTGATCGTCCCCCATACCATGGAGGCCTGCTTGAATACATCACTTATTCCTTTTTCTTGCTCCGGAGTTACCCTGGGTCCTTTTTCTGTATCAGCAATAGCAATTATGGCTTTAAGTGCCGGAACATCTTCCTCATCTTCACAAATCATCCCAACTATCGGCCCGTTGTTGTGGGCGGGCAGCGGATTATTGGTCAAATTTGGGATATCCTCGTCTCTCAACACAATCTTCCTTTGGTCTAACAGATTCTCTACAGCTTGTTTCAATGTCCAACAGTCGTTGGTGTCGTGCCCTTCTACCCCTGAATGGTATGCACATCTGACACCCCGCTGATATGATGGTGATCCTGGGTTCTGCCCGTTCGGTGGTATGGGCTGCAACAAATTCTTTTGGACAAGCTTAGGGAATAGGGTGGAATAGGGTTCACCGATTGGTGTGTAGTTGGGTCTCCTGGGTGGTTCCCGAGGACGGAAATTATTTGGAGGAGGTCGAGGATTGTAGTGGTTTCGGTGAGGAGGCTGATTCCTAGGATGTGGGGCCTGCCCCCGATTGACTGGTTGTGACCGCTGGATATAAGGCTGGGTGCTCATGACCATGTAGGGTTGAGGAGCGTAGGTCGCATTTTGGTGGGGGAAATAATGTTGCGAGGTTCTTTCCGAAGAACAAAGGCCGGGATTATGATATTCTCCCACCTCTGATACCGCCATGGATGTTTCCTCTTTTTTCTTCCCTCTTGCCATTCCTCCAGACCCGCTTTGGACGGCCTGGGAGGTTGCCCTTATGGCTGCCTGACTCAAAATTCTTCCCGTTTTCAAACCGTTCTCCACCATCTCTCCAATCTTAATCGCTTTCTGCGAAAGGCTTTCCCATGGCCGACATCATGTTTTGGAAATAGTCGGACTCTTGAGCCTGGAGAAAAGTAGTGACCATCTCTATCTCGTCCATGGAAGGTTTTACCATCGACGCTTGCTCACGCCATTTGATGGCGTATTCTCTGAAACTTTCCGAGGGTTTCTTCTTTAAGTTTGACAAAGCATTTCTGTCTAGTGCGATGTCAATATTATATTGAAACTGCCCTACGAAGTCCCTGGCAAGATCATCTCATATATGCCAGCGAGATATGTCCTGGTCCATATACCATTCCGAAGCGACTCCCACCAAACTTTCTCCAAAATATGCCATTAGCAGTTCTTCTTTTCCGCCAGCTCCCCGCAATTGATTGCAGTATTTTTTAAGATGTGCAATGGGGTCACCGTGCCCATCGTATTTCTCGAACTTTGGGGTCTTGAAACCTGCTGGCAGGTGCACGTGAGGGGACATGCATAGGTCGGCGTAAGAGACGCTCTTCTGTCCGCTCAATCCTTGCATATTTTTCAAACTTTGTTCAAGGCTTCTCATTCTCTTGGCAATCTCATTTTGTTCTGCAATTCTGGGGTTCTGATCCTGCCCGGGTGCAAGCTCGCACTGAGGCGGTAGAGGATTAGTGCTGGTAGCGAACCTAGTTGGTTCCATTGAGAACGATGGTGCTTGGAGTGTAAAAGAGGATGAGTCAAAGCTTGGCTTGTACGTGGCAGGCTGTGCCGTGATCGGGCAAGGCGATGCAGTAAAGATGTTCATGCTTGCATCAGTGGCCGACATTCGGGGATGAGGCTCAGAAGGCGATCCAGTGGAGAAGGCTGAGGTGGCTGGGTACCCGAATGGGGTAGCAGGATAATTTATGGGGACATTAGACGTCCCACTTGACCTGGAGAATAATTCAGGGAATCCGGGGACGACACTTGGCGGCTCTTTCCCATTGTTCCAATCGTCCAGCATTTCCAACATGCGGAGCCGTAGGATTCTATTTTCCTCTGCAGTTACGGACTCAGGTGTGAGGACGGCTGAGATCGAGCTTTCCTCGGAAACAGGGATCGTTTGCAATGGAATTTCTGAAGACATTTCCACACTTCCTTTTGACCTGGTGAAGTAAGTGTGAGTACTGCTTCTGGTCCTAACAACAGGTAGTTGAACACTTCTCCTTTACCTCGTGAAGTATGAGTGCGAGGCCAGACTTTCACCAAACCGACCGTCTTTTCGAAAACCCTGGATATACTCAACGACAAACGCACGGTTAATTTGTAGCAAATAACAGATAGTTAATCTCACGTTGGGCATGATGCACCTATACAGTTAAGTGGATTACTATATGTTTGCTACGAGAGCATGCGTCATTCCGGCATTTTTATTAGTTTTTTTTTCTTTCTTTTCTTTTTCTTTTTCTCTTTTGTTTTTCTCTTTTTTTTTATTTTGCAGTAAAAGAAATGCGACCGGATCCAATGAGGATTGCCTACGTATCACGATGCCTACGTGAATCAGATCATTACGTAGTTCGAAACTAAAAAATAAAGAAGCAAGTGCTCATTTAGCATAGGGCTCAAAAGATTTGACTATTCTTTATTTATTTACTTATTCAATTTTTTTTTTTTTGGAATTTTTTGAAAGAAATACTCTAAAAGAAGAAAGAAAATTTTGTTTATTTTGATTTTTGTTTTATTTTTTAAAGAAAGACTTCTAAAAAAAATTTATTTGCTTTTGACTTGAATTCTGGAAATTTATTAAAAAAGAAAATATGTTTGGTTGATTTTTTTTCCGTTTGTTTTACCTTTTCTACGGAAGAAAGAATGTATATGATGTTGCCCCTTAAATTTTGAAAGAGGGACTTTTAAGAAAATGATGTGAAATTCTGAGTTTTATTTATTTACAAAAGCACTTCTAAAGAAAAATCCTAATATTTTGAAATTCAATTTTTCAAATATTTTTTTTTAAAAAACATTTTACAAAAGAGAGACTAAAAAGCAAAGAGTATTTTTTTTTGGATTTTTATTGCTGATTTTTAATTCTTATTACATTATTTCACATGAAAGACTTTAGAAAGAAGAGACTATTTTTATTTGAGTTTAAAGAAAACTTCTATATTATTATTTTTTTTTTTTTGTATTTTCTAAGGAAAAATTTATAAAGAAAGAACTAAAGGGAAACATATTTTTTTGGATTTTTGAAAATTGGGGCCGGAACCGATGAGGTTTGCCTACGTATCTCACATCCGGTGAGAATCAGGCCCGCGTAGTTCGGTCAAATAAACTATTTTTGAGAAGACCCTTTTCCATTTTCTATTTTTTTTTTTAAAAAATATATATATTTTTATATAGCAAACAAACAAACTATTATTTTTCATTCGTAACAAACAAACTAACTAACGTAAAACATAAAACATTCCCTTTTTTTCATTTGTTTTCTTATTCTAAAGAAAAAGAAAATGTTTTTTTTTGGAATTTTCACCTTTAATAAAATAAATGCTTAAAAAAAATAATTTTTGAATTTTGAATCTTTAAAGAAGAATCAAACTAATAAGACCTTTTTTTTTCTTCTATTTTTCTTTGCTTTTAATATAACAAACTAATAAGACCTTTTTTTATTTTCTCAAAATTTCGGCAGAGTTTCGATACTACTCGGACATTGATTTTTCTCTAAAAATAAGTAGTTATATCTCTACACTGTCATTTTTTCTCCTCTTTTTCACGACTTTTTTTTTAATCTGTGGAAAATAATGAAAACATACAAAATCTTTTTGAATTTTCATGCTTTGTTTTATTTGTAATTTTTTTTATATTTATTATTTCTTTCAAAAATGTGGCATGGGAGACATAATGATTTCCAAGACTTCTTGGATTCCGCAAATGCTCCCCATGCGTTTTTTTCCCAACATATGAAGCGTGGGGGACATATGGGAATTCCAAGACTTCTTGGATTCCACAAATGTTCCCCATGTGCTTTCCAAAAAAGCAAGCGTGGGGGACATAGGGAATTCCAAGGCTTCTTGGATTCCACAAATATTCCCCATGCTTTGATTAAAATAACATCGTGCTGGAAATGACCAAATGACCCATTCGCCCTTGACTGAATATAACATGTAGCACATAGGATGCCATAAGATGGTCTATTATTTTCAGGTTGCTTGTCCTAGACGGACCCAACCCCTGTGTTGAGTCCCCTAAGTCAAATGCACATGATGCAAATAAACGTTCCTACTAGGGATCCGGCATGTGGCTTTGTTATACTAAGTTCATAACCTGGGTATTTGTTCTAGACCTGGCTTACCCAAACGGACAGTTTGAGCCGAAGCGGGGGCAACGTACCGGGAGCACGAAAGTCTGCCCGGCCTAGTTACTTGTCCCAACTCCGTCTTATTTGGTATGACTTTAACAGAAAGGTGGGTCACGCGCACGTGTACACCATAAATTCAGAAGACTCAGAAAGAAGGGTTTCGTAGCAGTTTTATATACACAATTCAGATAATATTAAAGTGGTAAAAGCATCATTTAGCACATTAAGCATATATCATGTAAAAATCAGATAATAAATAAAGCCAAATAACAACAATTATTCTAAGCTCGAATTCTTAACCCTGAACCAGTGGTTCTGGGTAAGGGATCCCCAGCAGAGTCGCCAGAGCTGTCACACCTCCTTTTTCCGCGCCCGCCCCGAAGGGTTAAATGCGCGAGGGGAGTTTTTCCAATTTAAGTAACAATATTCGAAATGAGATTATTTATTTAATTCAGAGTCGCCACTTGGGAAAGGTTTGGCTTTTGGTGTCCCAAGTCACCGGTTTATCTTGAATCCCAAATCGAGGAAATTTTTTGACTTTTCCAAATGAAGTCTGCGAACCAGAAATTCTAAGTAAGGAATTCTGTTGACCCGAGGGAAGGTGTTAGGCACCCTCGAATCCCGTGGTTCTAGAACGGTCGCTTAAATTGTTATAATGGCTAAATATCTGATTTAAATACATGTTGTGGCTTATGTGCTTTTATTAAGTTTAAACCGCTTTTATCATTATCATTCATTTTATAGAATTGCAACGTCATGAAAATGCATCTCGAACCCCGTCACAATCAATGCGCCCGTGATCGTCAACACATTTTTGACTTCGTTGAGATTTGAATTTGGGTCACATCAATGTGCACCCGAATTTAAGAATATGATTTAATTAAGCCGCGCCTAAAGAGTCTAACGCGTTATTATTTTTTGAGAAGGCCATGAAATTCGCCAAATGGCTCATCCTGAATTCTAAATATTTATTATGGTTAATTATTGAGGGCCACGCAATTTACATTTTTATTTGGCGAGGCTCGTCTCATTATTTTAGAAGGAACATCCTAAAGCGACTACATTTCTAATGTGTTTGTCTCTAAAAATAGAAGAAAAGATGCGTGCTAATTCAATTATATGCTTTGGCCAAATCCAGATTTTAGTTAATCGTCTGATTAATTATTTACAGAGCGAAGAAACGTTGTACCTCATGAAACATGCTTTTAACTTGATAGAAGAATTATAGACAAGATTGATGAAATGCTACGACTGCTGCAAGAGCTCCCTAACTCTAACTTATTTAGACAAGATTAATTGAAACTACTTATTAGAAAATGCGACTAATGATATTTGGAAACTCATCCTATAAACTGCCTAATGGAACTGAAACTCAAGAATCTGAAACTGTACTATCTTTAGCTAGATTTAAAGCAGTCATTTGCCCTTACATATTCAAAGCATGCTGAAAGAGCGAGTTTAAGTTAACAATCGTATTGAATAGCTGCACATTTCATGAATTGTATTTACATCTTGTATACTATAAAATGTCGCAGTTTCAGATTGGCATAGACTTTAATTAAGTACAACCTTACTAATGTATCTCTATTAGGCTAACGGACTAGAAACTTACATATCTTAACAACATTTATATAAAAAATTCGTAAGCAATGCAACAGATGATTATAACATCCTTCAGATCTTTCGATTCAACTTTCATTGCAACATCAGACAGATTCGAAATGTGTACCTGAGGAAATGCTTACAATGAAGAAAGTAGGGCAGTCAATTGAGCAACAGTACAAGCGGAACAGCAGTAACAGATGAACAACAGCAGGACAAATTCCCAGTGCAAAAAATGCAATTTAGAGCCAATGAAAGATGGCAGAATGTAGCAAATCCCCAGCAATATGGAATCAGAATTTAACCAGAATGGATCCAGAACTGAACTGATACTTCACACAACTAGTAATCTCAAACAAGACTCAGGATAAATCAATATAGAACAGGCAAATCCAGACTAGTTGAGAATCAAGACAAAGATGAAAAAATACAGTTCCTTTTTTTTTCTGTGTTAGGCCTCTCTTTATCTATTTCTGTCCGTGTGTTTTCAGACAAACTCCCTTTTCCTGTTTTCTTATCAATACCTTCTCTATGTTCACTAATATCAGGTGGTATTCCCCTGTGTTTTCTTCTTTAATATCAGGTGGTATCCTTTCTTCTTTTTCTCTCTTCTGTGTATCTATCTATATCTGCCCCTCTCTTTTTCTCTCTCTATCTCTGTATGCTCTGTCTGTATGTATTTTCCTCCCTCTCCTTTATCTCCAGGTCCTCTCTTTTATAAGCCTTAAACTTACTCCTTTTACAGCCTGATAGATTAAAAGAAAACCCCTCCCATGTGCCCATCTTCTTTTCAGTTCTACTTTAGCTATTTAAGTATTAAACCCCATCATTCCCTTGGAAGACTTATCTTTTAGAAGGTTTAATACTTCTTAAACTAAAGCAAAGTATGGGCAGTAGAATATATCTGACAGCATATGCTGTCAAACCATTTTTAAATCAAAAGCCCTTTTATGCAGGAAACAGGCTGTGCACAATGCACATGCTGTGCACAAGTGCACATGCCATCAACTCAGATTTCAATTACAGACCAAGCCTTAGGTTTCTGAAATCATATTAACAACTATAAGTAACTGAACTTGGTTCTTAATTGATTCAGGCAATGTTCAACAGAAGCAAATCGATTTATTTTTGTTCAGACAGTTGAAACTAATTGACGACACATGTCGACTCGACTATATTAGTTATAACACATACAATCGACACCAAAATCAGACATTCAAAAGTATGGGACACATGATTCGAATTGTACTGACTAAACAGAATTGTACTTCGAGGAATCAGTTAATCAGTACAAATTTGGAATTCAAACTAATTGCACAACCAATACCTACATACACACTATCAGAACAAGTAGAAGAAGATACTCAACCAAACAGCAAAGGTTCATGCAAAGTGGACAGGGCATAGTTGATAAAATTCGGGGACACAAACAAAACATGAACAGACCTTCACCATAAATCAGATGGACCAAAACAAATAAAGAAAAAAGAAAGAACTCACCTTAAACCTTGAAAAATCAAAACCTTAACTCGGACTTGGTCAGGCCTTTCTTAAGGCTGAACGGACTTTAATCGAAGTGTTTCTCAGATGAGAAACACTTCGATTAAGGTCCATTAGACCTTAACTTCTTTGGCTCGGACGGACATGGACCAGTGTTGAGGAACCTTATGGTTTCAAAAAATCAGATCTGGGATTCGTGCTTCCCTGGTCAGATTCGGACCAAACCAAGCATGGTTTGGTCACGAGGGGGGTCTGGGGAGTGTCTGGTGTAAGACTGGGGTCAAACGGTGCGAGTCAGGTTCCGACTCGAATCTTCAAATGAAGATTCGAGAAGGTGGGAAGGGATTTGAGCTAGGTGGTTAACAGATCCAGGTTCAGGATGACAAGGGGGTCCTATGGTGTTAAGGAGAAGGCCACCGGCGTCCATGCCGCCAGCTTTCATGGCGAAGGTGTGCAGGGGCGGCTCTAGGGTTTGATGGGGAAGATGGTGAAGACGGGAGCTGGGGTGTCAGATGGGGGGTAGGGTAAGGTTAGAAGGTTATATAGTTAGTGGGTGGGTGGATCCTGGCCGTTGGATGAGATGCGATGAAGGGCCAGGATCCTTCAGCTCGAAGGAAACGGTGTCGTTTCAAGGGTAAAGGGTTTGGGTTGGTCCGGGTGGAAACGGGTCGGGTTCTGTTCGTGGGTATGGGAAATGTGATCTTGGCCGTTGATCAATCTGAGATCAACGGCCCAGATCAAACTGGATTAAAACGGCGTCGTTTGGACACCCTGGGTATCAGGTTGAACTGGACCGGGCAGGCCTGGTTTTGTGCATTGTTTGTTTGGGCCAATTTTAACAAATTGGCCCAAGTCCGGAAAAGGAAGGGCCTCTTTTTTTCTTTTTTTCTTTTTTCTTTTATTATAAAAATACAAAACTAAGTAAAATCAAATTAAAATAAACACCTAATACAATTATTTGCACACACATTAAAATAATTCAAAACAGGTAAAATCAAACAAAACACAATCACGGACAAAGATGCCTGTTTATGCTTTTCTATTTAACAACCATGTTACGGTTCAGATTATGCATGACACGTACATTTTTTGTATTTTGTTTTAATAAAGTAAAAATGGGCCAAAGTCATAAACAATTAACGAAGTGCCATGTAAAAATCCCAAAATTGTACAACGGGATCAATTGTTGTTATTTTTTATTTCTTTTGGAGCGATTGTCTCGTGAAGCAAAAATCACGTGCTCATAGTAGCCCCTCGGGGGTGAATCTCGACCATAGCCTCGAGCCTTTGAAAATGTGCTGACGAGGTATCATAATGACGGAAAATTGGACCCTCATATTTTACCGTATACACATCTATAGCATCACCCTTGACCAAGTTGACTCAAAAGAGTGCTCCTTTCATGTGGTCGGATGAGTGTGAGGCGAGCTTTTAGAAACTCAAGACTGCCTTGACCAAAGCTCTATTGTTAGTCTTGCCATAAGCATCAGGTTCATATACCGTGTATTGTGATGCTTCGAGAGTTGGTATTGGGTGTGTGTTGATGCAGGAAGGTAGATGAGTTGAAGCCTCATGACGAGAACTACACTGTTCATGATTTAAAGTTGGCTGCCATTGTTCATGCGTTAAAGATTTGGAGGCATTATTTGCATGGTGTGTCTTGTGAGGTGTTTACTTATCATCATAGCCTCTAGCACTTGTTCAAGAAAAAGGATCTCAATTTGAGGTAGCGGAGATGGTTGGAGCTATTAAAGGACTATGATATCACTATTTTGTACCAACCGGGGAAGGCCAATGTGGTGGCCGATACCTTGAGTAGGAAGGCAGTGAGTATGGAATTTGGCGTATATTCTTGTTGGGGAGAGACCTCTTGAAATTAATGTTTTGGCCTTGGCCAATCGATTCGTGAGGTTGGATATTTCGGAGCGCAATCGGGTAATGGCTTGTGTGATTTCTCAGTCTTCCTTATTTGATCGCATCAGAGAGCGTCAGTATGATGATTCTCATTTGCTTCTCCTTAATTACAGAGTTTAGCACGACGATGCCAGAGATGTGACTATTGGTGATGATGGGGTTTTGAGGATGCAGGGCTGAATATGTGTATCGTATGTAGATGGGCTCCGGGAGTTGATTTTGGAGGATGCCCATAGATCGCGGTATTCTATCCATCTGGGTGCCGCGAAGATGTACCAAAATTTGAGACAACATTACTGGTGGAGAAGAAAGAAGAAGGATATTGTGGAATTTGTAGCTCTGTGTCCCAATTGTAAGCAGGTGAAATATGAGTATCAGAGACCGGGTGGCTTGGTTCAGCACATAGATATTCCAAAGTCGAAGTGGAAGCGGATCACCATGGACTTTGTAGTTGGACTCCCACGGACTTTGAAGAAGTTCGATGCTATTTGGGTGATTATGGATCGCCTGACCAAGTCCGCGCACTTCATTCATGTGTGTAGTACCTATTCTTCAGAGCAGTTGGGAGAGATCTATATTTGAGAGATTGTTCGCTTATATGGTGTCCCAGTTTCCATCATTTTAGATAGAGGTACTCAGTTTACTTCGCAGTTTTGGAGAGCCGTGCAAAGAGAGTTGGGTACTCAGGTTGAGTTGACCACAACTTTTCATCCTCAGATGGACGGCAGTCCGAGCGCATTATTCAAATATTGGAAGACATGTTGTATGCTTGTGTAATTGACTTTGGAGGGTCATGGGATCAGTTTCTACCGCTCACAGAGTTTGCTTATAACAACAGTTATCAATCGAGTATTCTGATGGCTCCATATGAGGCTTTATATGGGAGACGGTATAGATCTCTAGTTGGTTGGTTTGAGGTGGGGGAGGTTGGGCTTTTAGGCACAGACTTAATGCAAGATGCTTTGGACAAGGTGAAGGTGAATCAGGAGCGGCTTTGTACAGTGCAGTCTAGACAGAAGAGTTATGCTGACAGGAAGGTCCATGATGTGTCTTACATGGTTGGGGAGAAGGTTCTACTGAAGGTTTCACCCATGAATGGTGTTATGAGATTTGGGGAAGAAGGGTAAATTGAGTCCTCGGTTCATTGGGCCTTTTGAGGTGCTTCGAAGGATTAGGGAGGTGGCCTATGAGCTTGCTTTGCCACCTAGCTTGTCGAGTGTGCATCCGGTATTTCATATTTCTATGCTCCGGAAGTATATTAGTGATCCGTCCCATGTTTTGGATTTCAGCACGGTTCAGTTGGATGGTGATTTAACATATGATGTGGAGCCAGTGGCTATTTTTGAGTGCCAGATTCGAAAGTTGAGATCAAATGATATAGCATTAGTGAAAGTGCAGTGGAGAGGTTGGCCCATGGAGGAGGCTACCTAGGAGACCGAGCGAGAGATGCAGAGCATATATCCTCACCTATTTCAGGCTTCAGGTATATTTCTTGACACATTCGAGGACGAACATTTGTTTAAGAGGGGGAGGATGTAACGACCCGTCCGGTCGTTTCATGAGTTACCGCTCTGTTTCCCCTATTTCTGCTTCTTTATGTCTTGTTTAGCTGTATTATGTGGCATCGTTTTGGTTAGTTTGGGTTCATAGTGGTTTTGTAGAGAAATGAGACACTTAGTCTCTTAAGTTGGCCTTTTAGTTGGAAAAGTCAACCGAAAGTTGACTTATGGGTAAATTATCTCGGAATTCGGTTTTTATGATTCGCATAGCTTCGGAAGGTGATGTGGGACTTAGTAGCGTGATCGGAACGTGTTTTGGAAGTCCAGAATAGATTTAGGCTTAAATTGGCGAAATTGGAATTTTGGCATTTTCCAATTGATAGGGGAGATTTTGATATAGGGGTCGGAATGGAATTGTAGAAGATGGAGTAGGTCCATTGTGTCATTTTTGACGTGTGTGCAAAATTTCAGGTCATTCGGACGATGTTTAATAGACTTTTTGATCAAAAGCAGAATTTGGATATTTTGGAATTCTTGGGCTTGAATCTGATGATAATTTGATGTTTTGATGTTGTTTTGAGCATCTAGAAGGTTGGAACAAGTTTGAATGATGTTATGGGATATGTTGGCACATTTATTTGAGGTCCTGAGGGCCTCGGGTGAGTTTCAGGTGGTTAAACGGATCAAATCCTTGTTTTGAAAATTGCAGATTCTCTGTTGTTGGTGTTGCAGATTTTGGCCTTCGCGTTCGCGAGAGGGCTCACGTGTTCGCAAAGAGATGAGAAGTGATAGAGTCAATTTGGTCTTCGCGTTCACGATGGTGGTCCCGTGTTTGCGAAGGGTGAGGATCAGTATGCATCGCGGACGCGATGAAGTCCCCGCGTTCGCGTAGAGTAAATGGGGACAACTGGCCATCGGGTCTTCGTGTTTGCGTTATGGAGGTAATGTTCGCGATGGTATGCGAAGCAGAAGCTTCGCGTTCATGAGCTGGAGGTCGTGTTTGCGTAAGAGAAATTTTGGTCAATGAGGTTTTGTGCTTCGCGAATGCGAGGCTTTGGCCGCGTTCGTGAAGAAGGAATTTAAATTGCTGGTGTAAGGCCCCGAAACATTTTTGCTAAGTAATTTAGGATTTCGAGGTTCCATGTAGGCTAATTATAATATTTTATGTGCTATTAACATGATGGATGTCAATTGGATATGATTATAAGTGTATGAGGCATATTATAGGTTATTTGGAGTCTAAGGAGAGGCCTAAGTCTAAGCCAAGTTGGAAAATTTCATAATGGACTAAAGTTGTGAATGAGTACGCACAAGATATCACTTTGGACAATCATATCTCCAGTTATATAAGGTGTTGTGTGACGCACAACCTATCAAATTAAATCTCTTTGAGTCTAGTTTCTGACGCATCAAACCTTTTGTCATTTGGAGGTCTATACAGAAAGTTACGACAATTTTACTGGGCATGTGTCATATGCGCGCCCAGGTGCGCGGTGGAAGCGCGACCGCACATATTGAGGAGTATTTTGCGTCGTGAGCGCGGCCTTAGCACGGTCATTAGCGCGGGCGCGCTAGTAGCAGACCTTTAAATGCCCCAAGACCGGGCATGGAGAGTCTCTTAGTCATTTTTTGAGCTAGGGGTTGCTCTATCAAGGGGAGTCCGTCCCATACTTCCCTCCTATGATCCAAGGTAATGTTTTTGGAGTATTTTGAGTTGATAACTACTCCTAAACACTTATATTAATAAGGATTGATCTTGAAAATCCATAGATTCCCATTCAAATCCCTAAATTGATCAAGAACACTACAAGTGAGGATTCTCAAAATTCTTACTACAAGAGGTACGTCTATCATCTATAACTACTCTATGGTGATTATTTAGGTATGATATATACGTTAGAACTCATGGGATGGAGATTGGAAGCCATAAGTGCCTAACCTAGGTTGTGTTGGTGTTGTAGAGATTGTGAGATGGGTTATTGAGGTATGATTCTTTGTGTAATAGTATTATGTATACATGCATGTACAAATTAGGTTTGTAGGAAGATTGTTGAACATAAATAAGTAAAGATTGGGTTGGGGAATGAAGGAAATCTTGTAAAAGAGATTTGAAATCAAGATGCTCAACTAGTGTTTGATAAAATGCTCAAATGAGCTGAAACAATGGATACCTTCCTAAGTTGTGTTCAATTCTGTTATGTCTCAAGTAGATTGGGATTGCTAGAATTTCCGGAACATCGTAGCAACTTAAGGAAAGCTTAAACAAGGTATGTATGGCTAAAACCTTGTCTTTTAGAAATCGAGCTTCATCGATGTTTGTGTGAATATGGTAAGATTAAAGTTGAATTGTTGCATCGATTGTTATTTTACATGAATTGGTGTTGTAACCTTATATGCGTGAAAGATGTGTCTCAACATGATCAACGTGCTATCTTGATAACTTGAAAGGGGGAAAAGATATGAATTATGTATTGAAATTCTTAGACCTTAAATAGAGACTGAAGCTACATATAATGTGCCATCTATGTGAAGTCTTATCTATACTTATAATTTAAATTCCTCTTGTGTGCACCTACTGTCCTAAATTACAAATCTAACTTTGAAATTGAAAATGATGTGAAATGTGGCCTAGTGTCAAATATATGACGTGATAGTTGTGGCCCCAAGTTCCTTTGAAATGACATATGTGTAACCAAAGATTGGAGTGAGATGAATAATGGAAAATGGTAATGTCTCGGGAAGCCGGCTTAGCCGATCGGACCGTGATCGGACGCCATGATATATACACATGGTGGTAATGTATTGATGATTGAAACTAGAAAGTGTGAATGAAATAATGGTAACGTCTTCGGGAGATGGCTTAGCCGATCGAGCCGTGATCGAACTCCGCTTAAAGAAGCGGTGGCAAAGTGGATAATGATGCAACAGTGTGGGATGCTCCAATCTAAAATTTCAGAAACTATCTGAAAATTGTGCGAACCTCCTTATATTGTTGACATGGTGCTTATTTGAAACTTTGTTGTCTTTATGATGTCCTCTTAACTCTTCTATGAAAGTTCTTTCTAACTAGATGGTGTTTAGTTATACATACTAGTGCTATTCGATGGCACTAACATCCCTTTTGCCGGGGGCGCTACATCTTTAAATGGATGTAGGTGTTTCTATAGCAGGCAGTGTTGGTCGCAGCTAGTGCCGCATCATCCTTTCAGCTGACTTGGTGAGCCCCACTTCATTTCGAGGTCCTGTTTCATCTGTTTATCATGTATTTTGTATTTTGAGGTATAGTCGTAGACTTGTACCGACATTTCCATATTACATTACTCTTCGGTTGTGTTTAGAGGCTCCGTAGACAGGCTGTGGGTAGTGCCGGGTATTGGAAGTAAAGTGGAGATATTGATGTTTGGCAATGATGTGTAAAACCTGTAATATATTCAAAATTGTGAACGAATTTGTTAATAGAGATGAAATGGAATTGTTAATGACATGTTTATAGAATTTAATTAATGGTGTACATTTCCTCTTTATTCAAAGACGAATTTGGGTAGTATGAAACCTAACAGGCTTACTCAGTCGGGTTTACTCAGTTGAGCACCGGTCGCGCTCCTCGGATTCTGGGGCGTGACAGCTGGGCAGAATGTTTAAAAGGCCATTTTCGCAATTTTTGCCATAGTTCATTTTTGAGTTTGTTTTGGAGCTTCTTGAGAGAGATTGAAGAGGGAATTCAAGAGAACTTCTTTGAGGTAAGATTTATGGACTTAATACTCGATCCTATTGTGATTTCTACCTAATTAAACATGAAATTTGGATGATTTGAAGCCTAAAATTGGGGAGTTAGGGCTTGGAAATTGGAGACCTTAATCTATGGATTTGAGGGGTTATTGGTGGTCGGATTTTGGTATTCTTAGTATGTATAAACTGGTGAGAGTGTAAGGATTCTAGTTTTGTAATTTTTATTAAAATTCAAGACGTGGGCCCGGGGGTCAGGTTTTGACCAAATTCAGAATTTTGATGTAATTTGATTATATTCGAGTGGGCTTTATTCCCTTAGAATAGTTTGACGGTTATTTAAAGATTTTGGTTAGATTTAGAGCATTTGGAGGATGAATTGAGAGGCAAGGGCATCGTGGGATAGAGTTTGGCTTGACTTGAGGTAAGTAATACTTCCAAACTTGGTTCTGAGGATTCGAAACCCGAACTGTGTGTTCTATGATTAGTATTGAGGTGACACAATGCCAAGTGATAGGTGTGTGGGCGTGCATCGTGAGAAATGCGGCCTGGATCATCCATGGCACCGCCTAGTAACTCTTTTATGTTGATATCTGTGTTGTAATTGTGTTATTAAGTTAATAAGTTGCAAATCATGCTAATTAGCATGTTAAGGCTTCACGCAAACACTGTTGAGACCCGAGAGGTTGTTTCTTGCTATCATGTCATTAGCTTCATTTATAGTCTATACTCAGTCCTGTTCATGCATATTATATCATGCCTCAGTCTCGATTATTGCTATTTGACATATCATATCATTGTTCGGGCTTGTACCATGAATTTTTAGCTCGTGTGTGTGAGACTGGAGAGTATTGACTGAGTGAGGCCGAGATCCTGATATTGGTTGACAGTATGGGATCGGGCTGCACGCCGCAGCGAGATATTGATCATGCCTTCGCTGGCATTGATATAGCGCTTGGGCTTAGAAAAGCCACTCCGGAGTCTTTATACCCCTAGTGAGCGCAGACGGTGATATTGAGGGATGGATCTTCCCTGGACATGGATCTTGTCCGAAGTATTGGTATGGAGATGGATCTTCTCCATGAGGCTGGATTGGCCTGATTCCTCGGTAGTGGGTGACGTATAGTGAGTGATGTGTATATTTCAGAATGGATCTTCCTTGGGCCGAATGGGCCATATACAGTACCGAGTGGTTGAGCACTGTGAGTGGGAGTATTATATGTAACATTGATCATGCTATTTGTGCATTGATACTTATAGGTTCCTGAGTTTTATACTCCGTATTGTTCATATTGTGTTAAAATAAAATTGTTGTTTACATGAACTTTAAGCACATCTACTTTTTCGTACAATTAATTGTTATAACCTGTTGAGGTTTGGTTCGTCACTACCGTTAGTCCATAGTTTAGACTTGTTACTTACTGAGTTGGTATACTCACGTTACCCCCTGCACCCCGTGTGTAGATCCAGGTATCTCGGGGCATAGTAGTGGTTGCTGATCTTGCCGGAAGGAGACTTTCTGTGGAGATTGCGAGGTAGCTTCTTGGCGACCGCAGTTCCGCCTTCTCCTTTCCTTATCTTCCTTTAGTATATTTATTTGGATATTCTCAGACCGTGTTGGTCATGTTATTTCGAACAGATGTGGTAATTTTGGCTTATGACTTAGTGACACTAGAGGTCATGAAGTGTTTCTTTCCGCTGGATTTTGATTTCTACTTTTATCTTATTTAATTTCTATTAAAATTATGATTTTCTAAAGTTTTTATTTGGAAAATAGAGTATTTAGAAATAAGTGGCCGGCGTAGTATCACGATAGGCGCCATCACGACATGATTAGATTTTGGGTCGTGACAATTATTGAATGCAAAGCGTATATAAATTCTTATGAATACATTTAAACAAGAACGGAGAGAACAACTGCCCAAAAAAATATTTATTAAGAGTGATATGTATTGATGAATGCCATTTATTCTAAGGCCACAAAGGAATATACTAATATACAAGGCCTGCTGCGAGGGAGTTAGAGCAGTTATTTTCTTAACAAACTTACAAGCTTGATTAGTTGACAACATCCTTTGGCGCTAGATTTGTAGAGAAGATGTAGTTCAAAGATTATTTAGAGTATATTGGTATTTAAAGCTTCATTATCTTGTATATATATAGCCTTATCTATAGAGCGGTGACGTGCTACCTCTCCTAGACGAAGGAATGTACTTGTCTTTTCTCCCTTTTTTGTATACCTTTTAACCTTATTTCTTTTTATATTTTTTGTTGGATTTTTTAAGCTTATTTTAGCTTAAAAGAGGTTGAATGAGAAATGGAGGGAAAATGAAATATTTTATTTTCTCTCCTTGACAAAGGGACATTGTCCCATATTGGAAGAGGAAATGACTTTTGATGGGTATATATACAATTGCTCTTCTTCTATCTCTTAAAGAGTTAAGAAGAAGGAAAGTCTCTTACCGCCGCCATCGTTGCTCGCTTGACTCGGCTTCGGCTTCGGATTTGGTCAAATGATTGATTGATTATTTTTTTGGACCAAATTTATTTGTTAATAGTAAATATTAACGTAATAATATTAAATATCCGTTTTTATAATGGGAAATTAATGTTAAATCCAAATTAAGTTTCCTCCACGTCTGTTTTCCATTTTTATAACGGAAAATTAAGTTTCCTCTGGGTTTTGAATTCTTGTTTTATTTTTATAGATAACCCTTTACGTTATGGCTGTTTTACGTAAACAGTCATGATATCCCTTCTGAAGAGTTGTACCTCTTCATTTAACCTCGACATGTTGGCTATAAATAGCACACTATTCTCTCAGATTTTCCATATGAAATTCTGAATTCTCCTCCTTTCTTCTGCATTGTTTTAACTACAAAGAAAGCAACAGTAAGTGTGATTTGCTACCGATCATTGTGTTCGCGGAAATACTGGGGTTTGAAGTACCGCTACACCAGTGTGTAATCCGTTCTATCCTAGGAGGAAATAATTCACAACCTTGGGTACTAGGAGGGGATTATGTTTCTTAAGGAAAAACTGTGAATTCAGTGGGCTCGAATTAAATTTTGTTTCTTCTACATTTCTATTTACACGTTATTTTCCTTTTCTTTAGATAATTGAAAGGAATTCAAATCCTTTAGACTTAATTCATGCTGATATTTGTGACATGAAGTCAATACCATCTCGCGTTACAAAGAAGTATTTCATAACTTTTATTGACGACAGTACTCGATATTGATATGTTTACTTACTTAATAATAAAGTTGAAGCAATAGACACATTCAAGAAATACAAAAATGAAGTTGAAACGCAACTTAACAAGAAAATCAAAATGATAAGAAGTGATTGGGGTGGTGAATATGAATCTCCTTTTTGAAGAAATATGTTTAGAATATAGAATTATTCATCAAGCAATGGTTCCTTAAACATCCCAATCCAATGGGATTGCGGAAAGAAAGAATCGTTCATTAAGGGAGAGATTATGAACGCATTGTTGATAAGTTCTGGTTTTCCATAGAACTTGTGGGGGGAACCCATTCTTACGACTAACCAGATACTAAATCGAGTACCCCATTGCAAAACGCAATCCATTCCATATGAAAAATGGAAAGAAAGGAAGCCAAACTTGAATCATTTTAAAGTGTGGGGGTGTTTGAAAAAACTACATGTTCCTAATCCCAAAAGGGTAAAAATAAGATCGAAAACTGTTGATTGTGTTTTCATAGGATATACAACCAATAGTAAAGCATATCGATTTTTGGTTCATAAATCAGAAAATCCCGACATTCATAATAATATTGTTATAGAATCAGATAATGCTGAGTTCTTTGAAAATGTATATCCATAAAAAAGGAATGTGAGTCGATTAGTGAAGGATCTAAATGACCTCGGGAAGACACAAAAGAAAGTACATTTAATCAGGAGGATCCAAGATGTAGTAAACGTCAAAGAATGAATACTTCATTTGGACCAGACTTTGTGACATTCTTATTGGAAAATGAGTCTCGAACATTTAAAAAAGCTATGTCTTCTTCAGAATCATTATTTTGGAAAGAGACAGTCAATAGTGAAATAGAATCCATATTGAACAACCATACATGGGAATTGGTTATATCTTCCTCTATAAATCATTAGGTTCTAAATGGATTTTTAAGAGGAAAATGAAAGATGATGGCACTATTGATAAATATAAGGCAAGACCTGTGGTAAAAGAGTATATACAACGAGAAGGCCTTGACTATTTTGATACATACTCTCCAGTTACATGAATTACGTCCATACAAACGTTAGTAGCATTAGTTGCAGTTTATTGTCTTGAAATTCATCAAATGGACATTAAACGGACTTCTTAAATGGAGATTTGGAGGAAGAAATCCACATGGAACAACCTGAAGGGTTTGTGGTTCCAGGTAAAGCAAAGAAGGTATGTAGACTTGTTAAGTCCCTTTACGGACTAAAACAAGCATCCAAACAATTGCATGCAAATTTTGACCAAACAATGTTGTCAAATAGTTTTTAGATAAATGAAAGTGATAAATGTGTGTACATTAAAAATGTTCCAAATCATATAATCATTGTTTTCTTATATGTAGATGATATGCTGATAATGATTAATGACATTGCCAACATAAATGCGACTAAGTGTATGCTAACGAGCAAGTTTGATATGAAGGACTTGGGAGTTGCTGAATTAATTTTGGGGATTAAGATCCTTAAGACTCCTCAAGGTCTAGCATTGTCACAATCTCATTATATGAAGACAGTATTTGGAAAGTTCAAGCACTTAGATTATAAAGTTGCAAAGACTCCAATTGATGTAAATCTTTCACTAGCAAAGAACAAAAATCAACGCATATCACAATTTGGTTATGCTCGTTTGTTGGGATGTTTAATGTGTATCATGAATTATACACGATAAAGCTTGTGCTATAAGTAAATGTAACGACCCGACTAGTCGTTTTACTTTCTAGAATATTGTGCCCTAAATAAGACTTTCTGTACTTGCTTTTAATGATTTATGACTTGTGGGGATGGTTATTTTGGGATTTGGGAGAGTCTGGACTGAAATCGGAACACATAGTTCTTTAAGGATGGCTTAAAAGGCCAAAATTTGACTTCACTCAATATTTTGAGCAAACGACCTCGGAATCGGGATTTGACGGTCCCAATAGGTTCATATGATGATTTCGGATTTTGGCGTATATTCGGGTCGGGTTTTGGATGACCCAGAAGCGTTTCGGCGCCTAATAGTGAATGTTGGTTCGTGAAGGTTTTGGAGGTTCTTTAAATTTGGTTTGGAACGTGTTTTGGTGATATAGAGGTCCAAACATAAATTAGAAGTCGGGAATAGTTCCATTATATCATTAAGACTTGCTCGTAAAATTTGGTGTTATTCCGAGTTCATTTGATAGGAATCAGATAAATGGAAGTAGTTTGGGAGTTTTTGAATTTCATGAATTTGTTCATGTGTTTTGGTGTCAGATTCGAAGTTTTGAAGTTAATTTTGGTATTTTGATCACTCGAACGAGTTTGTATGAAGTCATTAGACTTGTGTGGGTAGTTGGTGTTGAGTCCCGAGGGCTCGGGTGAGTTTCGGACCTGTGGAAGGGGTAAGAAAAACACTAGATTTCTGGTGTTTCTGGACATCAGTTGCAGGTCTCGCAAATGCGAGAAATAGTTCGCAAATGTGAACCTCACATTTGCCAGAAGGGCTTCGTAATTTCGAAGGAGCCTGACAGAGGCAGTGATCGCATTTGCGAAAGAAATTCTACATTTGCAGTTCCGGTAGAGTTCGCATTTGCGACTCTTTGGTCGCATTTGCGACACCCAACAACTGAAGGCCAACCTTCGCATTTGCGATGGACTTGCCGCATTTGCGAATCTGGTGTCGCAAATGCGACATCAGAGGCCTATGCCCAACTCATTTATTGCAGGACTTAGGCCAATTATTTTATTTCACTTCAACTCTTGGACGATTTTCGGAGCTTTTGGAAGGGGGCTTTCATCTTGCTCTTTGAGGTAAGTAAATTCTATACAACATGAGTTAAATACATAGATTATGAGTAGATTAAAATGTAAAAATTAGTGAAAATCATGGGTTTAGATGGAAAATCTAGGGTTTGAAAAATGAGATTTTACCACAAAATTGGCCATGAGACTTGGTGAAAATTACATATTTATGTTTCTTAGTTTGTGGGTAACAACTTTCTTCGAAAATTTTTGGAATCCGGGCACGTGAGCCGTTGATGAATTTTTAGGAATCTTGCAATTTGATTTGGGGAATTTCTTTAATAGTTGTGGTATGAACTTTTAAGCCTATATTGATTAGTCTTTACGCTATTTGGATATTTTTGGATTGTTCGGCACTGAATTGAGGGTTTGGGGTATAAGCTTGGACTGGAAAGAAGGTATTGAAGAGAGGGAAGTATCTTTTCTAACCTTGTAAGAGGGAAATTTCCCCATAGGTGAATTTAATTAATATATAATTATTTGTGGGGGCTACGTGCACGCGAAGTGATGAGAGCCCGTACGTAGCTACTATTCCTGTTATGTCTGGGTAGCTTTAGGCTTTATCACGACTCAAGTTCCCCTCCATTGGGTATCGTGATGGCACTTAGTCTTAGGGACTAGGTAAGCCTAACATGTACTAAATAACAACAATAATAAAGGAAAATCTAACATTCTCAATATAGAAATCTTTAAAGAATTTACAATTTCCCAAAACTGGTAGTACAAGTCATAAGCTATGCAGAGTTTGCTACAACTTCTAAATACAACTATTTGAAAATGAGTAAAAACAGTTGAATACAAAGTAAGAAGGTGACTCTGAAGCATGCGAACGCAGCGGCAGGTTTACCTTGAGTCTCCTCAATAAGGATCCGCATTGCTACTAACGATCAATACCTGGATTTGCACAAAAATGTGCAGAAGTGTAGTATGAGCATACCACAACGGTGCCCAGTAAGTATCAAAGCTAACCTCGGTGAAGTAGTAACGAGGACTAGTCAAGATGCCCATTGGTCTAATAAACAGAACAAGCATAAGTATAGGAGTGACATAACATGACATCTAACTAAGCCCTACATGATACGACTAACGACATAGCAACTGCAATAAGGAAAGAAAAACAACAAGTAATAGCAGAACACCATAATAAGACATAGAAGGATAGACCGGAACACAACCCGATTCTAAAAATCACAATATAGTAAAGGCAACTAGTATCTCAGCACTGCAATAATTTCCACATCAGGCCTTAGCCAACAACCCCAATAAATTTGTCAAATCCTTCAAGTGTAACTTCCACCCGCAACATATTTATACTGGGATCTTTAAAGCAAACTCCTTTCCAATAAGAATTTTTTTTGAAATATACTTCCATCAAATATAAACTTTTCAAATAAATATCCTTCAAACATAGTTCTTTCAAGATAAATGCTTTACAAATATACTTTTCAATCAATGTCTTTCAAACATAGTTTCTTCAAGATAAATGCTTTTCAAATATACTTTTCAAACAAATGCTCTTCAAACATGATTTTTTCAAGATAAATACTTTTAAAATACAACTTTTCAAGTAAATATCCTTCGAGTATAGGTCACTCTATGACACCTAAGCATAGAAGATTAGCAGCTCTGAATACATATATATCAACAAGGGAATCTATCGGGATCCCGTCCCGTAGTCCTGAATTTATTAGGCAGTACATGGAGATCTCCCGGAATACGTCCGTAGTCCCAAAATAAATATGCAGTGATGGAAGATCTCCCGGAATATGTCCGTAGTCACAAAATAAATATGCAATACAGGGAAATCTCCCAAAATACGTCCGTAGTCCCAAAATAAATATGCAGTACATGAGGGATCTACAGGAATACGTTCATAGTCCCAAAATAAATATGCAGCGCAACCAACAAAGAGAACAGTTATAGCATGGCAGAAAACTCATACATACCCACAACAAGTACAAAGAAACAATGACAGTAACACATAGTACGTCGAGTAAATCAATACAAGAGCTTTAAATCTCAAGAAATGGTACAACTCGTTCACAAGGAATAATCACTGTATAGAATGCTAGGAGTAAAGAGAACAACTTGACCAGGGAAGGCAAAAACGTATCAACGAATCCACAATATTCAAGTCAACAATAAGAAGCCAACACGAGTCAAATAGTTCCAAATAAAGGCAATTTGACTAAGATATAGGTTATCTAAACTCTTTTTGAGGTTGAGCAATTATAGGAGATATTCAATAATTCAAATAAGGGTAAGCAGCAAAAGATAATCATAACTCCAATTAAGATTCAACAATTATAGGATGAGATAATAATAATTTCAATTAAAGTTTAACAGTTATGAAAATATAGCATGACGATGGAAGAGGTAAAATCTTCGATTAGGTCAAA
Source organism: Nicotiana tabacum (assembly GCF_000715075.1). Lineage (NCBI taxonomy): Eukaryota > Viridiplantae > Streptophyta > Magnoliopsida > Solanales > Solanaceae > Nicotiana > Nicotiana tabacum. The sequence continues at coordinate 27,202,874 of NC_134082.1, read as the reverse complement.
GAATGCTTCAATTAGATAGTAAGAGAGAATCCTAAGGCAATTATCTTAAATTAAAGCATGTAGAAGTGAATCTACCAAGTAGGAACCCAACGTATCAAGAACAACTTCATACACGATAAATATAAGGACTTAAGCACCCTAAAGAGCAACTTCCCACAAATAAGTCTGAACACGCACTCGTCACCTCACGTACACACACTACAATCAACATAGAAGACTCAAATCCTAAGGGGTAGTTCCCCTACATAAGGTTAGGCAAAATACTTACCTCAAAAAGAACGACCCGGTACTCTAAAATGAACTCCTCGGTGAAAAGACCTCCGGACGGCTCAAATCTAACAAAAATAACTTCAATGCACAAATAAAACTCATAAGAAACTATTCCGGATCATAAAGTGTATATCTTTAACAAATCCAAAAGTCGACCCAAAATACGGCCCTCAGACCCGCATCTCGGAACCCGACAAATTTTATGAAATCTCAACACCCATTCCAATATGAGTTCAAACATACAAAAATTACCAAATTCCGATACCATTTCGTCCCTCAAATCATGATTTTTTATTTTAAAAATTTTCTTCAAAAACCAACCCTTTTCCAACCAAAAACACAAATTTAATGATAGAAATGAAGGTAAAATCATGGAATACATTAAATAATAGGTGAGCAACACTTACCCAATCGATTAGCTTGAAAACTGCCAAAAGTCCCTCCCAAATCCGGAGTCCACAACTCAAAATATGAAGAAAAATAGCCAAGCCACAAGTTATATAAATCTGCCAGGACTTCCGCACCTACGACAAACTTAGCCGCATCTACACAACCGCAGGTGCGCATGACCAACCACACATGTGCTCCACTCCACTCATGCGCCCAAGGATCTGCTCCTGCGGCACCGCGTGTGCGCTCCAATTTTCCGCATATGCGGAGACTGCCCAGACTAGCTCCTCTCGCACCAGCGCCTCCTCCTTCATACCTACGATCATCGCACATGCGCCCATGGTCTGCAGGTGCGATTACACCAGAACTCAGCCCTCTCCAAAACCATGGAAATTATTTGAAACTCGTCCGAAACACATCTGGGGCCCTCGGGACACCATCCAAGCGCACCAACAAGTTCCATACCCCTACACGGACACGCTCGAGGTCTTGAATCACATCAAATCATTATGAAACTATGAATCGCACCATGAATCAATCTTATGAACTTTCAATCTTCCAACTTCTAAAACTCATGCCAAAACCTATCAATTCAACCCGGAATGACCCGATTCTAAATCCATATCTAGTATCGGTCTCTACCAGTTGCTTCAACTCATTCCTACACCTACAAGGTACGACCAGATAATATAACACACCACATGTAGGCTTATAATAACACTTCTGATCACAACAGCTGCCTGAAATCAATTCAACTCAAACAATTAACCTCATATCTGATAGAACTCTGTTTCAAACCTCCATAACAATGATAATGACGCAAGAAACACAAAGACATCATAATTAGACACCTGAATCACCAAGCCAAAACTAATACCACTGACATACATCCTGCAAGCTAAAACTCAAGAAGCACAGAACAAAAATGACTGAATATGAAAAGGGAGCACATAAGGGAACTACCAAATAAGACCGATAGGCACAACTCTCTATTAATACTAACCTACAACACAATATAACAAGGAAAGAGATAACTTCCACTGCGGTACTCGGCCCGGTTCAAACATATCGAATCACAAAAGATCACGACGGTCTCACCCTTAACTCTAAATCACATATCGAATATATATCATACCAATTGAAATCTTCCACTAACTCAACTCTGCCAATAAGATCACAACACTCACTAAACTCTCTCCTCAATAGAGTATCAAATCACAACTCGTAACCAAAATACTCAGAAAAATCACATCAAGATCACCATGATGAAAACTCACTTCGAGTCTTACCACTCTCAATGATGAATGATAACAATGATAGACACGGGCTACCACTTACAGAATCTCCCAACAGGAGCAAACACAAAAATAGAGTGCAAAACATGAAACTCACTCATAAATGAAGCAACAAATAAGGCTCGACTAGTTGAACTATAATGAAATACAAATGGTGCACCTCTGTAATAGATCGAAACATGCATGTATGATAACATCTGGCACAATGGCCTTCAGCCTACTATATGAAACACATCAACGGATTGGGCCTCCCCCTCTTAGGCACCCTTACTTGCCTGAATACCCCGTTGTAACACATCTGCCCGGAGCCTAGTACAATCTCTCACCGTGTGGCTGATATTTCCACAAATAAAAAAAGCTCTCTAATGATGTGGCGGTGGAAACTACGACGTACGAGTACTCTGAGACTTATGAACACCTGAAACACCGCCACACCGGAAGTGCAAACTGACTGGCTGACCCATAAAACCTCTACCATGTCATGCCCTGCCTCTAAAATAAGGACTAGCAGATCTCTTTGGTCCACGAGGCTTCCTTGCCTCCCTAAACTCTCTTCCTGGTCTCGTTTTCCCCCTTACCCCTAGTCCCACATGCCCTCTAACCAGCGAGTGATCCCTACCACCTACTTAAACGAGACATCCGACTCCAACTCTCGAGTCATGCTGAACCGAATATCATGTCTAAGCCCCTCAATGAATCTATGGACTTGCCCTATATCCGTATCGACCAACGCATGTGCATTTCTGGCCAAATCACTGAATCTGACGACATACTATAATGGTGACATAACGCCTTGACGCAACAGCTCAAACGCCGCGTGCCATGCATCCTGAAGGCACTGAGGTATGAACTTCCTTAAAAACATCTTTGAAACCTAAACCCATGTAAGTGAAGCTGCATCGGCCGGGCTACCCAACTCATATGCCCGCTACCACTGATAAGTAATTCCCTAAAGCTGGAACGTAGTAAAAGCAACCCCACTCGTCTCAACAATGTCCATAGTGAGGAGGATGTTATTGTACTCCTCCAGAAAACCATGGGCGCTCTCTGAAGCCATGCCGCTGAATGTAGGAGGGTTATATCTCTTGAACTTGCAAATCTAAGCTGCCCTCTCTTGAATGTTGCTGCCCTAATCATGAGCTGAACTGGATCCACATGCTGTATCACTATGACACCTGGAACCTGACTGACGTGACGTCACTACTCTATAGTGTGGGCGGTAGGAGTTTGGGCTCCTCCCCCGGTCTATGAAGTAGCTGGTGCAATCGGAATCAACCCCTCGTGAGCCAATATACAAAACATGCCTAGGAACTGTGCTAAAGTCTCCTGAAGTCCGGGGGTAACACAGGCGCCTTTGGTACCTGCCCCCCCCCCCAACTAGAACTACTGCGGCTCCTCAACTGCTGCTCTAGTAGGTGCCCTAACTGCGGCACATGCTCCTCATCAGCCTCTGGCCCTGACCTTAGATGCATCTGCTCCGGGGATAACATCATCAGGAACCGCAGCTCGTGTCCTCCCCATCAGTGAGATAATGGAATGATAATTTCAAACTTCAATATGAATGAACTCGCACGATAGGAATAAAGGAAGTGAAATTATCTTAATAGTTTTGTATCCTCTCGAAGATATGTACAACATCTCCGTACCGATCAGCAAGACTTTACTAAACTTGCTTATGACTCGCAGCACCTAAGAACCTACAGCTCTGATACCAACTTGTCACGACCCAATTTCCCCTCTGTTTGGTATCGTGATGGCACCTAGTTGTAGGGACTTGGTAAGCCTAACATGTAATGAATAAAAACAATAATAAAGGAAAATCTAATAGTATCGATATAGAAGTCTTAAAGAATTTACAATTTCCCAAAACCGGTAGTGCAAGTCATAAGCTCTACAGAGTTTGCTACAACTTCTAATTACAAATATTTGGAAATGAGTAAAAATAGTTAAATACAAAGTAGGGAAGGTGACTTCAAAGCCTGCGAACGCAACGACAGGTTTACCTTGTGTCTGCTCAGCAAGGATCCGCACAGCTACTAATGATCAATACCTAGATCTGCACAAAAATGTGTACAAGTGTGGTATGAGCACACCACAGTGGTGCCCAATAAGTATCAAGACTAACCTAGGTGAAGTAGTGATGAGGACTAGTCAAGATGCCCACTGGTCTAATAAACAGAACAAGCAAAGGTATAGGAATGACAGAATATGACATCTATCTAAGGAATACATGATATGGCTAAAAACATAGCAACTGCAAGTGTAACTTGCACCCGTAAGTTGTTTATATTAGGATCTTTAGAATAAAATCCTTTCCAATAAGAAATTCTTTTGAAATATACTTCCACCAAATATAAACTTTTTACCACGACCTGAATTTTCCACCTTCGGGGTCGTGATGGAGCCTAACATTGAACTCGCTAGGCAAGCCAATGTCACAGTTTATTACACATTTTTCCTTTATCTTTTAGATGTATATATGACTTATAAGATGAATCAACAGAAATAAATGCGGAAGAAACAATTTAAAAGCTTAACTTGAACATTAATGAAATATAAATTAACATCTACCCAGAAGGGGAGTCACAACTCACGAACTGTCTACAATTACTACATGTAATGGTCTGAAAGAAAAATGTACATTTGTTTCGAAGGAAAAGTAAAAACAAAATACAGTAAAGGTAGAAGGGGATGCTAGGGGCTGCGGATGCATGCAGGACTACCTTGGGTCTCCTGAACTGAAGGAGCACCCACGAACTCTAATCAACTACCAACTCCGAAATGTGCACAGGAAGTGCAGAGTGCAGTATCAGTACAACCAAGCCCCTGTACTGATAAGTGCCGAGCCTAATCTTGACGAAGTAGTGATGAGGCTACGGCGGGGCATACAACATATACAACCTACAACAGTTTATACTAAACGGAAAGGAAATACAGAATGTACATAAAACAATAACTGACATTAAATAAATTCGAAATCCAACTGTACTACTACTACTTTTTAGCTATAGCCAATCCTTATGGGGCTTTTCAATATCTCAATAATAGACTTTCAATAGAAATACATGCCAAGAAACATAACTGATGCAGCGTGCATCCCGATCCCACCATGTGAACAACATCAGTATCAATAATCCAACAATAACAATATCAATATTCAACGACAACAGCATCAACGTTCTCCCTTATTCCTTCTTGTTGTGGCGCGCAACCCGATACCATATGTCCTTCCTGATTACTCCTTGTTGCAGCGTACAACCTGATACCACCAGACAATCACTTTCCTCTCTTATTCCTCCTATTGCGGCGTGCAACCCGATCCCAACATATGTATATATTAACACCAATCACAAAGAGAAAATACCAAGAAGCTCACAAGTCAACTCAATTTCCACATTTCTACACTTCAACTCGTATAATGGGTTATCACTACGATTACGAACTTCACCCATGAAGGCTAATTAGCAAGACCAACAAAAGTGCACCATAAGGAACCAACAACTCAATACACGTTAACACTATAAATAAATGGAACCATGAAATAATTAGATTCTCCAAATACGAGGGCAACCATTAATATAATGCAATTAGGCATGGAGACATTTATGGCAAATGGCAATTAAAGTATAGAAACAGGTTAAGCATGTAGCAATTAAGACAAGGAATGATATAATAGGAAACGGGGAAGGGACAGCTAAATATGGTAATTTTGGTGGCGCATAGGTACTCATCACCACACCTATACGCCACACACATGAAATTATACATAGCAAATAAGTCGGGGATTCTTATTCCCTCAAGTCAAGGTTAGACCAAACACTTACCTCAAGCCAATGGGTAATTCAACACCCAACCACCGCTCTCCCTCTCAATTCCACCACCAATTCAATCTTATCTAGCCATTATTAATTGAATAACATCATTAAATGCTAAATAAACCAATTCTAATGCATGAATATGAATTCCCAAATATTTTCCCAAAAAAGTCAAAAATCGACCTCGGGCCTGCTTGGTCAAAACTCGAAGTTCGAACCAAAACTCGACCATTCATCCACGAACCCAAATATGCAACTAGTTTTGAAATCCGACCTCAAATTGAGGTCCAAATCCCCAAATTTTGAAAATCCTAATTTCTACCAAAAAACACCCAATTCCCCATGAAAAACCCTATATTATAAGATGAAATCATGTGAAAAGACGAAGTAGATTGAAAGAAATAAGTTAGAAGTTGTTTACCCACGTTTTGGGGAAGAACTTTTCCTTGGAAAATCGCCTAAGGGAGCTTAGGGTTTGAAAAATTGAAAGGATGAGTTGAAATCCCGTCAAAATCCCACTTAACAGGTCGCAAATGTCGCAATTGCGATGGGAGCTTTGCAATTGCGAAGCGCGCAAATGCGAAGGAATATCACAAATGAGAGAACCATCACACCACTACTGCCTTCGAAATTGCAAAGGGATGTTCGCAATTGCGAACACCAACCTCCGCAATTGCGGCAAAAAGATCGCAAATGCGATCAGTCCCTCCGCAACTTGTACTTCGCAATTGCGAAGAAGAGTTTGCAAATGCGAACAGAGCAGGCCTAGGCTTTCTTCGCAAATGAGATTAAGCCCTCGCAATTGCCAAGCCTGTTGGGCTCGCAATTGCGAATCCTGATCTCTCAATTGCAAGATCAGAGCCTGCAACACATACCAGCTGCAATAGAAATTTTATCTAAGTCCAAACTCACCCCGTGGCGTATCCAAAACTCACCCGAGCCCTCGGGGCTCCAAACCAAGCATGCACGTCTAAAAACATCATACGGACTTTCTCGTGCAATCATATCATTAAAATAACATCAACAACTTCGAATTCAACCTCAAATTCAAGAAATTCCTTAAGAACACCAAAATTTCCATTTTCTCAACTAAAGGTCCGATTTATACCAAATCAACTCCGATTCTTACCAAATTTCACATATTCGACATATTTATTACTTTAAACATGTTCCGGGCTCTGGAACTAAAATATGTGCCCGATACCATCAAGAACACAAACCATTTCATTTCCGAAAGCGTTTATATTTTCAAGCAAATAATTTTCTTTAAAAGTTGTTTTCTTGGGTTAGGGACCTCGGAATTCGATTCCAAGCATACACCCAGGTCCCTTATTTAACTAAGACCCTACGAGATCATCAAATCATGGGTCGGATCCGTTTACCAAAAATATTGACCGAAGTCAATTTTAATCTACTTTAAAGGCCAAATTAATTATTTTTCTAAAATTTCACATAAAAGCTTCCGAAAATATGCCGGACTACGCACTCAAGTCGAGGTGAAACAAAAGGAGGTTTTAAGGCCTTGGAACATAGATTTGACTTCTAAAAGAAGAGATGACCTTTTGGGTCATCACACTTTTCGAATAAATATCCTTCAAACATAGCTCTTTCAAGATAAATGCTTTAAAATTATACTTTTCAATAAATGTCTATCAAACATAGCTTTTTTAAGGTAAATGCTTTTCAAATATACTTTTAAAACAAACGCTCTTCAAACATGATTTCTTCAAGATAAATACATTTCAAATACAACTTTTCAAGCAAATATCCTTCAATTATAGGTCACCCTGTGATATATCAACCGGGGAATCTACCGGGATCCCTTCTAGTAGTCCCGAATTTAATATGCAGTACAGGAGGAACTCCCGGAATACGTCCGGAGTCCCAAACTAAATATGCAGAGCTAGGGGATCTCCTGGAATACATCCGTAGTCCTAAAATAAATATTCAGTACAGGGGGATCTCTCAGAATACGTCCGTAGTCCCAAAATAAATATGCAGTACAGGGGGGGTCTCCCGAAATACATCCGTAGTCCTAAAATAAATATGCAGCGCAACTAACAATGACAACAGTTATAGCATGGCAGAAAACTCGTACATCACCAAAACAAGTACAAAGCAACAATGATAGTAATACAGAGTATGACGAGCGAATCAATACAAGAACTTTAAATCACAAGAAAAGGTAGAACTCGTTCGCAAGGAATAATCATGGTAAAGAATGCTAGGCGTAAAGAAAACAACTTAACTTAGAAAGGAAAAAACCTAGCAATGAATCCACAATATTCAAGTCAACAATAAGAAGCCAACATGAGTCAAATAGTTCCAAATAAAGGCAAGTAGACTAATATATAGGTTATCTAAACTCCTTTTGAGGTTGAGCAATTATGAGAGATATTCAACAATTCAAATAAGGGTATGCAGCAAAATATAATCATAACTTCAATTAAGATTAAACAATTGTAGGTAGAGATAATAATAATTTCAATTAAAGAGAAACAGATATGAAAATATAGCATGACGGTAGAAGAGGTAAAATCTCCAATTAAGTCAAATAAGCTTCAATTAGACAGTAAGAGGGATTCCTAAGGCAATTATCTTTAATTAAAGCATGTAAAAATGAAACTACCAAATAGGAACGCAATGTATTAAGAATAACTTCATACACGGTAAATATAAGGACTTAAGAACCCTAAAGGGCAACTTCACACAAATAAGTCCAAACACACACTCGTCACCTCACGTACATGGACTGTAATCAACATAGAAGACTCAAATCCTAAAGGGTAGTTCCCCCACACAGGGCCTCAAAGATGACGAACCGGTACTCTAAAATAAACTCCTGGGGTGAAAACACCTCCGGACGGCTCAAATCTAACCAAAATAACTTCAATGCATAAATAAAACTCCTAAGAAACTATTCCGAATTATAAAGTCTAAATCTTTAACGAATCCAAAAGTCGACCCAAAATTCGGCCCTCAGGCTCGCATCTCGAAACACGAAAAATTCTACCAAATCCAAACACCCATTCCAATATGAGTTCAACCATACAAAAATTACCAAATTTCGATACTATTTTGTCCCTCAAATCATGATTTTTTATTTTAATTTTTTTTTCAAAAACACAAATTTAATGATAGAAACGAAGGTAAAATCATGGAATACATTAAATACTAGGTGAAGAACACTCACCCAATCGATTAGCTTGAAAATCCCAAAAAGTCGCTCCCAAATTGAGCGTCCAAAACTCAAAACATGAAGAAAAATAGCTAACCCTTGAGTTATATGAATCTGTCAGGACTTCCGCACCTGCGACAAACTTAACCGCATATGCTTAACCGCAGGTGAGCATGACCAACCGCACCTGCGCTCCACTCTGCTTCTGCGCCCAAGGATACGCTCCTGCGACACCGCACGTGTGCTCCAATTCTCCGCATCTAGAGAAACTGCCCATACTAGCTCCTCTCGCATCTATGCCTCCTCCTTCGTACCTGCGACTCAAAAGTCAACTATGGGTTAACTTCTCCATTTTCCAAACATTAACTTTTTTCACTTTTCGCCGAATTGCCTCAAATTGCTCTACGAACCTCCGATCCAGATTCGGAGACGTGACTAAGTCCAAAATCACCATACGGAGTTGTTGACATTATCCAAAACTTATTCCGGAGCCGTTTACACAAAAGTGAAATCCCGATCAAATTCTCATTGCTTAAGCTTCCAAAACTAGAATCCTTCTTCCAATTCGATTCTGAATCATCTGGTAACTGAATTCAACCATGCACGCAGGTCGATATAGATAATGTGAAGCTGCTCAAGGTCTTATATCGCTGAACGGAACTTAAATTCTCAAAATAACCGGCCAGGTCGTTACAGTCTTACACCATGATTTGTGGACACTGTTAATTGATTATGTGTGTTGATTTTACTGGATAAGAACTAAATTTAAGGTTTTAAGAATTTCAAAGGTTTAAATTCAATTATTTTTAAAAGAATTGAGGGAATCTATATTATATTTATATATAACCGCATCGCAAATATATTCCACAAGCAAGGTGACTATTTCCATTACTCTCATGGGAGCGGGTCGTTCGCCTCGGCAAGTTAAAAGATGCATCTATGGTTCATGTCGTTCGACCCTCGGTAGTGCACAATTTACATTTATGTTAAATGGATCCTCGGTGGAATTTGTGTGTGATATTAGAACTGGTAGCCTTTTTCATAACTGTGTAAATTTACTGTTTTAGAGATCATTTGATTTAAATGAAGGAAGTGTTTTAGTTTCTCGAAAATGATGGAAGAACAATTCAGTTATTTATTGTTCTTTGTTTATTGTAGTTAGGTATATCGTGTTTATTTAGAATCACACATTAGTATTTTGTTGGCCCTAGTACATGTCGAAGTCGACCCCTCGTCACTACTTCTTCGAGGATTGACAAGATACTTATTGGGTAAATATTTTTATTTACTCATGCTACGCTTCTGTACTTGATTATACAGGAATTGAGGCGGGTGCATCTGGTCACCAGTCTGGCACGTAGATTGATTTTCCAATTCGAGACTACCCGGTGAGCTGCCCTTTTGAGTCGCTCTGCAGCAGCTGGAGTCTTTCTTACATTTTATTTTCTTGTCTATTTCCTTTCAGATAGTAGGCTAGCATTTGTTTTTTATATTCTACTAGATTAACCATATACTTGTGACACCAGGTCTTGGTACACAAACTAGTAGACTTTTTGATATTTTGGGTTTTATTTAACTGATTACGATTGCATTCATTGTTCTGCCTAAATAATTTTACATCGGTAAATACTAAAAATATTTTTTGTTAATGTAGAATCTTATCTACTTAGTGATTTACTCCATTGGGGAAATCCTTAGTTTAATTAGTGTTGGCTTGTATAACAATGGTATTGGGCGCCATCACGGCCTAATGCATAATTGGGTTGTGTCAGTAAATTAAGTCGATTCACGACCAATCCAGATCAATCTCATTGGGATATTTAGAACATACCCAGGACTTTGCTTTGCATTACAGTAAATATCCTATGGTGATTGAGGGATACTGTAATGCAAATTGGATCACTGTTTCAACTGATTCTAAGTCCACAAGTGGATATGTATTTACTATTGGTGGAGGAATGGTCTCTTGGATGTCATCCAAACAAACTTGTATTGCCCGCTCTACAATGGAGGCTGGGTTCTGTGATGATCCGGCCAGTCATCTCATGAGTTACCGCTCCGTTTCCCCCATTTCTACTTTTTAATTCTTTATTTATCCATGTTATGTGGTATGGATTTGATTGGTTAGAGTTCGGAAAGGAATTGGTAAGATTTGAGACACTTAGTCTCTTTTGAGGAAGATTAAGTTGGAAAAGTCAATGAAATGATGACTTATGTGTTAGGGGGATCGGATGTGAGTTCTAATGGTTCGGTTAGCTTCGAGAAGTGATTTGGGACTTAGGAGCATGATTGGAATAAGTTTTGGAGGTCCGGAGTAGATTTAGGCTTGAATTGGCGAAAATGTATTTTTGGCGATTTCCGGTTAGTAGGTGAGATTTTGATATAGAAGACGAAATGGAATTCCGAGAGTTGTAGTAGTTCCATTGTGTCATTTGGGATATGTGTGCAAAATTTTAGGTTATTCAGACGTGGTTTGGTTGGGTCTTTGATCAAAAGCAGAATTCGGAAGATTTTGGGAACTCAGGCTTGGATCCGGTGTGTTTTGGTTGATTTGACGTTATTTGAGGTGTTTTGAAGATTTTTACAAGTTTGAATAAGGTTTTGGGATATGTTGGTGCTTTTGGTTGAGGCCCCAGGGGCCTCGGGGTGATTTCGGATGGTTGACGGGGAGTTTGAGGAATTGTTGCAGTTGTAGATTTTGTTGCTTCTGGTATTTCCGCACCTACAGATTGGGGACCGCAGGTACGACGCCGCATGTGCGGGTGATTAGTTGTAGAAGAGAAAAGGGGATTGAATAGCAGGGACCGCATAAGCGGTTATGAGGACCGCATCTGCGAAGTCGCAGATGCGGGTATGCAACCGCAGATGTGGACAATGAGGAGTTAAGTGATTTCCGCAGAAGCGGATGAAGAACCGCAAATGTGGTACCACAAAAGCAGTAAATAGGGCCGCAGATGCGAAAATTCCTGGGCAGAAGGTATAAATTGTGTCCTTTGCGATTTTGAGCTATTTTTCACCATTTCTAATTCGGCTTGGGAGCTTTTTGGACGATTTTGAGGAAGGAATTCAAGGGAACTTCATTGACGTTAGGAATTTGGTCCTAAAACTCGTTCCTATGCTATTATTTCACGCATTAGAGCTATGATTAATGGAATTTAAGGGCTAAATATGGGAAACTAGGGCTTGGAAACTTAGACCTTTGCTTGAGGATTTCAAGGACCATTTGAGGTCGGATTTCAGAACATTTGATATGTATGAACTCGTGGGGAGATAAAGAATCTACTGATGTAAAAATTATCAATTTCTGAGATGTGGGCACGGGGGTCAGATTTTGGTAATTTCGAGATTTATGTTGTAAATTGATTATTTTCGCTTGGGCTTCGTTCCTTTAGCATATTTTGACGTCCTCATTCTAATTTTTAGATAGATTCGACGCAAATGGAGGCCGATTCGAGGGGCAAAGGCGTCGCGAGCTAGAGATTTGACTGGTTCGAGGTGAATAATGATTGTAAATGATGTTCTGAGGGTATGAAACCCCGAACTTGCAGGTCGTTGTGCTATATTAAGGTGACACACACGCTTGATGACAAGCGTGGGGTCGTGCACTGTTGGAAATTGTGACTTACTCCGTCTCGAATGACTATTTTACCGCGTGTTTGACTGAAATCTATTTGCTATCATCATGATTTGGGTTGAATGCCATATTTGGGCCTAGTGCCAACTATTTGAACCCTTCGGGAATTTTTATTGATATTTCCTCAATGTTTTGAATTTATACTTGAACTCAGTCGTGTTATATTTCACTATTTTCATACTCAGCCATGTTTACTCTGTTTTAATACTTACATGATCATTTAAATGATATTTTTGGGCTGAGAATCATGTTTTACTATTGCCCGAATGGCTTGTGAGTATTTTGATTGAGTAAGGCCGAGGGCCTATGTTGTGAGGTGACATTTAACACTGATTATGAGGCCGAGGACCTGAGATATGTACGCCACGAGATGGCTTGATTGATTTGAGGCCGAGGGCCTAGTAATGATGCCACGAGGTGGCTTAATATTGCGCTTGGGCCGTAAGGGGCCCCTCTAGGAGTCTGCACACCCCCAGTGAGTGTGGGTACCCATTGTGATGTAAGATTAAGCTTGAGGGGCTGGTATTGTTCTAAGATATTGCCCGAGGGGCTGGTACTGTTCTGAGATATTGCCCAAGGGGGGATTTGTTGACACGGTGTCCGAGGGGCGAACCTTTATATGTTTATCTTTTTCTTAATTTCTTGTCAATTATCATGCTTAATTGTTGAAAAAGGCTTTTCATTAAGTTAAATTTGAGTTAAAGGATTTTTATCATCTTTCACTAGTTTACTGTTTTAATGGTTTTACTACTTCATTATAGCATGTTGTGTGCCTTACATGATTTCCTGCTTTGTCTTTATTTATGATTATTACTCACTAAGTTGGAGTACTCACTTTACTACCTGCACCCTATGTGTTGATTCAGGCGTATCTGGTCTGCTCCCGAGTGCTGATCATTTCTGGCTCAGGTGGATCCGAGGAGTCTCTAGGTAGCTGTTGGCGTTCGCAGCCCGGAGCTCTTCTCTATCTTATTCCTTCATGTTCATAGTTTCCTGTATTAAACTCTGTAGTATGATTTGGAGTATTCCATGTTGTTAGATGCTCATGACTAGTGACACCCCTGTATCGGGCTCTGTTGGGTTATTTTCTGCGAATTATGCTATTAACTGCTTAAACCTTGGTTTATTTGATCATGCCTAGACTATTTCTTAATGCTTAACTGTTAAATACAGAAATGGGTAGTGTCGGCTGGCCTTGTCTTCACGAGAGGTGCCATCATGGCCGGGTTTGGGTTTAGGGTCGTGACAAGTTGGTATTAGATCCTAAGTTACATAGGTCTCACGAGTCATGAGCAGGTTTAGTAGAGTCTCGTGGATCGGTATGAAGACGTCTATATTTATCCTTAAGAGGCTGCAGAACCTTTAGCAAAAACTTCATATTCTTGAAATTCTTGTCGTGTGAATTTGTTGATACGTGTAATAAACTTCTGTCATTCTATTCTCTCACAGATGGTAAGGACACGAGCTACTGGTCAAGCGGACCACCACTAGTACCACCAGCTGTGGCCATCAGAGGCCGAGGATGTAGTCGTGGGAGGGGCAGAGCAGCTAGGGCAACACCTGCAGATCCACCAGCTGCCCCAGTTCAGGATCACGTCCCAGTTGTAGACGCTCCAGCAGCACCAGCTCAGGCACCAGTTATGCCCATTGTGATTTCAGGTCTTCAGAAGGCCTTGGCTCAGATCTTACCAGTTTGCACTGGCCTAGCTCAGGCGATTTCAGCCACTATGGTTGCAGCTACTTCTCAAGCTGGGGGATGCAATCAAACTCCTGCCACTCGCACACTTGAGCAGGTCATGCAGGGACTCCAGACGTCGGGGGCACATCCAGCCCGGCTGGTTGCAGCTGCTTAGGACTATGTAGTTCTTGCTATGCCGGAGGATGAGCAACATAGGTTGGAGAGGTTTGGTAGACTGTAGCCTCTAAAATTCAGTGGTGCTGAGGGCGAGGTTGTCCAGGGTTTCTTAGATAAGTGTTAGATGATGCTTCGTACAACGAGTATTCTGGAGACCAGCGGGGCCGCTTTCACTACTTATCAGTTTTCGGGAGCTGCCTTCACTTGGTAGGAGGCTTTTGAGAGGCGTAGGCCTGTTGGTGCAGCACCCCTTACCTGGTAGCAGTTCTCTGTTCTCTTTCTGCAGAAATATGTACCGCGGCCCCGCAAAGAGGAGCTACGTAGAGAGTTTAAGTGGTTGCGTTAGGGAGAGATGACTATGACGCAGTACAATATGAGTTTCTCCGAGTTAGTTCATCATGCTATTTGGATGGTTCCGACCGATAGGGAGAGGATTAGGAGGTTTGTTGGTGTCCTCACTTATCAGCTTTGTATTTTCATAACAAGGGAGAGGGCGATTGGTGCTACCTTTGAGGAAGTTGTAGACATTGCTCAGAATATTGAGTCTGTTCATCTCCAGGAGCGCGAGGAGAGGGAGGCCAAGAGGCCTTGAGGATATAGTAGTTACAGTGGTACTCTCTTCGAGAGGTCAATTTCAGCACGATCGAGGTCGTTCATTCAGACATGCTCAGCCAGCTCACCTAGGTTATCGTGGGGCACCATCGGGTCATGGTTCTCACAGTTCTCATCAGGACCATTCATTACTTAGTGCCCTTCCAGCTCAGAGTTTGTCCTGTGCTCCATCAGTTCAGGGCTCTTCTATGCAGAGTGTATCTACTAGTTACTCCGGTGCGAGGGGTTCCCTTTAGTCCCCTTCTCCAGCACGCGGGAGTTGTTTTGAGTGTGGTGAGATGGGTCATATATGGAGGCAATGCCCTCGTCGTCTTGGGAGCTCATCTCAGTAGAGGGGTCAGTCATCGGCTTCAGTGCCAGTTACTTCACCACCACCCGCCCAGCCAGCTAGGGGTGGAGGTCAGTCAACTAGAGGTCGCCCTAGAGGGGGAGGTCGATCAGGTGGCGGCCGTTTCTATGCACTTCCAAGCAAACCCGATGCTATTGCTTCAGATGCTATTATTACAGGTAATGTTTTAATCTGCCACAAAGATGCCTCTGTTTTATTTGATCCCGGTCCACCTTTTCTTATGTGTCATCATACTTTGCTCATTATTTAGGTACGCCCTGTGAGTCTCTTGCTTCACTTGTTCATGTATCTACCCTAGTGGGTGATACTATTATTGTAGATCATGTGTACTGGTGGTGTGTGGTGACTATTGGGGGTGTGCAGAACCATGTGGACCTTTTATTATTGTGTATGGTGGATTTTGATGTCATTTTGGGAATGGATTGGCTATCTCCGTGTCGTGCTATTCTAGACTGTCATGCTAAGACAGTCATATTGACCATACTAGGTGTACCACAGATTGAGTGGCAAGATGTGATAGATTATGTTCCTAGTAGAGTGATCTCATTCTTGAAAGACCAGTGTATGGTTGGGAAGGTTTTTTTTTTCTAACCTTTGTGAGAGATGTCGATGCTGAGACCCCAGTATTGATTCTGTTCCAGTTGTAAGGGATTTTCCTGATGTGTTTGCTGCAGACCTGCTAGGCATGCTACCGGACAGGGATATTGATTTTGGTATTGACCTGGTGCCGGTCACTCAGCCCATTTCTATTATGTTGTATCGTATAACACCAGGGGAATTGAAGGAATTAAATGGGCAGCTTCAGGAACTCCTTGATAAAGGGCTCATTCGGCCAAGTGTGTCACTTTGGGGTGCTCCGGTTCTATTTGTGAAGAAAAAAGATGGCACTATGAGGATGTGCATTGATTATAGGCGATTGAACAGGGTAACAATTAAGAACAAGTATCATTTGCCTCGCATTAATGATTTATTCGACCAGCTTCAGGGAGCAAGAATGTTCTCCAAGATTGATCTCCGTTCAGTTTATCACCAGTTGAAGATCAGGGACTCGGATATTCTTAATATAGCTTTCAGGACCCGATATGGTCATTATGAGTTCTTGATGATTTCTTTTGGGCTAACCAATTCCCCAGCAACGTTCATGTATTTAATGAATAGTGTGTTCCGGCCTTATCTTGACTTATTTGTCATTGTCTTCATCGATGATATTATGGTATATTTGCGTAGTCAGGAGGAGCACGCGGAGCATTTGAGAGTTGTGTTGCAAAGATTAAGAAAGGAGAACCTTTATGCAAAATTCTCCAAGTGTGAGTTTTGGCTCAGTTCAGTGGCTTTCTTGGGGCACGTGGTGTCTAACGAGGGTATTCACGTTGATCCGAAGTAGCTAGAGGCGGTTCAAAGTTGGCCCAGATTGTCCTCAGCCATAGAGATTCGCAGTTTTCTTGGTTTGACAGGCTATTATCGTCGGTTTGTTCAGGGATTCTCATCTATCGCATCTCTTTTAACCAAGTTGACTCAGAATGGTGCTTCATTTGTATGGTCAGACGAGTGTAAGGAGAGCTTTCAAAAGCTCAAGACAGCTTTGACCACAGCTCCAGTGTTAGTTTTGCCATCAGCTTCAGGTTCATACACCATGTATTATGATGCTTCGAGAGTTGGTGTTGGTTAGGTATTGATGCAGGAGGGTAGATTTATTGCTTATGCTTCTCGTCAGTTGAAGCCCCATGAGAAGAACTACCTCGTTTATAATTTGGAGTTGGCATCCATAGTTCACTCATTGAAGATTTGGAGGCATTACTTGTATGGTGTGTCTTGTGAGGTGTTTACTGATCATCGTAGCCTCCAGCACTTGTTCAAATAGAAGGATCTCAATTTGAGGCAGCGGAGGTAGATGGAGTTGCTTAAGGATTATGATATCACTATATTGTACCATCCGGAAAAGGCCAATATGATGGTCGATGCTTTGAGCCATAGGCGGTGAGTATGGGGAGTTTGGCATATATTCCAGTTGGGAAGAGACCTTTTGCAGTTTATGTTCAGGCCCTGGCCAATCGGTTCGTGAGATTAGATATTTTGGAGCTTAGTCGGGTATTGGCTTGTGTGGTTTCTCGGTCTTCCTTATATGATCGCATCATGGAGCGCCAGTATAATGATCCGCATTTGCTTGTCCTTAAGGACAGAGTCCAGCATGATGATGCCAGAGATGTAATCATTGGTGATGATGGGGTGTTGAATATGTAGGGCCGGATTTGTGTGCCCAATGTGGATGGGCTTCGGGAGTTGATTCTGGAGGAGGCCCATAGCTCGCGGTATTCCATTCATCTGGGTGCCGCGAAGATATATTAGGATTTGAGGTAGCACTATTGGTGGAGAAGAATGAAGAAAGACATTGTGGGATTTGTAGCTCGGTGTCTCAATTGTTAGCAGGTGAAATATAAGCATGAGAGACCGAGTGGCTTTCTTCAGCAGATGAATATTCCCGAGTAGAGGTGGGAGAGGATCACTATGGAATTTGTAGTTAGACTTCCACGGACTTTGAAGAAATTCAATGCTATTTGGGTGATTATGGATCGGCTGACCAAGTCCGCGCACTTTATTCTTGTGTGTACTACTTATTCATCAGAGCGACTGGCAGAGATCTATATCCGGGAGATTGTTCGCTTGCATGGTGTCTCAGTTTCCATCATTTCAGATAGGGGCATTCAGTTTACAGCACAGTTTTGGAGGTCTGTGTAGCGAGAGTTGGGTATTCAGGTTGAGTTGAGCATAACTTTTCACCCTCAGACGGACAGGCAGTCTGAGTGCACTATCCAGATATTGGAGGACATGTTGTGTGCTTGTGTCATTGATTTTGGAGGGTCATGAGATCAGTTTCTACCGCTTGTAGAGTTTGTTTATAACAACAACTACTAGTTGAGTATTCAGATGGCTCCATGTGAGGCTTTGTATGGGAGGCTAGGCTATTGGGGACAGACTTGGTGCCAGATGCTTTGGGAAAGGTGAAGGTGATTCAGGAGAGGCTTCATACAACGCATTCAAGGCAAAAGAGTTATGATGATAGGAAGGTTCTAGATGTATCCTACATGGTTGGTGAAAAGGTTCTATTGAAGGTTTCGCCCATGAAGGGTGTTATGAGATTTGGGAAGAAAGGGAAATTGAGTCCTCAGTTCATTGGGCCTTTTGAGGTGCTTAGGAGGATTAGGGAGGTGGCTTATGAGCTTGCCTTTCCACCCAGTTTGTCGAGTGTGCATCTGGTATTTCATGCCTATATGCTCCGAAAGTATATTGGGGATCCGTCTCATGTTCTGGATTTCAGCACGGTTCAGTTGGATGATGATTTGACCTATGATGTGGAGCCAGTAGCTATTTTGGGTCGTCAGGTTCAAAGGTTGAGGTCAAAGGATATAGCTTCAGTAAAAGTGCAGTGTGGAGATCGGCCCGTGGAGGAGGCTACCTGGGAGACCGAGCGGGAAATGCGGAGCGGATATCCTCACCTGTTTGAGACTTCAGGTATGTTTCTTGACTCGTTCGAGGACGAGGGTTTGTTTAAGTTGGGGAGGATGTGACGACTCGGCCAGTCGTCTCATGAGTTACCGCTCAGTTTCGTGTTATGTGGTATCGGGTTGATTGGTTAGGGTTCAGAAAGGAATTGGTAAGGTTTGAGACACTTAGTCTCTTTTGAGGAAGGTTAAGTTGGAAAAGTCAACCGGATGTAGACTTATATATTAGGGGGATCGGATGTGAGTTCTTATGGTTCGGATCTCTTCGGGAGGTGATTTGGGAGTTAAGCGCGTGATCAGAATGCGTTTTAGAGGTCCGGAGTACATTTAGGCTTGAATAGGCGAAAGTGGATTTTTGGCGATTTTCGGTTGGTAGGTATGATTTTGATATAGGGATCGGAATTGAATTCCGAGAGTTGCAGTAGTTCCGTTGTATCTTTTGGGATGTGTGTGCTAAAGTTTAGGTTATTCGGACGTGGTTTGGTTGGGTTTTTGATCAAAAGCGGAATTCAGAAGATTTAGGGAACTTAGGCTTGAATCTGGTGTGTTTTGTTTGATTTGATGTTGTTTGAGGTGTTTTGAATATTGGTACAAGTTTGAATAAGGTTTTGGGATATGTTGGTGCTTTTGGTTGAGGTCCCCAGGGCCTCGGGATGATTTCGGATGGTTGACGGGGAGTTTGGGGAATTGTTGCAGCTGCAAATTTTGCTGCTTCTGGTATTTCCGCACCT
This sequence comes from Nicotiana tabacum, assembly GCF_000715075.1. NCBI lineage: Eukaryota > Viridiplantae > Streptophyta > Magnoliopsida > Solanales > Solanaceae > Nicotiana > Nicotiana tabacum. The sequence continues at coordinate 27,183,245 of NC_134082.1, read as the reverse complement.
GCAGATTGGGGACCGCAGGTGCGGCGCCACATGTGCGGGCGATTGGTCGCATAAGCGAAAATGGGCTTGAAGAGCAGGGACCACAGAAGCAGTTAGGAGGACCGCATCTGCGAAGTCGTAGATGCGGGTATGGGACCGTAGATGAGGACAATGGGGATTTAAGTGATTTCCGTAGAAGCGGATGAAGAACCGCAAATGTGTACTGCAGAAGCGGTAAATAGGGCCGCAAATGCGAAACTGGGCAGAATGTATAAATTGTGTCCTTCGCGATTTTTAGCTATTTTTCACCATTTCTAATTCGGCTTGGGAGCTTTTTGGACGATTTTAAAGAAGGAATTCAAGGGAACTTCATTGAGGTAAGGAACTTGGACCTAAAACTCGTTCATATGCTATTATTTCACGGATTAGAGCTATGATTAATGGAATTTAAGGTCTAAAATTAGGGAAACTAGGGCTTGGAAACTTAGACCTTTGCTTGAGGATTTGAAGGACCATTTGAGGTCGGATTTCAGAACTTTTGATTTGTATGAACTCGTGGGGAGATAAGGAATCTACTGATGTGAAAATTATCGAATTCCGAGACGTGGTCCCAAGGTCGGATTTTGGTAATTTCGGTATTTATGTTGTAAATTGATTATTTTCGCTTGGGCTTCATTCCATTAGCTTATTTTGACATCCTCGTTCTGATTTTTGGATAGATTCAACGCGAGTGGAGGCCGATTCGAGGGGCAAAGGCATCGCGAGCTAGAGATTTGACCGGTTCGAGGTGAGTAATGATTGTAAATGATGTTCTGTGGGTACGAAACCCCAAACTTGCACATCGTTGGGATGTATTGTGGTGACGCACACGCTTGATGACGAGCGTGGGGTCGTGCCCTGTTGGGGATTGTGACTTAGTCCGTCCCAAATGACTATTTTACCGCGTATTTGATTGAAATCTATTTTCTATCATCATGATTTGGGTTGAATGCCATATTTGGGCCTTGTACCAACTATTTGAACCCTTCGGGGATTTTTACTGGTATTTCCTCACTGTTTTGACTTCATACTTGAACTCAGTCATGTTATAGTTTATTATTTTCGTACTCAGCCATGTTTACTCTGTTTTAACACTTAAATGGTGGTGGGCAAGATTATTTAAGCATTGAAAAAATTAATTAGGTAATGACTCGCTATCCGATAATTAACCAATTATTCACGTAATTAAAAATTATTCCAAATTACTTAAAATCCTATTAACTTTTAATACACTTTATACACCTTACTAAAATATACTTTACTATCGTGGTCATGCGGTACCATATAAAATTAATACATACATTATTATTTTATTAAAATATCCATGTAAAAAAATGCACATATTTTCTCAACTTATAATTTTGCTAATCTCATAAAAAGAGTACAAATTTTCATACGCTTAATTCTTAAAATGGTAAAAAAGTAACCTTCTTTTCATGTTAGAAAATAATTGCTATCTTTACAATAAAGAAAATCTCGTAAACTTTCTCATATTATGCGTATAATTTAAAATGTACTCGAAAGTAGTAATATTAATAACTATATAAAATCATATTTTTCAACCTTTTTACAAAAATGTTACACTCAAAATACCATGCCAAAATGTATCTAACAGTATCAGGGTTGTTTTACATACTTTATTACAATATTTACTGAATTTTTGTATTTTATAAATACTTTTTGGTTCAGTTTCCACAATTACTTATTAAGGATTGATGCAATCATGCATATAGTAAATCACGTGTATGGCTTAGAGCTAGCATGGGGATAATAAATTTCTATTTTTATTATTTTGCTAACATCGGGATATGAACAATGTAGGATCTATTTTTGAAAGCCTCAATCAATAAGAGGTCTTTAATTCAAGTTACTATACTCCCTTTGTCTCATATTAACAGTCGTGGGCATTAATATTTGTGTCTCAAATGCTCTATAGAAAAGTACGGGATGTAACATCCCTCAACCCTTTAGAAACATTTGTCCTCGAATGTTAACTCTTTGAGATTTTCCAAAATTTCTGCTAAGGTCTTCTCTGTATAGTAAACTAAAACCCAACCTCTATTTGAGCTCTGGACTATTCACAACCTCTTGTACTTGAGTATCTCGTACCTTCTTTACTTTTACCTTACTTATCTTGCATCGTATTTTCTGTTTCTTCTATAACTTCCCTTCCACATAAGTAGAAATTACATCTACGCCTTAAAGCTCGATGTGATAGCACCTCTAGTGCATACAAAATTTGGTGGAAACTTTATACTGACTTCTTACGACTTAGCTCTATGGCACGATCTGGAAATAAAAGAACAGTAACATTTCTTAAATGCCCTATAGCCTCTCAATTATAAATGTGATGCGTAACACACCCATAAGTGAGACTCTACTAGGCACGGCTTTGTAGACTTCCTAGGACACGACCCGCTCTGATACCACTTTGTCACGCCCAAACCTTAGGAGGCGTGGTTGGCATACGGTGTCGTACTTGCCCGAGCGAACAACTCTGTAGCTCATTCATTCCTTGTGTAACTATAATGGGCCAAATCGCCACAACTCGTAATATACAATTGTAAATGGGCAAATGTTATATTAATGAGCCATCATTCATAAAACATTAATACATATGGGCCGTCAAGGCCTCTGACATACTATACAACATGAACCTCTGTCAACAAAGCCTCTAAGATTATTTGACATCAAATGGGACAGGGTACCGGCTGACCCATAAGTATGTAGTAAAACTCTGATACGATGACTCATAGCCTCGGCTGCACTCCGAATGAGGTGGAGTCTTACCGATCCTTCACTAAATTCCAATCTCGTCTACAATGATGGCTCGTCAAACTAATTATCTATACCTGTAGGCATGAATGCAGCGTCCCCAACAAAAGGATGTCAGTGCGAATAATGTACTGAGTATGTAAGGCAGAACTAAAATATAACAATAAGTCAACATTAATTAATGAAATATAAGAATCAACCTACATCTCTGAAGCGCCACCGTATTTTCATACTTGCATATATAATGATTCGCTTTGAGACTATTATTCATATCGTATGATGCATGACTGCCCAACCGGTGGTAACTGCCCAACCGGCCGTATCCCGATGGTAAATCCATGATTGCTCGACCGGCCGTAGCTCGGTGGTGAATATGTTACTGCCCAACCGGCCGTAGCTCGGTGGTAAATGTGTAACTGCCCCATCGGTCGTAGCTCGATGGTAAATTAATATGCATGTGTGCCCAACCGGCGGTAAAAAATGATACGTAACTGCCCGACCGGCCGTAGCACGGTGGTAAATACATGAAGATGCATGTACATGTATCACTATATTATAAATATTAACTTCTCCATGATATACCATACACAACTTCATTCAACATTTAAATCATATACCTCAATAGGGACTTAGGAACATACTTAGACATGCTTGAATATCACTTTATCAGAATGAATAATGTAGATATCCTTAACTACTAAGCAGAGGGGATCCAGGATTTAAATCATATGGGTTCAATTTTAATATTTTTAACATTGAATCCATTATATTGTTAAAGGTATGGGTTCATATCTACTATTTTTGTAATTTTAGTGAATTTTTACATACGAATATTGACTCCGTGTCGAAAGTTATGGGTTCAGCTGAACCCGCAAGTTATACACTACATCCGCCTCTGCTACTAAGGGTAGAACAACTTATGAAATAGCATTACGTTTACGTATCGTTACTTGGATCATGCCAAAAGAAAGAAGGGATAGCCTTAATATACCTGTGGCGGTAAATCATCACTTTTGGTCGACCTCACCGTATCTTTCACTACCTTAACCATTTTAAGGATCAGTCTGACAGCACCACTTAAGTATCATTGTATTGTGTAACATTGATTTGAACTAGTCAAATGACACCAAGGATACAGGAAAAACGTTTCCATATGTTTTGGCTCACTGAATCGATGAAACATAATCCATTTGTTTGCATATTGCCATACTCCATAGAACGTAATGCTTCAGATAAGAATTTTCTTATAAAGTTGTTCTCTATCATTTCAATATATGATATATTATTCATAAATATATTTTTAAACCTGACACTTAACGTTAGGCATAATGCCTCAGCTATCAAGTGCAGGGTGTTCAGCAAAAACCTACTTATAGCTAATTCCACAAATTGCTTTTAAAGAAAGTGGAGAAATAAGTGATACACCACACAGTAAATATGGAAATCAATTATTTCAAATATTACAATTGTCCGATTAAAAGCTAAGTGTCTTGACATAATCATTTAGGTTGCCACCTTTCCAAAGTGACTAAGAGTCACTTGTTTGGAAAGTGAGGGGCTGCCACATGGGGGGTAGGCAAGATTATTCAAGCATTGAATTAATTAATTAGGTAATGACCCGCTATCCGATAATTAACCAATTATTCACGTAATTAAAAATTATCCCAAATTACTTAAAATACCATTCACTTTTAATACACTTTATACACCTTACTATAATATAATTTACTATCGTGGTAATGCGGTACCATATAAAATTAATACATACATTATTATTTTATTAAAATATCCATGTAAAAAAATGCACATATTTTCTCAACTTATAATTTTGCTAATCTATCATGACCCGGATTTTCCATCCTCGGGAGTCGTGATGGCGCCTACTAATGGGAGCTAGGCAAGCCAAACATTAACTAATTGCTACACTTCTTTTTAACAAACACAAGTCGATATATGATAAAAGAAGAATTTTAAATAAATAAGCAGAAGTCAACAATTATATATCTTAAGGCTACGTCTATTACAACTTTTAAAACCTCAAATACCCCAAAACTTGGTGTCACAGTGTCACAGACTATCTAAGAGTTACTACATACAAGGTCTGAAGAAATACAATACACTGTTTCTGAACAAAAGGAAATAAAATAGAAAATAGAGATAGAGGGAGACGTCAGGGCCTGCGAACGCCTGCAGGTCTACCTTGAGTCTCCGGGTGGGCTGAAGGAAACACTCCAACTACTATCCAAAAGCTGCTCCTGGATCTGCACACAATGCAGAGTGTAGTATCAGCACAACCGACCCCATGTGCTGGTAAGGGTCTAGCCTAACCTCGGCGAAGTAGTAACGAGGCTAGGACCAGAATACCAAATAAACCTGTGCAGTTCATATATATATATACAGCGGAAAAGAAATACAGAAATAACCAGTCAATGTGGGAGGGGAAAACATGTTGTGGGGGAGATATTAGATTCGAATAGAAAGGCATCACGTAAGGAAAGAAACAACACAACTAGAATATCAACAAGGAAGCAGAAATCAATAATTTGCACGGCATCACCCTTCGTGCTTTTACTCTCAGCCTCATCAAAGCAGTGATATAATAAAAATGTGCACGGCATCACTCTTTTTGCTTTTACTCTCGTCCTCACCAAAATAATCATATAATCAAAATGTGCACGGCATCACCCTTCGTGCTTTTACTCTCTTTCCTCACTATATAATCAATAGATTCGGCATGGAATGGTATGTCGTGCGGCACGGCATCACCCTTCGTACTTTATATTCTTTCCTCACAATAACTAACAATGCACGACATCACCCTTCGTGCTTTAACACTCTTGCTCACCCAAACAACAATCACAAGCAAAGGGGAAAGGGAATAAACAAAATAGTAATAAAGATCGCGGCAAGGGAACAACAGTTAAACAACTAAATCTCGCAAGGGAATAACAATTAAACAATTAAATCCCGTCAAGGGAACAACAACTAAATCAACAATATCCCGACAAGGATGACAACATAATGATCTCAACTCTTTCTCAATTTTTACTTTACAATTCACTTCACAACTCGAGCCAATGCTCTAGAGGTTCGATTATCACTTATACTTTCACAATTCATTTCACAACTCGAGCCAATGCTCCTCAATGTTCATAGGTCACACTTCTTTTCACAAACTTTATACAACAATTAGAAATCTTCACCAAGACAAGAATAATACAACGAAATCATGAAAAACACAATATAAGACTCACGGTCATGCTTGACACCAACGTATAGATACTCGTCACCATGCCTATACATCGTACTCGACAAGAAACAAATAGAAAATAGGACACAACTCCTAATCCATCAAGCTAAGGTTAGACCAAACACTTACCTTGATGCCTCGAACACAACTCAAGTTTCAATTATAGCTTTACCCCTTGATTCCACCGCCAATTCGCTCGTATCTAGCCACAAGTTACTTAATTACATCAATAAATACTAAATGAATCAATTCTAATGCATGAAAATAGGTTTTATAAAATTTCCCCAAAAAGTCAAAAATCGACCCCGAGCCCGCTTGGTCAAAACCCGAAATTCGGACCTAAACCCAATTACCCATTCCCCCACGAGGTCAAATATGTAATTTGTTTTGAATTCGGACCCCAAATCGAGGTCCAAATTCCCATTTTTTTGAAAAACCTAGGTCCTACTCAAAACATCCAATTTCCTCCATGAAAATAATTGACTTGAAGTTGAAATCATGTTAAAAAGATGTTAATGATTGAAGAAAACTAGTTAAAAATGACTTACAATTGATTTGGAGAAGAAATGTTGTTTGAAAAATCGCCTCTTATGTTTTTGGGGTTTTGAAAAAATGAAAATAATTGGAAATCCCGCCTATTTATACCCTTCTCAGACCCTCTCCGCGGACCGCATAAAAAGGACTGCGTCCGTGGAGCTCCATCGCGGACCGCACAAAAAGGACTGCGGCTGCGGAGCTCCACCGCGGACCGCAAGAAATTGAGCGTGGCCGCGGAGGCTTAGCCTTGCTCATCGTGGACCGCCAAAATCTTACCGCGGTCGCGGAGCCCCTACCGCGGCCGTGAAGTTTCCACCGCAGACAGTGAGACCTGGCTTCAGAGACCTGTAACCTCTCTGAATCTACAACTTTTTCCTAAGTTCAAAACTTGCCGAAACACACTCGAGTCCTCGGGTCCCCTAACCAAACACATGTACTAACTCAACAACATCATACGAACTTGTCCGTGTGATCAAATCGCCAAAATAACCTCAATAACAATGAATCAAACATCAAAATCAAGAATTTTTTTCTCAAACTTCATCAAGTATCAAATTTAGTAATTTAGGTCCGAATCACGTCAAATGACGTCCGTTTTCAACCAAACTTTATAGAAATGACTTAAACCATATATAAGACCTATACCAGGCGCCAGAACCAAAATACGAGCCCGATACTATATCTTTCTAATCAAACTTCATTTCAAATTTCCTTAAAAAAATTCAGAAAATAATTTCCTTTAAAAATTCATTTCTCGGGCTCGGACCTCGGAATTTGATTCCGGGCATACGCCCAAGTCCTATATTTTCCTACGGACCCTTCAGGAAAATCAAATCACGGATCCAGGTCCGTTTACCCAAAATATTGACCGAAGTCAAATTTATTCATTTTACAGTCAAAACTTATCATTTTCACTAAATTTCATATTTAAGCTTTCTGGCTATGCGCCAGGACTGTGCACGCAAATCGAGGTTACTCCAAATAAGGTTTTCAAGGCCTTATAACACGGAAGTTTCGTTTTAAAATAAGTGATGACCTTTTGGGTCATCACATAATCTCATAAAAAGAGTACAAATTTTCATACGCTTAATTCTTAAAATGGTAAAAAGGTAACCTTCTTTTCATGTGAGAAAATAATTTCTATCTTTACAATAAAGAAAATCTCGTAAACTTCCTCATATTATGTGTATAATTTAAAATATACTCGAAAGTAGTAATATTAATAACTATATAAAATCATATTTTTCAACCTTATTAAAAAACATTCCACTCAATATAAATACCATGTCAAAATGTATCTAACAGTATCAAGGTTATTTTACATACTTTATTACAATATTTACTGAATTTATGTATTTTATAAACACTTCTTTGTTCAGTTTACACAATTATTTATCAAGGATTGATACAATCATGCTTATAGTAAATCACGTGTATGGTTTATAGCTCGCATGGGGATAATAAATTTCTATTTTTATTATTTTGCTAATATCGGGATATGAAAAATGTAGGATCTATTTTTAAAAGTCTCAATCGATAAGAGGTCTTTAATTCAAGTTACTATACTCCCTCTGTCTCATATTAACAGTCGTGGTCATTAAAATTTGTGTGTCAAATCCTCTATAGAAAAGTACGGGATGAAACATCCCTCCCCCCTTTAGAAATATTCGTCCTCGAATGTTAACTCTTTGAGATTTTCCAGAATTTCCGCTATGGTCTTCTCTGTATAGTAAACTAAAACCCAACCTCTATTTGAGCTCTGGACTATTCATAACCTCTTGTACTTGAGTATCTCGTATCTTATTTACTTTTACCTTACTTATCTTGCATCGTATTTTCTATTTCTTCTATAACTTCCCTTCCACATAAGTAGAAATTAGATCTACGCCTTAAAGCTTGATGTGATAGCACCTCTAGTGCATACAAAATTCGGTAAAAACTTTATACTGACTTCTCGACTTAGCTCTATGGAACGATCTGGAAATAAAAGAACAGTAACATTTCTTAAATGCCCTATAGCCTCTCAATTATAAATAAGGTGCGCAACACACCCATAAGTGAGACTCTACTAGGCACGGCTTTTTAGACTCCCTAGGACACGCCCCCTCTTATACCACTTTGTCACGCCCCAACCTTTAGTGGCGTGGTTGGCACCCTATTCCGTTCTTGCCCGAGCGAACCACTCTGTAACTCATTCATTCCTTGTGTAACTATAATGAGCCAAATTGCCACAACTCGTATTGTACAATTGTAAGTGGGCAAATGTTATATTTAGAGCCATCATTCATAAAACATTAATACATATGGGCCGTCAAGGCCTCTGACATACTGTACAACATGAACCTCTATCTACAAAGCCTCTAAGATTATTTGACATCAAATGGGACAGGGTATCGGCTGACCTATAAGTATGTAGTAAAACTCTAACACAATGACTCATAGACTCGGCTGCACTCCAAATGAGGTGGAGTCTTACCGATCCTTCACTGAATGCCAATCTCGTCTACGATGAGGGATCGTCAAACTAATTATCTATACCTGCAGGCATGAATGCAGCATCCCCAACAAAAGGACGTCAGTACGAATAATGTATTAAGTATGTAAGACAGAACTGAAATATAACAATAAGTCAACATTAATAAATGACATATAAGAACTAACCTGCATCTCTAAATCGCCACCGTATATTCATACTTGCATATATAATGATTCGCTTTGAGACTATTATTCATATTGTATGATGCATGACTGCCCAACTGAATAGTAGTAACTGCCCGACCAGCCGTCGCACGGTGGTAAATGTATGACTGCCCAACCAGTGGTAAATATTGATATATAACGGCCTAAACAGTGGTAACTACCTGACCGATCGTAGCCCGGTGGTAAATTCATGACTGCTTGACCGGCCGTAGCTCGGTGGTGAATATGTAACTGCCCAACCAGTCGTACCTCGGTGGTAAATGTGTAATTGGCCAACCGGCTATAGCTCGGTGGTAAATTAATATGCATGTCTGCCCAACCGGCGGTAAATAATGATACGTAACTACCTAACCGATGGTATCTGTCCGACCTGCCGTATCACGGTAGTAAATACATGAAGATGCATGTACATGTATCACTATATTATAAACATTAACTTCTCCATCATATACCATACACAACTTCATTCAACATTTTAATCATATACCTCAATAGGGATTTAGGAACATACTTAGACATGCTTGAATATTACTTTATAGGAATGAATAATGTAGATATCCTTAACTACTAGGGTAGAACCACTTAGGGAATAGCATTACGTTTATGTATTGTTACTTGGATCATGCCAAAAGAAAGAAGGAATTGCCTTAATATACCTGTGGCGTTAAATCATCACTTTTGGTCGACCTTACCGTATCTTTCATTGCCTTAACCATTTTAAGGATCAGTCTGACAACACCACTTAAGTATCATTGTATTGTGTAACATTAATTTGAACTAGTCAAATGACACCATGGACATAGGAAAAAGGTTTCCATATGTTTTGGCACATTGAATCGATGAAACTCAATCCATTTGTTTGCATATTGCCATACTCCTTAGAACTCAATGCTTCATATAAGAATTTTCTTATAAAGTTGTTCTCTATCATTTCAATATAAGATATAATATTCATAAATATATTGTTACCTGCCACTTAACCCCTCCATTCAATTATTTTGAATGAGAAACGTTAGGCACAATGCCTCAGCTATCAAGTGCAGGGTGTTCAGCAAAAACCCACTTATAGCTAATTCCACAAAATACTTTTAAAGAAAGTGGAGAAATAAGTGATACACCACATAGGAAATATGGAAATCAATTCTTTCATATATCACAACTATCTGATTAAAAGCTAAGTGTCTTGACATAGTCATTTAGGTTGCCACCTTTCCAAAGTGACTAAAAGTCACTTGTTTGGAAAGTGAGGGGCTGCCACGTGGGGTGTGGGCAAGATTATTCAAGTATTGAATTAATTAATTAGGTAATGACCCGCTATTCGATAATTAACCAATTATTCACGTAATTTAAAATTATCCCAAATTACTTAAAATACTATTCACTTTTAATACACTTTATACACCTTACTAAAATATGCTTTTCTATCGTGGTCATGCGTTACCATATAAAATTAATACATACATTATTATTTTATTAAAATATCCATGTAAAAAATGTACATATTTTCTCAACTTATAATTTTGCTAATCTCATAAAAGAAGTATAAATTTTCATACGCTTAATTCTTAAAATAGTAAAAAGGTAACCTTATTTTCATGTGAGAAAATAATTTCTATCTTTACAATAAAGAAAATTTCGTAAACTTCCTTATATTTTGTGTATAATTTGAAATATACTCGAAAGTAGTAATATTAATAATTATATAAAATCATATTTTTCAACCTTTTTACAAAAACGTTCCACTCAATATAAATACCATGCTAAAGTGTATCTAACAGTATCAGAGTTGTTTTACATACTTTATTACAATATTTACTGAATTTATGTATTTTATAAATACTTCTTGGTTCAGTTTACACAATTACTTATCAAGGATTGATGCAATCTTGCGTATAGTAAATCACGTGTACAATTGAGACTTTCGTAATAAATTTCTATTTTTATTATTTTGCTAACATCGGGATATGAACAATGTAGGATCTATTTTTGAAAGTCTCAATCGATAAGAGGTCTTTAATTCAAGTTACTATACTCTCTCTGTCTCATATTAACAGTCGTGGTCATTAAAATTTGTGTCTCAAATCCTCTATAGAAAAGTACGGGATGTAACAGGCCTTGTCTTCATGAGAGACACCATCACGACACGGTCCGGGTTTAGGGTCATGACAAGTTCGTAGCCTTAGATAAATTTAGTGAAGAAGCTGAATGGCTCCAAAATTTCTTGGAAGACATTCCATTTTGGCCCAAACCGTTGGCACCAATATGCATACATTGCAATAGTCAAGCGGCAATTGGAAGGGCTAGAAGCGTTATGTATAACAGTAAATCTCGTCATATACGACGAAGGCATAAAACTTTAGGCAATTACTCTGTAGAGAAATTATCACGATTGACTACGTAAAGTCAAGTGATAATATGTTGGATCCCCTTACAAAAGGCCTAACTAGAGAGGTAGTTGAGAAATCATCGAGGCGAATAAGACTATGGCCGAGAACAAGTCGTTGTGGTGGTAACTCTACCTAGAAGATTAGAGATTCCAAGACCTAGGTTCAAGGAGATCAAACAAAGTCATTAATAACGGTTCAACATTGTCAACTAAAATTTTGGTCCATTCTCGTGATGGGACAATGTTCAATACCAAGGATAAAGCATTAAGACTTTTTAATGATTTCTAAATTTGATACGGAGTATATCAAATAGTGTATCTACGGGATGACACGTTTAGTAGGCGATGTAAGTGTAAAGTCTTAGCCGCTTCAAGGAGTATTTTGTAAGGCCAGTTCTCTATGAACTTATGAAACCAGGCGATGTTCATGGCTAAAATGAACACAACAATGAGAACCAAAAATGGTTAAGGGTTGATTGTGTGACTTATGTTTGTCTAGGTATACACCAAATTTTGATGGTTCAGAGATATCAAATCTACCGATTGATCGAGTATATCCGACATAACTTCACTACGTAAAGTTCAAAGAGAAATCTACTTATCCAGATGCGATTAATCCTTCCTTGTGCATCACACAATTTTTCATACATATTTTCGTGATACAGCCATTCCCCATCCATGTAGGGGATTGTTGGGTTTTTAAAGCATATTTTAGCTTAAAAGAGGGAATATGAGAAATGGAGGAAAAATAAAATATTTAAGTTTCTCTCCTTGACAAAAGGACATAGTCCCATATTGGAAGAAGAAAAGACTTTTGATGGGTATATACACAATTGCTCTTCTTTTAGCTCTTAAGGAGTTAAGAAGTTGGCAAGCCTCGCGCCGTCGTCATCGTCGTTGCTCGCTCAACTTGGCTTCAACTTCGGCTTCAGATTGGAATTTTTTCAAATGATATATTAATTAATTTTTTCGACCAAATTTATTTTGTAATAGTATTAACGTAATATTATTAAATATTTATTTTTTAATGTAAAATTAATATTAAATCCAATTAAGTTTCCTCCATATTCGTTTTCCGTTTTGTAACGGAAAATTAAGTTTCCTCCGTCGTTTTGAATTCCCATTTTATTTTGTGTAAATAGCCATTTACGCTATGACCGTTTTACGTATACAATCATGATAGCCCTTATAAAGAGTTGCACCTTTTTGTTTAACCTCAACATGTTGGCTATAAATAGCACACTATTCTCCCAGATTTTCCATAAAACATTCTGAACTCTCCTCTTTTCTTCTGTATTGTTTTAACTATAAAGAAAGCAACATTAAGTGTGATTTGTCATTGATCATTGTGTTTGCTGAAATACTGGGGTTTGAAGTACCGCTACACTAGTGTTTAATTTGTTCTATCATGGAAGGAAATATTTCAAAACCTTGTGTACTGGGAGGGGATTAAGTTCCTTAAAGAAATACTGTGAATTCAGTGGGCTCAGATTAAATTCTGTTTCTTTTACATTACTGTTTATACGTTATTATCCTTTTTTTAGAATTATTTTACAAATATAGTATACTAACATTTTTTCATCACTTGTTTTAAAAGTCAATTCTGTGTTCTGAGGCCTTAAACCTCCTTTTATCTCGCCTTGATTTGCATGCACAGTCCGGGCTTAAATCCGGAAAGCCTTTATGTGAAAACTTTAGGAAAATGCTAATTTTGCCTTTAAAATTTAATTTAAGTTGACTTCGGTCAACATTTTGGGTAAACGGACCCGGCCTCATGATTTGATAGTTTCGGAGGGTTTGTAGAAAAATATGGGACTTTAGCATATGCCCGAAATTGATTTCTGAGGTCCCAAGCCCGAGAAATGAATTTTTGAAGAAAATTGTTTAACTGAAATTATAAGAGTTTTTTTTGGAAATTTAATTGTGTTTGAATTTGATGGTATCGGGCCCGTATTTAGTTCCAGAACCCAATATAGGTTTAATATGATATTTAAGTTGTGCCTGTAAAATTAGGTAAGAAACGGATTTCAAATGACATGAATCGGACCCTCGGTTGTGAAATTTGAACTTAAGAGTTATTGGGATTTTTCTTTGATTTTGATGCTAAACTTATAGTTCTAAGTGTTATTGTGGCGATTTGATCGCACGAGCAAGTCCGTATGATGTTTTTAGGGTTGTGTGCATATTTGGTTTTGAGCCCTGAGGGCTCGGGTGAGTTTCGAGTAGGCTTCGGGGTGTTTTTGACTTAGGAAAATCTACTATAATTGCCTCTTTTGGTGTCTGATGCACCATGCTTAGCGATCGCGTAGTCACTCTCGCGATCGCGAAAGGGAAACTAGGCTGGGGAGGATTTTACCCTACGCAAATGTAAGACCAAGGTCACGAATACGAAGCATTAGGGGGATTGCTCTACGCGAACGCGACCGGTAAACCGCGAACGCGTAGCTTTAGGATGGGATGGTCAGGGAACCTAGGGAAAACTACGCGAGCGCGATCCCTTTATTGCGAACTCTGAGTCAGGGCTGGGCTAAGCCTTCGTGAACGCGTAGCTTCTCCTGTGATCGCATAAGTCCTCATATGGCAGCTCTTCGCGAATGCGACAGTGCTTATGCGAATGCAATGAACATTATCGCCCAGCACTTAAAACAGAACAGAACGGGAATTTAGCAATATTTTCATATCTTCTTCCCTAAAAACAGACCTTGGGCGATTTTTGAAGGGGGATTTCACCACAAAACCATAGGAATGTGTTCTTAGACTCATTTACTTCATTTTTCATCAACACCCATTTGATTTCTAGGCCTAAATCTTGTTCTTTAAGGGTAGAAATTAGGAATTTTAAGAGAATTGGGATTTTACAAATTTGGGGATTTAGACCTCGATTTGGGGTCGTATTCCGAATTAATTGTATATTTGGGCTCGTGGTTGAATGAGTATTCGGGTTTTGGTCCGAACCTCGAGTTATGACAAAGTAGGCCCGGGGACAATTTTTGACTTTTTTGGAAAAATGATAGAAAACTGATAATTAAGCTTTGGAGTCGTATTATTTACCATTTATTGATGTTTTTAAATTAATTTGGGTTAGATACAAGTAAATTGGAGGTGAATTCTAAAGGGAAAGCGGTGTATGGGGCTTGAGTTGGCCGTGGAAGTTCGAGGCAAGTGTTTGGTCTAACCTTGGCTTGAGGGAATAGGTGTTGTGCCTTATTTGCTATGTGCTAGTGTAGCGTACGTCGTATAGGTGTGGTGACGAGTATCTATACGTTGGTGCCATGCATGACCGTGACTCTTAAATTGTGATCGTTGTGTTTCTTAATAAGTACTACAAATGCCTAAATTGTTTATTATACAAGTTCAGCAAAACTTATGATTATCTTCTTGGTAATTGGTTATTGTTGAGTATTGGCTCCAATTGAGGTTCATTTGTGAATTTAATTATTGGTACAAGTTTGGTTATAGTTGATTCCCTTGCTGGGACGTATTTAATTCTTATTGTGGATTCCCTTTCCGGGATGCATTTATTCTTATTGTTGATTACCTTGCCGGGATATTATTGTTGCTATTGTTTGGGTGAGGAAAGAGTGATAAAGCACGAAGGGTGATGTCGTGCACATTCATACTTATGCATTTGGTGAGGAAAGAGTGATAAAGCACGAAGGGTGATGTCGTGTATATTTACATTGATATTGACGCATATGGTGAGGAAGAGAGATAAAGCACGAACGGTGATGCCGTGAAAATTTCTAATATTTACATGGTTAGGAAGAGAGATAAAGCACGAAGGCTGATGCCGTGCACATTTTCATTATTGATTGCATGGTTAGGATTGAGAGTAAAAGCACGAAGGGTGATATCGTGCATGTATTACCCATTGTTACTGTGATTCTTCATATTGGTACTTCCCCCATAGTATGTTACCCCTCCCCGTTACTGTGAAAGTGCTTCTATTACTGTTATTCTGCTAGATACTGTTTAATTGCAGGTTATGTTGTTTGTTGTGTCCTAGCCTCGTCACTACTTCGCCGAGGTTAGGCTCAACATTTGCTCAGTATATGGGGTCGGTTGTACTGATACTACACTCTGCACTCTTTTGTGAAGATTCCGATACTAAAGCATACGGACCCTAGCTAGGGGTTGCTGCCTTCAATCCATCGGAGACCCGATGTAGTCCTGCAGATCCGCAAGACTTGGCATCCCCTCCTATCTTGTTTCTTTTGTTCTTTTCTATTTCAGAGATAGACATGTATTTTCTTTTTTCATACCCTATTTGTAGTTTTTCTTAGATAGTCTGTTAGATTGTGATACCAGTTCTGGGTGGTTTATTATTATGGATTCATATTGGTATTAGCTTAATTGTTAAATTTCATTCTTCCACATTATTATTCAGTTGTTTATAAAATGTTAACTTGCAATTGTTAAGAGTTTAAAAATAAAAGGGGTAAATTAATCGTAACAGTTGGCTAGCATGGCTTTCACTAGTAGGCGTCATCATGATCCCGACGACGGGAAATCCGGGCCGTAACAAAAGTTTAATCTTATTATATCTTATTTATTGTGTTGTATTAAATATTGGTGACTAATTGTTTAATAATATTGATAGACTTTTATACCCTTAATTATTTATATATTAATATTCATAAGCAATCATAATAAAAGGAAACAACTGAAAAAACAACACTTCCATCTAAGTTCTACATCAACACACATATTATCTGAGGATAAAATTACTTTTCAATTTAGTAAATAGAGGTGGATCGATATTAAGTTGGTACGAAGTTCCTTTAGTTTTATTGTAACTATATTTTAATAATGTATACGTTAAAATCGGAGGGTCCAATTTTTCGTCGTTACGACGCCTAGTAAGCACATCTCGAAGGCTCAAGACTACGGTCAAGTTAATACCTCGAGGGACATCAACGCTCAACCTCGGGGCATACAGATTGACGGTTATGGAGAGAAAGTGGGGAGTTCCCAAGGCGCATAAATAGGGCTGACAAAGTCTAGTGGAATAGTCCAAAAACGAATCAAGGCGTTAACTAGTTGTACCATCTCCATATCTCTATAATTAATGCATTTGTACTGTGTTAGGATTCCCCCTCATATATAAAGGGGATCTTTGTCATTTTGTAGACATCTGTTGCTCAATACTAAATACACAAGAACATTCTCTCTCCTTTCTAACATATTCTCTTGATCTCATTACTTCATTTATTGCCTATATTTATTGTGTTCTATTTATCATTCATCATTTATTTTTTATCATTGATCATAAAGAGACATCGCCGTAGCTCTCATAGAGTGTTAGTCCTCCCTCGATCGCTCTAAGCCGGTTACCCAACTTGACCTCGAGGCATTATAATCGACGGCTCGAGGCCCCAATCTCTAACTATTCGGTTCGATTGTCATACCATTCCTAAGTTGTAATCTTGATTTCTAACATTTTACCTGGCATCCATTGTTTAACAACTAGCATAAAAATAGATCACGTATTTTTAGAACCTCATAATCAAATTTAATTATTATTACCATTTTCACGGTAAACAGTTTGGCGGGCTAAAAATAATAGTGATTACTTTCCTGTCGGTTTTACTACGTAACGCAAGTTATCTTTCTCACTTTTTCTTGCCCAAGATCTTTGATTTCAAGTCAAAGTGTCTGACTCAATAAACAACAATCTTGAGAACTATGCAGAGAATGGTGTGGATGGTCCAGGTGTTGGTGTACCACCACGAAACCTTGAGAACGCACCAGAACCAATTCCCCTAGACGCGGTCTCACGTGATGCCCAACACATTGATATAAGCTCCCATACTAGCAGGAGCGTGCACTAAGGGGACCAACAAGAATCTCAGAAAACCCCAGCTAGGGAAGAATGGGAGGTTAGCCTTCACGTTATTTTTGAAATGTTGCAGGCGCAATAGCTGGCGATTGCCCAGATGCAAGGTTACCAGAAAACTCCCAGCACGGTAGCATTGGGAACGGCTCCCCCAGCCGAGCAGGTACTAGAGAGATCAAGCAACAACGGGTCGGTAGCCGACCCCTCCATCATAAAGATGCTCGAGGACCTCACGAGGAGGATCGAATCAAGCGAGAAGAAGATAGAAGCTAACGACATGAAGTTCGAGACCTACAACTCCAGGGTCGACCAAATTTCGGGTGCACCCCTGATCCTGAAAGGTGTGGATTCAAAGAAGTTTGTACAGAAGCTGTTCCCGCAGGAAGCGACCCCGAAACCCATTACAAAGAAGTTCAGAATGGCAGACCTTCCGAAGTACAACAGAACCTCCGACCCTAATGAGTACGTTACCGCTTACACTTATGCAGTGAAGGGAAAGGACCTAAAGGACGACAAGATCGAGTCCGTCTTATTGAAGAAGTTTGGAGAAACGCTTTCTAAATGAACCATGATGTGGTATCACAACCTAGCTCCTAACTCTATAGACTTGTTTGCCATGCTAGCAGATTCTTTCATAAAGGCACATGTCGATGCCATCAAAGTAGCAACAAGGAAATCTGACGTCTTCAAGATCAAGCAGATAGAGAACGAGATGCTACGAGTGTTCGTATCTCGCTTTCAAATGGAACAAATGGAACTGCCACCGATTTTCGACAACTATGTGGTGCAAGCATTCACTCAAGGTTTGAATGAACGAAGTTTGATGGCTTCAAAACATCTGAAACACAATTTGGTTGAATACCCAGCCGTGACTTGGTCAGATATTCACAACCGATATCTATTAAAGATCAGGGTCGAGGACGACCAATTAGGATCCCCTTCAGGCTAGTTATACCTAAGTAGGCTTCTGGCGAAAGAGTCGAAGCCGAATAAAAGAGATACCAACCATACACCGAAGAAAGAAGAAACGCCCCAAGGCATAACATACCCTATAATGATCAAACAATAGATCGAGGCCAGAATCCTCGGGGACTTGTCAGCAGAGCAGGGTTCGATAGGCACACTGGGCCGATGGAGGCACCTCGCTTGTCAGAATACAACTTCAATGTCGATGTTTCAGACATCGTATTCGCCATCAGCAAAATTAGAGACGCCAGATGACCTAGGCCTGTATAATCAGATCCTTCGCAAAGAAATCATAACTTGGTGTGTGAATTTCACAACACGCACGACCACAGGACCGAGGATTGCAACCATCTCCGAGAAAAAGTAGCTCGACTACTCAGCAAAGGTCACCTCCTAGAATTCCTCAGCGATCGGGCCAAAAATCAATTCTAGGAAAGAGAGACGACCAAGAAGAACAAAACAAATGAGCCACAACACGTCATCCACATGATCCTGGGAGGCATCGATGCCCCACAAGAGCCCATGATTAAAAGAACAAAAATATCCATCACCAGAGAAAAGAGAACTCGGGGTTACGTACCCGAGGATGCTCTCACACTCAGCGACGAGGACATCGATACCTTGTCTCAACCTCACAATGACCTGATAATCTCTTTCCTTGTAAATACATTTCAAATTAAATGTGTACTTGTGGATCCAGGTAGCATTTCATAACAAGCAATTGAATCACATCGAGATCTGAAGCGCCGTCAGCACTAAGGTATGGCCACTCCCCTTTTTTCAGTTACATTTTACACTGACCTAAATGCAGCTACCCGATCTAAACAGCCGAAGCGCTTCCTAACTCAAAGGCCTTAGGTTTCAAAAGCATTCGTTGCAATCTTTTCCTTCGACCGGGTTTTTTTATCCCAAAAAGGGTTTTACTAGCAAGATTTTTAACAAGGAAACATCTATATGCTACCTAAGGATGACCTAACAAGTATTCAAGGCTTCTTTTGCAATAAACCTCAAATACTGGGGGGGCATCCCCCCAGAAGTTCACCTACTCGGAGAAGCCAAGATACGCTAGCGGGGTCTCGATAGGAAAATAATGTACCGGGCCAAACGGTCGAACGAACCGTGTCTTCATACAACAATCAAGCCCGTAATAGCAAAAACGTGTATACTTGTACCAAGTAATCAAAGAAACTCGGTATTATTGCAAAAATGGCTCATCTGTCAAAAACATCCCGAACATTTTGGGACGGCGTCAACGACTCAAAACAATGCGACCCCTGGGTCGAAGCTCCTAACCCGTAAGCCCTCAATGAGGCAACATCAAGATCACAAAACAGCTCTAGAGCCAAAAATCTATCGAACACTCAGGGACTGGCGTCGAAAACTCAAGCCCATATGAACTCCAGGTTAGAAACTCGGAAGTCGTATTCCCTCAATGAGGCAATACCAAGTTTACAAGTAATGGCTCCCGAGCCGAGAAATCCTCGATGACTCGAGGACTGCCATTAATCGCCATCTCCATCGACTTATCAAAGCCCGAGGCCATAAGACCATATGTAGGTAGCCTCGATCTCGTAAGACCTATATAGCGAAACAACAATATCTGTAAGACCTCAAGCAAGGCATGAACCACACTTGTACCAAGTGACAATATCTGCAAGACCTCAAGCAAGGAATGAACAACACTTGTACCAAGTGACAATAACTATAATACCTCAAAGGCATGTAAAACATGTAAGACCTAAGTAAAGGCATAAACCTTATCTCAAAGTTAAGGATATATATCGAACTTGTAAGACCCCTAAAAAGGCATACCCTCGATATAGACGCCAAAACTACTTCACTCGAGACTAAAAGGCTCCGGCCAAACACAAATGACTACGGTTATAAGGCTTTACCAGCCAAACTAACGGCGACTCAGGGATGCCCGACCATCGATATAAAATCACAGGCCTTCAATTACTTCGAATATACTTCGAAAATAACCAGTTAAACAGGCTACCCTCGACATAGGCAAAAGAGCTTCGACCATGTCAACTCCAACCAAAAGTCTTCGAGATACTCAGCCACCGAGCCAAACCTCTTGAGGTGCTCGATCATCTCCATATAACGACTCAAAATTGAGGTTCCTATCAAATCGTCGAAGATTCAAGCAAACACAATTTCAAAAAAGTCCTTAACGAGGGAAAAATAAAGCCTATAAAAGGTCATACCGACCCAATGCTTAAGAGCCACTATCGCCATCCCATACAAAAGGTCGTACTGACCTAATGCATAAGAGCCACTGTCGCCAGCCCATACAAAATGTTTACCAACCTAATGCGTAAGAGCCACTATTGCCAGCCCATACAAAAGGTCGTACTAACCTAACGCATATGAGCCTAAGGGCCAATTTTAAATTCAAAAACTTGAGGGTCGAATGAGCTCGAGTCGATACCCGACTCGGAGACTGAACCCAAAACAGTTGACTACATATGCCTAAGAGCAAAAGCATAAGATCTCAAATGCCAGCTTATACTAAAAGGTCGTACCAACCAAGCACGTAAGAGCCTACAGGCCAGCCCTATGATCCCCAGGGCCATACCACG
Organism: Nicotiana tabacum; assembly: GCF_000715075.1. Taxonomy (NCBI): domain Eukaryota; kingdom Viridiplantae; phylum Streptophyta; class Magnoliopsida; order Solanales; family Solanaceae; genus Nicotiana; species Nicotiana tabacum. The sequence goes on along the minus strand of NC_134082.1, from coordinate 27,162,192 downwards.
AATCTAAGGATTCCTCTTTAGCTCGAAGACCAATTCACCTGGCTAAAATCAAGGCAACTATACAACTGTCATTTACAAGGTTCCCTGAAAGCACTATACACATAAGCCTGAGGGATTTCTGAAAGTGTCGAAATAAGCCTGAGGGATTTCTGAAATCCCTGAAAGCATTATACACATAACCCTCGAAAGCACTATACACATAAGACGAGTTGGCACACTTGCGGTTGAAGGAATACAAGTGTCATTTACAAGGTTCCCTGAAAGCACTATACACAGAACAAGAAAAAACAGGCCTAATCTATGTCCCCCTCGTGGACTATGGTCCGTCGGCCTCTTTCTTGCCATCTTCGGCATGAGATAGAAGGAACTTAGCATCATGTTCTTCCGCCTTCGCCTGCGTTATCTCTTCAGAGAGATCGAAGCCCATGGCATGAATTTCCTCGAGGGTTTCCCTCCGATATCTACACCTCACGTACTCTCCATTCCTAATCTCCCAATCGAGAGCCCTCCTTAGCTCAGCATAAGCATTGGCAGCATCTTTCAAATAGACCGCCACTATCTTGTCAGCCTTAGTTTGGCTCATTGTGGCTTCAGCTCGGGCATCCGCAAACTCGGCCTTTATCTTTAAAAGATCGGACTCGAGCTTTGTAATCATATATGTTCGAACCAAGCTATTATCACGAGCTAAGCGAAGTTGAACCTCAAATATGGAAGCTTTAGCCAAAGCACCATTCTCCGCTGAAGCCTGAACGTCCTCCCGAGCCTTCAACTCATCATACTCGCGCTTGGCTCGGCCAACTTCGCTCTGAAGGCATTCCAGGTCCTCTGTCTTTTTCTGCAGCTAAAGTAAATGAAACATTAGCCTTGGAGGATAGAATAAGAAGCGCACACTCCCTTGAAATAGAAGTTACATGTTCCTCGAGGTAGCTTTCGTAGTTCAGACTGTGACTCGCCTCATACCGCAAGTGTGCCAACTCGTCTTCCCTTTCATCGCAAATAAGCCTGAGGGATTTCTCCCCATCTACAGCTTTTCACAATCTGGCCTCATGACGAAGCAGCTCAGATTTGAATTTCTTAAAAGCTTGTAGAAGAGAAACGTGATAAAGAAATGAAATTTACAAAATTATAAAACCAATACGAGCGACCAAAACCTACCTCTGAGTAAAGCCGCTGTGCTTTCTCAAGAGTTGAGCGTACATCTACTTGTTTGGCTCCATCTACCCCGGTAGAACCACTCCCGATTGGTATACGGTTACCCTACATACGTGGCCCCTGGCTTCGAACGCCCCTCGAAGTACCTTCGACGGAAAAAGAAGTCAGCGGCAGGGATCCCTCGTTCCTCGAGGTACCTTCAATGGAAGAGGAAGATGGAAGCGAAGGAGGAACCATTTTTCTAAATTCAGGGATCTCGGGTGTTACAGGTTCGGCCGATACGCCCTCTCTGAGCCTCCGGGCCAGACTCGTCTTGCTACAACCACTATCATCCTCCAAAGGCCTTTTCTGCTTATTGTTATTATTATCATCTCTCGGTCCGAAAGCCGGTGGTCTTTTTTCCATCTCCTAGAGGAAACAACCTCGCTTCAAGGGACTCCCCGATGCCTACGATGATAGTGTTAGTATGCAGAAAGAAAAAGTGCCCTTCCGAGAAAAAAAAAAGGGGGAGCAAATAACATAGCACGTACCGTGGTGTTTTGCCTCACACCTGCCCTTGGACAAAGCTCGCCACTTACGCTAATTATAAGTCGAGTGGGTTGCCAACTTTTGAGTCCAATCTGGCAGGTCAGGGACCTCGCACGGCATCCATGAAATTGCTGAAGAAAAGGAAAACGAAGGCGAGCACAACCCTATCAAAGGGGCCTAGTATAAAGGGGTACATGTACACGTTTAAAAACCCCGCAGCATGGTCCATGATGCTCTGCTCCGGGAAAGGTACCCGTAATACTACCTCATCCCCCATCCACATTCCTTCCTCACCAACTCGAGGTGCTCCTCACCTACTAAAGAAACCAACTTCGAGGCGTGCTCCTAATTACCTCGAACATCGGGAGACTTTTCTGACCGGAGATTCCCTCCTGAAACAAAATGCCCAGAGGGTGATTCGCATGACACTGACGGCACATTACCAACCAGGCGGGAACCAGAAGCAGAACTCCCTTCTCCTTACCGAGCGGACCCTGAAGTAGCAGTCATGACTATGGTAAAACTAGAGAACTAGAGAAGGAATTTAAGCAAGAGCATCAAAGCTAAAATGATGAGAGACCTAGTACAGGAAAGAAGAACTCTATATAAAAGGATAACTACTCAGAATAGCGGAATCTTCAAAGGGGCGTAGACAACCCTATATATGGGAAAAGTGGCGACTATCCGCCTGCCTCAAAGACCATTTAAAAATACTGGCTAAAGCTTTTATCACTTTGGAAAGATGTGCCGGCGGGATCACCTAGGTCATTTCTTAACCACGTCATACACTTGACGCCGCAATATGATGTTTGGTGTCACGACCCAAACTGAAGGGCCATGACTAGCACCCGACCACACTTGCCGAGCACCAACGTACATTTCATCTAACCTTCATTATTATCTTTTAGGGCTGACGAGATCAATATAAATGGTAGACCTAGATCATGGACAACCAGCAATAAAATATGACGGCATGAACATACATAGAAGGGGATGACCAGACAATCAAGAAACTACATATAAGGTATGAGCTACCACGCTACTATGAAAGACTATACAACAAAGGGTTTATGGGGAGTTTAAATCATCGTGGATTCCAATGGAAATTTTCGATCAATTTTCCCCTATAAAATGGTCACTAGGAAAACTTTCAAGTAATTAAGCCCAACATATGGCTTCACAAGGCTACACAAAGAATTATGCGTATTTACATTATCTACATATCACCATTTTGTATTAAGGAGGAGTATTCTCAAATTATTGCTTACCTCATAGAGCCGTTTCACCTTCCAATGTATCCTGTCTTCCACCAGCATCCTTGTTATCTTCATTCTGGAATAAGTAAGGGTATTTAGACTTCATCTCCTCTTCTGCTTCCCATGTCATTTCTTCCATATTTTTGTTCCTCCACAATACTTTGACGGAAGCTACATCTTTTGTTCTCAGCTTGCGGACTTGCCGATCTAATATCGCCACTGGCACTTCTTCATATGATAGGTCCTCTGTAACTTGTACATCTTTGATAGGGACGACTCGAGAAGGGTCTCCAATACATTTTCTCAACATAGATACATGGAATACCGGGTGGACAAATTCCAATTCGGATGGCAATTCTAACTCATAAGCAACCTGTCCAATCCGTCGAAGAATTTATACGGCCCGATATACCTTGGACTCAGCTTACCTTTCTTCCCAAAATGCATAATACCCTTCATTGGTGAGATCCTCAGGAAAACCCAATCACCAACCTCAAACTCTAGATCACGACGTCGGACATCAGAATAAGATTTTTGCCTGCTTTGTGTCGTCCTCAATCGCTCCTGTATCACTTTCACCTTCTCAATAGCTTGGTGAATCAAATCTGGCCCATATAATTCTGTTTCACCGACTTCAAACCATCCAACTGGTGATCTACATCTCCTCCCGTATAGTGCCTCGTATGGGGCCATTTTAATACTGGAATGGTAGCTATTGTTATAGGCGAATTATATGACTGGAAGATGATCATCCCAATTCCCCTTAAAATCTAGAACATATGCTCATAGCATATCTTCCAGTGTCTGAATGGTACGTTCAGCCTGTCCGTCAGTCTGCGGATGAAATGCAGTGCTGAGATTTACCTGTGTGCCTAAACCCTTCTGGAAAGACCTCCAAAAGTTAGCCATAAATTGAGCTCCTCGGTCTGATATAATAGATATGGGCACACCATGAAACCTAACAATCTCCTTGATATACAACTTTGCATAATCTTCAGCCGTGTAAGTTGTCTTCACTGGCAGAAAATGGGCACATTTTGTAAGTCGATCAATTATCACCCAGATGGAGTCAAACTTATGATAAGAGCGAGGTAATCCAATAATGAAGTCCATATTAATCACCTCCCACTTCCAGGTCGGAATCTCTATATTTTGAAGCAATCCACCGGGTTTATGATGTTCTATCTTTACTTGTTGACAATTGGGACACTGGGCTACAAATTCTGCAATAGACTTCTTCATATTTTCCCACCAATACTGCTCCTTGACATCATGATACATCTTTGTCGAGCCGGGATGGATGGAATATCGGGATTGATGAATCTCATTCATAATCTTCTCTCGCAACCCTGCCACATTAGGCACACACAATCGGCTATGGTATCTTAGTGCCCCATCTTTTCCGATCCTAAAAGCCATACTTTTACACTGTTGAATGCTTTCTCTTAATCGTACTAAGATAGGATCTTCATATTGTCGTGCTTTTACCTCGGCTACCAAAGATGATTCTGATGTATTCTGTACAGTAACACCTCCGTCATCAGAGTCTAACAATCTGATTCTCATATTGGCTAGCTGATGAAGCTCTTTAATCAACCCCCATCTACCTGCCTCAATATGTACTAAGCTTCCCATTGATTTACGGCTGAGAGCGTCTGCCACAACATTGGCTTTACCGGGATGATACAATATCTCGACGTCGTAGTCTTTCAATAATTCAAGCCACCTACGCTGCCTCAAATTCAACTCTTTCTGCTTGAAGATGTATTGTAAACTCTTGTGATCTGTGTAGATGTCAACATGGACGCCGTATAAGTAGTACCGCCATATCTTCAAAGCATATATTACTGCAGCCAATTCCAAATCATGGGTTGGATAATTCTTTTCATGCTTCTTCAATTGTCTTGATGCATAAGCAATCACATTCCCACGCTGCATCAATACGCACCCCAAACTTATACCTGAGGCATCACAATATACCACATAACCTTCTGTTCCTTCAGGAAGAGTGAGCACTGGTGCAGATGTCAATCGATTCTTCAGCTCCTGAAAACTACGTTCACAAGTGTCAGACCACTGGAATTTGGTAGCTTTTTGTGTTAACTTAGTCAATGGTGACGATATAGTGGAAAATCCTTCTACAAACTGCCTATAATATCCTGCTAGCCCTAGGAAGCTGCAGACTTCTGATGGTGTTGTTGGTCTCGGCCAATTCTTTACTGCATCGATCTTCTGAGTGTCGACACTAATACCCTCATCAGATATCACATGGCCAAGGAATGCTACTGAGTTCAGCCAGAATTCACATTTGGAGAGCTTAGCATATAACTTACGATCCTGAAGCGTCTGTAATACTATCCGCAAGTGGCCCGCATGTTCCACCTCCGAACGAGAATACACTAGAATGTTATCAATGAATACAATCACGAACACATCAAGATAGGGCCTGAATATAGTATTCATGAGATCCATAAAAGTTGCTGGGGCATTTGTTAGCCCGAACGACATCACCAAGAACTCAAAGTGCCCATATCTTGTCTGGAAGGCCGTCTTTGGAATATCCTTCTCCCTAACCCTACCCTGATGATACCCTGAATGTAAATCAATCTTAGAGAAATACTTGGCACCCTGGAGTTGGTCAAACAGGTCATCAATTCTTGGAAGTGGATATTTGTTCTTTATAGTAGACTTATTCAACTGTCGATAGTCGATATACATCCGTAACGACCCGTCTTTCTTCCGCACGAATAGGACTGGTGCACCCCAAGGTGAAGTGCTAGGCCTAATAAAGCCCTTATCCAGCAAGTCCTTCAACTGCACCTTCAACTCTCGCAACTCTGCTGGGGCCATTCTGTATGGAGGAATAGAGATCGGTTGAGTGTCAGGCAACACATCAATGCTAAACTCAATCTCCCTTTCAGGAGGAAGGCCTGAGAGTTCATCTGGGAAAACATCTGGGAATTCGTTGACCACAGGGATTGATTGTAAAGTAGGCGGTTTTGTCTCTGCATCCCTAATGCGAACGAGATGATAAATGTAACCTTTTGAGATCATTTTCCTTGCCTTAAGATAGGAAATAAACCTACCTTTCGGTGTAGCAATGTTCCCTTTCCATTCAATGACGGTATCACCCAGAAATTGGAACCTAACCATCTTCGTACGACAGTCAACATTTGCATAGCATGAGGCCAACCAGTCCATTCCAATTATCACATCAAAATCAACCATTTCTAACTCAAATAAATTTGCCGTGGTTTGACGACTACAAATCATCACAGTCAACCTCTATATACCCTTCTAGCAATCACAGAATCTCCTATCGGAGTAGATACCGCGAGGGGTTTACTTATCAATTCAGGTTCAATGCCAAACTTATTAGCCACAAAGGGTGTAACATATGATAATGTAGATCCCGCATCAATCAACGCATATACATCATAAGAAAACACAGATATAATACCTGTAACAACATCTGGAGATGACTCGAGATCCTGTCGACCTACTAGAGCATAGGTTCGATTTTGAGCACCACTCAAACTCGGCACTGCACCTCTACCCCTACCACGACCTGTCGACTGCTGAAAACCCCGTACTGGAGGTCGAACTGATGAGGAAGAACCAGACACAGATCCAGTCGGCTGAGCCATACCATCACCTCCTCTATTAGGACAATCCCGCATCATATGGACAGGATGCCCGCACGAATAGCATTCATCAGACCCTCGACGACACAGTCCAAAGTGGGCCTTGCCGCACTGATCACAATGTGGTGTTGGTGGTCTCATCTGACTAGTATCCCTGTGATGTTGTGAGCCAGATGCCCGTGAACTCTGACCTGGACCAGAATAGGATCGATCATATCGAGGCCTCTGAAACTGTGGAGGAGCACTAGCTACAGGTGGCGCCGAACTCCTCGAAAACTGTGGCCTGATGCGGCCTCTGAAGTCATCAGGATACCCTGCAAATCTCGCCCTCTTATGCTGGCCTCTATCCTGCTCCCTAACTGCCCTCTGCTGGCGCTTACAATCCTCTAGGGTCTGGGCATAAGCTTGAATACGGGAAATATCCATTCCCTCCACCAATGAGGCTGTCGTACACTCATTTATCAGATGTGGTCCCAACCCATTCACGAACATATGCACCCTATCACTCATCTCGGCCACCATATGGGGAACATACCTTGCCAAAGAATCAAACTGCATACTGTACTCTCGCACAATCATATTACCTTGTCTAAGGTTCAAGAACTTATCGGCTCTAGCTCGTCGTATCTCAACTGGCAAGTAGTGACGAAGAAAGGCATCAGAAAATTCCTTCCACACAGCTGGAGGAGGGTTCGGACCCCTGGATCTCTCCCAACTATCATACCAGAGAAACGCTAAATCCCGTAGCCGATAAGAAGCCAACTCTACTGCCTCTGTATCACTAACATGCATAACCCGAAGTGTACGATGAACCTGGTCAATAAAAGTCTGTGGGTCCTCCTTGGGGTCTGATCCGGTAAACACTGGAGGGTCTAAATTAATAAAATCACGAACTCTTGTACTAACTGGTTTCTCAGCAGCACCTGTATTCTGCCTCTGAGCCTGAGCAGCTACCAAGCTAGTCAATAACTGCAAAGCACTCCGCATATCCTTGTCTGGAGTTCCAGACGGAGGAACTGGAGGCGCTGGGTGCCTTCTAATATCCTCTGGAGGAGATGGAGTAGATGAGGTATGAGAGGGCATCTCACTTTGAGCCTCACTTTGTCCTGCTCTGACTTGGGGCACCTGACTGGTACCCTCTCCCGCTGTTGTATCAAGCCGTCTACTAATCGTTTGCTTCCTAGTCGAAGGCATCACTGAAAAATAACAAGGTGAATATTAGAGAAGAACACTTACGACTCAACTCTACGCACAATCTAGATTCAGGAAGAAGGTAACAACCCTAGATGTCATGTAGCCTCCTGATTATAAATGTGGCGCGCTACACATCCATAATCAAGACTCTACTAGACACGGCTCATAGACAACCCCTAGGACAGACTTGCTCTGATACCAAGTTTGTCACGACCCAAACTGAAGGGCCATGACTAGCACCCGACCACACTTGCCGAGAACCAACGTACATTTCATTTAACCTTCATTATTATCTTTTAGGGCTGACGAGATCAATATAAATGGTAGACCTAGATCATGGACAACCAGCAATAAAATATGACGGCATGAACATACATAGCAGGGAATGACCAGACAATCAAGAAACTACATATAAGGTATGAGCTACCACGCTACTATGAAAGACTATACAACAAAAACTAGCCGACAAGGCATACCAAACTATACATGAGCTGACACCTGTCTATGAGCCTCTAAAAGAACATAAGTGTTGCAACATAGCCGGAACAGGGCCCCGACATACCCATAATGTCTATAACAAAAATTGCATACCAAGACCAAGGTAAGTCCGGAGAAGGGATCTTGCCAATCACCGCTGAACTGGACAGCCTACTGTGGTGGGGGAGCTGCACCTGCCTGTCTATCAGGACCTGCAGCACGACATGCAGCATCCACAAATAAAAGGACGTCAGTACGAATAAAGTACTGAGTATGTAAGGCAAGGAACCATAAATATGATCAGTAATGTAAGCAAGGATAGAGAATATACAACCTGTAACATCTTAGTACCTCTGAGGGCTACTTATATGAAATGCATGATACATATGTATAAATACATAAACCTTTAAAGCATTCGCCTCTGTGGGCATCATCATCATCATATCGTACCCGGCCATAATAGGCTCGGTAAAAAAAACGTACTCGGCCATCATAAGGCTCGGTAGAATCGTACCCGGCCACGTGGAGCTCGGTAAAACCCAACTGATCAGTGGTTGCACAATAGGTGCCGTACCCGGCCAACTATAGCGTGGCTCGGTAGAGTAAAATAGATACATATATATAATGCATGCTCGACTCATAGAATCACATTCTAAACCTTTCGGAGTGACGTAAGGTCGGTATCCTCTGTACACGTTATTAGGACTAACTCTTCACTATGAACCTTATAAGATTTAGGAAGTACGAACAACATTGATAACATAAGAATAAGAGAAGCAACATTAACATCAATCGTTCCATAAGAAGGAAAACAATGTAAGTACTGCTAGCTTCTAAGAGTAGAGTATCTTGGAAGCTCATTCATTACATTATGTACAATCGGAGTCGTGCAAAAGAAGGAAAGGGATAGTGTCACATACCTTGTATATACTGCCCCAATCTCAAGCTATGCAATTGTCAAAACTCCTTAGTCTACAATAAGAGAAACGATACTATCGTTATCATTTAAGCGTCATAACTATTATGTATCGACCACAACCTATTTTACGATGAAACGGACAGCACCTCCCCTATATATATGATCTCACACCATTCAAAACAATCACCAAACAGCCCAAACAACATCAATAATAAACATATTGAGCCTCCCAAAATAGTCCACACACAGCATAATCACTCCATACATACGACGACCACCGTAGTCGTGTCAAACAACCTGGAAATGTTACGAATAACTATCAGCCCATAACCCTACATATATATGGTGTTTCTCCACACCCTTCCTCCTCCAAAACTCCACAAGATAGTAGTAAAATACGCAGCCCAACAACAACGCAAAACAGTCCACAAAACAATAACATTACTACCAAGCCTTTCGATATATATCTCACAAGTTCTAGCTTCAATGGCTTAGCCGCAACTTGGATAATCTTAAATACATATAGAGTAAGAGGTTACTTACCTTTATACAGAAAGAACAACTCCAATTTGACCTTAAATTTCCATGAAATATCCCTCCAATGCTGCCACAACAACAAAAAAGCGAAACTAGCGATCAATTAGTGTTTTTCGGCACTAAAATCACTTTAGAAGGCTTGAAATCACCTAGGATTGATATTAAGAACATGAGGGAGTATTTACAGAACATAAACCCTTTAAAACAACCTCCCACACGAGCTGGAACGACACAAAAATGAGCTACAACAAGAAGAACAAGAGACTTACTAGCGCCACGGAATTCCCGACACTTGATTTGTGTTGTTTGCCCTTTTTTGGGTCTTGAATCTTGAGAGAACCTTGAGAGGATGTTCCTAGGGTTATAAGGTCTGAAAATAGTGAGAAGCAATGACTTAAAATGGGTTGGAGTCATCCTATATAGGTCCAAATATCTTAAACCGCCTTAGTGGGTCCCATAGAGAGGTGCTTGGCGCAGTCTTGCGAAAACATGAATATCTCTCTACTCCGAGATTGTATCGATGAACGGTTTAATGCGTTGGAAACTAGACTCATAGATCTTTAATTTTGTTGGTAGATCACCCGTAATTCCTTGTAAATTATGAGAAAAAATTAGAAACATTTGACCTAATATTTAAGTAAAATTATGAACCTAAGTTGCGACAACTTTTGTCGACTTTTGTTTCATAACTCGTTTGACTTCAAAACTTATGATACGGATATTATATGATTAAAATACCTTAATAAATGACCTCTTGAGTGTATTAAGCACCGCTAGATTACCTGAAAATACGAGTTACAATATCCTTGATTCGTTTAACTTCTAATACTGGTTAATCACCCTTATACACTCTTGTATCACTTAAGACCAATAGGATTGACTTCTTATCATCTCAAAGATAATTCCTTCTTGGATTTATGTTAACTAATATATGGCATGAACTAACACATGTGGATATGGGTTGTAACATTTGAGGGTAGAGACCCGCGCATTAACCAATCCTCAAGATGGTACCCGATCTCGAAGGCCTCCGCAAAAAACAATAAAGGCTCTAAGGAGCCATCAAATATATCATTACAAGCCTCGAGATGGTACCCGATCTCGAGGACCTTCGCCAAAAAAGAATAAAGGCTCTAAGGAGCCATGAATATCATTACAGGCCTCGAGATGGTACCCGATCTTGAGGACCCTCCTCCAAAAAGAAGAAAGGCTCTAAGGAGCTATCAATATCATTACAGGCCTCGAGATGGTACCCGATCTCAAGGACCTTCTCCAAAAGGAAGATAGGCTCCAGGAAGCCATTGGCATCATTGCAAGTCCCGAGATGGTACCCGATCTCGAGGACCTCCACTAAAAAGAAGATAGGCTCCAGGAAGCCAATGACATCACTACACATCCCGAGATGGTACCCGATCTTGAGGACCTCCACCAAGAAAAAGATAAGCTCTAAAAACCTACTCATACGGGCTGGGCCTCAAGGTACCATCGCCTTAAGGCAATCTACACTAAGTTTAAAACAAGTCTCTAGGTAGCCCGAGCTTCAGTGAACCCCTACTCGGGGACTGCTTCCGAAAGCCCAAAGGCTATCTTTGTCCTCAGGAATCCGAGAAAATCCCCCCATCGAGGTCTATCACGAGGTCTAAAAGGCTAAGTCTCATACAGGAAGTTCGAAGCCCTACTCTCATTCAACTCAAGGTTGGGGATCCCGAAGACCCGAGTTTATCAAACTGATCCGGGCCCGGTCCAAGGGACGACAAAGGGTTTTACGGGGAATCGAGTTAATCAATCAAGATCCAGAAGAAATGCTCACACCCGAGCTCGATATTCTCACCCATTGGTGGAACCATGCATTCGGATTCTCCACAAACGCAGATAAGAAGAAATATAGCATAAATCAAAGGCAAATTGAAGAAACATCTTTTTATTCATAAGCACACGATTACAAAAGCCCACGAAGGGTCCTTAGATGTGATTACAAAGGCCCACGAGGGGTCCTTACACAGAAACAAAGAAGCAAAAAACATACATATAGTAAAAGCCAACAGCCTAATCTATTCTCGGGGGTACATCCTCGGCCGCAGTATCTTCAAGCATCCTCTCCTCGGGGGTCACATCTCGGTCTTCCAAAATGGTATCTCTGAGGGAGAAGATGAAGAAGAGTAAATTGGAAAGATAGAGAAGAGGAAACTGAAGAGGCAGAAAAAGATGATGGAAAAGTCATAGCCCACCAAAGAGCAAAAGATTTACCATGCCAAGAAGATCACAGCCCGATAGAAGACTTGGCGAGCATCGGCCTTACCTACACGGTTACTTTCAGTCCACTTCTTGGAACATTATGCTGTGCAAGTTACCGTCCAGAAATGCCACTTCACTCCGCAGAAAGCAAAAGGGATGAAGTGCCAAACCAGGCCGGGGTAGGGAGGTGAGCAGCGGTGTAAAGTCCGAACACCCTCCTGAGCAGTGATGTAGAGTCCAAACATTTTCATGAGTCAGAAGAAATTGGCCCCCCTATCCCATCGTCTCGAGCCAACGACAACAGCAGTAATAATAACAACAACAAGTTAGTGCAATCTTGCTCGGTAAGGGAAAGCCCTGGAAAAAGGCCATGGCGCGACTGATGAGAATGCCGCCATGTAACCTTAAGGCCGTGGGCCCCAAACATGGGAAATAACAATGAATAAGGATGAAGAGAAGAAAGGGGTGAAAGGCTATTAAAGAACATTTGAATAAAGAATTGGTTCGAGAAAGCTCCCATTTATAGAGAAAGGGTAGCGTAACTAACAAGCACAATCAATACTCTTTAAAAAACATAACAGGCAGCGCCATCAATGAAAGACGTATCAGCAGACACAATCAATACATTTTTGGGAACTGGAACGGCAGTGATATTATCGCTTTGAAAAATAAGAGTCGACAGTGCATTGAATGATTCCGGAAAGATGGATCGACGGGACGCCTCAGTTATCACAAGGGCTTACATCATCAGTATGACATCGTCGCAGGAAGTTCGAAGATATGGGTATCAAAGTCATTTCTTATCGTTCTACTCTAAGAAACGTGGGGACTATCTGTATACGGTAAAATCAAATGGTCCAATTTTCCATCGTTACGATGCCTCGTAAGCACATCTCGAAGGCTCGAGACTACAGTCGAGTTTCATCCCTCGAGGGCCATCGACGCTCGACCTCGGGGTAGTACAGACCTACGGTTATAGAGAGATAGTGGGGAGTTCCCAATGCGCATAAATAGGGCTAACAAAGTCTAGTGGACTAGTCCAAAAACGAATCAAGGCGTTAACTAGCTGTACCATCTCCATATCTTTGTAATTAATACATTTGTACTATGTTAGGATTCTCCCTCATATATAAAGAGGATCTTTTTCATTTTGTACACATCTGTTACTCAATACTTAATACACTAGAACATTCTCTCTGCTCTCTAACATATTCTCTTGATCTCATTACTTCATTTATTGCCTATATTTATTGTGTTCTATTTATCGTTCATCATTTATTTTTTATCATTGATCATAAAGAGCCATCGTCGTAGCTCTCTCATAGAGTGTTAGTCCTCCCTCGATCGCTCTAAGCCGGTTACCCAACTCGACCTCGAGGCATTATAATCGACGGCTCGAGGCCCCAATCTCCAACTGTTCGGTTTGATTATCATACCGTTCCTAAGCTGTAATCTTGATTTCTAACCTTTTACCTAGCATCCATTGTTTAACAACTAGCATAAAAATAGATCACGTATTTTTAGAACCTCATAATTAAATTTAATTGTTATTACCATTTTCACGATAGGCAAATAATATATCCAATATGCAGTAAAATACGCTACCGTAAACTCCCACAAAGTTACTTTAGTTCTACTTATATATGAATCAAATTTATGTATCAACTTGTGAAGGATTCTACCGACTTGCAACCTAGATATCTCATTAAAGAGTCTGCCGACATGCAAACCTATCATATAAGACCATTCGGATTTTAGTTTGTAAGGGATTTTAATTTATCGCCCCTGTAAAAAAAAAAAGAATAAGGCAATACTCCTATAAAAAAAGCTATTATTTCAGTTCATTATTGGACTTGGTATGAGTACATTTAGAGTGATTTTATGTTACTTTTATTTTTCAATCAATTCTTCTCTATGTTAACCCGCTTTGTTTGAGGAAATTGTATTGTTGTAAGTCTTTGTTTACACCCTAACAAACGGCTGCCTACATGTTAGAGGTATCTTTTTAAAGTGAAGGCGGCATTACCTCTTGCCGTATATGTTCCAGAATGACAAGTATGTTTTTGACATAATAAACTTCATGCATATAATAAGTTTTATACACTTTTTAAAGTTTGCAACAGATAGAGTTTAAGTTGAAGTTGTGGGAAATCCACATATTTTTAGCCACTTTATCGTTCCTAACATTTGGACAGAATCTTCTGTTCTTCAGTTGTTAAATAATTTTTCGTTTCTTGTCGGATATATATTTGTTGCAATATTCGTTGAAGAGCGTATGAAGTACATATGGACTAGAGGAAAGATATCAAGAGGTAACTCATTTTAACGATTTTGCGTGGCAAACAAAGGAGTCATTGTTTTATGCGTCATAATCGTTGTATCAAGGATTAAATTGAAGATGCAGTGCTGAAGGCATCAATAGGTTGGCGAATTTTAAATAACCAATTTGGGCATTTTAATTCATCTTTTTATATATTAATTTGTAGGAGGGTTGAGACCTTCGATCAATTGCATAAATTGAGATTGATTGTTTGGCAATAGATTTTGATTTTAAGCAATGACGACTGAGCTAATCTGTGATCATACACTAAAGACAAAAAAGGAGATTGTTTGGAGAAGCAATTAAGAATGCTAGACGATCAAGCAAGTTTTTATGTTCAGCAACGACAAGAAAGCATAGGATATGACCAAAGACAATCCTAGATATTAGATTATTTTTTGGTTGTAATATATATTTATTGCACTTTTTGATAGGGAAGCCATCCAGCTTCCAAAATCGGATGTCCGTGTGAAATTTTATTAATAAAAAATAAAAACTATACATAAAAAGAGAAGGCATACATCTAATTCCTTGATGCGGGATAATAGTAGGTAAAGCGACATAAAGAATATACACAAAAAATATCGTCTTAAAAAATACAACCACATTCGTGTTTCTACATTATAAATAAAAATATTGTCTAATTAACTTAATTAAGTCGATCTTTTTCTCGAAGGTTGAAACAATAATCAATCATTTTTTATGCAAGTATTCTATTAATTTAATAACATTGGTTTTCAGCACTAGAAAAGTTACTGCATTTTACATGTTACATGCTTCAATTACAATGATTGTGTTCATGTACATAACTTGCTAAGTTTAATTTCTTATCTTTTTCACCAATTAATTTGTTATCCTTTCAAATAAATAGTTGATTTATATTACGTGCAACGCACGTACATAGAGATTAGTTATTATAAAAGTACAAATATTAACAGATATCTCCGAAATATTGGTAGAATCTTTTACTCTTCAAAGCTAAATTAGTTTTTAAAAACTATTATCCATAAAGGTTGAACTTATAATATTAGTAATCATGTCATGCTTCGATAAAGAATCTGCGCATACTTCTAATTTCGACTAACTAGAAGAAAACGCACAATAAGATATATAAATCTAATCAGTCACGAAATCTAAATGACGGAAAACCTGTAACCTTGTGTATTTCTAAGCATTAGTGCTCCTTCAGTTTTATTTATTAGATAATACACATACCAAAGATGTGTCTGTAGATAATAAATTTTGCGTCAAGAAAATAATCGAGACCGAAAAATCTTGCAATAACTGTAGTATTTGATTTCAAATATTATGACTATTACAATCTCTATGAATCCTCTTATTCGCCTTTTCCAACAAAAATTCAAGGACTTTTGAGCTTGATCTTGAAATTATATTTGTTGCCACGAACGATGATCTTGAATTCAACTAGCACGGACTTTGATTTGAACTCGTTCTCCTTGATCCTTGATTTGTTCTTCGTTCTTGAGCTTGAACTTTATTTCTTGAATTTGAACTTGATTGCTTGAAACTTGTAGAGAAATTTACGGCGTTTGATTCATGAGCTCTCTCTTGCTTTTTGTTATAACTTCTTGTGTGTTTTCTAGATTATGAAAACCTCTATTTAGAGTTGTGGAAGATAATAGTTGTAATGAGAAAAAAATCTATCCGTGTCTGTGAGCACGTGATTTTTGTTTTCGCGCGACAATCGCTCCAAAAAAAAAAGAAATAAAAAAAAATATAATTGGCCTTGCTGTACAATTTTCGGATTTCTGTGCGACACCTTGTTGATTTATTTGTGACTTTGACCCATTTTTATTTATTTACTTCATTAAAATAAAATTCAAAAAATATATGTGTCCTGCATAATTCAAACCGTAATCCGGTCGTTAAATAGAAAATCATGAATAGGCATTTTCGTCCGTGATTTTATTTGGTTTGACTTTACCTGTTTTGAAATATTTTAGTATGTGTGCAAATAATTGTATTTGAGTGTGTATTTAATTTTAATTTGATTTTTTGGCTTAGTTTTGTTTTAAAATAAATAAGAAAAAGGAAATAAAAAAAATAATAAAATAATAAAAATAAAGAAAAGACCCCTTCCCTTCCGGACTTGGGCCAATTTTAACAAAATTGGCCCAAACAAACAGCCCAAGACCCAGGCCTGCCCGGTCCAGGCCACCTGATGCCCAGGACGTCCAAACGACGTCGTTTGAGTCGTGCCTGATCTGGGCCGTTGATCTCAGAGTGATCAACGGCCAAGATCAATTCCCCATAACCCATCAATAAACCCGACCCATCTTACCCGGACCGACCCCAACCCTCAACCCTCAAAACGACACCGTTCCATTTAAGCCTTCAGATCCAGACCGTAGATCTAGATTGATCTAACGGTCGAGGTTCACCCACCCACTAACTATATAAACCATTCACCATACCCTGCCCCCCTAGCCAACACCCCCGCCTTCGTCTTCACCAAACCCATCCCCTTCAAACCCTAGCCGCCCCTGCACACCTTCACCAGAAACCCGGCGGCCTGAACGCCGGTGACCTCCACCTGAACACCATAGAACCCCCATGCCATCCTGAACCTAAATCTACCAACCACACCCTTCGAATCCTACCCCACCTGCTCGAATCTTCATTTGAAGATTCGAGTCGGAACCTAATCTACACCAATCTGCCCTAAATTCATACCAGACACTCCCCGGACCCCCCTCGTGACCAAACCATACTTGGTTTGGTCTGAATCTGACCAGGGGAGTATAAATCCCGGATCTGAGTTTGGAACTTTGTAGTTCTTCATCACTGGCCTATGTCCGTCCAAACCAAAGAGATTAAGGTCTAATGGACCTTAATAGAAGTGTTTCTCATCCGAGAAACACTTCGATTAAATTCTGTTCACCCTTAAGAAAGTCTGTCCAAGTCCGAGTCAAGGTTTTTGATTTTTCAAGACTTGAGGTAAGTCTTGCTTGCTTTCTTTATTTCTGTTTGGTCCATGTGAGTGATTGAATGGTTGTTCATGTTTTGTTTCAATTTGTATCTTTTGAATTTTTACCAACTTCTGTTTGTCCACTTTGCTTGAACCACGGTGTTTGTTTGAACCCCTCCTATTCTGATAAGGCATGTGTATTGGTTGTGTTCCAAATTTGTTTTGATTAACTGATTCCTCGAAGTATAATTTTGTTTAGCCAGTACAATTCAAGTCATGTGCCCTATACTTTGAATGTCTGATTTTTGGTTACGGTTGTATGTGTTATGATTAATATAGTCGAGTCGACATATGTCGTCAATTAGTTTCAACTGTCCGAACGATAACAAATTGACTTGCCTCTGTTGAACATTTGCCTGAATCAATTAAGAACCAAGTCCAGGTACTTATAAGCTGTTAATGTGATTTCAGAAACCTAAGGCTTGGTCTGTTAATTGAAATCTGAGTTGATGGCATGTGCACTTGTGCACAGCATGTGCATTGTGCACAGCCTGTTTTCCTGCATAGGAAGGCTTTTGATTTTTAAAAATTGTTTGACAGCATATGCTGTCAGATATATTCTACTGCCCATGCTTGCTTTTAGTTAATAAAATAGGAAAGGAAAGCCTGCCAGGGAATATTGATGGGGTTATATACTTAAATAACTAATTGGGATCTGAAAAGGTAAAAGACACATGGGAGGGGTACTGTGACATTTGGAAAAGAGGCTGTTAAAAGAGATGGTGTCGAGGCTTATAAAAGGAGAGGAGATACAGAATTAGGACGGGGTTGGAGAGCTAAAAAAAGGAGTGAGGCATAGGAGCAAATACAGAATTAGAGGGGAGAGGAGATCAGAAAATAAAGGAAAGGGGAACACACTGTGAGGAGTGTTGAAAGAGAAAGCTTGAAAGACATACAAAGAGATACAGAAATTATACAATCTTCAATCAGAAATTGTTTTTTCCTATTTGTTATTTGGGTTTTCAGTTGTTTAACTCGTTGAAATCAATTCTGATTGTTTGAAGTTCCAGTTGTGTCTATTTAGTCAAGTGTTTTCCATTGGTTCACTACTGGATTGGTCTGCTTGGAGTTCTTGATTCTATTCCACTGGGTTGTGCTCTCATTTGGCTATTTCTTTCTATTGGCCATAGTTGCATTTCTGCACTTGAGCCTTTTCTGCTGTTCGTTTTGTTTTGTTGCTGCCCTGTCCTGCTGCTATTGCTAGTCCTGTTTCTTTTGCTGCTGATTTCCACATCTTCTTCTTCTTCTCCTTTGCACATTCAGCATTTTCAGGTACACATTTGAAGTCCCATATTGATGTAATTGAAACAGTTTGAAAGCATGAAATGAAAAAGGTTGAAGAAGTTCAAGCATTTGCTGTAATATTCATAGTACATTAACAGGCTTGTGAAAATTGATTAGTTTATAATCCAGCAGTTTGAAAGTATGTATTGATATTTGACTGAGTTTGCCCTGTTGTATTTTAACTCTGTAGTTGTTTGTGGGCATGTATATTTCGACCTTATACAATACTGTTCTGGTTTCACTAGTTTTGTTTAGTTAAGACTAGTCCACATAAGCTTAGTTGAGTTCAACTCGAGAAGTGTTCGGATTAAGTGTTGTATTTCGTTTAGCTCGTACAGGATTCCTTACCAAACTAAAGTATTTTACTTTGCCAGTTATCCTTTAATCTAGTCCAAATAAGTTCAGTTAAGTTCAATTCAAGAAATATTCGGATTATGTATTGCATTTCATCAATCTCATATGTAGTTTTTTTGTTCGACTGAAACATCCTCGCGAGGCATGACGTTTTTACTTTATAAGTAGTTAATCAGAAACTGACAAAAATCCGGATTAGACAAAAGCCTATAATTGAATCAGCATGTACCTTTTCTTCTAGTTTTAGAGACAAATGCGTTAGAAATGTAGCCATTTTAGGATATCCTTTTCTAAAATAGAGATGAGCCTCGCCAAATAAAGATGCAAAATTGCGGGGCTCTCAATAAATAATCATGATAATTATTTAGAATTCAAGATAGGTCATTTAATAAATTTCATGGCCTTCTACAAAGATAATAACGCGTTAGACTCTGTAGGCGCGGCTTAATTAAATCACATTCTTAAATTCGGGTGCACTTTGATGTGACCCAAATCCGAATCTCAACGAAGTCCAAATGTGTCAACGATCACGGGTGCATTGATTGTGACGTGGTTCGAGATGCGTTTTCACGACGTTGCAATTCTATAAAAAATAAGTGATAATAATAAAAGCGGTTTTAAACTTAATAAAAGCACGTAAGTCATAATATGTATTTAAATCAGATATTTAGCCATTATAACAATTTAAGCGACCGTGCTAGAACCACGGGATTCGAGGGTGCCTAACACCTTCCCTCGGGTCAACAGAATTCCTTACTTAGAATTTCTGGTTCGCAGACTTCATTTGGAAAAGTCGAAAATCTCCTCGATTTGGGATTCAAGATAAACCGGTGACTTGGGACACCAAAAGCCAAACCTTTCCCAAGTGGCGACTCTGAATTAAATAAATAATCCCATTTTCGAATATTGTCACTTAAATTGGAAAAACTCCACTCGCGCATTTAACCCTTCGGGAGGGCGCGGAAAAAGGAGGTGTGACAGCTCTGGCGACTCTGCTGGGGATGGTGACCCAGAACCACTGGTTCAGGGTCCAAGAATTCGAGCTTAGAATAATTGTTATATCTGGCTTATTATCTGATCTTTATTACATGTTTTGCATAAAAGTGCTAAATGTTGTCTTTTACCGCTTTTGATATTATCTGAACTGTATATAAACTGTGCCGAAACCTTTCTCTTCTTACTTCCGGGGAGAAGCTCGCTGGTCGGGACTCCCTATTCTGTTAATGTCAATACCTAAAATAAGAAAGAGGACGGACAAGTTACAAAGCCGGACGATCTCGCGGGTCCCCGGTACGTAGCCCCCTCCTCGACTCGAGTTGTCCGCTCGGGTGCACAGTCTAGAACAAATACCCAGGTTACGAACCTAGAATAACTTGACTTCATGCCGGATCCCTAGTAGGAACGCTTATCTGCATCATGTTGCATTTGACTTAGGGGACTCAACACAGGGGTTGGGTCCGTCTAGGACAGGCAGCCTGAAACGAAAAAGACCACCCTAGTGCATCCTATTTGTGTTGTGCATTTATTTGTTTCGGTTCCGCATGTCGACCGGTTCCTAAAAAGGGGAAAATAGCAGCGTAGGGGAGATAATTACTTATTTTTGGAAAATAAAACCAATGTCCAAGTAGTGTCAAAACCTCGCCGGAATTTTTTCTAAAAAAAACTGTCTTTTATTGAGAGTTATTAAAAAAAATAAAAAAAAATAAAATTTCTTTTATCACTTTCAAAATCAAAAAAAAGAAAAAGTATTTATTTTAAAAGTAAAAAATGGAAAATCCATAATTCAAAAAGTGTGTTGTTTCTTTTGTAGTACCCCTTTTATAAATTCAGACTAATGTTCCAAATATTGCAAAAAAAAAAATATTTTTTCTTTAGCCTTTATCTTTTTTCAAAATAATAATACTTATTCTTGATTTCAAGGTTTTCTCTATTCATGATATGCCCGAACTACGCCGGTTTGATTCTCACCGGATGTGAGATACGTAGGCAACCCTCGTCGGGTTCAACCCCATTTTTTTAAATAGCCAAAAATCGGTAAATAAATAAATAAAAGATGTGTCAAATTTTTAATAGAGTCTTAAATAAGTCAGGTGACATTGTTTTATCATAAATAGCCGAATGTTCCCGAAAGGGACGCCGGAAGGCTGACTTTGCATAAACAGCCACCTTTGGGTCTTGTTTAGCGTTTTTTAGACCCGCACAGCCTTAAAATCTTTGTCTCCGAAGTGTTTAAAGGCCGTGGTCAAAGCTTGATCCTCTCTAAAAAAATATATATTTTTTTGAGTCAGTCAATTTTGTTAAAATCACCTTAATAAATGTGCAGGATGAGCACGATGCAAAATGAATATTTTTCAATAATGACCAAAATCCCTGTCAAGTTACGGCTATGGTGGAATGATCTAGGTGTTGAAGGACAAAATGAGGTTAAGAAATATTTGAAAGGTCTTGTGGGTCTGTTGGAAATCCAGCCTCGGGGAGATATCATAAGAGCTTTGGTTACCTATTGGGACCCGGCGCACAATGTTTTCCATTTCTCTGATTTTGAGCTCACCCCAACTTTGGAAGAAATGGCCGGATACATCGGGAATACTGAACTTCCGTTGAGGGAAAAATACTTGGTCGCCCCAAGAGTCGTCACGGTACATCGGTTCCTGGTTTCATTGAAAATACCTAGAACAGTCCACAACCCGGATCTAGCAGCCGGATTCTGTACTCCATGCTTCATATATGATAGATACGGTCACGAGGGGGGATTCAATAATCCAATCAACAAACTGTGCAGCAAAGGAGTTCGTCAGAAGTGGGACGAGCACAGACGGGTGGCGTTCATGATAATGTTTCTAGGTCTTCTGGTATTTCCGAGAAAAGATGGAAACATTGATTTGAAGATATCTGGGGTCGTCAGCACTTTACTCACGCAAAGTGGCAGCACTCTCGCGCCAATGGTGGTATCTGACATCTTTCGAGCTCTCACAGCTTGTAAAGCTGGGGAAAATTTCTTCGAAGGTTGTAACTTGCTCCTACAGATATGGATGACCGAGCACCTCTGCCATAATTCCGGGGTATTGAGCCATGGTTCCCCGAAAAAAAACCCGCATAGAAGAATCTTACACGAGAACCAGAGAGATCATTTGGCCCAAAGGAGTCCTGGCATGGACCTCGTTCTTGCAAGCTCTTACTGCCAGCCAAATACAATGGACGCTGGGATGGTTGCCTGTTGATGAGATCTTATATATGTCGGCGGCTAAGACTCATTTCTTACTGATGGGGCTTAAGAGCATTCAACCTTACGCACCCGGCCGAGTTTTGAGACAGTTCGGAAGGTGCCAGACAGTACCTCATGAGGAAGATCTTAGCACTCAAACAGTTGAGATAAGTCCTAACGGACAGTTCCCAGAAGCGAAGATTCGCCAAATCTGGAATGAGGGTCAATATTTGAAATCAGATACTTGCGTGCGGGATCGAGCCAAGGGAGAAACGGCGCCAGGTTACCTTGCATGGTATAGAAGGGAACTCGAGCATGAAAGGCCAGCTAAGAGACCCCACATCCGGGATTTCACCGAGTCATCGCAAAGGCATTGGGATTGGTTAGCAAAGGAAAGAGGTTATTGTGCCGAAATCAGCAGATTAAAGCAACAAGTAGAAGGCATGAAATACGAGCACATCGTGCAAATTGCTACTGATCTGGGAGAGCGGAACAGGTTAACTCAAGAAAATGAGATGCTCAGAGCTCAGATCAAACAAATAAGGTTTGATGCAGATAGATAACCAAGGCGTCGATCGGACGAGCAGCTGATAAAAGGGCTAAAAGGTGAAATCAAGGAATGGCGAGATGGCTTGGAGAAATCTGAAAACATCATAGCAGAGTTCAAGGCACAATGGGATACAAGAGCAGATAAGCATCGCAGATACCTGAATCAATTGGAAGGCGACCACGAGAAGACTGTTGCTAAAATAAAGAGAGAGATGGCAGCACTCGAGATCAAAGCAGCTAGTCAGGCAAAGGATTTCCAAATTGAGAGTAGATACTGTTACGACTTGTTGGCCCAAATGAAGGAAAAAGTGCGGCAGTTGAGGGATCAGCACATACAGGACTCACAGGTATTCAAGACGAGCAGTGATCAGATAAGGCACCTACTCATAGAGAAGAAGCAAACCAGAGACAGGATCAAGGCCATTGCCCATGCCATCACCAGACGATGTCTACGATGTGAGAACATGTCCGACGCTACCGTCCTCTCGGCAGTAATGGGTTATGTCAAGAAGACTATGCACGAGCTAGAGCAACTTGAGAGGGATCTCACGCCTAGGACCGCGGCGAGGCCGAACGATGCCCCGCGGAAACCAATTTTTAAAACCATAATGCATTCACAGGTCAAATCTGCATCTTAGCATCTTCCGCCTGTTTTTCCATCAGGGTGATTTTCAGTCTATTTTGAGTCTAGGTTTATTTTCAAAGTTTGCTCTTTCTTTTGCAAATGTAGCTTGTAATAGAACGTTTCAACAATAAAGAGGTTGTTTCTTTTACGCTCATTCGTGTTTTTCGAACTACGTAATGATCTGATTCACGTGAGCATCGTGATACGTAGGCAATCATCATCGGATCCGATCGCATTTTCTTTAACTACAAAAAAATATAAAAGAAAAAATAAATGTAAATAAAATAAAAAGAAAACAAAAGAAAAGAAAAGAAAAAAAAAGAAAAAAAAAGGGGAAATAAGAGGAAAAATACCGGAATGACGCATGCTCTCGTAGCAGACATATAGTAATCCACTTAACTGTATAGGTGCATCATGCCCAACGTGAGATTAACTATCTGTTATTTGCTGCAAATTAACCGTGCACTTGTCATTGAGCATTTTTTCAGGGTTTTTGAAAAGACGGTTGGTTTGGTGAAAGTCTGGCCTCGCACTCATACTTCACGAGGTCAAGGAGAGGTGTTCAACTACCTATTGTTGGGACCAAAAGCAGTACTCACACTTACTTCACCAGGTCAAAAGGAAGTGTGGAAATGTCTTCGGAAATTCCATTGCAAACCGTCCCCGTCTCTGAAGAGAGCTCAATCTCGGCCGTCCTCACACCTGAATCCGCAACTGCGGAGGAAAATAGGATCCTACGGCTCCGCATGTTGGAAATGCTGGATGACTGGAACAATGGGAAAGAGCCGCCGAGTGTCGTCCCCGGATTCCCTGAACTATTCTCCAGGTCAAGTGGGACTTCTAGTGTTCCCATAAATTACCCTGCTACCCCATTTGGGTACCCAGCCACCTCCGCCTTCTCTGCAGGATCACCTTCTGAGCCTCATCCCCGAATGTCGGCCAATGATGCAAGCATTGAACATCTTTACTGCATCGCCTTGCCCAGCTACGGCACAGCCTGCCACATACAAGCCAAGCTTTGACTCATCCTCTTTTACATTCCAAGCACCATCGTTCTCAATGGAACCAACCAGGTTCGCTACCAACAATAATCCTCTACCGCCTCAGTGCGAACTCGCACCGGGACAGGATCAGAACCCCAGGATTGCAGAACAAAATGAGATTGCTAAGAGAATGAGAAGCCTTGAACAAAGTTTGAAGAATATGCAAGGGTTGAGCAGACAAAAGAGCGTCTCTTATGCCGACCTGTGCATGTTCCCTCATGTGCACCTACCAACGGGTTTCAAGACCCCCAAGTTTGATAAGTACGATGGGCACGGTGACCCCATTGCACATCTTAAGAAATACTGCAACCAATTGCGGGGAGCCGGCGGAAAAGAAGAATTGCTAATGGCATACTTTGGGGAAAGTTTAGTAGGGATAGCCTCGGAATGGTATATGGATCAGGAAATGTCCCGATGGCATATATGGGATGATCTCGCCAGAGATTTTGTAAAACAATTCCAGTATAACATCGACATTGCGCCAGACCGAAACTCTCTTTCAAATTTGAAGAAGAAGCCTTCAGAAAGCTTTAGAGAGTATGCTATTAAGTGGCGTGAACAGGCATCGAGAGTGAAGCCTCCCATGGATGAAGTGGAAATGGTCACTACCTTTCTCCAGGCTCAAGAGTCTGACTATTTCCAGAACATGACGTCGGCCATGGGTAAGCCATTCGCGGAAGCGATCAAGATTGGAGAGATGGTGGAGAACGGTTTGAAAACGGGAAGGATTTTGAGTCAAGCAGCCATAAGGGCGACCTCCCAGGCCGTCCAAAGTGGGTCTGGAGGAACAACAAGGGGGAAGAAGAAAGAAGAAATGACTATGGCAGCCTCTGAAGCAAGGGAGTATCGTCATCCCAGGCCCCATTTTCCGGGAAGAGCCCCACAACACTACTACCCCCATTCAAATTCGGCATATGCTCATCAACCTTATATGGTCATGAATGCCCAACCTTATAACCATCCACCACAATAAGCCAACCGAGGCCCAGATCCACCTCCCAGAAATCAGCCTCACTACCGCAACCACTATAACCCACAACCCCCGCAAAATAACTACCGCCCCTAAGAGCCACCTCGACGGCGGACTTTCACGCCCATTGGTGAGCCATACTCAACTTTGTTCCCAAAGTTGGTCCAGTTGGGTTTCTTGCAACCCATCCCTCAAACAAGGCAAAACCCGACATCTCCTTCTTACAAAGCCGGAGTCAGATGCGCCTATCATTCAGGGGCCGAGGGGCATGATACAAACGACTGCTGGTCATTGAAAAGAGTGGTCGAAAATTTGATAGAGCAGGGGAAAATAGTGCTAAGGGACGAGGAGATCCCGAATGTAACAAACAATCCATTACCCGCTCACAATAATGGGCCGTTGATCGGCATGATTTGTGAAGACAAAGAGTTTGACCCTGCTTTGAAAGCCATAATTGCCATTGTCGACACGGGGAGGAGGCCTGAAATAGACCAGAAATCAGAAAGGGGGGAGGAGGTCAAGGCTGCAGAAAGCAAGCCTGAAAAGAAGGTGGAGAAGAAAGTGGTACCAGTAAAGGGTGGAGTTCTTTACATACCGCGGGGTCAAGCCAAGAAGACGCAGAACTTCGGGATCAAAAGGACAAAACCTATGTACGTGCCAAAAGGGGCCTATGTGGTCCGGGGGACGATTCAACCACCTCGGCTGAATGAGCCAGTGGTTATCGGACGCGTGCCACAAAAGCCAATGACCAACCCGTCCACAGTGCCGTGGAATTATCAAAAGACTTTGGTAACATACAAAGGTAAGGAGGTCATGGAAGAACTTCCAGAAAATACTTTCGTTGGAGGGTACTCAAATACCCAAGAACTGAACAACGCCACACAAAGGCGCTTCCCTCCAAAGGAGCCCGTGAGTGTTGAAGAAGCAGAAGTGTTCTTCCAATAGATGAAGATGCCGGATTACGAAGTGATAGATCAGCTGCGCAAGAACCCTGAGCAAGTATCCATGCTGTCGTTATTAATGAGGTCAAACGAGCATCAAAAGATCCTGCTGAAAACCCTGAATGAAGCACATGTACCGGTTGAAACCTCGGTGGAACAACTAGAGCGGATGACAGAAAGATTCTTCGCCGTCAACCAAATCTCTTTCAGCAAGAATGATTTACCCCCAGAAGGAGCAGCACACAACAAAGCCTTGCACTTAACAGTTAAATGCGAGGACTACTATGTCAAGCGGGTAATGCTGGATGGAGGATCAGGTGTTGACATTTGCCCGCTCTCCACGCTACAAAGAATGGAAATTGGGGCAGGAAGAATCCGACCCAACAACGTCTGCGTGAGAGCTTTCGACGGCATCAAGAGAGATACCATGGGAGAAGTAGACATGTTGTTGGTCATAGGACCAGTCGAATTTCGAGTAACCTTCCAGGTGATCGACATGGACACATCCTATAATTTCCTCCTTGGCAGACCTTGGATCCATGCGGCAGGAGCCGTGCCTTCCACTCTTCACCAGATGGTGAAATTCGAGTACGAAGACCAAGAAATTGTGGTCCATGGGGAAGACGAACATGCCATTTACCGGGACCCATCCATTCCGTATCTTGAACCGAGAGAAGGGAGTGAACATATGGTCTATCAAGCTTTCGAGGTGGTACTGGCCGAGCAGCACGAAGAGGGAGTACCTTGCCCCCAGCCTTTCTTGTCTAACGCTTCGGTTATGGTAGCCAAAGAGATGATCCGGCACGGATTTAGGCCAGGGAAGGGACTTGGACGAACTCTTCAGGGAATAACAGAACCCGTTACTTTGCCAGTCATCAAGAAACCTTTTGGACTAGGTTTCAAACCTACTCCAACAGACGAAAAATGGGCAAAGAAAAGGAGAAATGAGGGCTGGGAGTTGCCTCAACCACTGCCAGATTTATATGCGACTTTCGTCAGGCCAAGGTACGTCGAAGAAGAAGATGATGAGGTCTTCACAGCTGAGAAAATCGAGGAAATATGTGAGGCGATGAGAGAAATGCTCTACGAGGTCCACATGGTTCAACCGGGTGAAGGCACAAGCACTGCCGAGATGCTGTTCCTATTCTTTCTTTTGCTTTGATTTTTTATTAGTTTTCCCTTTATCTTCCTTTTCAGTCCTAATAATGCGGCTTTGAATATGACATGCTTGCGGACTTCACGCCCAGATCACAATGAGCTATTTAACTGCGAATTAATGAACCCAGAACCAGAATATGATGCGGAAGAGGCTTTTAGGGAGATAAACCGAGAGTTGGAATATTTCGAGAATAAACCTAAGCCAAATCTGAACGACACTGAACCGGTAAACTTAGGAACTCCGGAAGAAGTCCGGGAGACCAAGATAAGCATTCACACGGACAAGAAAACGCGAGAGGTGATAATTCAACTTCTCCTTGAATTCAAAGACGTGTTTGCTTGGTCAAATTGCCGATTCATCCTGATTGTCCTCCAGTTCAGCAAAAGCAACGAAAGTTCAAAACTTAGGTCAGTGACAAGATTAAAGAGGAGATCACCAAGCAGCTGAAAACGGGAGTGATCCGGGTAGTCCAATATACAACATGGCTGGCGAATGTGGTTCCAGTACCGAAAAAGGACGGGAAAACTCGGGTATGTGTAGATTACCGAGATCTGAACAGAGCAAGTCCTAAAGATAATTTCCCGCTGCCTAACATCCACATCCTCGTTGACAATTGCGCCAAACACGAAATACAATCTTTTGTAGATTGTTATGCCGGGTATCATCAGGTGCTGATGGATGAGAAGGACGCCGAGAAAACTGCTTTCACCACGCCTTGGGGCACCTACTGTTATCGGGTCATGCCATTTGGTCTAAAGAATGCTGGGGCTACTTACATGAGGGCCATGACCGCTATTTTCCATGACATGATGCATCAGGAAATAGAGGTGTACGTGGACGATGTAATAGTCAAGTCCAGGACGCAGGATAATCACATCCAAGACTTGAGGAAATTCTTCGAGAGGCTAAGGAAGTATGACTTGAAGCTAAATCCAGCCAAATGCGCTTTCGGAGTTCCGTCGGGTAAACTTTTGGGTTTCATCGTAAGCAGGAGAGGTATCGAGCTAGATCCGACTAAGATAAAATCTATCAAAGATCTACCTCCCCCGAGAACGAAGAAAGACGTGATGAGTCTTTTGGGCAGGCTGAACTACATCAGTCGGTTTATTGCCCAGCTGACAAGCACGTGTGAGCCCATATTCAAGTTGTTAAGAAAAGATGCGGCGATTAAGTGGACAACGGAGTGTCAAGAAGCCTTTGATAAAGTCAAAGAATACCTTTCGAATCCCACAGTCTTGGTCCCTCCAGAACCAGAGAGGCCACTTTTCTTGTATCTGATAGTCTTGGAGAACTCTTTTGGCTGCGTCCTCGGGCAACACAACGTAACCGGGAAAAGAGAGCAGGCAATCTACTACCTGAGCAAGAAATTCACCAGCTACGAGGCCAGATACACTCTGTTAGAAAAGACATGCTGCGCTCTCATATGGGTTGCTCAAAAGCTGAGGCATTATCTCCAAGCCCACACTACATTCCTCATAAGCAGGTTGGATCCCTTGAAGTATATATTTCAGAAACCAATGCCTACTGGGAGACTGGCTAAATGGCAAATCTTGCTTACGGAATTCGACATAGTTTATGTCACTCGCACGGCAATGAAAGCCCAGGCGTTAGCAGATCATTTGGCCGAAAACCCAGTCGATGAGGAATACCAGCCATTGGATACCTACTTTCCAGATGAAGAAGTAAACATCGTAGAAGTGATCTCGGAGGAAGCTCATATTTGGAAGATGTTCTTTGACGGAGCCGTGAACGCCAAGGGTGTAGGGATTGGGGCAATTTTGATCTCGCCTTCCGGTCAGCATTATCCCGCCACAGCTAGACTGCGTTTCTTTTGCACAAACAATACAGCTGAATATGAAGCCTGCATTATGGGCATGCATATGGCAATCGATCAGGATGTCAAAGACCTACTGATTATGGGAGATTCTGACCTGATCATCCGGCAAGTTCAAGGTGAGTGGGAAACTCGGGATGTCAAACTTATCCCATACCGACAACATGTGGAGGACCTCAGCAAGCGTTTTACCTTAATAGAGTTCAGGTATATTCCGAGGTGTCACAATGAACTGGCAGATGCACTTGCTACTCTGGCTTCTATGCTACCCTACCCGGGCGACGCCCACGTCGATCCTTTGGAAATCCAAATCAAGGAAAGACACGGTTACTGCAGTGTAATCGAGGCGGGATCAAATACGCAGCCTTGGTACCATGACATCAAGAGGTTCCTGAAGACGCAAGAATACCCAGAGCATGCTACTGGAGATCAGAAGAGGACCATTAGGCGACATGCAAGTGGTTTCTTTCTAAGCGGTGAATTGTTATATAAGAGGACCCCGGACCTCAATCTCTTACGATGCGTCGATATCGAGGAGGCAAGAAAGATCATGCACGAAGTACACGCAGGTGTGTGTGGACCTCACATGAACGTGTATGTCTTGGCGAAGGAAATCCTTCGAGCAGGTTATTACTGGATGACCATGGAAAAGGATTGCTTTAGTTTCGTTCGGAAGTGTCATCAGTGTCAGGTGCACGGTGATTTGATTCATGCACCTCCCACGGAACTGCATCCCATGTCCGCTCCTTGGCCATTTGTCGCTTGGGGCATGGAAGTCATTGGACCAATTGAACCAAAGGCTTCGAATGGACACAGGTTTATACTGGTAGCCATCGATTACTTCACAAAATAGGTAGAAGCTGTCACTCTCAAGTCAGTCACCAAGAAAGCTGTGGTGGATTTTGTACACTCAAATCTTATCTGTCGTTTCGGTATTCCTGCGACTATCATTACAGATAATGCAGCAAACTTGAACAGTCACTTGATGGGAGATGTGTGCGAGCAATTCAAGATAACACACAGGAATTCCACTCCTTATCGGCCAAAAGCCAATGGTGCCGTGGAAGCTGCAAATAAAAACATCAAGAAGATTTTGAGGAAAACAATACAAAGTTCCCGACAGTGGCATGAGCAGTTACCTTTTGCATTATTGGGGTACCGCACTACGGTACGCACATCGGTAGGAGCAACTCCTTATCTTTTGGTTTATGGGACCGAGGCTGTAATACCGGCAGAGGTAGAGATTCCTTCGCTTCGAATCATTGTCGAAGCAGAAATCGAAGACAGCGAGTGGGTTAAGGCTCGACTGGAGCAATTGACGTTGATTGATGAAAAGCGAATGGCCGTAGTTTGTCACGGACAGCTATACCAACAAAGGATGGCCCGTGCTTACAACAAGAAAGTCCGACCCCGGAATTTCGAAGTAGGTCAGCTAGTACTGAGGCGTATTCTGCCGCATCATGAAGAAGCAAAAGGAAAGTTTGCCCCAAATTGGAAAGGTCCATACATCGTAAGGAAGATATTGCCGAGAGGAGCACTGTATTTAGGTGATATCGAAGGAAATGACCCCGACACAGCAGTGAATGCAGATGCAGTCAAGAGATACTACGTCTAGATCATACTCCGAGTGGTCCTGACACATTCGAAAATGACGAAGGTTTTATTCCCCACTACTTCCAAACACTACCCAATCCTCCCTATATATATAAAAAAAAAAAAAGAGAAAACAAAAACAAAACAGATTTGATTGAGGCCTGAACTACATTTGACTTGATTCCGAAAGGATACGTAGGCAGCCTCTCCCTGAGGTTCAGTCACACCAACAATAAAATCCCATCCACCCTGAAATTGAAAACCGGGGCACATCGAGTAGTCGAGAAGTTAGTATCACTACCTCTCTTTACCAAGCACGAGCCTTCAAATCAATTACCAAATATGGTGGGGAATCAATAAGCGTCACAAACGAAGACCGTCACACTCTGAATGGAGAGAGATAAAATGAGAGAGTCTCGGCGGTGAAAACCTTCGGGCACCACGAGGCGACGGGAGTAGAGAAACCAAAATGAGAGAGCTTGTTTAGTAAAAACTCGCAAAGAGTTCTATCAAGCGATGACAGGAAGAGAAATGAGAGAGGTCAGCCAGCGAAAACCCGCAAAGGGCGCTGTTGGCCGAAAAGGAATGACGCCACCCCAAGAAGGTCTCGGCAAAGTTCCACCGGTTTTGGAATCACAGATCTGTTCTGGCTCAGGAAAATGCAAGTTCATGGAAGGTCGGACGTCCAGTCCAAAGAGCATGTCATGTCATTTAAAGCCAGCGTTATCTTCCTCAGATAAGTCTTTCTCGTCCCGAAAAGGGTATTCCTTTTCTGATTTGTTTTCCCCTTCTTTGTTTCTTTTCGAATCCCTTTTGCATTTTAACCCCGAGTTCAGGACACACCGGAAAGAGCAGGTGGCAGGTTTGTTTGCACGGAATCCCGTCTCATGAAGGAAAGCACCTCATCTCGTTGATATGATTACCCAAGCATGATGAGTCATGACGTCCCGGAGTAGAGGAAAAAGAGAGAAATCTTGAAATCTTCCCCAGCAAGTCCACCTTCGGACAAATCCCCACAGAGTCTCCTCCTGTACAAAACCCCACAGAGTCTCTCTTTTTGCACAATCTCCCACAAAGTATCTCAAACAAAAAAAAAAAAAAAAAAAAAAAAAAAAAAAATCCCTGCTGGAATTTCATCAGCACATCCCCAGCGAGTTCTTTTGTAAATATTCCCCAACAAGCTTACCCCAACAAACCCTGGGAAACCCGTTTTGAAACCAAAACCCAGCATACCCCATTGTACAGAATCCGCACAAAGAATCCATTTTGTAAATATTTCCCCCGCATAGCTTCCTCTTGTACAAGTTCCCACAGAACACCTCCAATAAAATCCCCGTTGAGAACCTTCAATCAAAACGGGACAAAAAGAAAAAAAAAGGGGCCTCACGAGGCAAATCATCACAGAATCCGGAAATACAAGTCTGAGCAGTCTAAAGGTTTCGCCATTCGAATCAAATCAATGGTGGGACTTCGCAACAGAAGTGAAGACGCAACGGAGCAATTGGGAGCTATCAAGGTCACCGAACCAACCGTCATTTCCGAACTAACAATTGTTCTTTGTCTGAGAAATTGAAACAGGTGTTAATCCAAGACAACCGTGCTAGAAACAGGTGTCGCCCAAAGAAGAAGGTACACGGGTACAAGAAACATTTTGGCAATAAGGAATTCACTCAAAAGGTAAGTTCCCGCAAAACTCCCTTTTTCCTTCTATTAAAATGAGAAAACTCAAAAATAGATCGTGTAGTATTCTCAAGCTTTATCCCCAGCCAACTCAAAAATAGGTCGTGTAGTATTCTCAAGCTTTATCCCCAGCCAATCAGCATTAGGGTTTTAAACCCTAAACTGAATGTTCCTTTTAATCAGCATTAGGGTTTTAAACCCTAAACTGAATTTTCCTTTTAATCAGCATTAGGGTTTTAAACCCTAAACTGAATTTTCCTTTTAATCAGCATTAGGGTTTTAAACCCTAAACTGAATTTTCCTTTCAGCCAGCATTAGAGTTTTAAACTCTAAACTGAGCTTTTCCATGCAATCAGCATTAGGGTTTTAAACCCTAAACTGAATTTTCCTTTCAGCCAGCATTAGAGTTTTAAACTCTAAACTGAGCTTTTCCATGCAATCAGCATTAGGGTTTTAAACCCTAAACTGAATTTTCCTTTCAGCCAGCATTAGAGTTTTAAACTCTAAACTGAGCTTTTCCATGCAATCAGCATTAGGGTTTTAAACCCTAAACTGAATTTTCCTTTCAGCCAGCATTAGAGTTTTAAACTCTAAACTGAGCTTTTCCATGCAATCAGCATTAGGGTTTTAAACCCTAAACTGAATTTTCCTTTCAGCCAGCATTAGAGTTTTAAACTCTAAACTGAGCTTTTCCATGCAATCAGCATTAGGGTTTTAAACCCTAAACTGAATTTTCCTTTTAGTCAGCATTAGGGTTTTAAACCCTAAACTGAACTTTTCCCTTTCAGCCAACATTAGAGTTTTAAACTCTAAACTGAGCTTTTCCATGAAATTAGCATTAGGGTTTTAAACCCTAAACTGAATTTTCCTTCTAGTCAGCATTAGGGTTTTAAACCCTAAACTGAACTTTTCCCTTTCAGCCAGCATTAGAGTTTTAAACTCTAAACTGAGTTTTTCCATGCAATCAGTATTAGGGTTTTAAAACCCTAAACTGAATTTTCCTTTTAGTCAGCATTAGGGTTTTAAACCCTAAACTGAACTTTTTCCTTTCAGCCAGCATTAGAGTTTTAAACTCTAAACTAAGCTTTTCCATGCAATCAGCATTAGGGTTTTAAACTCTAAACTGAATTTTCCTTTCAGCCAGCATTAGAGTTTTAAACTCTAAACTGAGCTTTTCCATGCAATCAGCATTAGGGTTTTAAACCCTAAACTGAACTTTTTCCTTTCAGCCAGCATTAGAGTTTTAAACTCTAAATTGAGCTTTTTCATGCAATCAGCATTAGGGTTTTAAACCCTAAACTGAATTTTCCTTTTAGTCAGCATTAGGGTTTTAAACCCTAAACTGAACTTTTTCTTTTAGTGAACATTAGGGTTTTAAACCCTAAACTGAACTTTTTCTTCCAGCCAGCATTAGGGTTTTAATCCCTAAACTGAGTTTTTCCATGCAATCGACATTAGGGTTTTAAACCCTAAACTGAATTCTTCCTTTGTTCGGCATTAGGGTTTTAAACCCCAAACCGAACCTCTCCCCAGCTAGCCGGTGTTAGGGCTCCAACCCTGAACTGAGCATGCATATCCTCTTTCATCAATTTTATGAACTTCCTGGTGAATAATTAACGAAATTTTCTTAGTGAAACTGGGGCAGAAAATTTCGTTCGTTTGTTTGTTTTTTCCCGCAGGTCTAACCTCGAGCCACACGGATCGAAATGACCTACGCGACGAGTCTCAACTCAGAATCAAAGAAGAAAAAGACAAAAAAAAAGACATTCCGAGATATCAAAGTGAATGGAGAGCGGATTGACTCCGACGTTTAATTAAGGTCTTGAACCTTGCCAATCGCGTCTCACTCAGTATCCCAGAGGTTACACAAGTCGCCGCAACTCGCAAGCATCAAGATTCAGATCGGAGTCTACAAGCAGAATCAGCTAAGACCCAAGATCAAGTCGTAAAAGAATCATAGATAGGAATCTTGTAACTAGCAGTTGACATACATATAAGTAGTTAGTTCAGTTTCTAATTTTCGTTTGTTTGTAATAAGGCGGTCAGTGACGTAGAAGTGACAACAGCAGCAGCAGTAGCAGCAAGCATTGCAATCCCACGGTAGTCCCAGCTACCAAAACTTCCCGAACTACATTGACCTGATTCCTGTTTAGCCCAGGATATGTAGGAAATCTTTGAAGCAAGATTCGGTCAAATCTTTCAGAAACATGCTTCATACGGAGTAGTCCATAGGCAAAAATCGCTCATACACGCTCACTTTATCTTTGCACGAAAACTCTTCGTGATTCCGAACAAAGAGGGGCAGCTGTGAGCACGTGATTTTTGTTTTCGCGCGACAATCGCTCCAAAAAAAAAGAAATAAAAAAAAATATAATTGGCCCTGCTGTACAATTTTCGGATTTCTGTGCGGCACCTTGTTGATTTATTTGTGACTTTGACCCATTTTTATTTATTTACTTCATTAAAATAAAATTCAAAAAATATATGTGTCCTGCATAATTCAAACCGTAATCCGGTCGTTAAATAGAAAATCATGAATAGGCATTTTCGTCCGTGATTTTATTTGGTTTGACTTTACCTGTTTTGAAATATTTTTGTATGTGTGCAAATAATTGTATTTGAGTGTGTATTTAATTTTAATTTGATTTTTTGGCTTAGTTTTGTTTTAAAACAAATAAGAAAAAGGAAATAAAAAAAATAAAAATAAAAATAAAAATAAAGAAAAGACCCCTTCCCTTCCGGACTTGGGCCAATTTTAACAAAATTGGCCCAAACAAACAGCCCAAGACCCAGGCCTGCCCGGTCCAGGCCACCTGATGCCAGGACGTCCAAACGACGTCGTTTGAGTCGTGCCTGATCTGGGCCGTTGATCTCAGAGTGATCAACGGCCAAGATCAATTCCCCATAACCCATCAATAAACCCGACCCATCTTACCCGGACCGACCCCAACCCTCAACCCTCAAAACGACACCGTTCCATTTAAGCCTTCAGATCCAGACCGTAGATCTAGATTGATCTAACGGTCGAGGTTCACCCACCCACTAACTATATAAACCATTCACCATACCCTGCCCCCCTAGCCAACACCCCCGCCTTCGTCTTCACCAAACCCATCCCTTTCAAACCCTAGCCGCCCCTGCACACCTTCACCAGAAACCCGGCGGCTTGAACGCCGGTGACCTCCACCTGAACACCATAGAACCCCCATGCCATCCTGAACCTAAATCTACCAACCACACCCTTCGAATCCTACCCCACCTGCTCGAATCTTCATTTGAAGATTCGAGTCGGAACCTAATCTACACCAATCTGCCCTAAATTCATACCAGACACTCCCCGGACCCCCCTCGTGACCAAACCATACTTGGTTTGGTCCGAATCTGACCAGGGGAGTATAAATCCCGGATCTGAGTTTGGAACTTTGTAGTTCTTCATCACTGGACTATGTCCGTCCAAACCAAAGAGATTAAGGTCTAATGGACCTTAATCGAAGTGTTTCTCATCCGAGAAACACTTCGATTAAAGTCCGTTCACCCTTAAGAAAGTCTGTCCAAGTCCGAGTCAAGGTTTTTGATTTTTCAAGACTTGAGGTAAGTCTTGCTTGCTTTCTTTATTTCTGTTTGGTCCATGTGAGTGATTGAATGGTTGTTCATGTTTTGTTTCAATTTGTATCTTTTGAATTTTTACCAACTTCTGTTTGTCCACTTTGCTTGAACCACGGTGTTTGTTTGAACCCCTCCTATTCTGATAAGGCATGTGTATTGGTTGTGTTCCAAATTTGTTTTGATTAGCTGATTCCTCGAAGTATAATTTTGTTTAGCCAGTACAATTCAAGTCATGTGCCCTATACTTTGAATGTCTGATTTTTGGTTACGGTTGTATGTGTTATGATTAATATAGTCGAGTCGACATATGTCGTCAATTAGTTACTGTCCGAACGATAACAAATTGACTTGCTTCTGTTGAACATTTGCCTGAATCAATTAAGAACCAAGTCCAGGTACTTATAAGCTGTTAATGTGATTTCAGAAACCTAAGTCTTGGTCTGTTAATTGAAATCTGAGTTGATGGCATGTGCACTTGTGCACAGCATGTGCATTGTGCACAGCCTGTTTTCCTGCATAGGAAGGCTTTTGATTTTTAAAAATTGTGTGACAGCATATGCTGTCAGATATATTCTACTGCCCATGCTTGCTTTTAGTTAATAAAATAGGAAAGGAAAGCCTGCCAGGGAATATTGATGGGGTTATATACTTAAATAACTAATTGGGATCTGAAAAGGTAAAAGACACATGGGAGGGGTACTGTGACATTTGGAAAAGAGGCTGTTAAAAGAGATGGTGTCGAGGCTTATAAAAGGAGAGGAGATACAGAATTAGGACGGGGCTGGAGAGCTAAAAAAAGGAGTGAGGCATAGGAGCAAATACAGAATTAGAGGGGAGAGGAGATCAGAAAATAAAGGAAAAGGGAACACACTGTGAGGAGTGTTGAAAGAGAAAGCTTGAAAGACATACAAAGAGATACAGAAATTATACAATCTACAATCAGAAATTGTTTCTTCCTATTTGTTATTTGGGTTTTCAGTTGTTTAACTCGTTGAAATCAATTCTGATTGTTTGAAGTTCCAGTTGTGTCTATTTAGTCAAGTGTTTTCCATTGGTTCACTACTGGATTGGTCTGCTTGGAGTTCTTGATTCTATTCCACTGGGTTGTGCTCTCATTTGGCTATTTCTTTCTATTGGCCATAGTTGCATTTCTGCACTTGAGCCTTTTCTGCTGTTCGTTTTGTTTTGCTGCTGCCCTGTCCTGCTGCTATTGCTAGTCCTGTTTCTTTTGCTGCTGATTTCCACATCTTCTTCTTCTTCTCCTTTGCACATTCAGCATTTTCAGGTACACATTTCAAGTTCCATATTGATGTAATTGAAACAGTTTGAAAGCATGAAATGAAAAAGGTTGAAGAAGTTCAAGCATTTGCTGTAATATTCATAGTACATTAACAGGCTTGTGAAAATTGATTAGTTTATAATCCAGCAGTTTGAAAGTATGTATTGATATTTGACTGAGTTTGCCCTGTTGTATTTTAACTCTGTAGTTGTTTGTGGGCATGTATATTTCGACCTTATACAATACTGTTCTGGTTTCACTAGTTTTGTTTAGTTAAGACTAGTCCACATAAGCTTAGTTGAGTTCAACTCGAGAAGTGTTCGGATTAAGTGTTGTATTTCTTTTAGCTCGTACAGGATTCCTTGCCAAACTAAAGTATTTTACTTTGCCAGTTATCCTTTAATCTAGTCCAAATAAGTTCAGTTAAGTTCAATTAAAGAAATATTCGGATTAGGTATTGCATTTCATCAATCTCATATGTAGTTTTTTTGTTCGACTGAAACATCCTCGCGAGGCATGACGTTTTTACTTTATAAGTAGTTAATCAGAAACTGACAAAAATCCGAATTAGACAAAAGCCTATAATTGAATCAGCATGTACCTTTTCTTCTAGTTTTAGAGACAAATGCGTTAGAAATGTAGCCATTTTAGGATATCCTTTTCTAAAATAGATATGAGCCTCGCCAAATAAAGATGCAAAATTGCGGGGCTCTCAATAAATAATCATGATAATTATTTAGAATTCAAGATAGGCCATTTAATAAATTTCATGGCCTTCTACAAAGATAATAACGCGTTAGACTCTGTAGGCGCGGCTTAATTAAATCACATTCTTAAATTCGGGTGCACATTGATGTGACCCAAATCCGAATCTTAACGAAGTCCAAATGTGTCGACGATCACGGGTGCATTGATTGTGACGTGGTTCGAGATGCGTTTTCATGACGTTGCAATTCTATAAAAAATAAGTGATAATAATAAAAGCGGTTTTAAACTTAATAAAAGCACGTAAGTCATAATATGTATTTAAATCAGATATTTAGCCATTATAACAATTTAAGCGACCGTGCTAGAACCACGGGATTCGAGGGTGCCTAACACCTTCCCTCGGGTCAACAAAATTCCTTACTTAGAATTTCTGGTTCGCAGACTTCATTTGGAAAAGTCGAAAATCTCCTCGATTTGGGATTCAAGATAAACCGGTGACTTGGGACACCAAAAGCCAAACCTTTCCCAAGTGGCGACTCTGAATTAAATAAATAATCCCATTTTCGAATATTGTTACTTAAATTGAAAAAACTCCACTCGCGCATTTAACCCTTCGGGAGGGCGCGGAAAAAGGAGGTGTGACAGTGTCAATCAAATAGAAGTGAGACAAGGCCGCATTTGATTAGTCAAAACATATTTATAATCGAATAGGTATCGGATTAACGATTATTGGGCAATTTATCGGCTAAAGCAAACAAAAATATTTTAAACAATCATTCAATTATTACCAAGCGATTTCAAATCAATATCAAATTTTTAATACCATCAAAGATCTAAATGGGTACAACTTGAATGGTACGGACTGAATAGGGTGCCCCATGAATATTTTATGGATACATGCGACTAAAGGAAACCCTTTTGTCATTTATAATTTGCACTTGAGAAACAAAGTGCCAGTAGCTTAAAGAAAAACAAATTCTCTCTTTTTTTTTCGAGCAAACAGAAAATATATATAATAATAGCTAAGGAACATGAAGTACATGACTTTCATTATTTGTGTCACATAGGACACTTTGGTTACCTAGACTTGCTAAATTTTTGCAAGCATCATAAGATAGGAAGTTTCCAAAAATATTTTGTTCTAGTAAGTCACTTTCCACAAAATATTGTACATCACATGGTGGTTCCACAAAAACTTTCTTCTCCTTCATTAGATCAGCAATTGCCTTCTTTGCCATTTGATGAGCTGCCCTATTCCCTTGCCTGAACTCGTGCTGGATGGTTACCTCCTTCTGTTGGTGTATTAACAACCTGCATTTGTTGACAATGTTATCATAAAGTCTATTACCTTATTGGATTGATAAGATTACCTCCGTCGAGTCTGCTTCTATTTGGAGAGGGAACCCCAAATATCAGATGTTTTAAGTCCCACTAGGAGTGCTTTGATTTCAGCATGTAATGATCCACGAGCATGAGTTGGTTTTGCAAAGCCAATTATCTAGTGCCTATTGGCCTTTCTGATTACACCATTCAGTCCACATTTTTGAGTGTTTTGTTGAAGCTAGCATCTACGTTTCGTTTGTATCATCCCTTTGGAGGTCTATGCCATTTAATATTGATGTGGATTTTTGGAGAAGTCAATATACTATTTTCTATTAGGAGACGAAATTCAATGGCCCTAGCAATAATATGATTAATATTGATAGGGTTTTCGTATTGTTTTAGTTGTTGTTATTCCTATTTAACCAAATATGCCAGATAACAAAAGGGAAAAAAGATTTCAATTTATAAAGTTATTTTTAATCGGGTAGTCAAAATTTTTTTAGCTGAATGAGCCAGTGATCGCCCTGCTCTTTATAGAAGTTTTGTCATCCAATACTATCCCAAAAATATTTAATGGCTTTTTAGTTAAAGAAAATGTGGATTATGAATTCTTCTTCATGACATTTGCATATAGGGCATGCGGGGTCAATATTTAAACCGATTTTTGCTAGGTTTTTTCTACAAAGAATCTTGTTATGGAGGCATTGCCATAGAAAGAACTTAATTTTATTTGGGCATGTTAGATCCCAAATCCATTTAAAATCAATTTGCATGTCTGCATAAGATTCCATGATAGTGTAGTAAGTTTTGCTCGTAAAGATACCTTTTATAGTGAGAGACCACATTGGAATGTTACTATTTGGTCTTTTGAGACGGATTTTAACCTTGGAGATGTTATCCTTAATTTCATTAGGAATGTTGAAAGATATATTGTTAAAGTTCCAGTTTTTACCATCAAAGATGTCATTTATTTTTAGTTAGTAATCCGTATTTAGTAGGGGGCCTTCTATTATTTTCCTAAGACCTCCTAAATTTGGAATCCAATAGGTTTCCCAAATGTTCATGTTTGATTGATGGTGGGGTGATCAAATAATACCTTTGGAACATAAATCACAACTCATTTGAATGCTTTTCCAAATAAGAAAACTTTTGTTTTTGGCATAACTATTTGCATAGGAAGTAATAATTAGGTTTGCCCATGGAGTAGTAGCGTTAATAAGGATTCTCCATACTAGGCTAGCAAGAGTGCATAGATTCTTGTCCTTTGCAGTGTGGAGTCCAAGGCCTCCCTTGCTTTTTAGTTGTCAAATAGCAGACCATTTGATGAGGTGGACTCTTTTCCTCTCATTGGTAGTTCCCCATATGAAGTCCCTTTGAACTTTATCAATTTTGTTAAGAATCTTTGTAGGGAGTAAGGTGTATTGCATATAATGGTTTGGTATGGAGTTCAATCAAGAGAGGGATAGGGTTGTCCGTCCAGCTATATTGATGAATTTCATTTTTCATGCTGCTAGTTTGGCTCTCATTCTGTCAAGTATGAATTGGTAGTCCTTTGGCCTAGGGTATTTGTTTAATATAGAAAAATCTAGGTAGGTACCAAAGGAATCACTTTTTTTAATACCCAACCTATTGGTAATCTCCTTAATGAGAGTTTGGGGACAATTGTTAGAAAAAACAATTTTTGGTTTAGTAGTGTTAATACATTATCCTGATAGGTCACAAAAAGTTCTAATCCTTTCTGGATGGCATGGCATGATTTCATATTGACCTTGTCCATAAGGGTAAGATCATCTGCAAAGAATAAGTGAGAAAATTTTGGACTTCTTTTCCCTATGGTTATTTGATCTCAATTCATAATATCAACTTGATAGTTTATGTATTTTGACAACATTTTTAGACAAAGGATGAAGATATAGGGGGATATAGGATCCCCTTGCCTGATTCCCCGGCTTGGTTCGAAGAAGGTAGTAATGAAACCATTAACTAGAACTGTTATGGAACTTGTTGATATGCAGTTTAAAAGCAGTTTTTGAATTTTTTAGGGAAGTTGATGTTAATGTGTGATGGACAAATGACCATTCTAATCGGTTAAATACTTTTTCTAGGTCAATTTTAAGAAGCATGTGGCTTTGTTTTCCTTTTAATTTTTGTAACTTGAAAACTAGTTCTTGAATGATAATAGCATTATCAGAGGCCCTTCTATTTTTCATGAAAGTAGCTTGAAAGGGACTAATAAGCTGCTCAAGGAAAGGTTTGAGGAGATTTGATAGGATTTTAGTGATTAATTTGTAAATGGTATTGCAAAGGACAATTGGTCTAAAATTCCTAATGTTATTGGCATTAGGGTTTTTTGGTATTGAGCAAAGGTAGGTTCTGTTAATGTCTTTGGGGATCTCTTGATTTTTAAAAAGTTATGATACAAGTTTATAAATGTGGGTCCTATAATCCCCCAGTATTTTTGGAAAAAGAAGGCGAGAAGGTCATCCAGACCTGGTACTTTGAAAGGTTTAAAGGAAAAAAATAGCCCTTTTGATTTCAATATCAAGCAAAGGGTTGTCAAGAGAACTTAGGTTTAAAAGGTTATGCGTAGAGTTGTTTTTTAGAGGACTAATCCAGATTGTCTCGGACTGAGAGGTAGTGAAAGTATTGGTAAAATAATTAAGGACATGAGAAATAACTAGATGAGGTTCATTGATCCAATTTTCCTCATCATCTTTAAAGAAATTAATCTTATTTCTTCTTTTTCTATTAGAGGCTGAGATGTAGAAGAACTTTGTGTTGCATCTCCCTCATTAAGCCACACAAACCTAGATCTTATCTTTCAATAATCCTCTTCAATTTTGAGCAAGTCATTGTATTCCCTTTTTAAATCAGTTTCTAGGGTTTGGAGGAAGCTACTGTTGGTATAATGTTTGGAGTTTTGAATTCCTTGAAGACGAGCTAGAAGCTTTTTTTTACCCATTATATCACCAAATGTTTTTTCCTTCCAAACCTTAACTTTATCTATGAAATTTTGGCTAGCTCTAAATTAATCAGTGTTATACCAATTTTTTTGGATTAAAAATTGGAATTCTAGATGTTTACACCAAAAAGTTTCAAGTCTAAAGGGTTGTTTGTAAAATGAATTATTTTTTGGGATTAATTCTACTAGGATAGAGTTATGATCCGAATAAGTCTTAGGAAGGTGGATAATCGAACTTTTAGGGAATAGATTAACCCCTTCCTCATTTCCTAACACTTTATCAAGTCTTTTCATAATGAGACCTTTATTTTTATGTCTATGGTTGGACCATGTATATTTACAAACTTTAAAACCAAGGTCAATTAAGTTGCAATTGTTAATTTTTTACTGAAGAGATTTAGCTCTATTGTCGTTAATGGATCTGCCACAAAAATTTTTATTAGTTCCCAAAATATCATTAAAATCTCCCCTCTACCAGCCATGGTCCATTATAAGTCCTTTTAATATTTTCAAGATTTTTCCACATCACATTTCTACTAAGCATATTAGTACTTGAATTTTTCCACATCACATTTCTACTAAGCATATTAGTACTTTCATAAATATCACTAAAAAGCCAAGATTTACGTATAGGAGTTACCTCAATTGTTGCGTGGATTACCTGATCCCTTCAGACAAAGTTTTGGATAGTCACTACTTCATGGTTATATAGCACCACTATACCTCCTGCTTGTCCTTCCGCTGGCACCTCTATCAGCTCCGTGAACCCAAAATTATTAAGCAAATCCATGTAGTTTTCCATTCTAGTCTCTAACAGTGCCACCATAAAAGGCCTGTGGGTATCTATCATTTCCCTGAAGTTCCTTCTGAAATTATCATTGTTCCCTCCTATTATGTTCCAAATAATGATGTTTGTAGGTCGATTCATTGAGATATTAAGATTTGAGTTTGTTGGATACCCATTCTGCCTCACTACCCCTAGGACTGGGTTCCTTCTCAATGACGGAACTAGGATCATGGCTTTGTTTCCCGTTGTTGGATCCTGAGGTGGTCTTATGTCCATCGAGCAATTGTATAATGCTAGTGGGCAACTGAGCACGTGCCTCTTCTCTTGCCTCTTCGTGAAGAGAAAAACTTTTACTCCTTCTAGATTTGAGAATTCTAGGACTATTTCTAGGAGTAGATTGAGGGGTTCCTCCTCCTCCATTTCTTCTTCTACTGGTTCTGGTTCTTGAACTTGGTGGTGGGGTGGTGGTGGAGGTTGTTAGTGAGGTGGGGGAACTTGTGGCTCCTGGACTGGCTGAGGTTGTTCCCATGGCAGGAGTATGGGATTGAGTTGGGTTAATGTCTCTGGTAGGAAGAAAGGCATGTCTAGGAGAGCATTCTGTGGGTATTGGGTTGAAGTGTGGTGGCAAGTTCCATTGGTTTCTCATTGCATGCACTAGTTGGAGGTTCATTGAGGGACCTAAGGGTTGAATGATATTGTTGAGCCAAACCTGGTTGAGATAATTGTTCATGGCCAACCTCATCCCTTCCGTTACCAGTTGGGCTAGGTACTGAGTGTCGTGAAGTATGATGATCGAGTCCTGACCATTTATTTGGATATTGAACGAGCATGCATGACCTATCAGTCCCGTCTCCATCCATGACACAGGTTGGTAGTCCTGTGCTTGCGGTGGTTGGACGTAAATGATCTGTGGGTTTTCTGGTTGAGGGGGTAGTGGTGGAAGGTTTTCCATGGATTGGGATCTGTGTTGGCGTAGAAGTTGAAGGAGTCTGTGCCTTCTTCTCAAGGGGACGGTATTCTGGGCATGTTGAATAGAGGGTTGGGTACTTAATAGGTCTAAGTCATGCGTGGGAGATGGTCTATTGGTGGTATGGGAGGGATTGGTTTGATAGGGTAATGATTGTGGATGCCTTTTGCATGAAGTTTGTGTTTGACCCAAAAGATATTGAAACCTTTTTGATTAAATCAATAAAGAAGATGGAGAGGTAAATCTTAGTCAAACATAATAAACTTCAGATCCATGAATTTAATTAGAAAATAATGCATAAGACGAAATAGACGTGAACAGTCTTATTGAAGCTTTTGACTTTACCTCCCATCAATCGGTGGAGAAAAAACAGTTTACGTGCTCCCTTGGAGATTGCCTTTTTATTCCTTCTACTATGAAGGTTACAGGAGAGAGGAAAAAGAAAGAGAAGAAGCCCCTTTCCAGAAGTTTTCCCCCCATATATATAGTTATGAAATCTTTGCTATGTGCTTGGTTCGATAGACTTTCCTACTACGTCCTCCTTCGTTGTCCCCTAAGAGTTATTTTTTGACTTGGTGGGTATTGTGAGTACGGGATTTGGAAATAAACATGTCGTCTTCT
This sequence comes from Nicotiana tabacum, assembly GCF_000715075.1. Classification (NCBI taxonomy): domain Eukaryota; kingdom Viridiplantae; phylum Streptophyta; class Magnoliopsida; order Solanales; family Solanaceae; genus Nicotiana; species Nicotiana tabacum. Next base: position 27,117,451 of record NC_134082.1, on the reverse strand, counting down.
ACTGCCTCACCGCTTGGATGGGATGTCGGTTGGGTCGACCAGAGCGGTCAGATTTTGACCAATACAGTTAGTCCCTCCATCTGCCCGGTTGTCCCTTGTCGGGCCTGGAAGACAGACTTTTATTATTACACATATAAGAGAAATCTGACTACCTGCCACTTGGGTATGATCCTTAGGCTCAAGTAAGGTAATGTCACCCTTTCGATATCCTTGGACCGTTGTGGCTGTTTCGGAACCAAAACATCGTTTTGATGGAAATGTTGTTCGCGGTTGCCGCCATTATGACACACGTTCCCAGGGAATTGAAACATTTTGTGCCCTATCCGATTAGACTAGCGACTCTTGGGTTTCGTGCCTGGGAGATCTATGTCTCTATTAAATTGAAGGAAAACATCATTTGATTGACACACTTCTTTGCCCTTTACTTGAAAGAACGTTGCGAATATTCTTTCCTCCTGATTCTTCGAATTTTTAATCTTCCCCAGTTAGTCGAAAACTTTCATCTTTCCTTTTCTTTATCCCTTTGCTTTACCAAATTGACACAAATGGCTGGTGATTCTTCTCGCGCTGACCTCCTTGTCACAATTCCGGTGTCGGAAAGTGATGTTCTGGCCACCGAAGGAGCAGAAATGGCAGAGGATGAGGAGGTCCCGCCGGTGGCCGAGATCTTGACTGGCCCTGGGAAAGCGTGGACTGACTTCTACAGTCCCACCGAGAGGAGCCAAGACCCGTCTCCTCTGTTAGAAATGAAGAGGGGATCGCAGAATTGAAGTCTAGGTGGGGAATTCCTCGCTACGTCGAAATACTGCCGGTGGTGGGGGATGACATAGTCCATTTTGACCACCCAGGGTATTGCGTGTTCTACGCCTACCCCTTTATTGTTGGATACACGCTTCCTCTCCCTCTCCTGGTGGTAGATTTCTGCTGCTATTACGAGGTATGCCCCGCTCAACTTTCGTCGTACCTGTATAAACTGTTCCTTATGCTACACAAGTTTGTTGAGCTCATCGGTCGCAAGATCACTTTGGGGAACATGCTCAATATCTTCGTCCCTCAGCTCATTTGAGGCACGATGATTCACAAGCGCCATCGAGGATCGAAGATGTTGATACCCAATTTTTCCCTATATATATTTTAATATGCAAAATACTTTCAAAATAGCATATATATGCATATATAAACATGTCCAAATGTTTTATTATTTTTTCATATTTTTAAAGGTTTTTAAATCAATTTATTCCCCCCTTTATCCATAAAAAACCCCAATAATTATTTCGAAAATTATTATTTTGGTAATTCATTTTTTGGGCATTTATATTTATGATAAAATATAGCGAAGGTAATTTTGCAAATTTTTACAAATTTATTTAGTATTTTTAAGCTAAATTGCATATAATTACAATATTAGCCCTTTTAAGATTCAATTGTATTTTATACTCATAAAATTAAGTCTTGTATTTTTAAATTGTCAATAATATGTTATAAATCATTTTAGTGCTTTCAATTTATTTTCAGAAATTAATTTACTATTTTTTATAAATTTAAAATGAAAAAATTGGCTATTTAAATAATAGGCCAATTACATTTCAATTATAGCCTAAATCTAACCCCAATTTAAACCCAATTTCCCAGCCCA